>NC_138176.1:106466726-107100903 GCF_964165515.1 Mesoplodon bidens | reverse complement strand
CCGGTGGGAACGCCGAATGGTGCAGCCACGTTGGAAGATAGTTTGGTGGTTTCTCACAAAACTAAACATACTCTCACCATACAACCCAGCAGTCGGGCTCCTTGGTATTTTTACCCAGATGAGCTGAAAACTTTCATCCACACAAACTTCACAAATGTTTATAGCAGCTTTATTCATAGGTACCAAAACACAGAAACAACCAAGGTGTCCTTCAGAAGGTGAATGGATAAATAAACTGTGGTCCATCCAGACAGTGGAATATTATTCAGTGCTATAAAGAAATGAGCTTTCAACCCATGAAAAGACAAAGAGGAACCTTAAATGCATATGACTGAGTGAAAGAGGCCAATCTGAAAATGCTACCTACTGTATGATTCCAGCTATATGAAACTCTAGGAAAGGCGACACTATGGATACAGTAAAAAAGATCAGTGATTGGAAGGATTTGGAAGGAGGGATGAATAGGGGGAGCACAGAGGAATTTTAGGGCAGTGAAACTATTTTATATGATAATAGTGGACATGTGTCATTATGCGTTTGTCAAAACCTGTAGAATGTACAACACAAAGAATGAACCCTAATGTAAACTACGGACTTTAGTTAATAACAGTGTATCAACATAGGTTCACTGTTGTAACAAATGTACCACACTAATGCAAGATAAAAATAATAGGGGAAACTGGAGGGGACCTGAGGGGATGTATGGAAATTCTCTGTACTTGCCACTCAATTTTTTTGTAACTCTAAAACTGCTCCAAAAAATAATATTAAGTTTTTAAATAGACAGCAACTGAATTTTTATTGAAATATAGTTAATTTACAATGTGTTAGTTTCAAGTGTATAGCAAAGTGATTCAGATATATAGGTATATCCTTTTTCAGATTATTTTCCATTACAGGTTATTACAAGGTATTGAATATAGTTCCATGTGCTATACAGTAGGTCCTTGTTGCTTATCTATTTTATATGTAGTATTGTGTATCTGTTAATCCTAAACTCCTAATTTATCCCTCCCCTCCTTTCCCTTTGGTAACCATAAGTTTGTTTTCTATGTCTGAGAGTCTGTTTTGTAAATAAGTTCATTTGTATCGTTTTTGTAGATTCCACATATAAGTGATATCATAGGATATTTGTCTCTCTCTGTCTGACTTACCTCACCTAGTATGATCATCTCTAGGTCTATCCATGTTTCTGAAAATGGCATTATTTTATTTTATTTTATAGCTGAGTACATTACATTGTGTGTGTGTGTGTGTGTGTGTGTGCATGTGTATCACATCTTCTTTATCCATTCATCTGTCGATGGACACTTAGGTTGTTTCCATGCCTTGCCTATTGTAAATAGTGCTGCTATGAACATAGGGTGCATGAACCTTTCCCATTTTAAAAAATCTTTATTGGAGTATAATTGCTTCACAATACTGTGTTAGTTTCTGTTGTACACCAAAGTGAATCAGCCATATGCATACATATGTCCCCATATCTGCTCCCTCTTGAGCCTCCCTCCCACCCTCCCTATCCCACCCCTCTAGGTGGTCACAGAGCACCGAGCTGATCTCCCTGTGCTATGCGGCTGCTTCCCACTAGCTATCTATTTTACATTTGGTAGTATATATATGTCGATGCCACTCTCAATTTGCCCCAGCTTCCCCCTCCCACCCTGTGTCCTCCAGTCCATTCTCTATGTCTACTTTATTCCTGTCCTGCAACTAGGTTCATCAGTACCATTTTTTTTAGAGAGGCACATGAAAAGATGCTCAACATCACTAATTATTAGAGAAACGCAAATCAAAACTACAATGAGGTATCACCTCACGCCAGTCAGAATGGCTATTGTCAAAAAATCTAGAAACAATAAATGCTGGAGAGGGTGTGGAGAAAAGGGAACCCTCCTGCACTGTTGGTGGGAATGTAAATTGATACAGCCACTATGGAGAACAGTATGGAGTTTCCTTAAAAAACTAAAAATAGAACTACCATATGACCGAATTTTTTTTAATGGACAAAAGATTTGATCAGAGACTTCCCAAAGGAAGATAGACAATGGCCAACAGGCACATGAGAAGTGCTCACCGTGAGCTTCAGGCAAGCAAGTTAAAGCCAAGATGAGACACCATTACACACCCACCAAAACGACTAAAACTTTAGACTGTTACAGACTGAATGTTTGTGTCACCCCCAGATTCATGAGTTGAAATCCTAAACACCAGTGTGATGTTAGGAGGTGGGGCCTTTCGGAGGCGATTCAATTGTGGATGGGATTAGTGTCCTTTTAGAAGAGCCCCCGTCCACCCTTCTGTCACATGAGGACACAGGGAGAAGTTGCCCTCACCAGACAGCGAATCTGCTGGCACTTTGATCTCGGAATTCCAGCCTCCAGAACCGTGAGAAGTAACTGTGTGTTGTTAAAGCTCCCGGTCTGCAGTGCTTTTTGAAAGCAGCTCGAACGGACTGAGAGGCTGACAGGCCAGTTGACAAAGACGTGGGACTGGTTCTCCAGGCATCGCTGGCTCCACTGACCGCCCCCAGAACAGCTCGGGTGTTTCTTCTCAGTTGGACCGGACCTGCCCACAGCCCAGCACTGCCACTCATGGGAATTTACCAAAGAGAAGCAGAGGCGGACGTCCATAAAGGGGTTCTGCTGCAGCTCTTTACGACTGAAGTGCACACGACGCCATGGTCATCCGTGGGGACACAGCGAGCGTGGGGCCTCCACATGCCCGGCTCCGCCAGGTGGGCACACCTGCCTCCAAGACACGCGGCAGTGCTGGAATCTACCACACGATCCCACTCATGTCCGGGTGAGGAACAGACAAACCAAGAGCTGGTGGTGGGAAGAAGCCCAGCAGTTGCTTCTGTCAGGGAGGATTGCGGCTGTGTGGGAAGGGGCATGGGGGAACTTTCTGGGGTGACGGACAGATCCTGCATCTTAACCAGAGGAACAGGTAACCTAGAGTTTGTCAAAAATCATTAAACTGTGCACTTAAGGTCTGTGCATATTTCTGTATGTGAATTCTTCCACGATTTAAAAAAAGAACACAAAAGGAGACTTTGGTGTCGGCGGCCCCTGGATCCCTGGGGTTTTCTCCACCCTCTCAAGCTTCCATGCCCTGTTCTTCCCGCCTTGATGCCATGGGTCAGTGGGATGTCCTGCAGGGTGTCCAGGGGACCTGGGCACTCTTCAGACAACATGGCCACCAGGAGGAGGGTCCGCGCTGAGTGCACACTGCTGGCTGTTACAGGGAGTGCAGGCTGCCCACCCCGAGACACACTGACCAACGTCTGCGCAGCCAGTGCGGGGGCCTCGCTGACCCCTGGGGAGGAGGCCTCCTCCAGCACGGCGGCCGCTCAGCTTAAACTGTTGGTGCCTCCGGCACCTGTGAGGTCACAGGCTTGGTGAGGGTCCGGTGAAGTAAAGGGGCGTTGGGGACCACCGGCCGCATCATTCTGGAATCTGTTCTGGAATCCGCACCCTGCAGCTTGGGGTTGGGAGGGGCCCTCGCGGTGTTTGCTGGGGGCAGCTGCAGCGTCTCCATCCCATCCACGGAAGGGCACTGGTTTTCTCCACACTGCACTTTAGGACCAGCTCCAGAGTCCTTGCTGGGACTCAAATCTCAGCGCCGCAGGAGAGCACCTGCCTTGTGCCCTGCCCGCTGCCAGGCACCCTCGGACCCAGATGGCAGAGCTCGGGGTCCTGTGGCCCTGCCCCTCCAACCCAGCCCAGTCTGGCTGAGGCAGGACCCTACTCTCTGGGCCGCAGCTGCAAGAGGAGGACGACAGCTTGAGGGGAGGTCGCCCTTCACACTCTGGCCTCCAAGGGAATGGGGTTCAAGATGGCCCCGGGCTCCCTCCGGGCACTTCCGCCCAGTGAGCTTCATCCCCAGCAAGGCCCAACTCAGCACGGGAGAACTGGTGGCCTGCCACCGTCATAGCCCTGTCCTGGGCAGCTGTAGCCGGACAAACAGGGTCTCTGGATAGGCTGCCCGAGGCCCCTTGAGTCAGGGTGTCAATGCCCTTTAGGATCCTGGTGGCACCAACAGTGACCAGCTGCCTTGCATCCTTGCCGTGGCTGTTATGGCCTTGGTGCTGGGCACATCACTAGGTGACAGGTGTGGTCACTGGGTGTAACCCTCCCCACTGGCCAAAAGCCACCCCTTCTGATCTCATCCTGAGGGCCTGCTTTCTCAGTCCACTTTTGGTGTGGACAGTTCACCCAGAAGTCATCGCCCTGGCCGTGTTTAGCAATCACAGTGTCACCCGCTAGCCCTCTCCCCTCCAGATAAGATGTACTGAGAAGCCCCATCACAGAAAGTCCCCCAGTTCCTGACAGCACCTGAGCCAGGACGAAGCCCGCTTCCTCAAACTCTCCACCCAAATCACCCACCGTCCCCCAAATCCTAGAGGTCCCTTCTCACCGAAACGCTCATCGTGTGTTTTCTCTCCCTAACTTGTTCTGCTGCAGGGCACTGCTGGAGGATTTTGGCTGCAGGACGTTGGCACAGAAGAGGCTGCTTCTTGAGCCAGCCTCATGGTGACCAAAGGTTACTCCTGTGGGGGGAGCTTGGGACTTGGGGGACACATGTGCCTTGGAGATGTTCCCTGTCTGGTTCCAGGTGGAAGGAGCTGGGGTAGCTCACCCGCATCCCCCCGCCACCCCCCAGCCGGTGCTACAGTGTCAGCTCCCTGGGACTTCTGGCTGCACACAAAGGCGGAGCCGCCGTCTGGAAAAAGGTGTCAGACGAAGCAGCAGATGCGGGCAGCTGGGAGGTGACCAGAGTGACCAGCAGAGATTCCCGGGACACAGGCGGCCACCCCGTCAGCTGCTCTGATGGCTGATGTAACTGGATATATTGGGACTTGGATTTGCCACCTTTTTTGTACTTTCTACTTGCTTCTCTCCCCACCTTGTTTCTATCGCTATTAGATTAATCAAGGTTTTTTCCATTTATTCTTCTACAAGTTGGTGAGTTAAATATACATATTTATATTCTATTCTTTCAGTTTTCTAACCAATTTATAATGACATACTAAAAACACAACAATCTATTTTTATGTCTTCTCTGTCCTATGGATAATTTAGAAGTTTAATTTCCAAACATGGGGTTTCTGAATCTCTCTTTGTTGTTAATCTCTAGATTAGCTGCCCTGAGGCCAGACCACATGTTTGGGTTTTGGGTTTTTTTTTTTTTTCATTTTGCCATGCTGAGCGGCTTGTGGGATCTTAATTGCCCGACCAAAGATTGAACCCGGGCCGCCAGCAGTGAAAGCGTGGAGTCCTAACCACTGGACCACCAGGGAATTCCCCCATGTGTTCTGCTTTATGCCAGTTCCATGATTTGTTGGGACTAGCTTTATGGCCCGGTCAGCAGTTAATTTTTGTAAATATTCATGGAACTTGAAAAGAGTATGTATTTTTCTGTAGTTTTCAGTTGAGTGCAAAGTTCTATGTATGTTCAAGACGCCGTTTGCTAATTGCACTCTGAATCTTCTGTATCTCTTCCTGATTTCAGCTGCTTGTTCTGTGTTCTATTTGTTACTGAAGGGATGTGTGAAGTGCTTTCCTACAGAACTTATGGTGATTGAATTCACGTTCTTACGTTGTGTTTCCTGAGTTATTTTTCTTCGAGGGGAGGCCCGGGTGGCCGCTTGTTTGTAGCCTGGCTGCTCCTGGCCCTGCGGGCTCCCCCCGTTTTGCTCCTGCTGGGCCGGCTCTGTCGGGAATTGGGTTCCAGCTTAGACACAGGCGAGGTTCTGCTCTCTCCCCGTCTCTGAGGCCGGTTTGCTTTTCCATCTGCGTTGGGAAGGAGGGCTGCTGGGCTTTCAAGGACACTGCACACCTCAGTGGCCTGAGAGGTTGGCAGGGGCCAGGCCGATCAGGAGAACCTGTGCTGGACCAGGACAGCGTCAGGCCACCTGGCCCGGTTCACCCCACGGGGCGGGGCTGGGGGGCGTCATCCAGAGCCGGGAAGGAGCCAGGACTGCCCTGTGGCTTCAGGCTGTGCGGGTGCATGAACTGGCTCGGGGCTGAACCCGCGCTTCCCTCTCCTGGGTCGGTCTTTCATTCAGGGGCTGGTTTTAAATGTTAACTGAATTGGATTATGCCTTTTTCAGTAAACTTTTAGAACAGTTTTAGATTTACAGGAAAATTATGAAGATAGTGTGGAGTGTTCCCCACACCCCGCCCCCAGTCTCCCCTCCTCTTAACGTCTTGTCACAACGAATGAACCAACACTGATACATTTGTATTAACTAAAGTCCATTCTGTGTTCAGATTCTCTTAGTTGTTTTACTTGATGTCCTTTTTCTGTTCCAGGATATTGTTAAGGAGCTAAACCTGGGTCCACTCGCCTGCACACAGTGAAGCCGGTCTGCTGACACCAGGCCGCGGTGAAGGGATGTGCAGCGTTCGTTGCAGGCGCCAAGCAAGGAGTCCAGGGCAGCTAGTGCTCAGAAGACCCAAATTCCCTGGTGGCTTTCAGGGAAGGGTTTTTGAAGACAGGGTGATCGAGGGGGCGTTGTCGGGTTCCTGATCAGCGGGTGGACATTCTTCTGATTGGCTGGTGGTGAGGTAACTGGGAGGCAACATCATCAGCCTCTGGTTCTAACTGATCTGGAGTCTATGTGCTTGTGGGCAGCATACATAGCTTCTCCCACCTGGTGGAGGTTTCAGTATCACCCAAAGAGGTCAAAGACGTGGCTCAGAGTATTATCGATAGCCCTTGAGGAGGAACTACAGGTGCCTGACTTTGTTTAATGGCTAAACTGTTATTACTTTGCCTTGATTGACTATTTTTGTTTGTCTCTGCATTTTCTCACTTCTCTGATTAAATGTATTCTTTGGAATTTAGGGAAGGCCTAGGAGGCTAAAGTTTTTCTACAAACAAGAGGCAGGTGGAGGACATGTTGGGGGGAGGTGTCTGCCCCAGGAAGGCCCCACAGGGTCCTGCTCGTTACAATGTCACATCGCATTAGTCGTCATGTCCCCTCTGGTTCCTCTGGGCTGTGAGTTTCTCAGACATTCTTTGTTTTTGATGACCTTGACAGTATTGAGGAGCGCCGGTCAGGTGTTGTATAATGGCCCTCAATTGGGGTCAGTCTGATGTTCTCCTCAGGGTTAGACTGGGGTTACGGGTTTGGGGAGGAGGACCCCAGAGGTAGGCTTCCTCTCTCATCACATCACATCATGGGCACCTGCTACCAACTCGACCTGTCGCTGCTGAAAGTGACCTCGATTCCCTGGGACCTCCATCCCCTGGAGGTGGTGGTGTCAGTCAGCCTTCCCCACTGCACTTACTCTTTTAACTCCTGCTCCATACTGTGTTCTTCGACAGGAAGTCACTAGGTGGAGCCCACACTGAAGGGGCGGGGCGTTTGCTCCATCTCCTTACATGGACCCCTCTGCATGGGAGATTTGTCTCTTCCCCCCGACTTACTTACGTGTTTAAACCATGTACCCTAGCGTGGACTCATGGGTTATTCTCCAGCACGACTTTATTTCATTGCTCACGTTGGGCCAGGTTTGGGAGCTCAGTCAGTGGCTGCTACGTCCCTTTCTCATGCCCCATCATTGTGGGTTCAGTTTGTTATTTAGCATTTCCTTATTTCCAGGCTCATCTTGTATATTTCCTGCCCCAGCCATCGGTGAATTCCTCCTGATTGGTGAATTTTGCTTACTTATTGAACTTTATTTCCGCTCACTGTATGAGGAATTAACTGCAGGAGAGAGAACCTGTACAGAGTGTCAGTCTCCCATCTGAGCCTGGAAGTTCTGGCCAGGTGCAGCCCCTACTGTCTGGCCCCAGTCCTGGGCGGGTGAGGGAGGGGGCCAGGAGGTATGATGGAGAGTGTCTGCCCCCCCTTCTTGGGCCCCACGGCCCGTGCCTGGTGGACATGTGTGGACAGAGGCTGACTTCTGGCTGACAGACCCTAGAATCTAGGACTCCTTTGAGAGAATCAGGGGTTTGGCCTCCTGGACACAGAGCCCAGGGCCCTCCTGCGGGCAAGCTCTCTCTGCAGCAGCTCTGCTCAGCTGCCGGTGGAACCCACAGATTGAAGCAAATTAAAGGTCAGCACTTGGGCGGGGCTTGAAAGCCAGTGGACAACACATTAACATTTGCCTTTCCAAGAAGCCATCTTTGCACTGGGCACTTGGGAGAGAGCCAGGGAGAGGGAAAGGCAGGAGGCGTGCACAGGATCCCCCAGCCCCCGGTCTCCCGCTGCAGCAGGGCGGCAGCCAGGAGCTTCTGCCAGGGCCTCACCCTGTCCCCTCCCAGCCTCAGGCCTTTCCCCAGCCAGGCCGGGCCCTCCTCTCTTTCCTGGCATCGTCCTTTGCCCTCTCTGC
The DNA here is from genome assembly GCF_964165515.1 of Mesoplodon bidens. Taxonomy (NCBI): domain Eukaryota; kingdom Metazoa; phylum Chordata; class Mammalia; order Artiodactyla; family Ziphiidae; genus Mesoplodon; species Mesoplodon bidens. Next base: position 107,092,561 of record NC_138176.1, on the reverse strand, counting down.
AGCATAAATCTCAATGCACTCACTCAAGGGTGCAAGAAACATTGTTTATTTTGTAGATATCAAATTAAACGTCACCTCCCATGCCTCATCTTCGGAGCTGAGAAAAATCATCCTGGGCACCATTGGAGCCTGGGGGCTGGTGCTCAGCCCTGAGTGGGGACCCTGGGGCACAGCCAGGCCCCACCCTCAGGGACAAGCTATGCGATAGCGCAGGATTCTGGGTGCCCAGGACTCTGGTTCTTCCCCAAGCCTCAAGCAGCAGAGTGAAGACCCACTAACGGCCAGCAGTGCCACTGGAGCCTACTCCACCCCCGAGCCCCCTCCTCAGCTCCAGCTCCCACGGTGCTGCAGGGACCACTGTGTGGTCCTCCCCCAGCTCTGTCCTTAGACAGGCATAAACCTCTGCTTAGCCAGCTTGGGACCACCCGGGCCTCACACCCTCACCGCCTCACCTCGGGGGGCCAGTCTGGGGGCAGGGCCCGCGGGAGGGATGACCCCACCGGGAGCTGGCTTCAGCTCCCCGGGCGAGGGTGGAGACCCTCTGCTGTCCGTTCCAGGACAAGCTGTGCGCACCAGGCTGGGCGCGTACCCTCTCCAGCGCTGGGCCTCCTAAGCACTGGGTCAGTGCCCCGCCTGGACCTCGCTGCCCTCCACCCCACCGGGCGGTCCTCGTTTTGCCACAGCTCAGCCTGGCCCGGGGAGGGCTCGGAGGACGCGCGGGGGGCGGGGGGGTCAACAGAGAGGACACTCTGGTATCGAGGCCGAGGACAATCCCAGACCTGCCGCAGACCACCCCTCCTGCTTTGGCGTCTCCCGGGCTCCGATTAAACAGGCTCCTGCCACGTGACCCTCTCGGAGCCAATCGCAGCAACGTGATCCGGCACGCGCTGATTGGCTCAGGCCGTCCAGGGCGGGGGCGGGGGCGGGGCCGGGACGGGGGCGGGGGACACAAGGGTCAGCGCGTGGCCCCGACGCCTCGACTCAGCACCCAGGTTTAGTGGCACTGGGCTGGGTCCTGCCTTGAGGCCCTTCCATCCTCCGGGCCACGCAGATGTTAACCGACACTGGCAGGCATTGCAGCAGCCCGAGTCCATCCCCAGTCCCGCCCCCAGCTCGGCCTCTCATCCTGGCTTCCCGCATCCCGCCTCCGATCCCGCCCCCAGCCGACCCCCACCCCAAATCCCGCCTCCAGTCCAAGCCCAGCCCGCCCCCCCCAATCCCGTCTCCGATCCCGCCCCAGGTCCCGCCACCCAACCTGTCTCCCACCCCCGCCCCAGTCCTGTCCAAGCCAGGCTCCCCAGTTCGACCCCCTCAACCCCGCCCCTCGGCCCGAGCGCGAGCCCGGCTCCAAGAGACCCACCCTTCACCCGAGACGCTACTTCTCCTTTCGGACCTGACGGGAACCGGCTGAGGCGGGAGTGGAGCAGGTTCTCAATTGTGTGGACAGGTGGCCCAGACCCAGGGCTCACCGAGCCCCGCTGGCTGCGATTGTGGACGGCAGGATTGTCTAGCTGCGGATTAACACAACTAGACAAAATGGTCCTTTATTGCCAGATCTTTAAAACTGTGTCCTGACAGCCTTGATGGTTAAGTGGCTGGTGACTCGTACAGCTGGGCGAGTGCAGGGCGCCTGAGAGGAGAGACAACAAATCCAAGCAGAGTGCTGCCCCGGGCTGGCTGCCCACAGGGGCCAGGGCGAGGACCTGCCTGCCTGAGCAGTGGAGGACGTCTCTGGGGGGCCAAGTATCAAAGCGTGCTCTGCTTTGTCAAAATAGAGTTAACTGTTCTGAAAGGAAGGAGACTCTGTGAAGAGGCAGTGTGGTCCTAAAGCAAGCCCAGGGGCAAGGGCACGGTCGGCGGAGTCCCAGTGCCACTCTGAAGTGCTCAGCTGGCTCCTGCCTCAGGGCCCTGGCGCTGCTGTTCCCTGCCTGGAATGCTCTCCCACCAGAGGCCCACGGGGCTCCCTCCTTTATTCGTTGGGGCCTGTCTGCACATGTCACCTCTTCGGGGGTGAAATAGCTACCCTACCATCCTCTCTGCCCCCTTATCCTGCTCAATTTCCTATATGGAAGAAACCACCACCTGACTTATTATGTGTTTATCATCTGGCCACTGGAGCAATCAGTCCCAGGAGGAAGGGACCTCAATTACCCCCGGTGCCTAGAACAGAGCTCTGCACAGCATGGGGGCTCAGCAAGCCTGAAGTGAACGAGTGCCTCTCCCTAGAGTCCTGGGACCTGGCACCCAAGGGGTCTGCCCCACCAGGCACTGAGGAAGGGCTGGCTGGGGTCCCAAGGGAAGGTGATCCAGGTCACCGGCACACCTGGCTCACTGCTACCAAGACTGAGATGAGTCCAGGCCAGGCTGGGGGTGGGGGGTGGGGGTGGAGACTGATGATGGGGCCTGTTTGGGGTGCCCTCCTAAGAGCAGCTATGCTGGGGACGGTGGCTCGCAGATCCCAAAGCCAGAATTGGCTACAAAGGCTTCTGTCCACGTTCTGAGGCAGAGGCAAAGGGGCAATGGGTCCAGGGCAGTATTCTGGGCACAGCTCGGTGGGGAGGGGAAGAGGAATGGGGGTGGGGAGGGGGACAAATGTGTCCTTTGTTTGCTGAGACTGTGCAGGTTCTACTGGAAGGCTCCCGTGCATTCTCAGCCAGCAGTGTGAGGAAGGTCACAGATACCACCTTCCAGGAGAGAGGCCCCCAGAAATGGAGGTCAAACAAAGCCTTTCTGGGGACACAAGTGGCCGTGGCATCTCGGGGTGGAGTCGGGGTATCCCGGGCCAGGCTTCAGAGCCAGCAGGTCCCACGGGCACCTCGTCAGGCCTCAGCCTCGACAGGCAGGCGTGGGACACAGAGGCCTCCCTGAGGGCACAGGGAGGAGGGATGGCACCACCAGACCGACGACGGGCAGGACCCCAGGGCTGAGCCTCAGTCCCCCGCTGGGCCCAAGGTGTGGCCAGCACAGTGGGACCTGGGCCCCAGGGACCGGTATAGCCGTGGGGCGGGAAAGGCCTGGGATGGGACCTGTGCTGCAGGTGGGAGACTTGGGGGGAGGGGGCGCTGAGGAAGGGGCCGGGCTGCATTTCTGGGGGAGATGACTCTGGCCGGGACTACCTTAATGAGAAAGGGCGGTGGGGAGCCCCTGCAGCAGCGGCCGCAGCGAAAGGGGAAGGTGTTCCCATCTGGCCGGGTGCGGGGGCTAGTGGGGGTCGTCCAACAGGGCCCAAAGGGTGTGCATCCCGGCGGGCTCTGGCCCTCCCGCCATGACCCCGGCTGCACCCTCCACCCCCAGCGCCTCCCAGGGAAATCAGGGCTCCGGAGGGAATGGCCACACGCATTAAATCACTGTGGTGTTTATTGGCTGTGATTCCATCCAGAGAGAACACACGCAGCGGCCCCCGACATGCAGGAGGAAGCGCAGGCGCGGGGACAGACGGACAGAGGACATCCACGGTCTACACTAAGCTCGGCTGCTCAGGCGCCCCACACGATGGGGACGGGATGCGGGGTTTCTACGAGACGACGCCCTGTCTGCTCAGAGCTGGCTTTTTAAAGTGTGAAAACAGGCATTTAAAAAAGACGAGGAAGCGGGAGGTGTCGGGGCGCAGCGCGGACGGCGGGGGATGGTGGGGGTGGGCGCCAGGGGTCGGTATTGCCGTCTAGTCGTTATGGCTTCTCTAAGGAGCTGGGGAAGGCTGCGCCCCGGTCCCGCAACACTGGACACGATGAACTTTTGATGTGGACAGAAAGGGCCCCAGGGACCGAGGTGATGGGCTTTCTGTCGAGATAAAACTCCTCAAACACAGAAGACCTCATTTACCTGAGATTCGACATATTGTGATGCAAATTACACAAGGGCAGAGGCCACGGGGGCACTGGGAGGTCCGCGGTCGTTTCCGTCCAACCGGGCGGGCTCTGCGGCTGGGACGACCCCCTTGAGGGCCTGCAGGGAGCGGGGCCGGCCTTCCGCGCCACACCCTCCTGCACAGCGCTCGGCCCACAGGGCTCTGGGCCTCCTCTCCGGTTCTGGGTGAAGGCGTGGGTGTTCGGAGGGTGAGGGCAGGGCGTCCCCCGAGCAGCCTCGGAGGGGACAGGAGGTGCCAACCAGGGAGGGGAGTGTGCCGGGCTCAGCTGGTCTCACGGACGCCGAAGAGCTTGAGCGACAGGGGTGTGTGAGGGACGGGGGTCTGAGAGTGTCCCCCTAAGCCTATCGCTTTCTCTCCCTTCTTGGAGAAGAGAACGGGCCACAGCAGTCCTAAGAAGCAAAGCCTTCCCGAGGAGGGGGCCGAAGAGGGAGCGGGCAGACACACACAGGTGGATGAAGAAGGGAAGGGGTGCAGATGGAGAGCGGTGGACGGCAGATTCAGCAACCCGGGCGTCGGTGCGGGGTAGGGCCTGGGGTCCAGGCTGACCCCGGGGGTTGAGCCCCAGGCGCCAGCTGCTCGCCTCTCCCAGCCCCCACCCCGGCCTCACGACCGCGCCCCCTACTATGGCTGTGATCCCGAGCGTGGGCCCGACAGGCGCCCACCAACGCAGGGCCGGCCCTTTTGGTGTCCCTGGCCACGGGCCCTGCTGGGTGGGCGGTGAAGGGAGGAGCGAGAAGGGGCTTCCCAGGCTCTGGGGCAGGTCCAATCCACCCGCTGCCGGAGGAGGCCGTGGGCTAGTCCCCGGGGCCTGCAGCCCGGACCGCGGGGGCCGTGGGGGGCCAGGCGCCCCTCCCTCGGCGGCGGTGGCGATGGCGGTGCGGGGATGGGGTGAGAGGCGGGCGGAGGCTCCCCAGGCTTGCGGGGGCCAGGCGCGGATAGACCTAGGGCTATGGCTTATATTGGCGTTGGGGGGCTGCACTCTGCTCCCGACATCCCTTCAGGCGCCTCCGCGGAGGGCAGGACGGGGGTGGGCGAGGGGCGGGGCTCCGGGCTCCTGTCCAGCTCCAGGGGCGTTACTTCTTGAATATGTCCTGCAGCGGCCCGGGCAGGTACTTGATCACCGTGTCCAGGATGCTCTCCTCCTCTGCCTCCGGCTCGTCCCCGCAGCCCGGCGGGATGGCCTTCTTGGGCCGCGTCAGGCTGCCCTCCGCGCTGGCCTCCATGGCGGCCTGGGCCTCGGCCTCGCGCTCCTCCTTCTTCTTGATGCCGTACTGCGGGGGACAGGGCGGGAGGGCTCAGGCGGGCAGGTCCCGGCCCCGGGAGGGGCGCTCTCGGGATCCGGGCGGGCTACACCCACCCTGCGCTTGCGCGATCGGCCGAGGGGCCTCTGGAGGCAGCACCTGCGGCTGAGAAAGGCGTGTGCGGGAGCGGACGACCACCAAGACCCCTGGCAGGGGCGGTCCCCACCCCGGAGGCTGCTGGGAGGGGCGGGGAGACCCCATCGGAGAAGGCGGGGGCGACGGGCGGGAGCCTGGACGGGGGACCCCGCTGAGGGTGGAACTGCGGGAGAGGGAGCGGGGGAGGGGGAGGACGAAAGTCGAGTTTCTCCGTGGGGTCGGGGCGCTGAGGCCGTGACCCCGCCCCACCCCTGGCCCCGCCCTCCCTCGGTCCCGCCTTCCGGGGAAGTGGGCGCAGTCCTCAGCCCGCCTTGGGCTGCGGTCCCGGAGCGCAGGGAGCCGGGGCAGAATGCCTGCCCACAGCGGTGGAGAAGCCGGTGTTCTGTGGCTGGCGGGCCCCACGCAGCCCAGATCCTCGGTCCGGCGACATGTGGCCACACCCTCCTGCCTGGCCAAGTATCCCCGGATGCCACCAAGACCCCAGTCCCTGGAGGGTCACTCTGCATTCTCCGTGTCCAGCGGTCACTGCCAGGTGGATGTCCTGGAACCCCATCTAGGTGTGCCCTCAGCAACACCCCTGGGCACTGCTGAGAGCCCCCAATTCTGGTTTCCCGCGTGTGTCTCTGCCCTGAACCCTTGCCCAAATCTCCCCTCATCAATGGATTGAATGGTGTCCCCCCAAAATTCATGTCACCTGGAACCTCAGAATGTGACCTTATTTGGAAATAGGGTCTTTGCAGATACAATTAAGGTAAGAATAGAGACGAGCTCTTCCTGGGCCCTAAATCCAAAGAGAGTTTCCCTGTAAGAGAAAAAAAAGGATGCACAGAGTAGAAGATGAAAACGGAGAAAGGGTTCGGAACGACGTTGTCACAAGCCAAGGACACATGCATTGCCAGAAGCCCCCAGAAGCTAGAAGAGAGAAGAATTCTCCCCCTCAGGTTTCAGAGGGAGCACAGCCCTGCTGACATCTTGATTTTGGACTTCTAGCCTCCAGAACTGAGGAAGTAAATTTCTAGGAGACGAGCCCGCACCTCCGCCAGGCCCATCAGCATCCTCACCAGCCCTCCTGGATGAACAGAGCACTAATGCGTGTGTGCCTGCGGTCATGCGGCCACGAGACCAGGAAACACCTCCTGCCTTAGGGCTGGTGGGAACCAGGTGGGAACAAGCTGGCCTGGTGCGTTGGGGGGCAGGTTGCCCATCTGATGGGCAGAGCTCAGGACCCGCCCAGGCTCGGGAGAAGGGTGCCCCGTGGCCAGGTCTGAGGTCCTGGCTTACACATTAGGGAATGTCTGGGAGCAGAAGCATTGATGAGGGTAAAGAGGAAGCACTGGGGAGCACGTGTGGGTGTCAGCGATGGTTGATTATCAGTTATTGACAGGCTGCAGAATCCTCCTGGGGAGCACACAGTGCAGGATTGCTGGCCCTGGGGGAGATCTCCCATGCCCGGTCATCTCTCCTCACCAGCCCCTCCTGAAAGAAGCAGTGGGCTCTGCTTCTGGTGCTCATGGCGGGTGTGTGGGGGTGTGTGGAGGGGAAGGGCACCCTGGCACTCCAAGAAGACCCTTCCCTCTGTTTCCAGATTGGGGGGGTGGGGGCTGGCTGTGTCCCACTCCCCAGCTTACTGAGGGAAACCTCTGCACCCACCTCCTCCCTCGAGGCTGAGGATGGCTTCAGGCATGGGGGAGGCAAGGCCCACGTTCAGCAGAGTCTGAGAGAGGGAGGCCATGCTCTTGGCCCACCGGTGACCAGAGCGCAGCCTGGGTCCCCTCAGCCACTGAGGAGGGAGGGATGAGGGGTTTGTCTACCCTTCTTCAGCAGGGGCTCTAGGCAGCCTGAAGGCCCCTCTGCACCGTGAACAAGAGCCAGGAGCGGGGAAAGGGTCTCCATGCGGGGTGGGGGGTGTACGGCACCAGAGTATATTCTGAGCAGCGGCACGCTACCCAGAGGGCCTCCCCACTGAGCACCGTCAGGTCAGCTCAGGGCAGAGTGCGACAAGCCGACCACATTGCAGCCACTCGGGTGGACTGGCCCTAGGAGCATGGTCCTCCTCCTGGGTCACCACACCTGCCGCCACCTCCTCACCACCGGGCACTGTGGTGGCTGAAGCCCACACACACTCACAGCAAAGGTGCACATGCTCAGGGGAACACACAGTGCTGGCAGAACGGGCGGGTGACAATGGCACACACGTAAGAGCGGGAACATGCGGTATGTGGTTGAGCAGAGGGACCTCCCTGACTCGGGGTTGGGAAGGGACCTGTGTTCCCCTCTAGGGTCCAGGAAGGAGACTCCAGGCCCCAACCCAGTTGCTCCACTGAGGCTCAAGGTCATTCCAAGGCTAACGCCACTCTGGGCGAACCTGAGGGCCACCTTACTCTCTGGGGTCCCTCCCAGAGCCTGGCTCTGATGTGGTCTGGCTGAGAGCCGGTTTGGACACCCACTATTCTCCTCAACCACTGGGACCGCAGGGCCCCACCGCACACCCTGTGGCCGGGAGGGAGCCCAGGGCGGCCAGCACCCTGGGCAATGCGGTGCTCCTTACCAGTGAGAATCCGTATGTGCCCACACCTGTTATTCTCAGCACAAACCTGGGATGTGGGGGCTGGATCGACTCGGACCCACCAGCTCAGCGCTGGCTTGAGGGTGGTTGTGGCTCGAGGCTGCGGAACGCGGGCAGCTGGAAGCACCAAACCTGGCAGTGCGGCGCAAACCAGAAGGTGGGTATGCAAATCAGGAAGAGCGTATGCAAATGACGCAGGTGGGCCAGCCTCCCCTCCGACCTGGACCTGCGCAGCGCAGCGCCAGCCGGCGCGTGAGATGGTAAGTCCCGAATGCAGATGAGGTCGCCTGGGGAGCCGGGCGCCCAGACGACGCGTGACCCCGGCCTGGCCCCTCGGCCCCCATCTGATGGAGCCCTGCCGACCCGATGGGGCCCTGTACGGCGCAGCTCGATGGGGTCCCGTGCCATGCAGCTCTGCACCCTCTTCTCTGACCAGCCATGAGGTCTGGGAGTGGGTGGGGAGACAGGGAACCAGGAGAAGGCTGGAGGAAGTGGGTCTGGAGCCCCGGGGCCAGCGGGGGCCACTGGGGGAGCCACACCTGAAGGCCAGGGTTCCCACCTGTGGGGAGCAGGAGGGCAGTAGGGGGTTGCCTAAGCATGCCGGGTGGAGAAGGGCTCTGAGGACACGGGTGTCCGGTGGACTTCGCGGTGGCAGGGCCTGGGGGCGTGGGGAGGGGGACGGGTTGGTGGGCAGGGGCGCCAGGCGCTGAGCTCCCCTCAGAGTCAGGACAGCCGGGGCTAGGGGTGTGCTCTGGCCTGCACCCTGCACCGCCAGGGGGGCCCTGGGGCTCCTGGGGCTCCAGCGTCCAGAATGCGGCAGGCCTGTCCTGAGCTGCCTCTGACCCACGAGTGGGGGCAGCTCACCATCGCCCTCTTCCCTGCACACCCCCAGGCCTGGCCCAGTGGCCACCGCCTTGGTTAGCTCTGCAGTCACCCAGGAAAGGCCCCCACCCAGCGGACTCAGCTCTGGTGGTCGAGGGGCCTCAGCAGGCGTCTATGTGCTCCCCAGCACACCCCACACCGTCCCTGCAGGCCGCCCTCCAGGAACGGGCCCAGGCACACTAGTCCCGCCTCACCCCCGACAGCAGGAGAACTGCTCTGGCAGGGCCGGTGAGGAAACCTGGGCCCAGCCAGTGCGCGGGGCGGGGGCCAGCTCTGACCCCTGCCCTGGCCACTGGACTCAGCGAACACCACCCCGGCCCCTGGGTGGCTCAGATCAAACCCCGGATGTGCACACGAAGCAGGCCCGGGCACGGTGGGATGAGGCCTGCCGCTGCGGCTGGTGGAGCCGTGGCGGGTCTGGGGGTTGGCGGGGGTTAGGAGCAGCCCGGGGCCTGTGCAGGCGGTTCAGAAGCGAAGGCGCTCACCCGCCCAACGGGGGCCCCAGATGGCGGGGTGCTCGTCTGGGGAAGCAGGACCCCTGCCCAGGGGACACACGGGGCACAGGCTGGAGGGCCCTGGGGCTCTGCCAAGGGGTGCAGCCTTCCATGTGGCCGCCCCAGAAGCTGGGGTCCTGAGGACAGGGGAGCACATGATCCATCGCCCGTCCCTGGCTGGGGGATGGGGGTGGGTGAGGGTCACCCGGCCCCCTGGCCTCACATGGAGCTGCAGGACCTCAGCTGCCCTCAGGGTGGGGCACATCCCCACTTCCACTGGGACTCACTCTGTGACCTTTAAGTCCCACTAGATGTCCCAGAGGACGAAGAGGACCCTGGAGCTGATGCCTATTCACTCACTCATCACTCACTCATTCACTCATTCATTCATTCACACACTCATTCACTCATTCATTCATCAACTCACTGCTAGCTTAGCATCCAAGCACCAAGTGCAAGCAGTCAAAGCTCCTGCCCTCCCCGTGAGGGAAGGACAATGAACAGCATACAAGTAAAAAGTATGAGTGCGTCAGATGAAGGCAGGTGCAGAGCAAAACAAAACAGGAAAGGAGTGGGGAGGGGGAGGGGAGGGAAGAGCCTCAGGGAGCTCCAGAGAGAAGCAGTCAGTCATGCAAAGGCCCTGGGGCAGTGGGAGCCCCGTTGCGGTGGGGGGGGAGGAAGAGGTCACTGCACACGTAGGGCTGGGGCCCTGGGAGAAATGGGGGCCACTGGCGGGTCTAGAGAGGAGGGTCAGAAGGGCCTTTCCTATTAAAGGCAAAATGAGCAGAGTGTGTTATGAACAGAAACCCACACTGTCAGCACCCGCCCCCACCCACACCCTGGCTGAGCCTTGGCCCCAACCTACGTGCATACCTGAGCCCCTGGATAGTTCCCGAGGCTTGGGGCAGGGGCTCACTGGGCACCTGGCTCACAAGGGGGGAGGCTGGAGAAGCCATGCCCACAGCGCCACACCCCCAGGGGGCTCCGACCTGGCCACACATTGTGACCTGTTTTGGGGGCTCGAGGGCTGGGACGAATAAGTTCACCCCCCAGGATTCCCCACTAGATGTCCACCTGGGGCAAAGCCATGGCTGGCAGGCTGGCTGAACACAGATGGACAGTGGACAGATGGACCTCCCCTTCCCCCCCATCTCTCAGTCTCTGTCCCACCCTTGGGGCTACCCCCATTACTCCCCTCTCAGAAGACACTCTGCCTGGGCGGCTCCCACTCTGTCTCTGTCTCTCTTTCTCTCTGTCTCTCTGTTTCTGTCTGTATCTCTGTCTCTGTCTCTCTATCCTCTGACTCCCCCCAGCCCTGTCCTCCATTTCCCGATGGCTACGCTGATGTCCCCCAGCACAGCCTGAGTGGGGTCTGGCTGTCTCTGCTGTCTGATCCATGGTGCACACTTCCTGGCTCTTCTGCAAACAGCTCAAAAAGCCTTGAGTCCTCAACTCAGGATGGCAGCAGCGCTGGTCCTGGGGGTGGGGGGCTCACGAGCTGCCAACCCAGCAAAATTAACTCGAACTTTCTGCAGGTCCCAGGAAAGGTGTCCAGTGACCAGTGGGGGGACATCAGGGTGAGTGGCCCCCATGCCCCTGTCAATGTGGGGGACCCCTTGTGGGCTCAGAGACCTGCAGGCGCCCCGCCTGTGTCCCCGCCTCAGCTTCTGCATCAGGCTGAGGTGCTGAGACACCAAGTAGGTGGGAGGGTTCTGCGGTCTGAGCCGTCCCGCCCCGAAGCCCGAGTACCTTGGCTGGTCCCCCTAGGGCTGGGGACTGTGGAGATGCCCTCGGGAGGCCCCCACTGCCCCCCACCTGGCCTCCTACCCACAGATTTCATCCCCAATGTCTGGGAGCGTTTCCCTCGGGCCCAGAGACGGGGGTGTAGGGGTGAGGGGCCAGGACAGAAGCAAGCGAAGCAGCATCCCCAAACTGAGTTCCCCACCTGGGCCCCAGGATCCAGTGACTGGAATCGAGCACCTTCGACGGAGGAGCCTGGCCTGTGCGGGGCCAAGGGTGGCGGGCGAGCCCCGAGATGGTGTGGACCTTGGGAGGCCACATGGCTCAGGGACGCCCTGGGCTCCTAGGGAGGGCTCCTGTCCTCCACCTGACACTCAGCCCAGCCCACCCCGGACAAGGCCAGAGCTGCTGCCCCACACTTGCCCTCTCCCGGCCTTTCCAGCCCTTCTGACCCAGGCGCTGGATGGGCAACTGAGGCTGGGTGGTGGACATGCCCCTGGGGCACAGCCCACCTGTGGCCTAGCTGCCGACTCAGCCTCATACACCCGCCCCTGCTCTGGGCCTCGGTTTCCACACCTGGGACGATGCTCTCACTGCCCTTACGCACAGGGAAAGGTCGCCCAGATGGTTCTGGAAAAGGTCGTGGCCTCCAGCTTGCAGCCAGCCCCCAGCCAGACCTCACAGCTCACAGACCCACTCCCCCAACACCCTGAGGCCCACCCAGGGGTGGTGAGGTGCCTCCCCCGCCCATGACGACTCACCCACCAGGGCCTGCCTGTGGGCCAGCCCCTGACTGCCCTGCCCTCCCTCTGGCGGCCCCCCGCCGGGTCCTCTGGGGCAGCCCCGGGGGTCAGCAACAGGAAGAGCTGGGTTAGGGTTGACCCCGTGTGCGGAGCCCGGGAGCATGCGAGCGGGTCCCTGCCGTCAGGGCCAGGAAGGACTCGGGGCCGCATAGAGTGACCCCCGTCCCAGTAAGCCCGTGTGGCAGGCGTGCACCCTGGGGTGCGGTGACCCCAGCTGCCTGTGCCCCTCCCGCTGGCCCGCCCCCCAGGTCTGTCCTAGCGCTGCAAAGAAGGGGGGCAAGGAGGTCCTCGTGCCGCAGCACCGCGTCCCCGTCCCCGCGCACACCTTGTCGCGGATGCCCTGGCGCATGGCCTCGCGCTCGGCCTCCATCTTGGCGTACTTGGCCTTGCGCTCCTCCTCCTCCTGTCGCAGCGCCTCCTGCCGCTCCTCCTCCTTCTTGGCGGCGTCAGGGTCCTTCTCCTCGTCGCCCCCGAGCATCTTGCCCATGTCCTTGGTGGCCCCTGGGCACAGGGAGGCGGCAGTCAGGCCGGGCCCGCCCTCTCCCTGCCCCACTCCCGTCCAGCAGGGCGGTGGCCTCAGGCCTCTGGGCCGCGGCTGCGTGTGTGGCGCTGAGTGTGTGAGCTCCTGGGGTGCAGCGTGTGCGTCTGTCGGTGTCTGTGGGCGGCTGTGTGTGTGTGTGTGTGTGTGTGTGTGTGTGTCTTCTCTGGGCCCGAGTGCAGCAGAGGCTCAGCCTCCCCAAGGTGGCAGCGTGGCTGAGTGCACGGCTGTGTGGGCTGAGGCGCCGGGGACAGGCGACAGGCGTCTGGCGGGCTCTCGGCCACTGTGCAGGGCTGGGGGCCGGCCTTGGCCCAGACTGCTGGCAGCTGCATGTGGCAGCACCAAGGCCATAATTTCTCTGCCTCGCCAGCCCCACTTTCCTCGTGAGCTCCTGACCCACAGGCGACAACAAACACCTCCCTGGATGCCCTCTCCAGTTCGGCCCCTGGGACAGAGATGCGTAATTACTGCCTCAGAGCGTGGTCCTGGCCCGCGGCGGCCCCAGCCCCACTGCACCCGGATGCATGGGCGTCATGGGGAGGGGAATGCAGTGGTTACCGCTGCGGGTCAGCTGACCTCAGCCCCTGCGGCCAGTCCCCCAGAAGCGCCCCGCACACACCCACACACGGCCGATAGGCGTGAGGCCAGCGCCCCGGCACCCCTGCACACCCCCTGGGAATCAGCCACGCTCCCGAGTGGACCCCAGGCTGGGTTGCTGCCCTGTGCCTGCCGTCCTGTCCCCCGCCTCTCCAGCCACCGGTCTCTGCAGGCCCTGCCTCTGCCCTCTCATCCCGTGATGGTCCCTCCCAAGCGCGGCCCAAGGCTAGCTGAGTCCGCACCTCGGGAACAAGCCGTGAGGTGGGTGTGTGGCTGCTGACACCACCACCCCTCTATGCCCATATCCAGGGGTGCCCCCTTCCCTGCCCTGGCTTCGAGGCCTGGCTCTGTCCTGCCCGCTTCTCTCGGAGTCTCCACTGCGCTGTTCTCAGCGCTCCAGGGACTCCTGTTCTGTTCTGAGGCTGCACAGGTCCGTGCAGCATGGAACCTGGAGAGACTCCCTGCCCTGCAGACACCTGCACCAATGCTGTATCTGCCGGTTCCTCGGGAGTGACACCCCTCCCCCGTGTGGGCAGAGGGAGCCATTTGGTGGGAAGGCGGCAACTTCTGGTTGAGTGCTCTGAGCTGAAAACTATATCTCCGTCGGGCCGGGCCACGCCTGCACCACGTGGGCCTTCCTAGCTGCCGAAACTACTACAGGGTCACAGGGTAGTTGCCACCACAGTCACTGCAGGGACGGGGAGCCCGCATGGATGGGGCTCGGCCGATGGCGCAGATACAGACACTAACAGAAAACCAAGAGCCTCGCGTCAGTTTCCACCCACATCTGCAGAATTCTGCAAAGGAGATTTCAAGCCAGTGGCTCAAGGAAACTGGTCACGAACAGGGCTGCTGATACACTGTCTCATCGCTCCCTGGACGAGGGACCGGCATCTCCCCACCTCTGGGGCCGCCATCCCCGGCAGGTGGTGGGGGAAGCAGGGGCAAGCCCCAGTCCATGAGCAGCTGCAACCTTCCCAGCCTCCCTGGCCTGGGGGCCAGCTTCTACGCAAATCTCCCCCTTGAACAAGCTCGTTCACGCTAAAGTGAAAGTGACCGATAGCTCTTTCTGCCCCCTGGAAAGTACTGGCATCTTAAGGCAGAGGTGGGTGAACCAGTCTCGTCTACATCTCTCTCCCAAGAGGGAAAGTGGGTGGAGGCTGGGGTGGGGGCTGGAAGGGCCTCCCTGCCTGGGTGGTCTGGGGCCCCAGACCTGCTCCTCCAACGTGCTGTGTGGGCTCTGGGCCTAGTGGTCCAACAGGCGTTTACTGAGCACCCGCTGTGTGCTGAGCTCTGCACACCAGGAGCCCCACCCCAGACCAGGGGTCTGGCCCTGCCCCCATTGGAGCACCGGGCTGGCCCCCCGGAGGCAGAGAGGGCCCCGGGGGAGCTACCCCAGCACGCGGAGGGGACTCTGGAGGCCGATGGTCTCTCCACGGCCAGGGCAGGGCACCAATGCTCGCTCACTCTACCTTGGTGTGGATGCCCCGGCACCAAGATCGGCACTGACGCTGCAGGCCCTCCCCCGCAGCCCCCGCCTTTCACCCGACCCCCGCCTCCGCACGTGGCCCCCGCCCCGTCCCCACACGGGGCGCAAGGCTGGACCGAGAGCCGCAGCCCAAGTCTCCCAAATCCCAGGCGGGGGTCCCGCAGCCGGCCGCACCGGCCACGTAGAGGTGTGGGCACAGGGGCTGACTCCACCCCTGCCCTGGCTCTTCTCGGAGCATCAGCTTGCCAGTGACTACCAGGGAGGTGGGCGTCGGGGCGGAGGCGGCGGGTCCCAGCCCTCCTTGACAGTCAAACAAAGCCCTGGGGATAACCTCAGTGCAGGATGAGGTGGCGGCACCTTTCTAACCCTGGAGCAGGTCCCATACTTCGGTGCGGGTTACACAGAAACCCAACAGCTAGAGAGAGCTTTCTAGAACGGCGTTCGCGGGGTGCCCGCACAGGAGGAGATGGGGTCTGCCCACACCCCGGCCTGTGGATGGTGGACAGGAGCTGGCCCGGGCCTGCCCTGGCCTCCGCCTGCCGCAGCTCTGCCCCGTCCCTCAGTCCACGGCCCCCAGGCCCTCCTCCCTCCCTGACGTAATACCCACCCCGACTCTGTAAGAGATGAAGATGCTAAGATTTCTCTGCAGGCCTGCAGGGGTGGGGGCGACGTAGAGTGAGGGCTGCGACGTTCCTACCTCGGGGCCTTTGCACCTGCCGTTCTGCCTTGCGCTGAATTCCCGAGCCTCCTCCTACTTGCTCCCAACCCAGGGTCTTTCCAGACAGGTTTTCCTGGGACTCCTTGTGTGCACTGGTGGCCCCTGTGGTCAAAACCCTTCTCAGCATTCACCACCTTGGCTGCATCCTATTACACTACCTCATACATGATGGAAAGGATGTCTATTTAAACAGTACGTAAATTAAAGCTGATCTCTAAAACTTCATTTTGAAATAATTTTAGGTTTACAGAAGAGTCACGCAGGTAGTCCAAGGGCTCCTGAACGCCAATGGCCAGCATCACCCCGTGTTCACCCTGGTACATTCATCAAAGCGAAAATAACTTACACTGTGCTGTCAACCAAACCACAGGCTGTATTCAGATGTCACCACTTTTTCCACTAATGTCCTTTTTCTGTTCCAGGATCCAAACCGGGGTACCATGTTGCATTTAGACTAAAGTCAATTTTTTAAAAGAGAAAAATACTTTTTAAACTTGAAATAAAACTATGGGAAAAATTATGAAATTTAATGAAAAACTAAAAAACACCTAAATAAAGAAAGATACTTGTCATGCTTATGGATGGGGAGATTCCGTAATGTAATTTCTGTTCTCCACAAACTGAGTTACAGATCTGTGCAATCACACTCAGACTCTTCAAGAGCTAGAAAGGGGGGCTTCCCTGATGGCGCAGTTGTTGAGAATCTGCCTGCCAATGCAGGGGACATGGGTTCGAGCCCTGGTCTGGGAGGATCCCACATGCCGCGGAGCAACTAAGCCCATGCACCACAACTACTGAGCCTGCGTGTCTGGAGCCTGTGCTCCGCAACAAGAGAGGCCACGACAGTGAGAGGCCCGCGCACCACGATGAAGAGTGGCCCCCCGCTTGCCACAACTGGAGAAAGCCCTCGCACAGAAACGAAGACCCAACACAGCCAAAAAAAAAAAAAAAGGGCTAGAAAGGAAATTCTGTGACAATTGGCAAGTGAAGACTGTTGCATAAAGAAATGCGAAGGCCCCTGGTCAGGAGACACCGCAGGGAGAAGCAGAGGAGGTGAGCCCGCCAGGGGCTGCCATGAGTGGGACACAGCGTGCAGGTCTGCAGGGGAGGGAGGCAGAGTGACCTAGTGGACAGACTGCCTGCAGACCCACAGACACACAGACATGGGGCTCGGACACGTGGCCAGTGACAGGAGGGGCCTCAGAACCCTGGAGAAGACAGCCATATTTCCCTGGGGTGATTGAGCTCCTTGTGAGAAGCATGAAACTAGACTCTCACGTAACGCCACGAATTTTTATTGATTATCAATCTGAATATGACCCCAAAATAAAGTGGGCAAAGAAAAACAGCCCTCACCACCTGCCGTCCCATCACCCAGCTTTATGGTCCTACATAGCCCGTCTCATTACCTGAAGTGACACTGGATGCTTGCTTCTTTGTGTCAGTCTCTGCCAACAGAAGGTAAGCGCCTTGAGAGCAGGGACCCTGACTAGTGCATGGCTGTCCTCCCAACACCTGCAACAGTGCCTGGCACATAGTAGGTGCTCAGTGAATATTTGGCAAATAATGAGTTTTAAACATTTAACAGCTATGTATTATGTACTCAGCCACAAACAAAACCTTAGCAAATCCTTCAGCTAACATCATAGTCTGTGAAATACTGAACACTTTCCTCAACTCAGTGACGAGCAAAGGATGCTCCCAATCCCCTTGTACTGGAGGGTCTGGCCATTGCACTAAGACAAGAAAAGAAACAGAAGGCATGAAGATTGAAAAGGAAGAAGTAAAACTGTCTTTGTTAACAAACAACGTATCATCTGTGCAGAAAAGTCGAAGGAATCTATAAAACCACTACTAGAACAAATAAGTGAATCTAGCAAGGTCACAAGATTAATAAACAAACAAATGGATTGTTATATATTAGCAGCTAACAATTGGAAAATGAAATTTAAAAACAATTCCAGGGCTTCCCTGGTGGCGCAGTGGTTGAGAGTCTGCCTGCCAATGCAGGGGATGCAGGTTCAGTCCCTGGTCAGGGAGGATCCCACAAGCTGCGGAGTGGCAGGGCCTGTGCACCACGGCCTGTGCACCACAACTACGCTCTGGAGCCTGAGAGCCACAGCTGCTGAGGCCCACGTGCCTGGAGCCCGTGCTTCGCAGTGGGAGAGGCGACCGCAATGAGTGGTCCCCGCTCACCACAACTAGAGGGGGCCCGCACACAGCAGCGAAGACCCAACGCAGACAAAAATAAATAAATAAATAAATAAATTTACTAAAAAGAAAAGTAATAAAAAATAAAAACAATTCCATTAGCAATGCTGACAAAAACATAAAAATCTCTGACTATATTGTTAATAGATGTGCAAGCCTGTTTTACCTAAGACTATAGAATTGTTGAGAGAAATGTGAAACGACCTCAACGAACAGAGAGATACACCATGTTCACGGGTGCAGCACTGCTATGAGATCAGTTTTCCCGAACACTGGATTCAGTGCAACCCCAAACAAAATGCAAATAGGATTTTTTGAACAAATTTACCAGCTGATTCTAAAGTTTATATGGAAATGGCAAAAGACCTAGAATAGACAAAACAATTTTGCAAAAGGAGAACAACTTTAGAAGACTTACCCTACTTGCTTCCAAGGTCTACTATAATCCAGACAGTATGGTACTGACAGGAGAATTGACATGTGGACCCATGGAATGGAATAGACAGTCCAGAAATAGGCCCACCCATATATGGTCAAGTGAGTTTTTGACAAAGTTGCAAAGATTATTCAGTGAAGAAAGGATAGCCTTTTCACAAGAGGTACTAAAACAATGAGATATTCCTACACAAACGCACAAACAAACTCATAAATGTCTTCCCTAACCTCACACCTTATACAAAGCTCAGAAATAGACCTAATGGAAAAGCTAAAATTATAAAACTTCTAGAAGAAAGCATAAAAGAAAAATCTCTGTGACCTTGACCTAGGCAAAGATTCCTTACATAGGTGACAAAAAGCATGAGCCTTAAAAGAAAAACTGATAAATTGGACTTCAACAACAAAAAACTTTTGTTCTTCAAAAGACACTGTTAAAAAAAAAAGAAAAAGAAAAGGCAAGACTGTGAGAATATATCTGCAGACCATATGTCTGATAAACTCTTATATCCAGAATACATAATGAACTCTTACAACTCAAGGACAAGAACACAAACCACCTGATTTTAAAAACAGAAGATGTGAATAGACATTTTACCAGAGAAGAGATACAGATGGCAAGTAAGAACCTGGAAAGATGTGCCTGCTCTTACAAGAAGCTGTCAACACGCTCGGTCGTTAGGGTGCAAACTGAACTCACAAAGCGAGACCACCAGGCGCCCACACGAGTGTCTACGATGAGAAGCACAGCATGTGCTCGGAAGCTGGGGAGGACCCAGGACTTGCGCCCATGGCTGGCAGGACGGTGGGGGTGTAGCCGCTTGGGACGGCAGTTTGACAGTTTCCTATAATTAAACGTGCACCTCCACTGCATCCCACTCCTCAGCATCTACCCAGAGAAATGGAGACGCAGTGGGAACGGCATGTGCAGCCCAATCTGTAAGAGCCCAAAAGAGAGGCCCCTCAACACCCGTCAGGAGGTGAATGGACACACGAAGGCTGGCCCGTCCACCCGAGGGCACTGATGCTCTCGGCAGTGTGGAGGAGTCTCAAAACCTTTATGCTGAGTGAAAAAAGCCAGGCACAAATTCTATGACTTCACTTATGTAAACAGAAGTGCAAATCCGTGTATGGTGACTGCAAGCACGTCAGGGCTGCCTGGGGCCCAGGGCAGGTGGGGGGCTGCGGGTTGCCAAGGGGCCATGCAACAGTCAGAACCCAGGGAAATGCACTTTACCCAGGCAGTGCTCACCCGGCGTCACTCACATCACAACCAAACTGATCTAAAACCCTAACGTTCGAGCAATGAGATATGTTAAACAGGCCATCTTCCCCAGTCATCACCCGGTCAAATCACAAATAATGAAAAGATGACCAAACCCATAACTTTACAAGTTTTAGTTTTAGAAACATGTCCCTAATTAACCCTTAAGTTGAAGGGGAAATAAAAACTGAAATTGTAAAAACTCTAGAAAGCAAAGAAAAATAAGGACGTTCTGTCTAAACTTAGGATCCATGGCTAAAACTGTTTGTGGAGGAAAAATTATAGGCTTTAATTTTAAAGAAGAAAAAGAGAAAGTTTAGGAACTTCATTATTACCTTTAAAAAATTGTTTTGCAGGGTCTACTGAATTTCATAAGGAGAAAAATTAAGGGGTATTATACTATAAAAGGAGATATCAAATTCTCTCTCTCTCCGCACCCACCTCTTTTGCCGGTGACATGATCATATACCTAAAAAACTCATGACACTCCAGTGAAAACCAACCAGAACCAATGATGGAATGTGGCAGAATGACTAAGTGCAATAGTTATAGATAAATATTCATTTTTAAAATTTGCCTCATACTATCAATAACAAGCTAGAAACATAAATGGAAACAATGGTCCATTTACAATAATTATAAATGTAGAAAATAGGAATACATTTAACAAAGAGACCTACGGCACCTGCATGTAGAAAATATCATCTCCTTAAATGTGATGCCTTTGCACAGACTCTTGAGGTTCCTGACGGGCTGGCTCAGTGTCATGAAGATGCCAGTTCCTCCAAAGTTAATATATGATTGTACACAACCTGGGTTACGCTTCCAACGGAAACTCCAACAATTCTTTCTTTTTTCTTTTTTGGGGGTTTAGATAAAGTTAGGGTTCACGTGGCAGAATAAATGTCAGAGGAGATCTGATCCAAGGTGCCTTACGGATGGGAAATGGCATCCCTGCTGTGGGTCCCGGAAACACCTGGAGAGTAACAGTGAGAAGGTCATTGACTGGAGATGTTTTTTTTTTTTAATTTAAAAAATTTTTATTTTATTTATTTATTTTTGGCTGCGTTGGGTCTCCATTGCTGTGCGCGGGCTTTCTCTAGTTGCAGCGAGCAGGGGGCTACTCTTTGTTGTGGTGCGCGGGCTTCTCATTGCAGTGGCTTCTCTTGTTGCGGAGCACGGGCTCTAGGTGCGCGGGCTTCAGTAGTTGTGGCACGTGGGCTCAGTAGTTGTGGCCCGCGGGCTGTAGAGCACAGGCTCAGTAGCTGTGGTGCACGGGCTTAGCTGCTCTGTGGCATGTGGGATCTTCCCAGACCAGGGCTCAAACCCGTGTCCCCTGCACTGGCAGGTGGATTCTTAACCACTGCGCCACCGGGGAAGCCCTGGAGATGTTTTAAATGCGACCATGTCTATTGCTGGGGAGCCCAGGAAGGTGCCCCCAGAGTCTGGGTGGGGGTGTGCTCCCAGTGGGTTGGGCCGCAGTCACACTCAAGCGCATTCAGAATCCACTCACCCACCCACCCCGCTGGCCCCTCCCTACATCCATCCCAATAAACCACACCCGTCCCTGGAGGAGCCCGTGCTGAGGCCGCTGACTTGGCCTGTTTGTTTCGGTTGCGGCCCCTGCAAATGGCTGGAGACGAGCTGACCTCTAGGGCACAGGGCCATGCGGCCACGATGCCCCCATGTCAGGGAGTCCCAGGCAGCCGCGTGCGGGAGGCTCCACCATACGCTATGAGGGCCAAGTGCAGACAAGGAGAAAAAAAATCCCTGTGTACGTTTTTATGATTATCTAAAGACAGAAAACAGATTGGCAGGTTACAAACCAGGTTCATACCAAATCTAGATCCTAAAAAACACAGCCCATGATTTTTCAGACTCATGGAACATTCACAAAGAGCGATCAAATGTTCGTCACCGCGAAGAGGCTCAGCTCACAGCCATCATCACGGCCGTTACTTAAAGCCCAAACAAACCAAAACCAATCCAGGGAACAAGTGTCGGCCAGGATGTGGAGAAACTGGAGGCCTGTGCACTGCTGGCGGGAACTTAAAATGGTGCAGCTGCGTGGAAAGCAGTATGGAGGTTCCTCAAAAAATTAAATATAGAATTACCATAGGATCCAGTAAATCCACTTTTGGGTATAAACTCAAAAGAACTGAAAGCAGGAACATTGAGAGAATTGAAAGTAGATGCATGTACCCCGTGCTCACAGCAGCAGCATCACAATAACGCAAAGGTGGAAACAACCCAAATGCCCACTGACAGATGACGGATAAACAAAATGTGGTCCATCCATACAATGGAATACTATGCAGCCTTTAAAAGGAATGCAATTCTGACACATGCTACAACGCGGGTGAACTTTAAAAATATCATGCTAAATGAAACAAGCCAGACACAAAAGAACAAATACTGTACGATTCCACTTACATGAGGTCCCTAAAGTAGGCAAAATCAAAGAGACAGAAAGTAGATGGTGGGAGCCAGGGGTGGGGGAGTCAGTGCTTCATGGGGACAGAGTCTCAGTTTGGGAAGATTGAAAAGTTCTGGAAACAGATGTTGATGGCTGCACAGCAACGTGAATGTACTTAATGCCACTGAACTGTACACTTAAGAATAGTTAAGGGACTTCCCTGGTGGCGCAGTAGTTAAGAATCCACCTGCCAGTGCAGGGGACATGGGTTCGAGCCCTGGTCCGGGAAGAACCCACATGCCACAGAGCAACTAAGCCCGTGCACCACAACTACCGAGCCTGCGCACCTAGAGCCCGTGCTCCGCAACAAGAGAAGCCACCACAATGAGAAGCCCGCACATGGCAACAAAGAGTCGCCCCTGCTCGCCGCAACTAGAGAAAGCCTGCGCACAGCAATGAAGCCCAATGCAGCCCCACTCCCCCCCA
This sequence comes from Mesoplodon bidens, assembly GCF_964165515.1. Classification (NCBI taxonomy): domain Eukaryota; kingdom Metazoa; phylum Chordata; class Mammalia; order Artiodactyla; family Ziphiidae; genus Mesoplodon; species Mesoplodon bidens. Next base: position 107,070,657 of record NC_138176.1, on the reverse strand, counting down.
AAATAGTTAAAATAGTTAGAATAGTAAAAATAGTTAAAACGGCAAGTTTTATGTCATGTACGTTTTATCACAATAAGAAAAGAGAAAATTTAAATCGATTTATAATCCCATGTCTCAAAAAAACATGTCAGGCTGCAGAGACAACCTCAACATGTTTTCAAAGTAGGAATGAGACCGAGTGTCTGATGGCGTCAGGAAAGCAGACAGCACGACAAACAGGGAAACTGGGAACAAGAGCCCTCCTCCCAACCCTACAGACGTGAAGTTTCTCTTATGCGTTAGAAAACACGGGTGAAACTACAGTCAGTGCATTTCTGGGAGCTTGAGTACCATGCGATGCAAGATCTAGTGAGATCTTCGGGGCAGCCAGCCTGCAAAACCCCTGGGGCCATAGGGCCTCACACATGGGCTCCAGCCTGGGGGGGGGGGCGGGGGGAGGGCGAGCTCAGCCAACAGCAAGGGCACCGCCCTAAAGAGGTGGAGCTTCAAACACCGTGGACGTGGACAGGCAGGCTGCTCGGGTCGAGGGGACGGGAAAAGGGCACAAAGATACGCAAATTCAGGAAAAAATGAGGGAGAAACAGCTGCATTAGACATTAGACGTTAGAATGATCAAGTAACACCTTTACACCCTATCCATACACTTGAAAACCTGCGTGAAGTAGATTTTCTAAAAAATGTTGTCAAAAACTCAGAACTATGTCTAAGAATTCACAGATGCATTCTTTCAAACAGTCAAGAAACAGATAATTCCTACGATATTTAGAACGTTCTTGGAAGGGAGGAAAAGAAGGAAATCCTCCTGGTTATTTCTGTGAAATCAGCACAAGAACGATGCCAAAACTCGGCTGGGGTGGGCCAGGCTCCCACGGAAACAGCAGTGCCAAATGCTAAGCCAGAGATGGGACTGAAGGTTGGCATTTCTTACAGAATTCTACAGAAAAGGTTCATTTTAGGGAGGCAAAGGTGGCCCGATCAGAAAGCAGTTATGTGCCGACGCTGTCGGGGCCCCCAGCCCGCCTGGTGCGGCAGGGACCGTGTGCCTGTTCCCAGCCCCCGCCTAGGGTCCCGGCTCGGCCTCTCACTTCCTCTTCTGTGGAGGGTGTTGAGCTGAGGGGGCCGCCCCGCAGGCACGAGGGCAGGGGATGAAGCTCTCATTGTCCCCGGCCCGCCTGGAAACCGGCCTCAGGCACCGTGGTCCACACACTTGACCATCCCAACGGCAGGCGTCCTCGGTAACACAACCCCTCTTAAAGCAGCTTAATGGAGGCGTAGCGGCCATACCATAAATCACGCAATTAGACAAATATGCACATCCGTGAAGCCATCACCACAGTCAGGGTACTGGACACATCTGTCCTCCCAAAGTTCCTGGTGGCCCCGTGTAATTCCTCCCACCAAACCACGTGCAGACGACCTCTGATCTCCTTTCTGTGCATGCAGGTCACTCCCCAGAATCTTATATAAATGCAGTCACAACACAGGCGGCCATCACGGGAAGGGGCTGGCTGTTCACCGAGGTGGTGCTTTGCTGAGTGCCCACCGTTCCTGCCCCTTTAGGGCTGAGAGGGTGAGCACCGAGGGTGTGTCCCGTCACCAGTAACAGACACGGGGTTGCTTCCAGTTTGGTCTTTGTGGATAAAGCCGCACAGACAAGTCTTTGTGTGCGTGCCTGCTTCATTTGTTGTGGGGGGATACCCACGTGTGGACACCGAGTCGTATGGCAAACCGAGGTTCCACTTTTCAGGAACTGTCAGTTTTCCAAAGTAGTTGTACCGTTTTAAACTCCCACCAGCGTGTACGGGGCCCCCATTGCTCCGCATTCCCGCCAACACATGCTCCTCAGTGGCCCTGAAGTTCTAACCACCACGGCGGGTGTGAAGCAGCCGCTGCCTTTCTCTCCTGAACAGGGATGTGAAGCATCTTTTTATGTGCTTAGTAGCTATTTTTATATCTTTTTTGATGGAATCCCTATTCAAATCGTTTGCACACTTTCAAAAATGCACTTTTTATTTTAGAACAATCTTAGATTTACAGAGAAAGTATGAAGAGAGGCAGTACAGAGTTCCCGCGTGCCCCGCAAACACGTAACGTTAGAGCAGCGCAGCTGTCACAGTCGAGGAGCCCACGTCAAGAACGTGATTACTAACTGATTTCCACAGTGTCTGCCTGAGGTTCCCTCTCTGTTCCGGGATCCTGTCCAGGGACCATATACGTCAGTCATCACACCTCCTTAGGCACCTCTGGGCTGCGACAATTTCTCAAACTTTCCTTGTTTTTGATGACCTGGCCAGCTTTGAGGAGTGCTTTTCGGGAATTTTGTATGTCTCTCAAGTAGGATTTGTCTGATGTTTTTCTCTTGATTAGACTGGGTGATGGGTTTGGGGAGGAGGACCCCAGAGGATGCAGTGCCCTTCTCATCCCTTCCCATCCCGTCTAGGTCATGCTCTCGTTGTGACCTGCCACCCCGATCTCCCAATTTGAGCTGAGGGCTATGGTCCACCTCCTTGAGCTTCTGTCCATTTCTTTCTTTCTTTTTTTTTTTTAAAGTCATGTGCATGATATATATATATATTTAATAGATTTATTTATTTATTTATTGGCTGTGTTGGGTCTTCATTGCTGCGCGCAGGCTTTCTCTAGTTGCGGTGAGCAGGGGCTACCCTTCGTTGCGGTGCACGGGCTTCTCATTGTGGTGGCTTCTCTTGTTGCAGAGCACGGGCTCTAGGCGCGCAGGCTTCAGTAGTTGTGGCATGCGGGCTTCAGTAGTTGTGGCTCGAGGGCTCTATAACACAGGCTCAGTAGTTGTCGTGCATGGGCTTAGTTGCTCTGTGGCATGTGGGATCTTCCTGGACCAGGGCTTGAACCCGTGTCCTCTGCATTGGCAGGCGGATTCTTAACCACTGCACCACTAGGGAAGCCCCTTCTGCACATTTCTTGATTGGGTTGTTGATCTTATTATTGAATGGTAATTGGTATTCTGGATACAAGTCCAATTTTATTAATCTTCTTAACTAACTTTTTTCAACCCCACCCCCCATTTCATTAATTTCTATTTTGATCTTTATTTCCTTTCTTCTACTTATTTTGGGTTTCACTTGATTTTCTTTTCCTAGTTTCAGATGTTAGAAGTTGAAGTTAAGGGACTTTCCTGGTGGTCCAGTGGCTGGGACTCCACACTCCTAGTGCAGGGGGCCTGGGTTCAATCCTTGGTTGGGGAACTAGATCCCACATGCCACAACTAAGACCCGACACAGCCAAATAAAATATAAATAAATAAATATTTTTTAAAAAAGAAGTTGAAGTTAATCATTTGAGACTTTTCTTCATTTCTATTGAGGTGTTTAGTGATATAAATTTCCCTTTAAACATGACTTTCCTGAATCCCACAAATTACCTTTTTAAAATTTCCATTCAGTTTACAACAATTTCTAATTTCCCTCTTAATCCCTTCTTGGCCCCATGGGTTGTTTAGAAGTGTGTTGTTTAGTTTCCAAATATTTGGGGGGATTTCCCAGATATCTTTCTGTTATGTATTTCTTGTTTCATCCCAATGTGGACACAGAACACATTCTGCATGACTGGAATCTTTTACGTTTATTGAGACTGGTTTTGTGGCCAAGAATAAGGTCTATCTTGGTAAATGCTCTGTGAGCTGTCATCTGAAGTGTCTGTAGAATCAGTCGGCCAGGTCAGTTGGCAGTTTGCTCAGGTCTGTGCGTCCTTCTGAGTGTCACCACCCAAACCTGCAGGTTGTCTGTTTCTCTTCTAAGTTCTACCGGTTTTTGCTCACATGTCTTGAAGCTCAGTTATTACTTGTAGAAATGGTCGGGACTGTGGTGTCCTCTTGATTAACTGGCTCCTTTCTCACTAGGATAGGGCTGTCTTCACCCTTGGTCACAATCTTTGCTCTGAAATCTACTCTGTCTGACACTGATGTGGCCCCTCCAGGCTTCTTTTTTTTTTTTTTTTTTTTGCGGTGCGCGGGCCTCTCACCACTGTGGCCTTTCCCGTTGCGGAGCACAGGCTCCGGACGTGCAGGCTCAGCGGGCCCGGCTCAAGGGCCCAGCCACTCCGCGGCATGTGGGATCTTCCCAGACCAGGGCACGAACCCATGTCCCCTGCAGCGGCAGGCAGACTCCCAACCACTGCGCCACCAGGGAAGCCCTCCAGGCTTCGTTTGATTAATATTAACATGGCTTCTCTTTTTCCATCTTTTTACTTTTCCCTTATTTGTGTCTTTATATTTCAGGTGGGTTTCTTATAGGCCTCATAAAGTTGGGTCTTGATTTTCTACTCAATCCAACATCTCCACCTTTTACGAGAATGCTCCCAAGAGGAAGAGCAGAAAAAGCCACAGATCACCAGGCATCCCTGAGAATAAGAAGGGACAACCTCGGTTGTGGGGAAAATTATCTTGACCCCACCTAACAAAGCTTAAAGACAAGAGAGGAAAGAATCAAACTGTCTCTAAGTAACCTGATCCCATACTGAACAAAGTGAGTATATTTAGGAAAACAAAAATATCCAGCAGCGACAGGGTGAACTAACTCTCAATGTGTGGCATCCAGTGAAAATTTTCCAGGCATGCAAAGAAGTGGGAAATCACAAACCATAACGAGGAAGCACTGACAGAGATGACTATATAAATACGTATGGTGAAAATATCTAGAACATCATAGAGTTAAATGGCAAATGACAAACATGGAATGGTAAATAACAGAAAATTCACCTAAAATATATAAATCATAAATAATGGCAAATACTGGGTATTCAAAAATTTTGCTGAGTGAATTAAAGATGCTAAATCACACTGTTATCCCCAAAATGTAATTAAAAATGAGATCAACTTTATCCATCCAATCAGCAATAGTTTGACAAAACCCCATGTTGGGGAGCGTGTGTGTGATCTGCATGATGGAGCCTGGCTGTGGCATATTTTAGCAAGATCTACTTAGAGGGCAGTTTGGAAAAGTGTGGCAGAAGATTAGCCGTGCACATCCTTCTGCCGTATTGTATTCATGTCAACAAAGATATTGCGTGCTATTGATACCATGTATCAAATAGATAACTAATGAGGACCTACTGTATAGCTCAGGGAACTCTACTCAGTGCTCTGCAGTGACCTAAATGGGAAGGAAATCCAAAAAAGAGGGGATAAGGACTTGCCTGCTGGCGCAGTGACTAAGAATCCGCCTGCCAATGCAGGGGACATGGGTTCGATCCTGGTCCGGGAAGATCCTACACTCTGCGGAGCAGCTAAGCCTGTGCGCCACAACTACTGAGCCCGCGTGCCACAACAACTGGAGTCCGTGCGCCTGGAGCCTGTGCTCCACAACAAGAGAAGCCACTGCAATGAGATGCCCACGCACCACAAGGAAGAATAGCCCCCTCTCGCCACAACTAGAGAAAGCCCGCGCGCAGCAACAAAGACCCAACACAGCCAAAAATAAAGAAATAAAATAAAGAAATTTTTTTAAAAAATAGGGGATATATGTATATGTATGGCTGATTCACTTTGCTGTACAGCAGAAACTAATACAACATTGTAAAGCAACTACACTCCAATGAAAATTAATTAAAAAAACCAAAACACAAGGATATCATGGTTTCCTGAAGGCCACCCTCTGCAACCACAGCACTGCTGCCTGAACACAAGAACACTCCTGAAAGACAAAGCTCCTGCTTGACTTCTCTCCCACGCGGCGCCTGAGGCCTCACGTTTAGTGTTTATTTACCTGGGTTTTGTTTATCTGTTTCCGACACTAGAATGTATGCTTCATCAGATAGAGACTCTCTGTCTGTGTGTCTGGCTTATGGTTAAGAACTCAATAAATATATATTGATTGACAGGATGTAAGTGCAGGAGCTCCCACTGCAACATTGTTTATAAGTGCAAACAGGCTGGATGTGTGATGCATAACATTAGGTACTGGTTAAGTTAATGGTAGTGAATTCATTCAAGTGCAACGACAGGCATCTTAATACCAGACGTCCCAATGCCAGGCATCCCAATACCAGGCATTCCAATGGCAGGCATCCTAACACCAGGCATCCTAACACCAGGCATCCTAATACCAGACATCCTAATGCCAGGCATCCCAACACTAGATGCTGAATACTACTTATCCTAATACCAAGCATCCTAACCAGGTGTCCTAATACCAGGCATCCCAATGCCATATGCCGTAATACTACTTGTCCTAATATCGCCGCACCTCGTTTTACTGTGATTTGCTTTATTGTGCTTTACAGATACTGTGTTTTTCATAAATTGAAGGTCTGTGGCAACCCTGCATCAAGCAAGGCTATTGGCGCCATGTTTTCAATAGCATGTACTCACTTCATGTCTCTGTCACATTTTGGTAATTCTCACAATGTTTCAGACCCTCTACCAGCAAAAAAGATTATGGCTCACTGAAGGCTCGGATGATGGTTAGCAGTTTTTAGCAGTAAAAATTTTTAATCAAGATATGTGCACTTGATGTATCTCTTTTTAGACATAACGTGGGTCTCTCACTGTTGTGGCCTCTCCTGTTGCGGAGCACAGGCTCCGGACGTGCAGGCTCAGCAGCCATGGCTCACGGGCCCAGCCGCTCCGCGGCATGTGGGATCTTCCCGGCCCGGGGGACGAACCCGTGTCCCCTGCATTGGCAGGCGGACTCTCAACCACTGCGCCACCAGGGAAGCCCTAAACACATCTTTTATTTGTACTGGGAGACCAAAAAATTCACATGACTCACTTTATTGCGATATTCTTTATTGCGGTGGTCTGCAACCAAATCCGCAATATCTCTGAGGTCTGCCTGCACTGGTCTTCCCGACCCCCGGCGGGCTCACTCCAGCTAACCCTGTGCTCCGTGTCCTAATTCCAGGAGGTCTAACAACTGATGGTACCGAGTTCTAGTTAAACATGCTGGATCGAACGCACGTGCTTATCTAAACCGCTTTCCACAACCCCACTAAAACTGGAGCAAGGAAATGTAAAAGTATAATCCCACAAGGACAAACAGAACAGGAGAGGACAGAACAAGGTAGCCGAGGTATCCAATTTGGGGAAATGGAGAGCAGGCGTGCAGGTGGCACCCAAGCAAGAACAGGGGGAGAGGCCACTGAGCAGCTGATGTGCTGGCAGAACCCAGGATGACTCTGGTATCAGAGGTGCTAGGTTCTGGGGGAGGTGGAGCACAAGGGAGGGGCTGAGGTCTGCATGAGGGGCACCTGCACTCCACACCCTGGGGACCCACCACCCAAGTGGCAAGGGGGAATCAAAAACCCGTTTCGCTGGAGAAACTGAACCAGAGCCCCTCCAGGCTCAGACCAGTCTCAGGCACTGTGGGGGCAGAGGTGACACATCCACCTGCAGACAGGGGTCAAGGGGATATTTATTTCCCGAAATTGGGTACCTTGCCAAGCCCCCACCCGCTGCCCTGCTCACGGAACCCACCATCCAGCCATGCAGAATCTGTTTCTGGAGAAATGGAGCCACGCCCCCCAAGAAGACCGAAAGATGCTACCATCTGGGGCTCTCCAAACATAAAAGCCAGCTTCCCACATGTTTCTCCCACAGGTAAGCCAGAAGTCCCCCACAGCATGCAGGACCTCAGCCAGGCTCTCAGAACTCACCCAGAGAGCCCCCAGCATGAAGATGGCACCCAGACAGGCAAGGGGGCTGAGAAGAGACAGTACAAGGGCCAGGGGAACCCTTGAAAGGGAGGGCGTTCAGAATGCATGGAACAGATTTTGGAAGTTAAAAATGTAAAATTTTTAAAAACTGAAATTTAAAAAAATTTCAGTTAAAAACTGAAATGAAAAATTCAGTTGAAGAGTTAGAAGATGAAATTAAGGAAATATCCCAGAAAGTAGAACAAAAGATAAGGAGATGAACAACGGGAAAGAAAACAGAAGGAAACAGAGAATCAGAGCAGAGTGGCCCAGAGCTGAGAGGGTCAGGTGAGGGATCAGCAAGGAGGCAGCCAGAGCCCTGTCCCCGGGCTGAGTAAGTGCACCCGCAGGGGGATGAAAGAAGACCCACAGCAAGGTCCTGAGAGTTTGAAATTTCAAAATGCCAAGTCAAAGAGGAAACTGTAAAAGCCTCCAGAGAGAAAAGCAAACTGGTCATGTAAAAAGTACTGGAAGTGAGAACAGCTTGTGACTTAATAGCAACTTTAGAACCTGCAAGACAACTGAAAAAAGGCTTCAAAATTCCAAGGAGGAAATTCTTTAAAATCTACGATTTTATACCCAGCCCAACTGGCAGTTATGCCCCAAGGCAGAATAGACTCCATGGCCCTCCCGCGCGCCCTCTGTTGGAAAGTTCCCGAAGGCCCAGCAGGAGAGGAGCGAGGAGAGGGGCCTCGTCCATGAGGTGGGGACAGTGCACAGTGCTGATGGGGTGGAATGTGCCCGAGTCCTGGGGCAGCAGCTCCAGCAGTTTCTCTGGGACCTTTAACCACGTGGGAATATTGTGAGGGGGTGGGGCTGCTGGAGCATGGGAAGAGTTAGAACACAGAAAAACAGACAAACAGGAAACGAGATACGTTAACTCAGGGCAAACCACAGGTTCAGGAGAAAAGAGTGTCGTCAAGGCGCCTGTGGCCGAGGGGACATGGGGGGAGGGGCAGGAGGTCTGTCCCAGCTCAGGGCCCCCACCCATTCCAGGAAACTAGCAGAATGTCTGAGATGATCCACGGGCGCATTACTGAGGAACAGCGGGGAGGCATCCACAAGGACCTTTCCTTGCTGGTACTTTCCGTTCCAATGGGCTCCTTGGGTCTGGATTGGAGTTATACCTGCAGCCCCACCTCTGCCAGGAAGATGGGAGGAAGGTGGGCAAATATTTACAAACTGTTCCTGGAACTTGGAGTTAAGTCTGTACTGATTCTATAGCTCATCACCCAAAGGGCAAGTTTCGTCTAAACCTGTCTACACAGCAGACAGAAACTTCCCTGAAACACGCACTGTTCAAAGAGCTGCTGTCAGGAAATGACGCTGTCCAGCGATTTCTGTCTAAAGCTGTTTTAAACCACAGTCACCATGGCAGGCTGATCCTTCTCCCCCAGCTTTGGAATAGCCAGCTGACCCCTGAACTAGTTCTAATAAATGGACAGCATAAAGAACTTTGCAGAGTCTTTTAAAATTAGAAATAGATCTGAAGGCATTTCTCCTGGAAAAAAAGAATATTATTTCAAATAAGTAATGAGTGATTCTAGCAGATGAGTTTGAAAGCAACGTGGTGTCTCAACTTTCCATATCACTTCTTTATGTTTTCTGTATTATTTCAATTCCTTACATTGAACATTTATTAGTTTCATGGTAGTTAAAAAAACACACTTTCATTGTAAAAAATAAATGTGGATAAATACCTCATCAAATTGAATGCAAAGATAAAAATATGTTTATGTATTAAGAAAACATTGACTGTAATACCAAGCCTCCAGATCAAAATCACAAAGAACAGAGGTGGGTGTGGGTGAAGGCCAGACAGAGGAGCTCACAGAACTGCTGGAAGGACTTGGCAAGAGCTCGAAACACACAGCGTCGCTCACGACAGCAACAATTAGAGCTTGAATCATGTTTTCAAAGGGCGTGCGGGTTCCAAAACACTGCAGAAGGTTTTTAAAAAGAAAATTTAGTCCATGTATTAAGATTAAATAAGTGAAATAGCAAGGAAGCATTTAAAAAAGGTGAAAGTTAAGGAGACACAAGTTAGATCAGATGTTAATTGTGAAGATACACATTCAACAGTTAATGTTCTTGCAAAGCGAAACATAAAGCGAAGCCCCTCAAAGACGCCCACCCCGCTGCCCTGTGGAGGGTGCTTGGCCTGAGGGGCCTGTGGCCGGGGTCCGCGGGCACCACCTGCCTGGCCTGCATCAGAGTCTCCTCGACACCCCGGGCCAAGGAGTAGACCAGCGTCCAAGGAGCAGCCAAATCTGTCTCGCCACCATCCACTGTCCATCATCCACTGCCCCAGGGCCCCAGCTTCCAAACGCCTGTCCAGCCGCACTCCCACCCGCTGGCCAAGCTCCGAAGGAACTGGAGGAGGGTGAGTGGACTTTCTGCCTCATCCTAGCCGGCAGACAGAGCCCACTCCCTCCTGAGTGTCTCTGCCCAGCCCTCGGGGAGGGGAGGTCCAAGGCATGGGCCCTGTCTCACCCTGCTGACCACCATGCTCTGGCCCCAGGCCTGGCGGCCTCGCCTCCTGAAGCCGGCCCAGGGGCAAGGCTGGGGGGCTGGCCGGCTAGCTGGTCATGTGGGAGGCCCCCGCTCTAGTCTTAACTAAATCAGACCCCGGCCTGCGCTGCCCCCATCTTCTGTGATGCTCCTCCTGCTTCTGTGGCCTGGAAAACCTCTTTTGCTGGTCTGGGGCACTGGTCAGATGTTCCACACCCGTCGGGGAGAGGCCCCAGGCTGCCGCTGTCCCTGCCTGCTGAGCCAGGTGCCAAGTGGCACGTCTGGCCTTGGCTTCAGGAGGGGACACATGGAGACAGAGGCGAGATGAAAATGCCGATTAGCGAGTCCAAACAGAACTAGGATCTGAGACAGGTGGCGCGGCCGCTGGCTTCCTCGCGCCTAGACCCCAGCTCCCCTGCGCTGACCCGCTGCCCAGTCTGCCAGGGGAGGGGCCCGGGCCCTGAGGCCACCTGAGGCGGGAGCAGAGGCTCGCGAGCTTCTGCCCCCCAGCAGCCCCTCCTAGCCACCTCCACGCAGGCTAGGTGCCAGGTGCACAGACCCCCTTGACCACAGCCTGATGCACAGCTGGGGTGGGACAGCGAGGCACGGGGGCATCGGGGTGTTACTGTGTGGGGACTCAGGGACCCGGCCGTGTCTGCTCCTGCGCAGGGTGGGCTCCACCAGCAGTGTGTTGGCAGACAGCAGCCCGTGGACCAGGCGCAGAGCAGACCCATTTCCAGAGGCTTCCTTCTGAAGGACGCTAAGCGCAAGATGGTCCTCGCCCCCAAACACCCTCCAGGGCCTGAGGCTGGCAGTTTGCTGGGGCTCCGCCCTCACCTTCTGTTAAACTGTTTCTATTCTCCCTGCTTCCTCCTCCTGCCTGCAGTCCTTGCCCTTCTTCCTCTCCCAAGAGGCCCCCCACCTGTGGCCTTCCCGCCAGTTCTTGGGCCGCAGGGGGCCAGAGGGTGAAGGCAGAGGCCTGGGGCTGAGGTGGCCTGGGGTGCACGTGGTGGGCAGCACCCTCCTGGTGAAGCCCACCTCCCAGCCTAGGAAGCAAAGCTCAGCAGGCAGTTCTGACGTTTCCAGTCGGACAAGGCCACAGCTTTCCCAGGGAAATGTTAGGAGCAGCCATTAGCACCAAAAGATGCAGACCCGGGGCTGCTCTAGCCAGCTGCCCGACCCCAGGAGTCCTTGACCTTCTGAGTCTCAGTCTGCACTGGTACCCAGCACCCAGCACTAGCACTCAGAATCCAACCCACAGTACCCTCAGCACACAACACACAGCACTCTCAGAACTCAGAACATAGCACTCAGCACCTGGCACTCAGTACCCAGTACCCTAAGCCTTCCACTGGCCCCCAAGGAGGGGCCTGGCCTCAGACACTACAGCTCATGGTCTAGTCGGGACCAAAAAGGACCCATAGGGTGGGACGGGGGCTCTCCCCGACCCTGCCGGGCTGCCCCCCTAAGAAGCAGCCAGAGGTCCTGACTGACCCCGGCAGGGGTGAGAGAAGCCACATTCTACCCTCTCCAGGAGATGAAAAAAGTGAGGGCAAAGCTGGAAAACAGTGATTTGTACAGAGACCAAGCACAGGCAGGCCAGGAAGAGGTTCTGGAGGGACCCCAGCTAGAGTCCCCCGCCCTCCACCCAGACAGGATCCGGGGGCTCTGAGCAGCCGACAGCCAACGGCAGGAGCCTCAGAAGGACCCCATTCTCCTCTCCTCTGCCACGTGGGGCAGGAGCCCCGAGGGGGCTGCCTTAGGGAGGGGCCGCTCGGAGCTGCCAGGAGCCCCCTCCCCTGATCTGTTTTGACCTGGGTTTGGGTTCACGAGGCTGAGGTCTCTGAAACTTGTCAGCATTGGGATTTGCCTGGACTTGATGCTGGCTCTGAGGTTTTCATTAAGTCCCTGCCTGCTCTGTAAAAGGTCCCAGCATCAAATGCAGGGCGACCCGGAGCCAGCCTGGCAGCCTCCGATGTCAGCACAAGGTTACTGAGAGCTCATCACGCAGGAACTATTCAAACAAGTGCTTTAATCCCAACCAGACGTCCTCGCCAACCAAGGCAAAAAATAAATGAGTTTATGCGTTGAAGTGCATTCATTATATGCAGTTTATTCCCTGGTTGGGGCTAAAGCATTTATAACCTTGTGGCACCTGAATCACCAGGAGTGCCCTCTCCTGAGGGAAGGGCTGTCCAGGGCTTCGGGAGAAAAGGCAGTTTCTCTAAAGTGCCCTTTCAGCCTCTACGAGACAAGGGGTAAGAAACGTCTCCACTGAGCCCCATGAAGTAAGCTAGCACTTTCTCGATCCAACATGGCATCTGGGAAGCCCATTCTGAATGAAAATTGGTATTTTATCTTCAAGTATTTGCCAGCCGCCTGTGGAGGAGGAGCCCGGCTCTCAAGAGTGAGCAGGGGAAGGAGAAGGCACCTCTGCCCTCTGAGAGCTCGTGGTCTTGGGGCTCCCGCACCTGGAAATCCAGGTTTCCCAAGCTGATGCAAGCTGCCTTGTTTGGAGGGTAATGTGCCTCCTTGGCCCTCACCTTCCCAGACCTTCTTGCCCATGACACATAAATGGAAACCATCTACGAGATTCCAAAGACACAGTCGCCAAGCAGACAAAGGGACTGTCTCCTTCTTCCTCCCCTAACTGTATATGTGACGCTGGAGCAGCAGCAGCCACTTTGTGACGGTGAGGAGCAAGCCGACTGCTCCACTAGGATGACAGTAGCACAATGAAAGCCAGAGCCAGGTCCCTGATGGCACCGCGAGCAGCTGAACCATTTCCTGACACCTCACCATGTGAAAAAAACAAACTTCGATTCAAATCACTCTCTGTCTGGTTCTCTGTAATGTGAGTCAAAAGCATTTTCCCCAGCGCAGAATTCTAGAGTTTCCCCTCCCAACCGGCTCCTTTCCCTGCAGTACAGCTCAGCTTGTGATGCTCATCCTACCAGATGCCAGAGAACCTGGCCTCCCCTGGCCAGTGTCCCAGCAGAGCAGCGCTGGGCATGTGGGAGGCCCCTGATAAGCAGAGTGAACCCTGAAACAGACAGATAGGGCAGAGGAGCCTGTGGGACCAGCCCAGGCCTCAGGACCTGGGTCTGGGACAGGATGGGGATGCCTGGCCTCGTCCTCGATGTAGAGTCCCATGGGTGGACACAGGGGGCCGGGACAGGACTGCCTCTGCGGCCCTGACCTGAGGTCTCTGGAGGCGAGGCAAGGGAGGGTCTGGGGAAGAGCCACGTCTGACTGGCAGAGACCTCGGGAGCCCCAGTTCTGGGCCCCCCAGGCAGCTGCAGACAGGCCTCAGCTGGGCGCTGCGGAGTTGGCAGCAGGGAAGGGGGGCTCTGGCTGCTGCACAGAAGAGGAAGGAGGCCCCCAACCCAGAGGTGGGGGAGGTGCTGGCCCTGAGGGAGGGGCTCCCCTGCCCAGGGCTTCTGGCTCACAGAGGGGGCTTTCCCTCATGTGAGCCCCGAGGTAGGCGCTGCCCTCCCTTCCCCTGGATCTGGTCCCCCTGGCCCCTACACATCTGGGAACTGATCCCCACGAGACCCCCTAGGTGTCCCGGCCGAGAGTGCATAGCCCACCACCAGCAAGGTGTGGAGGCCCCCGGCCCAGGCTCTCCCTGGGGGGTGTCAGTAGAGCACTTACCCTCCCTCCGCACAGGTCTGGGTGATAGAGCTCCTGCCGCCCGCACACGCGCAGACGTGCTGGCCTCAGGACAGCGGCTGGTCATTCCCTCGTCCCCCCCACGCACTAGGCACAGGCCCCCTGCCCTCCCACTCCTCGAGAGAGGGCAGCCTCTCAGCCGAGCCCAGACCAGCCTCCCTTCCTGCAGGACGGGCCCAGGGCCGACTCACCGCAGGACACCATCCACACTGACCGAGCCCCTGGATGTGGCCAGGGCAGACCTGAGCTTGGGGAGAAGACCCCTTAGGCTTGGGCACTGGGCTGCCTTCCAAGCCCGTCCCAGCCCCTACGGCCCCTGGACCTTTGCATGTACTGTGTCCCAGTCTGTCTACTCCTCCTTGGAGCCCACCTCGGACATGCCCTCCTCCATGAAATCCTCCCCTACCCCTCACCATCCCTGAGGACCTAAGCATGTTCCAGACACAGAACATGCCACACTGAGCAGAACAATGGGACAGACAGCCACGAACCGGGTCACTTGGGCCAAAATAGACACACTGCTCCTGATTTAGTCTGATGAGCGTCTACAGGGACCACGTTAACCCGACAACTGCCCACGCTCTTGTCCACGAGGTAAATATAGCTCCAGGGCCATTCGCCACTTCCTGGTCTTGGGGGAAAACAGTTCCTTCAAATTATACCCGTGAGGACCCTGAGTCTCAGATCTGTGCAGATGCGGCCGGAGCGCCTGGCCCTGGCTCAAGGCCACTTTGCCGCAGACAAGCTCCCAAGCCATCACGTGACTGTGCATCAGTGTTTTCTTCTCTTGGGGACGGAACGCTGGCTCATTTAAATGTGGGGGTGTGTTGATGGACCTCAGGAGGCCCAACACCTGTCAAGTCCTCCAGGACGTTTCTCTCGGGGAGAACAAGTTTGCCAATAGCTGCTCACTTTCCTCGACTACTTGGCCCCAGAAGAATGCTCCCTGGCCAGCCCTGAGTGCCCCCAGCTCCCCGGCCTCAGGGCAGATGCCGGCAGAGCCGCGTCCCAGGGATCACGTCTTCTGAGTCTGAAGGAACCCAGGCGCCCCGTCAGTCCACGGAGAACTCAGGCCCTAAGAGCAGACACTCCAGGGGCCCCGCCCAGTCCCATGCGGGCTGCGTTGAGAGGGAGAGAGAGAGGTGGGCCCTGAGCAGAGCCCTCCAATGTCCACTCCAGGGGCCCAGAGGCCGGGCGTCTGCGCAGACCCTGCCATCTCACCTGTCCCTTCCTCTGTGGCCCACGCCACCCACCTGCCCTCAGAGGAACAGCTCGAAGCCGGGAATCTGTGTGAAGTCACGGTTTGGGCACGTTGGCCTTGCTGAGACGTGACAGGCAGGACAGCTGATGCGTCAGCACCTGAGTCCCACTGTTCACCACCCACAGCCGGGCCGCGGACAGCCCCCGCCCCCATGCCCGCAGCTTGCAGCCCACCTGCCGGCCCCTCCCAGCGGCCCTCCCCAGCCTGCCCGCACTGCCCCCCGCGGCCCCTCATCACCACGACGTTGACACCTCCTCATCAACCCCCGCTTCCCTTCCCTCCAGCAGTAGGTGCCCCCGAGGTCTGTGCCGGCTCCGACGTGACCTGTGGTCCCCAGAGAGGTGGGCTCTGTGTCTGACCAGACAGGCCAGTGGAGGAGACGGCCCTCAGCAAGGCCCCGCGGCAGCCACAGCGGCAGAGCCAGAAGCCCGCCGGCAGGGCAGGGGCCCCAGTACGGGCCGGGCCGCAGACACAGGGCAGGCAGGTGTCTACAGAGGGTCATGGGCAGGGCTCGCCTGGGATTCACGGCCATCCGAGTGTGAACTGGCTCTCCCTGACCCCGCGCCATCACTGTCTGTCCCGCAGCACCGGCACGCGGCCGGCTCGCCCGCGGCCCAGCCCCGCCTCGTGGTGCCCAGGTCGTGCCGACAAGCAGGATGGATGGGGCAGAGGCTGCCGGTAGAGCGGAGACCAGACGACTGAGGGAGTGAGAGGCGTGTGTGCCCTGGACAAGCCCCGTCAGTCCTCCCTGGAACACTCAGCGCTCGAGGGCGCTGGAGGGAGGGGTGAACACGTCAGGGCCAGACGGGTGGGGGCCAGAGGTGTGGAGGGCGTGCACCTGTCCACGGCCCTGCAGGTCCCAGGCAGGTCCCAGACTGGGCTCCTCCTAAGAGCCCCAGAGTGGACAAGGCTGGGCAGACACAGGCATGCGTCTGGGGGGCTGTGGGCGCCCCGTCTGTCTGTCTGGCTGTCTGTGTGATGTGGGATTCCTGAGTCCTGCAGCTGCTATCCCCACCAGGCAGTCACCTGGAAACCTCTGCCCTAACAAAGGGCTTGCCTGAGATGCAGGGCCAGGCAGATGGCCCAGCTTAATTAGGCCACACGGAGTCTTGTCCCCAGTGCAGCAAGCAAGGCCTGCCCGGGGCTCCCTCCAGGCCCGTCTCTCCCCTCATTTCCGCTGTGAGTCTTTCTCTGAGTGTGCATGTGTGTGTGTGGATGTGTCTCTGCTTCTGGCCCTGACTCTATTTCTCAGTTTGTTTCTAATACATCCCTGTCTCTGTGCCTCTCTGTCTGCCTGTCTCTCTGTTTGCCTCTGTCTGTCTGTCCCTCTGTGTCTATGTCTGTCACTGTCTGTCTCCCTGTGTCTGTTTCTTGGTCTCTCTGTTTGTCTGTCTTTCTCTGTCTCCCTCTGTTTCTGTCTGTCCCTCTATGTCTCTCTGTGTCAATCTGTCTCTGTCTTCATCTTTGTCTGTCCCTCTGTCTGCCTCTCTGTCCTGCATTTACACTTCCTGACCTGATTCCTCAGGTTCCCCAGTCTCCGTCTCGGCCGCCCGGTCTTTTCCATGATGTTTTCCTCGGCTGTCCTGTTCTGAGCCTCTAATCCCCCAGCCGCCTTCCCTGCCTGATCCCCGCAGCCTGGCTCCCGCTGCCCCGCTCCTGCATCCATCTCCCTCCAGTCCTGTTTCCCCACATCTCTGTGTCTCCAGTGTCCGAGGCATTTCCCTTCGTCTTTTTCTCGGTCTGTCTCTGGCCGTATCCCCTCTGAGTTAGCCTGTCTCTGGACGGCGTCCGGGGTTCATCCCGCCTCTGTGTCCGGGGCTCTGGCCTGTCTCTCTTAGAATCATCTCCTGGTCTCCATCTGTCTGTCTCTCACCCACACTCATCCCGAGAGACCAAAATGACGCCCGCCAAGGGGAGAGAAAACACGGCAACAGAAAGCATGGCCTCACCTGGAGCAGCCCCTGTCCCCAGCAGCACTGGGGTGCGAACGGGGTGGGAGTTCGGGGGAACACCGGGTCTGGGGCCCCAGGGAGTAGCTGCTGCCTGAGGGACCTCCGCTGGCAGCGCTCAGGCTCCCACACCGCTGGTGAAGCCACCCTGTCACTGTCGCAGGAGAAACTTTGGGCTGACACGGAACAAAGGGAATCCAGGCTGGCAATTACCCAGCTAATTTCAGCCATGCAGAAAGCGAAATCAGATATTTCAGTTTTCTTGCAAGCCCACCTCAGGGCCTGAATTAGCCACCTAATTAATTATCTGTAACAGCCTGGGGCTGGCTGGGTGGAACGTGGATCCCTCCTGGTGCCAGGATGCTGCTCGTCCCTGCATCACGTTCCAGTGACGTAACCATTATGATTAGACTCAACCTGCAGCCTATCCTTGACCATGAAGTCTCAGGAAATGTGGCCCCAGGCCAGGCCCAGACGTCTTTCCATTTAATTTGTGTTGAGTGGAAATGCAGTCACTCTCCAGGAGACAAGCCCACCCGTGGGGTTCCTGTCCTGGGCATGGTGGCACTGGCCCCTCTATCCTGCCCCTCGTTCCTAGCACCAGAGCCCCCATGGTGCCCCACCTCTGGTGAAGAGCTCTCCATCACTCCTGCCAAGAGGTGGCTTTGTCATGCATCACCTGACACGTGACCGGCTGTGAAAGGCATCAGGTCAGGGTGTGACCCACAGAGGCCACATATGGTCCCAGGGTGGTCCCGTCACACGAGGAAGACATCTCTAATGGCAGAATCAGGCAGCGGCCGCCGGCTCCCATCACAGGGAGCTCCCAGAGCTGGTGCTGCACCAGGGGAGCCAGGGTGCACAGGGCCGGCCCCGTGGGCCAGGCTGACCAGGATGCAACTATGTCAGTGTGGACCTCGATCCACTCCCCCGCCCACCTCCTGGGCCAGGGTCTCAGCTCACTGTCCTACATCATCTTCCTCTCCTGGGCCAGGCTCTCCAGCTGTGGTGATGGCCTTGACCCTAGGAGGCACAGGATTCCTTTCAAAAGCATCAGCAGGGTTGGAGGGGGGTCCCCTCCCCCAACACACAAAGAGGCTGCACTGCCTTCACGGGGACGGGGAGGTGGGGACGCAGGTGGGTACACACAAGCTACCCGGGGCCTCTTCTCTTATCCCCGTGCTCAGCCAGCCCCGGCTCCCTGTGCACGCTGGTGGCCCCTCCCTCGTGACACTGCAAAGCCCTTGCTGGATGCCACAGGTCCAGCTCTGCTCCTTACCCCCACTCTGCCTGCTGTGGCCACTCTGCGGCCTCCTGCACCTCTGCTCGTCAGAAGCAAAGTCCCCGTGGGGGCCACCGGATCTGACCAGTGAGACTGACCCCTGATGCCCCCTGGGGTGTCCTCCCAAGGCCGACGGAGCTGCTGCTGCTCAGGACCATCTGGGGGGCTCCGCCCGGCCACAGTGCACTGGCATGCATCCTCCCCCACCCCCAAAGCTGGCCAAGGGGATTCAGGACGCACTGCTTTTGGCCCCTCCCTGTTAGTCCCCCCGCCCGACCCCCCATCCCCGGTCCAGAGGGAGCCTGCAGGTGTGAGTGCCGTGACTGTGTGGTGAAATCCGACGGTGACCATGTGCTGCGTGGGACCCCGTGTGTCTGCGTGCTGCTGGGTGTGCGGGGTGCCCCCCTCTCCCTACCTCCCAGGGCCTGTTTCATCACGAACTCCATGGTGATGGCTTTGAGTTCTCAGCGGCTCCTCGGAGGGTCACAGCTCACATGCGAATGTGGCCAGGAGTTCTGTGCTTGGGGAGAGGAAATGGTCACAGGTCACCAACGGGGCTAGGGGAGGACTTCTTCCTTGTCCCCTCCCAACTTCCCCTAGAAGCGGGTCTGGGGTGTGAGAGAGCATCATTCGTGGTCCCCCCAACACCTGGAGGCTGGACCTCAACATGGGACAGGCACCTGGGTCTGGGAAGGTCCCTGCAAAGTGGTCTCTCTGGGCCCCTGGGGTTTGTGAAGCCGGTGTCCGGCTGCTACCGCAGGGGTGGGGGCGTGCAGCTCCGAGGAGCCTGCCTTTGAGAAGCAGGGGCAGGCCCAGGGGCGTCTGGAGGTGACTGGCACTGCTGCCTCCTTGGTGGAGCCCTGGGCCACGGGGGCGGAGACCCATCTAAAGGATGGGAAAGGTCAGTGTGGGTGGGACCTGGGTGGGAGCTCCCTTTGGCTTCGGATGGAAGTCTTGGGAGACCAGGTTTCATCCAGGGGAGAGGCCAGCACCCACTGCCCCCTGCACACAGCAGAGACTGGGGTGGAAGGAAGAAATTGCAGGGACCCCAGTCTTCGGGGGAACAAATGAAATGGAGGGCAGACCACCCCTCCACCTGCATCTGCATGGGTGGGGACCTCCAGGGTCCAGGCCAGCTGCAAGTCTGGTGAGGAGGTGCTTCCTGTAAAATCAGCAGCTGCAGTGCCCACCCCCCCCACCCCTGTCTGGTGAGGTCTCTCCTGGCAAGGAAACCCAGGTCCCTGGAGATCCACTGTTTTATGGGTTTTTTTTTCCTTTTCAGATGAAGGAGACCCGCGTGTGTGCAGGCTGGGGAGAGATGGGGGGGCGGGCGTCCCCCTGCCTCTCCGCAAAGCGCTGGCGCGCAGGGGCGCCTTTGCCGCAAAGCAGATTCTCTTCCAAACTTCTCCCCTGCCTCCTGGTGGGGAGGGAGTCTCAGGGCCCAGCCCTGAGAGGCCGGGGCGCTGCTGGAGCTCCCCCAGTGCTCCCACCGCCCCACCGCACGGCTCAGGGCTCCCGCGGCCGCCGCACCCCTTGGCTTTGAGGGCGAGCGAGTTGCCCGGCTCTGCCAAGCGGCCCTCAGGCGGGAGAGCGCCAGGAGAAAGAAAGAAAAAGACAGAGGACGAGGGAGGGGAAGGGGAGACGCGAGAGGCAGGAGACTCGGAGAAGGAGCAAGAACGAGGGAGGGCGCGGGCCGGGACCCCTGGGCCGCTTCAGCACCGCGCCGGCGGACAGCGCCCGCCGGGGGCCGACTGAGCGCCCAGCCCGGGCCGGGTAGGGGGCATCTGGGGCCGAGTGCCCGCCCTGCGGGTCCTGTGAAGGAGCTGCGCGCGGGGACGCCGGTTACCTTCCTGGGGCTGGGGCCGGGGCGCGGGCGGGCGGGCGGTCAGTGGCAGAGCGCGCTCGGGCCGGCCGGGTCCATGTGGCGCCCCTGGAACTGCGGCTGAAGCTGAAGGGCACCGCGAGGAGGGCGCATCACATGTAGGCGCTCCCCGCCCCCCGCCCGCGTCCGAGCGTGACGAGGTGGGCGGGGCCGCGGCGGCTGGGCGGGCGCCCGCGGGAGGCGGGGACCGGAGGGGCGGAGCCGCGCCCCCCTTTCCCCTCCAAAACGCTGCCCCCGGGCCGGATTCGGGGGGGATCCCAAGGCGCGAGCTCCCGAGCCAGCGCGCACGACCCCGGCCCACCCCTCAGTCCAGAGCCCCAGATACTGGCCCCAGTCCCCGCCATCCGATCCCCTCTGTGTGGACCGGGCGGGGGCCGCCCCCCCCAACGGCGAGACAAGGTCCCACACTCCCATCCGCTTCCGCCCGTTTGGGGCACCTAGCGTGCGGACGGATACGTGCGCAGCGCAAGGGAGCGAAGTCCTTTCTAGTCCAGCCGCTGTCGGAGGGAGCTGGGCGTCGCGGCTCTAGTCGCCATCCCACTCTCCGCCGACGCGCGCGGGAAGGGGTTCCCCGGCGCCGCCGGTGACAGCGGTCCCGACTGGGCCGAGTGCCCCTGAGCGCTGTCCTGGCCCCCGACCCCCGCCGTTCCCGGGCCTCCCGCACCGCTGGGCGTGAGAAGGGAGCTCCCAGACGCCAGAAAACCCATCCAACCGTTGGAGGAGAGCAGCCCGCAGACCGACCAGGACCTATTTTTCTGCGTAATAGAGTCGCAGAGAAGGAGCCACGCCGTTTCATTTTAGTGGGACAGAGGCCGAGAGACCCTCGCCCCCTCGGCTGGCGGCCCCATGCCGGGCAGGAACGCGCAGAGGTCACTGCGGACCGGCCGCTCCGTTCCGTGTCCCCGCAGCCCCGCCCCCGCCGCGGTCGCCCCCTCCCCGGGGCCTCCGGGATTTCCTCTGCGCTGTTAACCGCGCTTCGGGGAGACTGGGGTCGCTGCAAGGTCGGCGGCTCGGCCTCCAGTCCCACCGCCCCTCCTGGGGTCGCAAGAGTGTTGTGGGAGGGGTCCGGGTCTCCCCTGGCCTCCTGGTTGGTGGGCGGACACCCCCGGTGGCCGCTGCATTAGCTTTCACTCTCCCCTCTCAGCTGAGGCATCAGGACTCCCTGGGCCTGGGGTGGAAGGGGCAGATCCTGGAAACCCCACCCCGGGGAGCACTCCTCCAGCCGCTCCCCCAGGACAGTCCGCCTGAACTCCAGAGGGCGTGCCTGTTTCCCCCCATCTGCTTGGAGCCTGGGCTCCCAGCGCCCACCCCTCGCTGACCGTCTGCAGGCCCAACTGTGCGCATCGGTGGCCCGGCAGGGCCCCCCAGCCGGCAGGAGTGAGGAAGGGGAGGGGGTGGAGGAGGCCAGCACAGCTTTCTGGGAGTTGGCAGGGGCACAGCCACTCTGCAGCTACTCTGGCCAGCGAGGGCCCTGCTGGCCCTGGGGGAGGCTCACGTCCCAGGACGCACGGAGCTGCAGCCTCCCTGGACGCAGGGGCTGTGGGAGCTGGCCTCAGCTCTGTCCATTCCCCCTGCCGATAGCTCTTGTCACCCGAATCTGGGCAAGGAGGTGCGAGGTGGGTGCAGTGGGGCTGCTCAGAAGGGTGGCCTGGGGACCGAACACAGTGCTCAAGGCTGCAGGGAGTGCCTCTTGCTAGCCTGTGCTGGCTGACCCCTAGGAATGTTATTTCACCTCTACTGCCACCCTTCACGTGACGGGGGTCGAAGCCCCAGGCCTTTTGCAGGTCTGGGGACAGGTGCTCTGTGGAGGGAGTGGTTGCCTGTTTCCAGGTGTCTGGGGGTCTGAGGGTCCAGCCTGAGCCCTCAGGGTCTGCTCAGCCTGGCCCTTTAGTGTCCTCAGAACCTGGGTGTGGACGCCGGAGGGAGAGGTGTGGGTCCAGGAAAGAGAAGCCCCTTCTCCCCACTGGAGCCTCTGCCCTCCACCCCTGCCACCACGTGGACCTGGGGGATGACCCACAGCTGAGTCCAGAGCAGCCCCACGACCCATGAGCCCAGCTGCCCTTACAAGCCACAGAGACACCCCGTTGACCTTGGGGCATCCAGGCTGGGTGTGACTGGGTGTGACTGGGTGTGCCCATCACCAAGACAGGAGTGTAGGGGTCCGTGCTTGGCCCACAGTTTCCATGACCCCACTGACCCTGTGACCCAGGCCTGTGCCACGTCGGAGGACAGAGGACAGGGGCCCTCCACTGGCCTCGCTGCCTGGCCCTCCATCCCTCTTTCTCTTTCTCCTCCCCTCTTTCTCCCTCCCTGTGGGGTCACCATTCAGAGGTCACCTGTGGGGTCATCACCTATCTTTCTGTCTCTGTCTCTGTGTCTCTGTCTGTGTTGTTACCCCTTTTAGACCCACCACACACATAGCTTGCCTCTTCAGTTCTCACATTTGTCTAGGCCCTGGGCTGGGGTTGGGGGACCCAGCAGGGTCTCAGACCCTCCTATGGAGAAATAGACAAGGTTGGTGACAGTCCCAGGTCAGGATGACCAGTACTCTGGGAGAGGGAGAGGCCAGGTGGCTGTGGGACCTGAGGAGGACTGGAGGGTGGGGGACCAGCTCTGGGCAGGAGATGAGGGGAACGGCCTGGAACTGCCCACCAGCCAGGCCAGCCCCCATGGCAGGGAGGCAACTCAGCTCACGGCCTCCGCCCGGCCTCAGGGCCACATCCCAGGTGGGCACTCACGGCCCCGTGAGCACCCAGAAGAGGACCTGGGTTCCGGTGACCAGTGCCCCAGCCTGCAGCGGCCAGAGAGACAGGAGCTGAGCGGGAGACGTCCATAACAGCAAGAAAGGCCAAGCCAAGGGCACCCATCGGCGTCAGCGGGCTGAAGACCCAGGAGGGTGTCAGGGTGAGGGAGCTGGGTGGCGGCAGGCTGGGCTGGGCAGCAGGTGCCAGGAGCTAGAGAGGGGGAGGGGTTGCGACCAAGGGGTCAGCTTTGGGGCGTGTGTGTTTGGCCACGGCCACGTCTCGGCTCTGGGACCTTGGCCGGCCGGCAGGACAGGGATAGAGCCCTGAGCTCAGTGCTCTGCGGGCTCTTCAAACGCAGAAGTCAGCCCCTGAAGGCTAGGAACCCCTGACCCAAAGCAGGGTTATGCCGAAGCCCAGGAGCATGTGGTGCTGGGTTTGAGAGGCCACACCACCACCTAGAGTCCCCTCTGCAGCCCCCACAGGGTCACTCCAGGTGTCAAGAAGGGGAGGCGGCCGCCTTGCTCTAGCAACTCCCCCACCCACTCACCCCCAGCGTCCTGGAAGCCCCTGCCTGGCTCCCTGCACTCCCTCCAGGGAGGCCTGGCGCCTGCTGGTCCCCTCTGTCCCGGGAGGGCCCAGGATCACTTGAAGTCCTTCTTCAATCCTGGCATGGGGTCTGGCAAGGGGGTCGCAGACCCCGCAGGAAGGGCTGGGACGGGCTCTTGGCACACATGGGCTCACCAGCAACTTCAAATACAAACTTAATAATTTAACATGATGAATAATTCAGTCCCCAGCACCAGCACCATCTGTGTTGCCATTTTCCTGCTGGATTTCATCATTATTTGCCAGGTAATATAACAGGTGAAAAGCAGAAGCAAAGCAAGCTGGAAAATCATCACTGCTGTTCCTCAGAGCTGGGCCACAACGTCTCGGCTGTGTGTGGAGGAGACCCTGTGTGCTCCCCGACTCCAAGGCCCCTTCCCTGGCCACGTGGGCTCCTGAGGGCACAGGTGCAGGTGCTGGCCCGGCCTGGGGTGGCCTGCTTGTTCCTCGGACTCCTGCCCCGTCCTGGGTCAGGGTTGTGTGTCGAGATGCACTCTTCCTCATCCCCACAGAGGCTGCTCCTCGAGTTCCAGAGACACGGGGGCCCCTCGGTCACCACCCGGCAGCCCTGAGGACCACCCCCCTTGCTGAGGAGCTGGCCCAGGATCTGGGCTCAGAGCACAGTGGTGGCTCCTGTCCCCTCAATTTGCCCCTGTTCACCCCAGGCCCCAGGCCCCTGATCCTTCCACCCCTCCCCACAGGGAGAGTGTTGGAAAGGGGGAGCAGTGACTTCCAGAGATGCTCGGGGAGGGGGGCGACCACGAGGGACTGTGGCTCCCATGCCCCCCTCTCCTTCCTGGCTGCTGCCTGGAGCCACCCCCCACCCGTGCTCCAAGGTAAAACTAGCAGAGTTCACAGGCCTGAAAGTAGGATTCTGCTTCTCACCGCTCTGCTGGGACGGTGACAGCCGTGGCGGTGCAGGGCTGCACAGAAGCACCAGGGTGGCCTGAGCAAGTGGGGGTCCTCGGGCACCAACAGGAGGCATGGGGGATGATGTGGGAGAGGCCATGCTTCTGAAGGCCTCTGCCTGGTGGGAGCCCAGGCCACCAGACGCCCTTGCCCCAGCCGCAGGGTCGGCTCACCCAAGCCTCACATCGGGGTCTCCATAGGCGAAAGGAAAGGGGTGTCCAGCGGAACAAGCATCCATACCCGGGCTCTGGGCCCCTCTCTGTCCAGCGGTCGCTCCCTCTAATGCGTCTTGTGACCCTCCTGGGGAGAGTTCCCTGAACTGCAGACCGGGTGTCCCTGCTCTGTGAATGCCCCCCACCCATCAGCTCTGCCATCACCCCCATCCTACTCCAGAGGCCTCCTCCACCCACCATGGGCTGCCCGGACCAGCCTCGGGGACCTTTCACAGGACACTCCGTCAGAGGCCTGGCTCAGGGCCCGGACAGAGGGCGGCTGGCCTATGCAGGTACAGGACCAAGGGAGGGTCTAGGGCCCCCAGGGTGTGCACAGGGCTCCTGCTCTGGCCGAGTGAGGCCTGGGCTGTGCCATCAGGCAGCTTCAGGTGGACGCAGTGTTCAGAGCTTCCTGCACCCCGTGTCCCTCGAGGTCCCGAGTTGGCTGCACTCTGTGTGGGTCAGGCCTGGACTCCCTCAGTCAGTGACCTGGATCCAGCAAGGACTGAGTTGGTGGACAACAGAGTTGGCCCTTGGGGGGAGTGGGCTTCAGGCTCAAGAAACCCTTCCCAGAAAGGCAGGCCATAGAGAGAAGCCACCACCCAGGAGCGCCACCCCCCTGGCCCCCCTCCTCCCTCCAGTGGCACCCAGAGTGAGGCCAGGCCTGTGTGGGTCCCACTGGAGGGTTTCACACCCAGGAGGCATGGGGAGATGCCTGTCTGCTCAGTTGGGGAAGGGTGTTCCTTTGGTCCCGGGTCGTGGCCCTCTCCTGGCTGTGCTTGTGTCTGGGGGCCTGGCAGCCCTAGTCAAGCATCGAGGGGTGGCGGTGAGGGGCGGGCAGCTGAATCCAGGCCCTGTTCCCCTAGGCCCGGCATAGGGTGGGGCCCCAGGCCTGCCCCAGGGGGCAGGGAGGCCGCAGCAGCCAGGCCTGTGCAGGCCAGGGGACTGTCCAGCTGAAGAGGGCAGCACCCAGTGACTTCACAGTGGCAGCCTGGAGCGTCCGAAGAACCCCATCGGGCTTTCTTTCCTCTTTCTTCAGAAAGCCTGCTGCTAGCTCATCAGCACACCTGGAGTGGTCAGCCTGCAGCCCCGGGAGGGGAGAGGAGTCCGGGGCCCGGGCCAGCTTCTCTGGATCACGTCCACCACCTCGGAGGGGCCGACGAGGTGATGCAGGATGGCGACCCCTCATCCACTGCAGAGTCCAAGCCCCTATTGTCCCTGTCACCCACCGGTCCACCGCCGGCCAGGGGGCTGTCCTGGTGCTGTGGGGGCCGCTGAGGAAGGCAGGCGAGGCGGCGCCTCTCAAAGCTTTTGCTCTCAGACGCCACTGGGTAAGCGCCATGAAGAGAATCACAGAATCAAAACAGTGGAGCCAGAGAGACTTGGAGCCTGTTAGCGCGGGTGGCCAAGCTGGGCCTCGGGCTGAGTGACCCTGTGTCCCACGCTCCAGGCAGCAGCCCTGCAGGCGGGAAGGAGGTCGTGAGCCAGGTGGGGGAGGGCTCGTTCGTACCTCCCAGGGCCAGGCTGCCCCCGACCTGGCCCCGTACCCAGGCGTTCAGAAGGGCCTGCGTCCCACGCTGCCTCTCGGGGGTGAGAAACACCCGGAAGGTGTGATTTCCACACCTGTGCTACAGGTGCGGATGCCATGGCCCAGATGGGTGAGACCTGTGTCCGCCTTACGCAGGTGGGAGCCCTAGAGGCCCCGGGGGCATCCCCCTCCCCAGGAGAAGGAAGAGGCTGGGTAAAAGATTCCATCCCTGAAGGATGAGGAAGTGCCAGGCATCACATCGGGATTACAGCATCGCATGCAGAAAAGGAAAAATGATAGAAATGGAAGGCGTCTCAGACCACAGGGAGGAGTTCCCCACCCCCCGCACCCAGAGAAGCCCAGGCAGTTGCTGAATAAAGACAACTGTCAGCTGGGGAGCCGGGCTGCACCATTCCAGGCTGGTGCTTCTCGGGCCAGATAAGCAGGGGCACCGGGGCGGACCACACATTCGGGGGGATGGGCTGCTCCCCCAGACGCCATGGAAAAGGTGAAGGGGGGGGTCTCCCTTGATCCGGGTTGTGCCATAGATGGTCGACGCCTTGTCTTGGCCAGTGGGATGGCCTGGCAGCCTTGGGGCCGGCCCTGGTGCGGGCCGGGAGGCTCTCAAGGCCCTGGGCCTGGTGCCTGGCCTGCTGTCTGCCCAGGCCTGGCTAAGGGTCTGGAACCACTTCCTCCCCTCCCCCAGGCATCAGGGAGCCAGCCCTCCTACCCCTTCTTCCTGGCCTGGGGGCCTGGGTGTGGGAGATTCTCTGACCCAGGCCTTGCCCGAACCCGAGGTGGCCAGTGGACACGATCCCAGTTCAGGGCCAGGTGCCAGGTGTCCTCCATGAGAAGCAGGACCCTCCACCAGTGGCCCTTTAGCTGCCCACTGCCCCACCCTGTGTCTGGGCTCTGCCCCCCACACCTATGTACCCTCCCCCTGATGAGACTCCTGGAGGACCCCAGCCCAAGTCCCCCCAAATCTACCTGTCCCCCCTACATGCTCACCCACAAGCAACACACCTGCTGGCCTCATCATGCCACCCAAGGGGCCCCTCCTGCCCCCATAACGTCCCCTTCCTGTCTCCCTCTCTCCTATCCTGATGTTGCTTTCTCCTCCTAACACCCCCTGCCAGGTTGCCCATGGGGGACCCCCAAGGGTGTCCCCGGACTCTGCTGGTTGGAGCAGGTCTATAAATGTCCACAGCTGTGTCCTTGCCCTCAGGCCAGCTGCTCCCCAGTCTGGCAGACCCAGGCCCGCCCCTCCCTGGTAGCCGTGTTCTAAAGGCTCCTGGGAAAGTCAAGGCTGGCCCCCGGGAGCAGGGGGAGGTTCTGACCCCAAAATTGGGCCGTGGGGTCTGAGGGGGGCTCCCTGGTCCTGAAACATCGCTCTCAGGGACGAGGGTGCGTCCTGGGAGCACGAAGGCAGGTGGCGGGAGTGGGCAGCACATCCACGGCAGCTATAGAGACACAGATGTTTCTCCAAACCATGGATGTCACCCAGTGAGTCCTGAGGCAGCTCTGCGTGGATGAGCCTTGAAAACCTCCTGCCAATTGAAAGCAGCACCCTCCCCCACCCCCGCAAACCTCTCCTTACTCTAGGGATCCCCGCACCCCCGCCCTGCCCAGTGGGTGCTGTCCTACCCTCACACCAGGCCAGGAAGGGCCCTGCCCAGCGCAAGCAGGCAGGGTGACGTCAGGCCCCAGGGTTCCCTTCATATGAGACACTGTGCCCAGGTCTCATCCACCGCCCAGCAGGTACTCTGGCTGGACAGGGGCCGTGTCTGTAACAGAGAAAACAGCAGATGCGTGTGTCTGCCTGTGTCCTCTCTGTGCCCTCCTGGCAGCTGAGGGCCCCCCACTCCCACAGCCCGTCACTCTGGCACAGAAACCACCACACTGGGGAGAGGTCTGTCACAGCACCGCAGCCCAGACGGCCACCATCACCAAGACAGGCCCGGGCTGGACCACCGGGCACAAGGCGGGGCTTGGCCAGCTCCTGGCAGGGCCCAGAGCACCTGGGGGCTGGGTGGCTGCAGAGCAAGGTGCCCGGGGGTCTGCCCAACCCCTCTGGGGGTCTGAGTCGGCTTCATACTGGACAGAGGGTCTCTCGGGCCAGGATTCCCACCCCCGCACTCCACCTTGATCCCCCCACCCTGGGCAGAGGCACATCCCCCAGGATCGTTCACAGGTCTGGTGACCCAGAGCTGGCCCGAGTCCCCTACACTCATCCCACGGTGCTGGGACGGGGTGATTCCTGAGGGTCTCTGTGGGGACCAGCAGCTGCCAGGCTGCCTGGGGCTTGGCCCTGAAGGGAGCGGGCTTGGCCCCAAACTGGGCAGGAAGGGAGGCCTGGTGGTGGAACCGCCACAGAGCAGGGGTCCCACATCAGTTCAGTGCCCCACATGGCCTGAGGGGATCTAACCCTGGGTCCCCCCAAGGCAGAGCCTGGACTAGGGCCCGGAGCAGCAATTTGTTTCTAAGGACTCAGAGTGACCTGGGCAGGCGAGAAAGCCCTTGGAGGTTCGAGGCCGAGCTGGCCGCTCCTCGGGAGTCTTCCTGGGCCTGCTCAGTGGGCGCCGGGAAATACTCACTGAGCAGATGAGTCCTTCCCACAAAGGGGCCTTTGCCGGGAATCCGGCGGGGGCGGGAGTCCAGTCCATCTCCGGTGCTGGAGCCAAGCGCACGGGCCTCCTGTGCTTCCCACACTGCCCAAGGACCCCCGGCCCACGAAGGGGTCCCTGCGGCAGGGAGACGCGGAAGCTTCCTCAGACCCGCGCTGCCCTGGGAGGAGGGGACCGCCCCCAGGAGCGGCGAGAACCACGCAGCAGGAACACAGCAAGGACCCACCATCGGAGTGCTTCCTGATCACAAGGACACGGCTTGATGGGTGAGGACTCACGGAGACACAGGACCCAATACCCCGGCCAGGACTCCAGGGAGGGGCGCACTCACTGCCTCTGGGAGCAGGAGGGGAGGGGCGGGGGGCTGAGGGAGGTGGGCGGGAGGGAGGTACTGCTGAGAACAGGGTCTTGTCCCTTGGTGACACCAGTCACCCAGGCTGTCCGGCACGTGCTGGGTGGGGTCCTCTACAGAACAGGGGGCGGCCGGACTAGGGGGTCCTGGGGTAACTGATGGGTGGGCAGCACCGGGAGGCATGTACTGTGCTGGGTCCCTAATCTGAGCCAGTCTCCAGACCCGACCTCTGCTGAGGAGCAAACCACCCCCAGGACCACACCCGCTTCGAGTGGGGATGGGGCCAGCAGCAGCCCAGCGCAGGGAATGCCCTGGGCCCCGAGGGGCTCACTGGAGGGGACACACGTGGTCCTTGGAGCAACCCTGCTCGGGGTCTGTGGCCTGTAGGGATGGAGCCACCGGGGCCATCACCTCACCAAGACAGTAAATCAGAGCCGGTAGGGACGGCAGAGGGAGTGCCACACCAGAGACTCAGGGGCGGGCGGGCCCTGCAGGACCTGCGAGGGCTTCTGGCCAGTGCCCCAGAGCCACCTGGCCCTGAGCCGTGATCCAGAGCAACTTTGATGTGCAATCTTGGGCCTATTTAGGTCGTTCATTGTTTTGTTTTGCTTTTTAATAAATTTATTTATTTATTTTTGGCTGCAATGGATCCTCGCCGCCGTGTGCAGGCTTTCTCTAGTTGCAGCAAGCGGGTGCCACTCTTCGTTGCGGTGCACGGGCTTCTCATCGCAGTGGCTTCTCTTGTTGTGGAGCATGGGCTCCAGGCGTGCAGGCTCAGTAGTTGCGGCACGCAGGCTCGGTAGTTGTGGCGCACAGGCCCAGATGCTCCGCAGCATGTGGGATCCTCCCAGACCAGGGCTCAAACCTGTGTCCCCTGCATCAGCAGGCAGATTCTTAATGACTGCGCCACCAGGGAAGTCCCACTGTTACTTAAAAGAGTGAGTATTCTTTGAAAAGAGGCCTCAGCCTGGGAAGAGCCGGGTTTAACCCTCCTGCCCACCCGCAGCAGCAGCCCCAACCCAGGTGGGTGGCTCACCTCATTGAGGGGACAGTGCAGAGGTCCAGGCGGCCCTCGGCCTCCTCTCCTGCTCTCTGCTCAGACCCCTGGCTGGGGCGGGGCTGGGGAGCAGCCCTAGGGGAAGAGGCCGTAGGGTTCTGGGGCCTCAGGACACAAAGCCAGAGCCCCTTCCTCCTCTGAACTGTCAGGAGGTGCAGGCCCACCCTCTGCCAGACCAACGAGGTCACTGGAGGTGGAAGGCGGGGCTCCAAGCTTCAAGTCAGAGCGTTCAGCTAACCGCTGCCCTACGTCCCAGGTGAGGCCTTGATGTGAGGATGGGTGCCTAGGAGCCTGGCACAGGGAGGGTCCTGACCCGGGTGACCCAACTCGCAAGCCCACCTGAGGGGCAGGTGGCGCACTCTTGAATCCCTGACTTGGCATCACATCTGACTCAATAACTCACATTTTGGCTAAAGAAGAGATCGCACACAGTTCTCAGCGGCCAGCCCACAGCGCTGGCTGGGCTGAGGGGCAGCTTTGGCAGGGCCTGACCAAGACTGCTGTCACCACGGGGATGAGGGTCGAGGCCCACCCCATCTCCAGGGCCTGGCCAGAAGTGCCAGGCAGCCAGGAGTAGGACGAGCCCTGGGGACGGTGGACAGACGCACAGGAGGCTGGGAACGTCACTTCCGACCCAAACCTCGAGTCGTGTAACTGCTGTCGTTTGTCCTGACGTGTTGTCCCCCAGAGCGTGGGGCGGCTGGGGCTTCTCTAACAGGCCGTGACTCAAGGCCATTGCTTTTGCTTTGAATTCCCGGAACGAGAGAATCCAAAGCCCCCCACATCCTCCTGCTGTGAGGAGGAAGGACCCGGGGGACGGCCAGCATCTGTGCACCTGCACCAAGACCATCTGCCTCTGCCACGTTGCAGTGGCCACAGGGCATGCCCAGCACCCGACGAGGGCCAGCCCCCAGACCAAAGCCGCAGCTCATCTGATCACTCCCCTCACCTCCCGGTCCTCCTGCCTTCCTGTCATGCCTGACCACCCAGCTTGGGCTGCTGGCCGAGGCCAGACTGGGGGCCCGCAGGGGCTCAGACCAGCAGTGGTGAGGAGCCCAACTTCGCCAGGCGGGGGTCCCTGCGATTCATCTTCACGGTCAGAGCCAAGGTCAACCAGGTGACAGCAAAAGTGCAGGGAGGTGGTGTGCAGCCCCGGAGACGAGGGTCGTCAGAAAATAGTTTAATTATGTACAGGTGGTCACCAGGCTGATTACGAGGGGAGACGTGAATGTTCAGGAATGGATTCTGGAGGACAGCTGAGCAGCGCGATATACCCAGTGGACACGCCACGGATAAAACAAATCACAGACTGTGACACGTGTGGGAGGAGTGCAAATCGTCACCTTTCCTTCAGGACCAGAAGAGAAAAAGAAAGAACTTGGAGGCTTTGGAATGCTTTCTCTTCCTGTGAAGGGAGTGGTGCTGGCTCTGGATCCGCTGAGCGTGGCGGGCGTGACATGATGCCAGCTGCAGCTGCGCCAGCCCATGCCGCCTCGGCCCACGCACAACCCTCCAGGCCAGCCAGCAGCTTCCAGCTCCACAAGCCGCACGTGCAGCCACGACCCGTGGGCTCAGAAGAGCGGCCGGGAGCCCTGGCTCTCGAACTCGGCCCAGGCGTCGTTGAGCTCCATGAAGATCATCCGGGCGTACTGCTCGTAGGGCTGCCCCCGGGCCTGCGGGCAGGCAGGACGGCGGTGGTGAGGGCCTGGCCTGCTCCCAGAACCCCGCCCCAACCCCGGCCCAGAGCTCACACCCTGTGCCCACCTTGTCCGGATGGACCACCAGCACGGCGCGGCGGTAGTGCTTCTTCACCTGCGCAGGCGTCACCAGGTCAGCCATGCCCACGGGCGTCCAGCGGCTCTCGTCGTCCCACAGCGCCGTGTGCAGTGTGGACAGCAGGGCGCGGATGTTCCTCTCCTTGCCCTCCGTCCAGTCCAGGAGCTGGAGGAGACGCCGTGCTGCTGAGGGCATGCCAGGCCCCGGCCTCTACCCACCGAGCAGCCGGCGTTCGCCCCACGGAGCAGGGATCTGACTGTGAGATGTGTGGCCCCGACGTGGACCCCCACCCCAGTTTCTGCATTGACCCCACCCAGGCATGGCCAATTCCATTCCCTAGGTCTGGCTGGACAGGACACTGACTAGACGGTGCGTGGAATCCAGGGACCCTTTCCTCCGTGGAACATTCACAGATGACCCGCCGTCACAGCCTTGCCCTGTCCGTCCTGGGGTCCAGGCACACAGACGTCCTTGTCACCCCAGGGGTCTCTGCGGCCCATGCCCCCCGACTGGGGTCACACCTGGCTGGTGTCCAGAAGAGCAAGGAGCTTAATGAGCATGAAGCCACACGTCCCAGCCACAAGGGGACAGTTGATCTTTCACCCCAAAACTTTCAGGAGAGCAAATAAGCGTAGATGGAAGCCACTGTCTCTGCAAGCATGTCGGACAGAGGTCCTCGTGTGTGAGAGTCGGGGCCGCGTCGGCTGTGTCCCTCTCCACACGCTCCTGCCCAGGGTGCCCCCCAGCCCTGCCCCGGCCCGAGTGCCCTGCACCTTCAGCTTGAGGGGGTCTGAGTCCCGCGCCTGGTCCTGCCTCCTCATCTCGGCGATCGTCCTCGGCCCCTTCCTGTCGGCCCGGGAGGAGAAGCCCTGGTTGGACAACAGGTCTTCGAAATCGTTCTCCGACACCCTTGGCTTTGGACCTGGAGGAGAGCAAAGGCTTCAGGGGCCACGCTAAGTGCCCACCCAACAGCCTGCCTGCTGCCTCTGTGCTGCATGGCCAGCTCGAGCACCCTCGGGGATGGCAGGATGGCCGAGAAGATGGGAAACGTCCAAAAGAGCTGCCCCGAGGCATGAGCGCACGAGTGTGGGCGGGGTCACGGCAGGCATCGGGACCACCCCCCTCCCCCGACAAGCGAGGCAGCCAGGCCTGGGCTGACCACCCAGCTGCCCGGCCAGCAGAGGCCGAGAAGGTTCCCGGACAGTGTGGCCTGGCCCACTGGGGGCAAGAGGGTCACCCACAGACATGCATCTGAAATCATTAACTTCCATCCAAAGCGGCTCCCGCTGGGTGGAAACAGACTCTGGGTCTCTTTAAACACCCTTTCCCGGGACTGGGCTCTGAGCTGGACAAGGCAAAACGGGATTCACTGTAACCACTTCACAGCAAGCTCGAAAAACCACACACGCGGCGAGAGAGGAAGGACTCACCAAAGCCAGGGGCACGGACCCCCCTCTCCTCCCGGCTGCCGATCACACTGAAGCTGGAGCTGTAGTTTGGCCGTGGCTGCACACTGGCTATGGGGGTTGGCTTGGCCTGGGGGGGCCACGGGGTGCCCTGGGCTGGGGGCCGACTCATCTGCCAGGAGCCGCTGGCCTTGGGAGGGGGGACTGTTTTGGGACCGAAGCCCCCAGGAGTAGGTGCAGCGGGCGAGCCTGGGGAGACAGTTCACGTGGGGGTGTCACCGACGGCCTGAGGGCGGGGCGCTGCCCCGTGGGTGCTCAGCCCTCGCAGGCAGAGGACACACCCTCGCGAAATGAACGTGTCAGGTCAGCCGCCAGGATGGGTGGCCTCTAGGTAGCCCCACAGCTGGCCCGTCTGCAGGGGCTGGGCTGGGTGGGCTCCCCTCCCCACTCGCTCAAATGCAGGGCTGAGTGCAGGAAGCTCAAAACCAGCACCCAGAGCCCACAGGGCCCCCGACCAGCACCATGCAGGCTGCTGCTCCGTGAACGCAGGCATGTGCCGTGTCACGTGTGTGTGGTTCTGTGCCACTTCACATGCGTACATATTCACAGAAGCACTGGGTCAAGATGCCCCCATTCTCTGTCCTGTGACCTTCACCTCAAGAACATTCTAGACGTAGAATCACAGGGCAGGCGGCCCTTGCGATGGGCTCTTCTCACCCAGGACCCACCCACCTACCCGCTTGTCGCCAGCATCCTAGCAGGTGGACGCGCCACAGAAGGACTCCGGTGGGTTCCAGTCTGTGGTGATTACCAACAGGGTCGCCCTGAGCACTGCTGCGGAGGCTCCCTGCTCAGCCCACGTGCACCTCTGGGATAGACGGCGGTTGCGGGTTCAGTTTTGTGAGAACCGACGCCCGCCTCGAGTAGCCGGCCTGCACGCCCACCAGCTCTGCGCCCGGCACTGCACCCCATCGAGGCCCCCTGCGCCTCCAGGGCCGCCAGTGACACTAGACCTCTCCCCAGGCTGCCTTTCTCTTCACCACTCACCCGTTTTCAAGTTGGATGTGTTTTGCTCTGTTTTTACTGTTCTTACATATCCTAGATAGTTGTCAGATACGTGGTTCAAAGATATTTTTCCCACCCTGTAGCTTTTCATCCTGTTGAGAGTCTTTAGCAGGGCAACAGATTTCTTTTTGATCAAGTCCAATTTATCCATTTTTTGCTGACGGATCATGGTCCAGGTGACACTAAAGGCTACGTCCCCCCAATTTTCTTTCTTCTGAAAGCTTTACAAATCTATGGCCAATTCTGAGTAATGGTCATCTACCTGCTGTTTAAGGTGTGAAGTTCAGGGTGAGGCCACTTTCTTGCTGCCCCAGCACCGTCATGAATGGTTTTGCACCTCTGGCAAAAGTCAGTTGGTCTTACTGGTGTGGGGCTACTTCCAGGTCGGTGATCTACGTGTCTGTCCTGCCCACAGCACACAGGCATGGAGGAGGCCAGAGGCCTGGTGGGCTGAGTCTTAACCATCCCATTTCCCCTGACTCTCCAAATAAAGTCTACAATAAGCTCGTCTGTGTCTGCAGGAACCCTCACTGGCATTTCTGGTGAGGACTGTGCTGACCCCACTGATCACTGCAAGAGAACCTTCCTGATGTGGGTCGCCGGGCTGTGAGCTCATCTGTTTACTGAACTCTTCCCTGACTTCTTTCCCCGTTTGGTTTTGTAGCTTCACGAGTCCTGTACGTGCTTTGTAAGAGTAATATGTTATGTTTCTTTTTTTCTTCTTTTGCAGGGATTGTAAACGGTGCTGTTCTAAATTTTGGGTTCCTTGTGCGTGTTGCTAGCAAACAGAAATACCCTTGTGGTGTCTGTTTGTTGATCCTGTGTCCTGCGACCCTCCTGAACTCACTCTGGGACCTGAAATACTTTCATAGACCCCCTGAGATTTCCCACACAGACAGCACATCGTCCACACATGACAACACTGCCTGTGTCCCTTCTGTCCCTTTCTTGCCTGCCTGCACCACCTGGGCTAACCCTGAGGAGCATGTGGTCTTCTGAAATCCAGCGCAAGCCTGGCGGCAGGACTCTGCAGGTGCTCCCTATCAAGTCCACGGGCTTCGCATTACTGGTTTGTTGAGTGTTTACCACAAGTAGGTGTTGAACTCCGGGGAATGCCTCTTCTGCACCATCGATGTGATCACACGACTTCCCTTCCTAGGCCAGTTAACGTTGTGTATACATATATATATATATGTACATATATAATTTTTTAAACTGCGTCGGGTCTTAGTTGCAGCACGCAGAGTCTTCTCTAGTTGTGGTGCTCGGGCTCCAGAGCATGTGGGCTCTCTAGCTGTGTCGCATGGGCTCCAGAGCACATGCGGGCTCAGCAGTTGTGGTAAGCGGGCTTAGTTGCCCCGCGGCATGTGGGATCTTAGTTCCCTGACCAGGGATTGAACCCATGTCCCCTGCATTGGAAGGCAGATTCTTAACCACTGGGCCACCAGGGAAGTCCCAATGTGCCGCATTCTGTTCATAGACTTGGGGATGTTGAACCCTGCCTTGCTTCCTGGAATAAACCCTACTTGGTTGTGGTGTGTGATTGTTGTTTTTTTTTTTTTTTTAAGATTTTTTTTGATGTGAACCATTTTTAAAGTCTCTATTGAATATGTTACAATATTGCTTCTTTGGCCATGAGGCCTGTGGGATCTTAGCTCCCTGATCAGGGATCGAACCCGCACCCCCTCCATTGGAAGGCAAAGTCTTAACCACTGGACCGCCAGGGAAGTCCCCTGTGTGATTCTTTTTATACACTGATGAGCTCTCTGTGCTGATGACTGGCTTTGATTTTTGTGTCTGTGTTCATGAGGGATGCTGCCCTGTGGTCTGTAATTTCCTTTTGTATCATCTCCATCTGGTTTTGGTATCAGAGTAATACCAGATTCATAAAATCAACTGGAAAATATTCCCTCCTCTTCCTATTTCTTGGAAAAGACTGTGCGGAATTGGTATGAATTCTTTAAACATTTGGTAAAATTCTCCTGTGAACCCAGATGGGACTGGAGATTTCCTTTATGGGAGGTTTCTAACTATGAATTCATTTTCTTTATGATTACAGACCCACTCAAACACTCTACCTCACACGGGGCACACATGAAGAACTTGTCCACCTCACCTCAGTCCCAGGACTGGTGCTGAAGCCGTAAGTCCATTTCCCTTCAGAGCCTCTGGGGTCTGTGGACATCTTGGGTTAACCTCTCTTTTTTAATCCATCTTAGCAGAGATTTGTCAACTTTACTGATCTTCTCAGAGAACTAACTTTTTGATCAACCCATTTTCTCTAGTTTTCATTTTCTATTTCATTGATTTGGGCTATTTATCATTTCCTTCCATTTGCTTTGAGCTTATTTTGCTTTTCTTTTCAAATGTCTTCAGGTGATAACTCACAATACTGACAAGTCATTTCCTCTTTTCCAAACTACACGCTTAATGCTATGTGTTTCCCTCTTGGCACTGCTTTAGCTGCATAACCCAAGTTTAGACATGTCATGTTTTCATTTTCATTCTCTTCGACACGCTGTTTTATTTTCCTTGAGACTTCCTAAATAACCCGTGTTATTTAAAACTGTGTCATTCAGGACTTCCCTGGTGGCACAGTAGTTAAGAATCTGCCTGCCAATGCAGGGGACACGGGTTCAAGCCCTGGTCTAGGAAGATCCCACATGCTGCGGAGCAACTAAGCCCATGAGCCACAACTACTGAGCCTGTGCTCTAGAGCCCGTGCTCTGCAACAAGAGAAGCCACCTCAGTGAGAAGCCCGCGCACCACAACGAAGAGTAGCCCCAGCTTGCCGCAACCAGAGAAAAGCCCATGTGCAGCCTCGAAGACCTAATGCAGCCAAAAATAAATTTTTAAAAAAATTTTTAAAAGAAGTGTATCAATTTCCAAGAGTTTGAAGATTTTTCAGTTATCTCGCTGTTACCAATTTCTAGTTTGATTCCATTTGGTCACGGAATGATACGGTCTGTATGATTTCAGTTCTTTTAAGTTTGTTGATGACTGTTTATGGCCCAATACATGGCCTTTCTTGGTGGTTGCTTGGGTGCAGGAGGACGTGTGTCCAGCTGCTGTCAGGCACGGTGTCCTGTGAATGTCCCACAGCTTTGCTGACTTTCTGTCTGGTGGCTCTATCTTTGTTGACAGAGGGACGCTGAGGTCTCCAACTAGAATGTGAGTTTGTCCATTTCTCCTTTCGGCTCCATCAGCTTCATGCAGGACTCTGTTTTCTGAGGGGGTGTGACAGAGGTCTGGGGTCACAGTGCAGAGCTGAGGGCTGGGCTCCATCCTGAGGACAGGCGCCCCGGATCCCAAGAATTCCTTTTCACCACAGGCAGCCCCCGAGAGGCTCCGAGTGACCCCGCCCTGTGATAGCCCAAGATAGAGGCAAAAAGCCCAGGGCAAACCCAAACTTCCAGGAATGCTCTCAGGGAGACACCAAAACCTGAAATGCCAGGAAGCGTCTGGGGAGATGTTATTTTCACCTAAAATTCCACATGCCTCCCGACTGCCAAGGGACGAGAGACACTCCTGGCCTCCAAACAATTAACGTCCCTAAAAGTTTTCTCAGAAAAATTACTGGCAGTGAATTCTGCTCCCTGGGGAGCGGGGCAGGCACTCTCCACACTCCTGTGCTGAGACCGCTCCTAGATGACCCCCAAACACTGCTATGCCTGTGGAGGGCCAGACCCCAGCACCAATTTTGGCAATTCCTGGTGTTATCTTGGTAACAAGCTCCTGGGATGAAGCAGATTGGGCCTTTCCTGGTGTCGCTGTGCCCTGGGCCTTGGTGGACAGGGTGAGGCCCCACCTTGGGTAGGTGGACACAACACCCCAGAGAGAGGCCTGGCGCTTTCCACGTGCCCGACACAGCCCTCAGGTTACCTTGGAGGCCGGAACTGAGGTCGCCGAGGTCCGCAAATGGGTCCTGGCTCTGAGACTTGGTCTGGCTGGCTGGGGGGCCAGGAGGTGCCGGCTGGCCTCCAGGAGAGATGAAGGGGCCTGGAGGAGGGCAGGGGCATTAGATCCAGCACACTGGAGTAGATGCAGCCTCTGCCCTCCTATCTCACGCTCCTGAAGGCCTCGCTCGGCGTTGTCACTGCACCTGCGACATGGCCACACTCACAGCCCAAGCTGCCCACATTGCTCCGTGTGGGAGGTCACCTGACAGCTTGTATAAACTGTCCTGGGTTTGTCCTACCGCCTCCCGGAATCCATCTAAAGTGTGAGTGCACTCTACGACATTCGTTCATTCTAAGTACAAGGTACTGAAACGTCTAAGTAAATCACTGTCCTGCTCCTAATTCCCGTGTCATTCAAGAGTCAACTGTGAGGTCATTACAAACGATGGCAACTCATATATAAAGAGCTCTTACGAGTTAATACAAAAAAGGTGAATTTCCCGTGCAAAAAAATGATTAGAAAATGTGAAACAGTTCTCAGAAGAAATATAACCGAAAACATACAAAATAATAAACAACCTCACACATAATGAAGAAAAACAAATCGAAAAGAACTGACAGCCTATCAAACTGGCAGAGTAGTATGTTTGCAATTACAGCCCATAAATTAACAAACAGGACTTAAGAGAGAAGCATGTCACAGGCATCACAAACACCACTGCCTCTGAAAACAATTCACTACCGGAAACTTCCCCACGGGACAGAATCCCAACGTATGGAAAGAAGGACAGACATGATGAAAGTGAGACACCAGAAGCACTCTTGTCCTCACAGACAGGGGACAGACCAGGATAGCCTGCAGCTTCTCAAGGGCCCTGCAGGGCACAAGGAAGCACTAAGGAACATTCTGGGTGAAAATTTCAGACAAGCCGAATGAGCGCCCACAGGAGCCGCACGGAGGGACTCGGGACAGTGGCAGGAGGCCCAGCCAGAGTGCCCCTAGGGCGCTGTTCCTGCCTCCTCCTCTTCTGGGGGCTGGGGTCACAGTTACGCCACGTGCCATACCTTCTGCAGCTGGTACGGGGGCCGGAGCCTCAGCCCAGGCGTCCCATCCTCCCAGCAGGTCTGGGTGGCTGGTAGAGGCTGCCATCTTGCTGGGCTCTGCTGGCAGGTCACCTGGGAAGACAGCAGCGCTATCAGGTGTGTCCCCGGTGGGGGCGGGCACATGGCCTTCCCATGGCCTCCTGGGGGCCCTAGGGGACAGGCTGGCTGCAAGCCCCATCTGCGGCAGCCTTGGGGGCCGCCCTCCGTACCCCCCTCCACGTGTGGGCAGGAGGCAGGATGCACACCTGACAGCCGCCCATGTGGGAGGTGGGGGGCCGAGGTGCTGGGCAGCAGCCCCTGTGGTGCTCCTGGCCTAGCGAGGCCCCAGGCAGGGCTGTGATCACGCACCTCTGGGGCCTCCAACCGGCCTCCCTCCGCACGGGCAGAGGACACATCACACGGTCACTGCACTGACCAAGTGGATGCAGGGGGGCAGAAAGAGGAGAAGCCCACAGGGCGATGCTGAGACTAGCGTCCGCGGTCCCTCATCTGAAAGGGTCTTCAGAGAGGCATCCTCCCACCATGGCTGGCCACATGCCAGTGCCCCAGAGCCTGCCTTCCCACCTCCCCTGAAACCCAGCAGGGCATACAGAGTGGACACTGGCTGCGCCCCCTTTCTGGGGGAGGGAGGATCGCACTGCCCATCTCCCCCGGCCCTGTGGCCCCAGCCCCGGTGTGGAGACTGCACCTACCCAGATGCAGGAAGTTGGTGCCACGGGCCAGGGGTGGAGCGCTGTGGGTGGCAGGGAAGGATGCAGGCAGGGCGGCTGCGGAGTCCGAATTAAGAAATTCGCCGAAGAGGTCGGGCTGGGAGTGGGGCTGGGCGTCCGGGTCAGATGGCAGCAGGAGAGGGTCAAACGGGTCCGCTGTGGCAGGACACCAGGAAGCAGGTGGACGTGAGTGCAGGCACCACAGCGCATGTCCTCAGCCCAGAGGATCGGCTCCAGGACGGCCCTCCCACGACCCCATGGCCCCGAGAGGGAGGGGCAAGGTGCTGACCCCGCTGACCCCCGCCTGTCTCAGGAGGTCCTCTGGGGGCTCACGGTCTCCCTGAATGGCAGACTGCCGTGACCTCTGGGCCCACTTCTGTCGGCAGCACCTACCGGCTGGGACCGTGGTCCGTGCGCTCGGGGCAGAGGCTGGGCTGGTGAAGAGCAGGGCCGCTTCCCCGCCGAGCAGACCGCCTGCGGCACCCTCTGGATCAGCCGCAGGGGCCCCCAGGAGGCGGCTGAGCAGGTCCGCGTTGCTGGGGGGGCCCCCGCGGGCCTGCATGGGGGGCACCGGCCCTGCCTCGGAGTGCAGCCCCAGGAGGTCCACACCGTCCTCCTGCGGCAGGTCCGGACCCGGCGTGTCCTCGTCGGCCACGTCCCCGCTCTCAGCTGAGAGCGTTGGGGCTTCCTCATCAGATGGCTCGCTCACACGTCCGTCCTCAGCCGC
The DNA here is from genome assembly GCF_964165515.1 of Mesoplodon bidens. Classification (NCBI taxonomy): domain Eukaryota; kingdom Metazoa; phylum Chordata; class Mammalia; order Artiodactyla; family Ziphiidae; genus Mesoplodon; species Mesoplodon bidens. The sequence continues at coordinate 107,029,716 of NC_138176.1, read as the reverse complement.
GGCAGACGGACCCTCCTCGGCAAGGTGACCCTCTGGGGCTGTTGCGCAGTCCCCGTCCTCTGAAAAGAAGACAACGGTGGGGCGGCTGCGGCTCAGTGCGAGAAGTCAGCACGGGCAGGCCCACGGGGCAGCGCCAGGCCCGCCTACCCACCCCGCCAGTCCAGCGTGTGCACAAAGTGGTCGGCGTCCCCGCTGCTGTGTGGCGAGTCCAACTCTGGGGGCTCGGCATCTGCAGGCCCGGCCTCGGCGTCATACTGCGCGGAGGAGCCCGGCTGCCTGGGGAGCTCTGGTTTTCCTGCAGGAAGGGGGATGTCAGGCCACCCGGCCCAGGGCAGCAGCCGGTGTGGGGCTCCGGGGCCCAGGCCCAGAGCCAGGAAGGGCTCATCACCACCAGAAACCCACACGACAACCAACCATCAGTGAATGGATCCCAGCATCGCCCAGATGCTGCCCCGGGACATGTGTGCATACGCGTACACCGGAAAGCATACATGCATGCACACACGTGCACACACGCTATTCAGGGACACTTAGCCATCCTCACATAACAGAAAAAAATGCAAACCAAGAACATGAAGAGAATTGTTATGTGGCAAAGGAAGTCCTAAGTCCCACCCACCAGCGTGCTCCTGATGCTACTTTCAGTAAATGCTATGAAATAAGCCGACACAACCCTGCTGAGTTGCAGGGGGTTGGGGGGGTGGGGGTTGGCCAGGAACAAACTCTGCTGTGGGGCAGCCCTGCCAGCTGGTCCCAATCGAAGCCTCGACTTCTTCCAGGTCATGTTCAAAGTTGACACATGTCCAGAAAAGTGCACCCCCCCCGAAACAGCGAGTGACTCAAAGCTGACCCTCCCAGGGGTCCGACCAGCCCCGCCCGATGACCCCGGCAGGGACTGCAGGCCACGTGGCTTGGGATCCAAAAACAGACACTGGGCCACCTGCAGGCGTGCCCAGAAAACAAGGATCTCACCAAATTTAGACAGAATGTCTTGCTGCTCCTCCCGGCTGGAAAACAGGATCTTGGGGTTCAGCCCCCGCATGCTCGCACTCTCCCAGGGTGGGGCCTCGTGGCCAGGCCTATCTCTGGGCTCCACCTCCACCTCCAGGTTCACTTGGAATAAATCGGGGTATTTCTCCTGAATGTCACAAGCGTCCAGGTCATACCTGCATTTGGGAGGCGAGGAGCAGGTTAGGCACGACCAGGGGCACTGCGGGTACCAGCCCAACGTTCACCGGGAGATGAGTGGGGGCGGGGCCGCATGCTCCACAGGCACCCTGGCCCTGCACTCACGCTCGGGACGTTCAAGCCGCCACCGAGCAAAGGGTCAGAGGGACCTGCAGGGCTCTGTGCGTGGTGGGGCCCGTCCACACCCGCAGAGCAGGACTCCCGCTCCTCCGTCAGGGGAGCGCTCAGCCCTCACTCCTCAGGCTCTGGAGTTCAAATCAGAGCTTAAATGCAGGTTCCCATAAAACAATGCCATCCACGCTGGCAAAATGCCCCAACTATTAACAGATGCCCATAAACCAATGCCTCTGGAATCTGGCTGCAGGGGTGGAGAGGCACCAACCTGTTCCCACTGGGTGGAACAGGGAGGGAGGTGACCTGGGGCGGCGGCCGGGGGGCCCGGGCCCGGGCGGGAGACTGGTAACAGGGCAGCCTGGCAGTGGTGACTGTGGCTGCCATGTCACTGAACTGCCCTCATGCTGTGACTCCGCATCTTTCGAGGGATTTCCAAAGATCATCTCTGGTGACAATATCGATAAACCCTAGTTCCTCAGCTAGACAACAGGTTCCAACTGCTCTTATTTTATGCTAACGTCTGTTTGCATTACTTACTGCTTTGTGCCTATAAGAAGAGTAAAGCAACAAAAAGAGAAACACAGAAAAGAACGCTGGGTCCCTGAAGGTCTGAGGAGTCGAGGGAGGGGCCCTGCAATGTCCAGGAACAGCCTCCGGGCAGAGGAGGGGCCGCAGGAGTGGTCAGGGGTGGTGGTGAGGCCACAGCAAATTTTAGTTCTTACTTCCCTGGATTCAACAAAATGGGACGAGCGAGCACGCGTGACCCAAAATCCTTCCCACTCCTCACGGACACACCCGCCCCTGTGCAAGGAGGGGAATGAGGGGTCTCTGCAGGGGCGAGGCCGGGCCTACGTGGGCGCAGGGACAGTGGCTGCACTGCCGTGTGGCCCTCTCAGGCTCCCGGCCCAGAGGCCGCCACAGGCTTCCTTCCTGTCCAGGCCAGGTGCCCATAAGAAGAAGACTACAAGAGCGACGGCTCAGCCGGGCAGGAACAGCTGGCGCGGGGACCACAGGTGGAAAGCCCAGACAGTGATGTTGGCAAAGGGGATCTGGTGGCCAGCGAGGGCCCAGGGAGGGGCCCATCCACAAGGAGCAGAGGCCAAGAAGCAAAGCAGGGAGAAGGCGCGCGGCCTCTATGAGCTCAGCTCCAGGGCAGCAGGGCCTCAGGGGCCACTCGGGGCACCATGCTGGTGCCCACCCACCCCCGCCTCCCTGCCCGGCCCAGCCCCAGGGACAGCACCTCCCAGGCCAGGGTCTGCCCACCCGTCCAGGCCAGTGAGGAAACAGTGAGGTCTGTGAGCAGAGGCACAGCCCTGCTGCCCCCAAGGGCCCGGGGTCTCAGAGGGCAGAGGGCCAGGCCCCGCTGGACAGGCCCTGAGGGGGAGCCTGCCACGCTCAGCCGGGAACAAATGCATCGGCTTTCGTCCTGGACTGTCACCCTGCCCACTCACAGGAGGCACCCGAGGAATTTCAGGTTTCTTCTGCAAAGTGTCCTCTTTCAACCGCCTGCGGGGCACCCCTTGCCTTTCTCCTATTAAACCGACGAGTCCACTTCTGGAGGCACGACATGCACAGCGAAGCACAAGCCTACGCACGCGCCTACGCACGCGCCTCAGTAAAGGTTATCCTCGTGTCAACAGTCCATTCAGAATAAAAGACTGTCTCTTCCCAGACCCCAAGAAGGGCCACGCCCCGAGAGGCGGCCACTCCTCGGGCCTCCGGATGGGGCCCCACAGGAGGCCTGAGCAGACATTAACAGGGTCATGGACATGACATCACAGCTCACTCTCCAACCGACTGCCGATGCCATGAGGGCCTCTTCTCAGTCTGGAGACATCAAGCCTAAGGCCCTGGGTACGTGGCTAATGACGCCACGTGCACGTGGGAAGCACTGAGGCAGGAGATCTTCAAAGTTCTCATCACAGGAAAACATCTAACTCCGCGTGGCTCCCACAGGAGCTCCACCCCAACCCCGTTTCCTTGCCCTCGCGGCTCTAACCTGCTTCCCTGGTGATGAGGGATGCGCAGACTGGCTCAGGTGCTTGCTGGCCGTGTGGATCCGCCAGTCAAGTCCCCTGCCTGCTTTTAATGGGTGTCTTTCTCTTTTCGTTCTGTGCTTCTCTATGTGTCCACGTCTGACACATACGCTGCAAACATCTCGTCTGCCTGAAAACATCTTTGATTGGCTTTCGCTTCTGAAGGATGACTTCATAGGAGACAGAATTTCAAGTTGGCCAACGTTCTCCTCAGGCACTTCCTGAAGACGCCCCCGACTCCGGCTCCCACCCCTTGGTTAAAAGGCAGCTGCCGGTCTCCTTACTTGGAAGGTCCCTCCCCTGGGGGCTCTGAAATGGTCGTCTTTGGTTTTCATCAATTTGCAAAACGCTGAGGAAGGGGTTTCCTTCCTTCTTTTATATAAACTCCTGTTTGCTGTTTTCAGAGTTTTTGATTCTATGGTTTGATGTTTTTCATCAGTGTAACGGAATTTTTGGCCAGTGATTTTTCCAACATTGTTTCTGTTGTGTCCTCTTCTCCTTGGACTCCAAACAAAGGCACGCCTGACCATTTCCCAGCCCCCAATGACCCCTCTGTATCCATCTCTCTCTCACCGTTGCTCCTGTGTCTACTCTGCTACCGGGCACACGGCTCAATCCTCAGTTCCAGCTGTGACGTTTCTCAGTCCGAGAGTCACACCTGCCTCCTTTTCACACGTTCCAGCTCTGCGGTGAAATCCCCCTCGTACTTCCCAGAACACACGAGACAGTCGTTAATGCTGTCTCCCAGCTCCAGCATCAGATTCACCTACGGGTCTCTTGCCCAGCTCTTCCGCTTGGTCTTTAGTCAAATCTGGTCTCTGAAGAGAAATGTCTGAGGACACAAGGACACCTGAAGCGCTGGGACTACCTTCCTCCAAAGGAGAAAAAACATGAAACCTTAAAGTGTGGCATTCCTCGTCTTTGTCACGTTGGCATGTTAAAAAAAATGCATGAGGTGCCCATGTGGGAAACATACTAAAAGAACACGGAGACTCTTAAAGGAACAACAATGGGCAGAAACACAGACATGCCCACAGCCCACGATGCCGACGCTGTGAGGGCGGCTGGGCGGCTCTCCCTGAGCCCTTACCACAGGCGCGGCACTGCCCTGTGTGAGCCCTCCCAGGACCCGGGGCATCAGAGCTCACAGCCCTCCTGGGGTCTCAGAGCTCAGCACTCCCGGGGTCTCAGAGCTCAGCGCTCCCGGGACCCCTGCCAGTATCAATCACGCTGCACTTGTCTCCACACCAGCCATGGCTGGGGGTGCTTGCGCACCCCGACCCCTCTCGTCCACTCCCCTCAGTGTGACGCCAACATACTTTGCAAATTTCACAGTAGCTGCATTCCGAGGCACAAACCCTGTGTGGAACTGGATCTGGAACATCTTCATGGACGCCATCTGCAGGGAGAAAGCGAACAGAAGGTCCTCAGGCCGGGAGGGTGACGCCAGGCCCTTTTCACGGGTGACCAGCTGAGAGCCCCACACGGGGCTCCAGGGCCGGGGACACACAGAGGCTGGGGCAGTGCCCTAGCCAATAAGTGGCTCCTTGGGCCCGTGGGGAGGCCCCAGGGCCACAGCCGGGCAGGCTCAGGCTGCAGTCCCCTCTGCCTCTGCCACACAGGTGGGGACACAGAGCTCTCACTGCACTTAGAGAACCAAGCTCGCCCACGAGCCAGGGGCCGCCCGGCGCCCGCTCACCTTAGCCTGCAGCCTTCCTCCCAGGGTGGACCTCGCGTGATAGATGATGATGAGCACGTCTCCCTGGACCGTTATGCCCAGGGGAATGACCGCTTTGCCATCCTCGATTTTAAAATCCCTGGAGAACAGAACCAAGAAAAGCAGTGCACTTAGGTACGAGGTATACCGTTCTGATGAACTGCGACCCACAGCGCCAGTTTCTTCTTGCCTCGTGGGTTTTTCTGCCAAATTACGTCAGGCATGGGGGGAGAATGGTCCAGGAGAGGACTTCCAAGGAGCCACCCAGCACGAAGACCCCGAGAACTCCCCCACAGGCCCCGCTGGCCCCGCCTCCAAGCCCACTGCCCAGCCGCAGCCCCAGAGCACAATTCCCTCCTCAACAGCCCCCAGAAGATGAGGCCGCGGGGCAAGGAAGGGCCTGAGCCCTGAGCCCACCTCATCTTGTCGTATTCCTGGGACGTGGTAGTCACACGCTCATCCCCCACGTAGACCTCGCAGAAGGGCCGGCAGCCGTTCCGCTGCTTGCTGAACAGGGGCACAGGCGTCATGACCACGGCCTTCACCAGGATGGGCTTGCTGTGGGGTATGATGGGCTCCTCTGCCACCATGTCACACATGTACTCGATGTACCTGGAGGGCAGGAGGCACACCATGTCACACACGTGTCCTGTGCAGGAAACGGGCCACGTCACATGCGTGCTCCTTGCAGCCCACACACCACACGTGTGCTCCATGTGTGCCCACGTGCCACGGCACACCCGTGCTCCATGTCTCTGGAGCCCATCAGGTCGTCAGTCTTTTCTCAATCACACGTAAGCATCTCATGCTATAAATTTCACTAAAAGCAACGTTCCAGTGTCATCTCATGAATCTTATGTTGTAATTTTCATTCAGTTCAAAATATCTTTATATTTCCCTTGAGACTTCCTCTCTGACTCACGGGCTACTCATAGGTAGATTGTTTCACTTTGAAATATTTAAGGCTTTCCAAATCCACCTTGCTGTCACTGATTTCTGGGTTAATTCCACGATGGCCTGGGAACATATCTGGTATGATTTCTATTCTTCCCAACCTGTTGCGGTTTAAGAGCCCGGAACATGACCCTTCTTCCCAAGGGCTCTGCACGCACGTTCCTGTCGTGGGTACACTCCGTGGCTCCGAACCGACCTGCCGACTTGTTCCACTGCTCACTGTGAGGGACGCTGCAGCTGCCCCCGTCCTGCTCTGTGGACCTGGAATCTGCTCCTCCGGCTCCCTTGGTGGTTCCGCGGCTCCTTTTCGTGGCACCGCCGCAGGGCGTCCGTCTCCCGCACTTGTCTAACCCATCTCCCGGGGAGGGGCAGGAGCCGTGACTGGCTCCAAACTGACAGCAGGCGACACTCCGTCTCGCCACAGCACTCTGGCCACTCCCGAGGTCCGCAGTGGAGACGGCTGCATGGCAGGAGACCCAGGCGCCTCTTGCTGACAGCAAGAAGCCAGGACACCATGACCCAGGTCCACAGCCCACAACCTGAGTGAGCTTGGAAGCAGATTCAAAACTGAAGGAGAAGGAGACTGCCCTTGAGTCAAGGCTGAGCTGGACGCCTGACCCGCAGGGACAGGTGTTTCAGCAGCGGAGCCTGTCGCACATGCCCTGCACACAATCCTCCTCCGCCCCCACCATCAGTGCTATGGTGCAGGCCCGCAGGCAGTGTGTGCTCGGCGAGGGGCCCGACACACAGGTGACGCTGAACCGGCTTCCCAGCCAGCCGGCCGCCCGCCTGCCTCTCCAGCCTCGGCTTCTCCTTCCTGATCTCCTGGGTCACCCGAGCACATCCCAGGCCGCCACTTGCATCCTCTGCTGATGTAATGACGGCCCTTGAGAAGAACCTTCACTGCTTGCACCTCCACTCCCGCTGCCCACCTTCCGGAGCTCCTGTGTGTGGCTCTCGGCAGTGTGAACGCTAGAAGCTGAAGTGGGTTTTCCATGTGTGTGTTTTGTTCTGAATCCCACTTGGTGTCCTCTGAGCTTCTTGGGTTTGACGTCTGCCGTTAATTTGGGGAAATTCTCAGCAACGCCTCCTCCGTGCTCCCCCTTCCTGCTCCGTCTCCCCCGATGGCCCCAGTGGTGCATCTGTCAGACCATCTGAGATGGCCTGACGGGTATTTCAGTGAATGACATCTACAGACCCCTCTGAGGTCGTGGCCCTCTCTGTTGGGGTCTTCTGTGCTCCCTCCCACCCCCAGCCCCGTCATCAGAGTCCTGAACGCACAGACCGGCAACCAACAACTCCAAATGTCCCGTCACGGTTCCGTTCTCATGCGAAGGCTGCTTCCTCCATCTGTCCCCAGGAGACGACCTCATGCCCCCTGAGCAGCGGCCTCCCTCTCTGACCTGTCCTGCAGGGCACAGACCACCCCCCGCCGAGTGCCCTGTGGGTGGGTGCCTGTCCCTCCTCGGATTGGGGGTGAGCCGATGGCTCCAGGATGGCTCTTGTCCAACAGGTTTGAAAAAGTCGTGCACCTGAAGCGGGCACCGCTCTTTTATAAGCTGTTGGGCCAGGCGGGGGATGACACTCTCTACATCTGCACGTCTCCAGGGAAGCAGCCTGGAGTCTGCTGGGTGCCCTGGGGCCAGACACACACCGGCAACAACGATACTCTGCTGGCTCTGACCCCCGACTCTGAGCACTCCCGAGCGGCACCCCAAGCTGCAGGCACAGTTCGGGAACCCCGGGTGTGCCCAGATTACGGGAAGGTGACACGCCGAAAGGGTCGGCAGCCTGTCACCCATGCTCGGCGGCACAGCCCTTGCTCTGCCACGCCTTCTGCACGATGGACAGGCCCGCCCCCGCCGCCCCCCCCCCCGAGCCACACAGAAGATACGACCGCGTGCCGGCTGTCTCAGGGTACGCCCTGCCCCCAGGCAGCGAGCCAATGGGGTGGGCCTCACAAGCAGGAGTGGGTCAACCACCCCACGCCGCCATCAAGGCAGTGCTGCTACCCCGAGCGGAAGGAATGGCCGTACAATGGCCCCTCACCGGCCTGGATGCCTTCCCAATCCCCCTGCCAGGGCAGGGGAGGGAGGCAGCAGGCCCAGGGGGCCCGGCCCTGTGCTGTTCACGCCAAGGCCCTCCCCACAGAGGAAGGAGATGCTCCCCTAGTACCTGAGGGGAGTGAGCGACTCCTCAGGCCTGAGTGTGAGGCTCCCCTCTCGCTACAAGGTGGATGCAAGTGGGGAAGGCAGTCTGGGAGCAGGCAGTGGCCCCGGGGGGCAGGGGGCGGGCGGCGGGCGGTGCCCAGCTGCAGCCTTGGGAAACCATCTCCTGTAAGTCGTCAGCAGAGACAGCCTAGAAGCTATGTGTCTCACGGACCTGACGTGGAGGACGTACAGCGGGGGCGGTGCTGCCACACAGCTCCCAGATGCCACCTCCCCTGCCGAACGGAGCCACCGGGCCACGTGTGCAGAGGTGGCACCCAGGGGCTGCCCCATTGCCAGTGAGCAAGTGGCCTCACGTGCGAGGAAGGCTGGCGCCCAGGCCCCGGGCAGAGGTGCAGCCCCGCTGCTTAGGAACCCCGACACTCGGGAGCCCCGACAGGGCAGAGGCGCGGCTGCCCCGAATGCGCACGCGGGCCCGTGCTCCACCCAACACCGAGGTCCACACCCGCGTGAAACCCTGCCATCTACCAGCGCCCACAGCTACGGACTGGCCACGGTGACGCCGCACCCAGGCCCCACGGTGAACGCCATACCTTTTGTGGGACGGCCAGATGCCCGGTGGGCAGCGCTTCATACTGAACATGTACACAGCGGCCTCCGCGGTGCTGAAGAGCCGGCAGAAGCACAGGAAGGAGCAGACGGCCACGGCAGACGCGGCCCTCCCGTCCTGGGACAGACACACGGGGCGGGGTCAGGCGGTACTCACTCCCCCAGGAGAGTCAGGCCTGCGCTTGGGGCCGGGGCTCATCAGGGAGCTTAGGAAAACCCACCTGATGAGGTGGGAATTCAGGGAGCAAATACAGGCTCCGCAGCAGAAGGCACGAGGCGGCCGGGCATGTGCTACTGTCAGGGTCCCCACCTGACCTTGGTCCCCGCCCGACCTCAGCGCTCGGCATGTCCATGCTCACCCTCACGAACCCTCTGCAGCGCCACCCCTGGTGTGATGGTCACCCACACCAGGACGGCAGTACTGACCTTCGAGGGTGGGTTCTGGCAGGTGCCCCACTGGGTGTGATACCCACAAACCCTCAGCCCCAGGATGGGCTCAGAGACAGGGTCCCAGGGGGCAGGCTGGCCTCCGCATGTGGGTGCTGCCACGAGGAGGCCTGCACCTTCCATAAAAGGGGTGGGGGGGACCCTCAGTGAGGGCAGTCTTCTGCCAGAAGCCCCTGCTGCCAGGGACCCGGCTGTGACCCACAGAAGGTGCCGGGAGCCGCCTGGGGACACTGGGCCTGGGCCGCCAGCTGCAGACCCCAGGGCAGAACTGCTGCTCCCGGGGGTGGTGGGCGCCGGGGTCACCACTTGGTCAGGCCGCCCCTGCCTGACCCTCTGGATGTCCCCTCTGTCCCTTGAGTGTCCCAGGGCGGGGCAGCTTGCTCACCACGCAGTGCACCACGCAGACGTTCCCGGGGTCCTGGCGCAGCCAGGCGTGCATGCTCCTGCAGAGGCTGTACAGGCTACGGAGGCTCGGGGCCCGTCGGGCTGCCCAGCCACACTCAGAGACCTGCAGGGAAGGCAGCTCGCCAGCCGGGGCACAGACACACAGGCCCCACCCAAAGCACTCCACCACCCCCAAACCAAGTGCCACCCCCCGCACCCCAGGCGCGCGACAGGACTCGGGAGGCAGGCTCTGGCAGACGTGGCAGAAGGAGCGCAGCACCTGCCCTGTCTGCGCTCAGGGACAGTATAAATACTGTAAAAAGCGTCCACGTCCCGAGCATTTATCCGCCAAGGAAACTGCGTGGTCTCGCATTCCCTCTGGAGGCACCTCAGGCTCAGCGATCCTCGGGGACCCCTGATAAGACCCCACCCCTCCTACGCAGTGTCCAGCGGGGACCAGCGCCACGCTAGGCTAAGCATCAGCCAGAGCCTGTGCTCACCCGGTTGTGGAACTTGGAGGCCCGGTATGTCCTCGGGGATAGGTTGTAGACAGCGTAGCGGCCCGGGTGCTTCGAGTCCAGAAACAACCGCACGTCTTCGATGTTGTTCTTGATGGCCGACTCCACGCCTTCCGCCGGGAATGACATCACTGCAAGAGAGGAGCCCCTGCAACCTCTACCACCACAGGCCAGACGGTCGGGCACACACGGGGGCCTGCTCCTCGTGGCCGCTGACCCGAAGGTACGGTGAGTCCTGAGAAGGGGCGGAGCAATGGCCTACAAGCCCCGCCCCACCACCCATCAGATCCTCTGGGATCCCCAGATGGTGCCCCAAAACCCTCCTGAGACGCAGCTTCTGCCACAGAGCCTGAAGCACCACAGGATCTCCCCAAGCATCTGGATTGTGGTTTTTGCCTAGAGACCCACATTTTAATATGTGTGGCCTCGCATTATTTCCCTTATGACCTCAGTGTTTCAGAAGGTTCCAGACCAGGGGGAGAAGCTGGGTTGACACTGGCATTATCCGCCGCAGGGCCTAGAGGCACACTGGATGCAGGGATGGACACCCTAGGCCACATCTCGGGCGAGTGAGTGGCTGCCCAAGAGGCCAGAATCCCACGCACCGTCCTCAGACAGGAAAGAACCAGAAGTTCATCCTTATGGTTAAAGCTGGCAAACGTACCTGCAATTCTGGATGTGATGTAAGAAATATCCAAATCTCCCTTTGCATAACTGGAATTTAAAAAAAAAGGGCACTTGGTTATTATAGGAAATATCTACTGTTAACTCACAAGAGCTTAAACTGAAGCAAGTCCCTGAGAGGCCGGGGTGGGTGGGGGTGGCCCTCACTGTTCAGGCTGCAGCTCCCGGGGACACTGTATGTGCACGTGTCAGTGTGCACGTGTGTACCTACCTGGGTGACTGTGTGCACACACGTGTGGGCATGTGTGGAGCTGACATCTACATAAGAGGTGGATGAGAAATTACAAAATGCAAGGGGTGGAGAGGCGGGGGTCCCGATACGAAGGGTCTTTAATTCTCTTACTACCAGAAGGTGGGACATGAGGAGCTGGTTTGGGAGAGAGATGACAACAAAAATGGAAGACAGAGTTTTCTGACCCAATACAAAATGTCTGGCTATTGAGAAAAAATTACAAGGCACATGGAATGGCAAAAAGCAGAATCTGAAGAGACAGAACAAGCATCAGAACCAGACGTGTCAGGATGTTGGGATTATCAGACAGGGACTTAAAACAACTGTGGTCAACGTGCTGAGGGCTCTAATGATAAAGTAGACAGCATGCAGGACATATGGGGAATGTGAGCAGAGAGGTGGAAATCCTAAGGAAGAACCAAAAAGAAACGCCAGAGATCAGAGCCCTGCAGCAGAAATGAAGGTTGCCTTTGATGGGCTGATTAGACTGGACACGGCTGAGGAAGGAACCTCTGAGCGAAAGGACATCTCGACAGAGTCCCTGAAAACCCAAAAGCAAAGAGAAAAGGCTGAAAAGAACAGAACAGAACATCTAAGGCCTGTGGGGTGAAGGTGTAACATAATGGGGAATCCAGAAGGAAAACACAGAGAAGAACAGAAGAAATACTGAAACATTTTAACTGAGAATTTCCCCAAATCAATGTCAGACACCAAACCACAGATCCAGGAAGCCCAGAGAACACCCAGCAGGACAAATGCTGAAAAGACTACACCTGGGCATGTCGGTTTCAACTTAGAGAAAATCAAAGATAAAAAAATCCCAAAGGAGCTGGGGGGTGGGAGGGGAGGGGGACACTTTACCTACAGGGGAACTGAGATAAGAATTACATCTGACCTCTCCTTAGAAACCATGCAAGCAAAGAGCGAAGCGAGATATTTACAGCATTGAGAGAAAAACCAGCAGCCCAGGATTCTGTTCGCTGAGAAATTATCCTCCAGAAGTGAGGAGAAGTAAAGACTTTCTCAAACAGAAATTGGGGGAATTTGTTGCCAGTAGATCTGCCTTCTAGAAATGTTAAAAAAAAAAGTTCCTTAGAAAGGAGGAAAATGATAAAGGTCGGAAACTCGATCTACTAAAGAAAGAAAGAGCATCAAAGAAGAAATAAGTGAAAGTAAAATAAAGATGTTTATTTTTCTTATTTTTAATTTATCTGATAAGTTTGTTCAAAATAATAATGGCAACAATACACCCGATAGGTATGCCTATGTATGTATTTCACATATAGACACACATACTCAAACATGCCTGTGTACAAGTGAAATGAACAACAATGATACAAGAGCCAGGAGAGAGGAATTAGGATTTCTGTGGCATTATGAAGCACACCCACCACCTGGGAAGTGATAATATGCTATTTGAAAGTGAACTTGGGTTAGCTGGTAAATAGGCACACTCTAGGGCGACCACGGAAAACAGCAGAAAAAAGAAGTATAACTGATAAGGTCAAAAGGAGAGAAAAGGGATCATATAAAATGCTCAATTAAAACCACAGAAGATAGGAAAAGAGTGGAAGACAAAAAAGCACCAAAGAACAACGGCGAAGACTAGAAAACAGTAACAAATAGGGTGGCTATTAATCCAACCCCAGGTGCCGTGGAGACACTGCAGGCTCGGCTGCAGCCCTGTGCAGTGAAGCAAAGGGGCCACGCAGACGGACGTTTTGGTTCCCGGCGCGTCTAAACGTTACGTTTACGCAACACTGTGGTCTATTAATGTGCAACAGTGTTATGCCCAAAAGACAGTGCCCATCCCTTTAATTAAAAATGCTTTATTGGGGCCTCCCTGGTGGCGCAGTGGTTGAGAGTCCGCCTGCCGATGCAGGGGATACGGGTTCGTGCCCCGGTCTGGGAGGATCCCATATGCCGCGGAGCGGCTGGGCCCGTGAGCCGTGGCCGCTGGGCCTGCGCGTCCGGAGCCTGTGCTCCGCAACGGGAGAGGCCACAACAGTGAGAGGCCCGCATACCACAAAAAGAAAAAAAAAAAAAAAAAAAAAAAAAAAAAAAATGCTTTATTGCTAAGAAATGCTAACCATTGTCTGAGCCTTCAGTGAGTCTCAGCAGTAACATCAAAGACCACTGATTACAGATACCATAACAAATACAATAATGAGGAAACGTTTGAAGTACTTCAAGAATTACCAAAACGGGACAGAGACACAAAGTGAGCAGATGCTGTTGGAAAAAGATGCTGACAGACTCGCTTGACGCGGGGTGGCCACAGACCCTCACTGCATTCCAAGTGCAGTAAAGCGGGGTCAGCCTGTGTACCAATAAACACTTTAAGCACCAATGGTCTAAATACACCAGTCAACACAGAGCTTGTCAGAGTGGATCAAAATGTATGACCCAAATATGCTATCTACAAAGTAACATGAAGCTGAGCATCTCCTTGTAGTTTATTCAGTTTGTCTTCTGTTAATTTCCTTTATGCATTTTTTCATTTTCCTATTAATTTTCATAATCCACTGTATATAATAGATACTATCCGTTTTGTGAGTTACATAGTTTGAACCTATTTACTCCCAATCAATGCCACATCTTTTTGTTAAACGTGTTTTTTCAAGGAACAGAGAATTTTTTTTTTTTTTTTTTTTTTTTTTTTGCTGTACGCGGGCCTCTCACTGCTGTGGCCTCTCCCGTTGCGGAGCACAGGCTCCGGACACACAGGCTCCGCAGCCATGGCTCGCGGGCCCAGCCGCTCCGCGGCATGTGGGATCTTCCGGGATAGGGGCACGAACCCGTGTCCCCTGCATCGGCAGGCGGACTCTAAACCACTGCGCCACCAGGGAAGCCCGAGAATTTTTAAGTTAGTTAAATTTATTAACCATTTTCTCCATGGCTTATATATTTTTTTTCACATTTAAGATATCTTCCTTACTCTGGTGTTATAAAAATGTTCCTCTATATTTTATTAGTTTTTCCTAAGAAATTGCTTTTCACAATTAGATCCTTTAACAAATCAGAACTACTGTATCTGGCTGTTATTAGATGGGACCCAATTTTTTCTTCTTCTACACAGCTACCCATGGTCTCAGCAACATAGACCCATTAGTCTGTTATTTTCTTTTAGACTCACATTTTGTGTTTTATACTATCCCTACCTAAGTACATGTCAAGCGTGAGTCTAAACACTTGTAACAACACAACAGATGTTTGAAAAAAATTGATAAAGAACAGGGTTTGTCTCTTCTTATTTTTAAAAACATTGCCGGAAAAAAAAACAAAAAAAACATTGCCGAGCATTTTGAATAACTTACATGTGAATTTTGAGATTGAAATCTGTGGAAACGACATCAGGATTTTTATTTTTATTGCAAAGAATTTATAGATTAACTGAGGAGCAACACGACCTTTACGATACGAATTCTCCTAAACGTAAAGACGGCGCACTTCCCCACCTGTCTAATGTTTCGGTCGTCAGTGTCAGCAGGGTGCAGGGGCAGCATGCGGTGCCCTCTGCAGGCCAGGCCTGGGCAGGGGTCAGCCGCGCTGCCACAGGAACACCCCCCGCCCGTCCCGTGGAGCCAGCAGAAGAGTCAGCACCATGGAGACCAACTGTCCCCAAACTGACCATGAAGTAGATAAAACGCTACACCCTCAATGACCGCACAGGCAACTTCACAGGTTTATTCCAGAATTCATGTGAAGAAACAGATGAGTGAGAACGGCCAATGTTCTTGGGGGGAGGGAGAAAGGCCTGTCGCCCAGACAACAGAGCGTGGGGCCGCGGGGCCAAGAGGGGCTCGCAGGACGACCTGGGACAGCACCCGGCTTGGTCGTCAGCAGAGGGGCTGCTCCTGTCAGGGGGAAGTGAGCAAGAATCGAGAAAAGTCCTCAGAGGGAGGTCCAGGTGGATTAAAAAGCCAAATGTGCAACAATCAAGCTATTAAAAGGTACATTTACAATAAATTCAGACATTTAAAATGTGTGTGTTTTTTTTTCCGCCATGCCGCGTGGCTTGTGGGATCTTAGTTCCTTGTCCAGGGATCGAACCCGGGCCCTCGGCAGTGAAAGCACGGAGTCCTAACCACTGGACCGCCAGGGAAGTCCCTAAGATGTGTTTTAAATCAGGTCTGATCTATTTACAACTTGGGGCACGAAAGGCTTCCTAAATGAGAAGACAAAAGATGGAAAGGGAACTGTGAAAAACTTGTGTTTTAATTAAAACGAGCAACAGACAAGAAGAAAGCATTTGCTGTGTTTACCCTGTATGAAAAAGCTAGTCTATAGAATGTAATGTAAAATCAGTAAGAAAAACAAAAACCCAACATGAAAAAGAGAGAAGGATAAGAGCAGGAGTTCATGGGGACACGCGGCCAGAGGTTCACGTCCCTGGGCCCACAGGCCACAGGGCTCCACGTGGGATACCTAGTGATGGAGAAGCTGGCGGGGCCCGGCCACCCACCCCGCTGTCCCCGAGGAGGGGCCGGAGCACCCGTGGCAGTGGGGGGATGGGGCAGGTCAACACTGAGAGTGCAGACACCGCCGGGCTGGGAACTCGGGGTGCCTGGTGGGGGCGTCTGTGAAGACCTGGCACAGGGGCTCTAGGACGTGTGGACATGTAGGGTCTGACCTAAAACTGGTGAGAAACAAACGAGACCACAGACAGGTGAGGGCTCAGGGTCAGGCCCACAAGCCAGCCACGCCTCTTGGAGGCCACGTGGGACAGGCTGCACACGCGGGGACAGTCCTCCTCCGGATAGACCCCAGGACTCCTGGGTCCACATACCCTGAGATGAAGGTCCTGACTGCGGCCTAGGGGCTGGCAGTGGCCCTGGAGGGTCTCCATCACCAGGCCCTAACTGGACCTTCCTGTGGCAGGCCTGAAGCCCAGCGCATGGGGCTCCGCCTGGAGGACCCCCTCAGTGAGCTCAAGCACTGTGGCCGCTGTGCCTGTCTGACCCTGCAGGGTGAAGGCCATTTCCATGTGGATCTTCTGCTTGTTTGTGGATTTGGTGAACAAAGAACCAGGAAGCGTTCGCTGTAAATGTGCAAGCCTGTCGCTGTTGGGATGCTCCCCTGCTCCGGCCAGCATCCTTTGAGACCAGGTCCCCATGTCTGGGTCCTTCCCTGTGATGGGGATGGCAGTGTGGGGTGGCTTCCCTGCTTTCAGGGAAGACCCGGGGTCCAGTCCCCCCCCTCCTGGCCTCATGGAGGCCACCCCTTCTGTGGGAAGGGCAGTTACAGGTCACAGTCCAGGGCCTGGGCTGTCACCGTTCTGGGCCTTCTCAGTGGGGTGTCCCAAAACGAATGAGCTCACACTAGTATTTCTAAACCAACTTCACAAACACAGGGGCTCACAGACTTCTTTCACTTCCGGCAGGCGTCCTGGGCGAAAGGCGGTACCCAGCCTGACCCTGGTCCCCAGAGGGGCTGCAGGCAAGGCTAGCCCCGGCAGGCGTCCGGCGAGAGCAGGAGGGCACTCCCCGTTCTCATGACTGATATGAGTGGCCACACGCCCCAAATGCCTGTAGAAAATGTGGTCCATGCGGAGACCTGCAGCCTGGGGGAGCTGAGGGCTCCAGTGCCCCATGAGCAGCCCCACGGGCCCTGGTCTCTGGGGCCCGGCCTCGCAGCTCGGCTGGGAATTCAGTGTGTCCATCTGTCTGTCCATGACTCCACAGGGAGCTGAGCTGTGTCCTTTCTCTGAAACAACTCGCAGCTACGAGGACCGCTTGCCAGTGGGTCTCATGTGTCCTCCAGAGATTCGGGACCCTGGGGGTGGTCTTGGGACCCGATGCACGCACCTTTCCTCTTACTCTAGGAAACCCCCGTTCCTACTCCTATGAGGACCTGCCCTTGGGTGTGTGTGGCACCATGCCACCACGTGGCCTGGTTGTGCCACCAGCCTGAGGCACGTCAGGCTCACTAACATGGCTGTGAGTCGAGTCGGGCGTGAAGGCAGCTAAATCCGGGCACAGCCCCGTCACCCCCACCCTCCCAGGCAACTCTCAGGCCCGACCATTCACCCGAAACTCTGCTTTTCAGAATACGAGCAGGTACGTGATGCCCAGCGTGCGCCACCCCCCCCACCCCAGGTGCCCGTCATCATGGTTCCCGGGTGCAGAGGCCGGGGCAGCGTCCATTCTCCTCCTGGCAGCCTCCCCCAAGGCCGGGGACGTTGGGCCCATTAGAGACCTGGGGGGGCTGGGGAGATGGCGTCTCAGCCGTGTGGGAATTTGGTTTCTTTCCTTGGGCGAGGCCGAGTGGCTTCTCTCACGTCCCGTTCATTGTTGTCGGGTCTGCCATTCCAGCCCGGGTCAGCCCCGAGACCCCATGGTGAACCCCGCTGGGAGGAAGATGGGAGGACATGAGTGGGGCCGTGGGACCCGCTGCCCTGACGTCTCCCCAGTCAGCAGAAAGTATGGGGACGGCTGCGGGCCGGGGTGCGGCCACACGCATGCAGAGCAGCCTGCTCAGTGCCGTCATGTGAGATCACCCCGCCCTGGGAGTGCGGCTGCAGGAACACCATGGGCAGGTGATAGGTAAGCGCCGAGCAGTCACCTCCGCCCGTCCATGCCCCGTCTGGGACCCTCTGGCCTCCGCACCCAGAGCCTCGGCCCACGTGGCTGTTCCCATCTCCGTGGACAGGACTCCGCAGAGCCGGGCACCATAAATGCACGATTGTACATCTGACCCTTCCACCAGCTACGAGGTGCAGCCCGGGATGTTGCAAAGGGCCACAGACACAGGTGTGAGCAGGCGCCCTGCACTGCTGGACCCCTGCGCTCAGTGGGAATTGAGTTTCTTCTCGTCACGTAAGGTCACATCAGAGGCAAAGCACACGGGGGCCCCGGAGCCCACCGACAGCAGAACACACACGTGTGCACGCACACGCTAGCTCTCACACACAACACACGTGTGCTCCCATGCACACACATGCTCACACGTGGGCACACTCGTGCAAAAACATCTGGGCTGTTGCCTGTGTCGCCAACAGTTGTGGACACAAAACAATGATCACAGCACAAAGAAAATGAGGCCAAGGCCCACACGGGGCTCACAGACACAACAAACACACTGCCCCTGCCGCTGGACGAGGCAGGTGACACGCCAGAGGTAACCCCCAATGCTCCCGGAAACTCCCTGGTCAAAGCCGAGACCGCTCGGAGGACAGCACGAACAGGTCGTGTACTGTGGCCGTGGTCTCCTTGGACAGGGCCCCCCTCGGGGAGGGGGATGCGGCCCGGAGCCAGCGCGTCTGCTTTCCCACCGTGCTCCCTCCACTGCGGGGTCAGAAGCGCAGCCAGGGACCGATAGCTAAGCCCACGCAGGGGGGCCGGGCTGGCGCTGAGCACGGGTCGCTCACCCATGGCCCCACAAGCAGGTTCGGCCAGGCGTGCAGGCAGGGCCGCACCCAGGGTTCCGAAAGCTCACTGCAGAGAACCCACGAGCCTGTGCGCCCTCGACTCACTTGGCAACGGACTGGATGACCTTGGAGGAGGTGTCCTTGATGTTGGTGAAGAGGCGCTCGGTGCCGCCCCGCAGGATGTCCAGGAGCCCACCAGAGGACTGGTCGTACTCGGCGACCACCAGGCCTGCAAAAGAGACAAGCCTTAGGATGTGGCAGGGCCCGCCAGAGCCACCAGCACCTGCAGTGGCCACGCGTCCTCTGACCCAGCCACCAGCGCTCCGCATCCAGGCACAGCGCCCGCGGAGCGTGCAGCCAGGCACCCCGGGCCCTCTCACGAGGGCAGGACCTGGACACCATCAGCACGCCAGAGCCTCTGGGCGCACATGGGCGTCCCCGGCTCCAGAACGTTCACCCCACTCACTCTGAGCACTCGCTGGACACCAGCAGGGACCTCGCCACTGACAGACACGTGCCAGGGCCCAGCCAGGGCCACCAGCCCGTCCCCGGGGTACGGACATGCCGGCACACACAGAGGCCACAGACGCACGGCGGAGGGGAAAGCGTGGGAGCAGGGCCCCCAGCCGGGCACAGAAAGGCCACAGGAGCCGCAGCTCAGTGGGTCTGCAGGGGAGCGGCCTCCTGGCCGTCGCCCTGACGAGACCAGAGCAGTGGCCCATGAAGGCCCCGAGACCCCAGGGCCCTGGGGTGCAGGCTGCAGCGGTGGCTGAGGAGGCGCAGAGAGCGGGGGCGGTCTGCAGCCTCTCCACCGCCCGGGCCGTGCCTGCGCGACGCCTTCGCTGGGCGCCCCACGCACGTGTGCGGCGTGGTCTTGTCTCGGTGCCTTGAGGTGGCCCCACAGCACTGGTGGGCAAGGGGCCAGGACACGGGCTGGCCGGCTGCCGAGTGACCCCCGGGGCCGAGAGCTGCGGGAGAACCTGGGAGGTGGGCTCCATGCCCCAAAAGCGAGGTGGGCAGCGGCCCCGGGGGCACAGGGCAGAGGTAGGTCCTGGTAGGACTCCCGGAAGCTTCCCGGGCTGGGGCGCTGAGCCCCGGCTGCAGCCCACCTCCCAGTACACACCGCCTCGCATCAGCACTGGGCGCCTAGACCCACCCAGCACGCCGGACGATTGGAGTGCGAACCTCTCAGCAAACACGCCCGAGTCGTGAGAAAAGCACACCAGCCCCACTTCTCCTGCTGCCAGAACTGTCTCCCCATCTGAGCCCCTCTTCTCAACCAGTGGACTCGGACCCTCTGGCCCCCCGCAAGGTCGCTCTATTTCCTCACATACCCCCTCCCCATGTGCCCGCCCTCATGGTCGCTGTGGGCTGGCCGTGGAAGGTGCACCCCCATCTACCTGGGCAGGGACCGTGCTCACCAGTGACTTGTGGGGGCAGCTGGGCCCCTGAGGGACCAGAGGCCGAGGCGGCCACACAGGCAGGCACCCCATAGCCCTGTGGGCCAGGTGCCGGGGCTCGGAGGACCCAGGCTGCCCTGACAGCACAGGGAGGGGACAGCCAGCCCTCGGTCTCTGTCCTCCTCCCTTATTCTAAACCGCAGCCTGAGTGGAAGCCCCACTGAGTTCTGGGGGTGCTAGGGAGCCAAGAACCTGAGACTGGTCCTGGGGACCCCAAATGTGCAGTCTGCCTCTCGCTGCCGGGCCCCAAGCCCACAAGAGCAAGACTGGGTTCCCGGCGCATGGCAGGCGCAAGGAGTACTCACTTCCACCGCAGCCGCTGCCTGTGGAGCCCCCAGGAGGGGCTGCGTGCCCGTAGCCTCCATTCTGCTCCAGGAGCTGTAAGGATCCCAACGCAAGTCAGGCATAGCGCATGGCGCCACGCATTTGGGGCACATAGCCCCCCAAGTCCACCCTCCTCCACCTGATTTACTACAAAAGCCACGAAGGAACCTCCCAGAGTCTCAACAAATCTTGGACCCCAGGGCGGATCCTCGGGGTCGCCCGGGCGCACGGCTCCATTGCCTTAACAGAGGCAGCTGCCGTGAACGCCCCCACCCGCCAAGGCCACAAGCTCTGCCGTTGACACAGCGGGGCTGCAGGCTGCACAGTGAGGCGCCATCTCCCACGGGCCAAGCCCGGGGCCGGCCCCGCCTGCTGCAACGACACCAAAAACTTTGTGGAGACTTGTGGCGCCCCTGGCGACGGGCTCGGCTGACCCTGGGACGTCGGTGCTGGGCTGGGCCCCACTCGAGTGCCAGCCTTGCACTCGTCCCACTTTAGGTACGTGTAGCTCCACGGCTGCTCTGTTTATAAGTTATATAGAAGTCGCTTTGCAGTTTCTCGTGGGGTTTTAAGAAACGTTCTTTTCATCAGGTTAATGTTTTACCACGTTAGGCTCAGCAACGAGATACATGTGGTGTGGATTCCGTGCCCTGTGGTGCACTGGAGGCGACCAGTGTTAATGGAACGCTCCATGGAGCCTTACAAGTAACACGCACGCTGGCGTGAAGCAGGTGTGTCTGCCAGACCGACCGTGTCTTTTCCTCACAAACCCCCAGTTCTGTGGTTTCATCAGCTACGTGACAGCACACAGCCTCTCCCAAAGCGACTGCAGGCCGCCACACCTCCTCCAAAGTTCCAGGGAACGCGCCCCGAGGCTCGTCGGAGGACGAGTTGCTGCCTCTGGTTCTCCTGAGTCCTTCCCACACGCCCGTTTATGGATTCAGCCCAATCTCCTATACAGTGCTCTCCTGGTTTCAGAGTCTGTCGGGGCCTGTGTGCCCCGTTGGGGGCTGGCTTCTCTCCCCGCGAGGCCCCGGGCAGAAGAACCCTACAGAAGGGGTTTAGCGTCTGACCCGTGGGCCCTGGGTTCTAGAAGCGCTAAGAGCACAACGTGCTCACGAGCCCCACTGCCCAGTGGCCTGCGTCGTTCCATGGGCATCTCCACCCACGCCGCGGAGCAGGGCCAACGGCACACGTGCAGACTGGCTGCCCCTGGATTACAGCCCTCGCTACATCACCCGAGCCTCTGCCACCGCCAGGGGCACCCATTTTCTGTAAAGGCCACTGGGCAGCCCAGGCTGACCTCTGACGGCTACTGGCCTCTATGAACCGCACATACTGGACATCCGGGTCCGCTTCCATCCCCTGCCCGGCCCCCGGCTCTGCTTCGAACTCCGGAGACCCCACATGACGGCACACTTCTCCTCAGGCGACCCCGCTGCCTGGGGGCTCCTCCCTGCAAAAGGGCCGCGAGCCCCCGGGGAGCCGGGTCACCTGGCTCTAAAGTGCCGTCGAGACGGTGGGACCACAGGCGACACGCAGAGGCCTACCTCGGTGATGGGCGACTTGGGGTTCACGTTGCGGGCGGCCGCGATCTCCTGGAGCTGGCTCACCAGCTCCGTGATAGACAGCCGCTCCTCGGGGTTGACCCTGAGCATGGCACCTAGGGCAGAGGCAGTGTGTGCTCGTCCCGCGGGCGCCGAGGCCGGGGTCCTGGGCAGCAAGCACCACCTGCTCTGCAGGGGCAAGGGACCCCGGAGGCCCCGCATTTTGCTTACATTACTGATTTTAAAAGCAAGCGAGCGATGACAATGTGAGGAACAAAATCGCCGGAAGCAGCCACTCGGGATGTGTGTTCACAGGGGTGCCGGGGACGCCGGCAGGTGGGACTTACGGATGAGGCCGTGGAACACGGAGTAGCGTGTATCGTCGGCAGGGATCACGTACTTCCCGTTGACGATGCGAAGCTTCGCCCCATCCTCAAACGGGTGCTGCCCGAAGCAGAGCAGGTACAGAATGCAGCCCAGGGCCTGCGGGAGATGGGCAAGGCCTGCCGGGTCTGACCTGCGCCCCCACCCATCTGGTCGTGGTCCACGCTTGCCAGGCACAGAGACCATCCCGGTCAGGGCGGCCAACAAACTCCAACCCTTCACGCTCTGATCAAAAGGTCCTTCCAAGATGCAAAGTTCCTACAACCCAGTGTGGGGATCTGCCGGCCGGCCGGCTGTGTAGAGGGGCATGTGGCCGGGCGACTGCAAGGAAGGTGCCCCCACCATGCTTCTCTGGGCTAACGTGAGCACTGGGGATGAATCTGGGGGCTGTCGAGGCTCCACGGGGTCGGCCCTGAACCCAAACGTCAGTGTCCCCGCCATGTTTCCACCACAGCACCAGCCACGGGAGCATGATGGGGAACCAAACCCAACCAGTGTGTTGGGGGAGCAGTTCATTCTGGGCCTAGATCAGGCCAAGCCCCGGCGCCAACTCCAGACCCGCCTTCCAACTCCCACACGTGTGCGTGCACGTGGTTCTTGGGCTGGGACAGGCTGAGGGCGCCCACCTGGGGTTGACCAGCTCATGTGTCTCAAAGAGTCTCCACCTACCCCTAGGACAGGGACTCACATCCACGGCGGGGCTGAGGCCGCACTCGGGCCTGATGGGCCTAGACCATGAGCCTCGAGGCGCGGGGGTTCAGGGCCATCTGTCCCTGCTCTTAGGGACACCGGAGAGGCCACAGGACACCTCAGACGGGCAGGAGCAGTGCCGTGTGCTCGGCGCTATGCTCCCCGAGCTCTGTACCTGACTCTGAACCAAGGGGTCAGCAGATACCCGCTCAGCCAGGCCCCACACTCACCGCATAGAGGGACTGCCCTCCATCGAT
Organism: Mesoplodon bidens; assembly: GCF_964165515.1. NCBI lineage: Eukaryota > Metazoa > Chordata > Mammalia > Artiodactyla > Ziphiidae > Mesoplodon > Mesoplodon bidens. Next base: position 107,006,634 of record NC_138176.1, on the reverse strand, counting down.
GGGACATGTTCCAGGAGACGTGAAGGGCCACCCCAAGTGTGTGGCCTGACCTCACTTTGAGACCCCCTGCAAGGCATCAGGCCCGGCCATCGCTCCAGCCATCACCAGGTCAGCATATAGCTGCAAGGCCATCTGGGAGGTCCTCTTTCTGGCCACGTGAACTGTGGCTTCATGAACCCCCAGCCCCGTGAAGGGGCTCCGACCAGGAGAGCTCAGGTCCAAGGGTGCAGGAGCGACCTGTCTCAGGGCCAGAGCCCGCGCAGCACCTGCATCCACTCTGCTACCCACCCCCCGACCCCACCCCACCCCCGTCAGCACATCTCGGCTAACAGCATCACAAGGGCCGTTGAAAAAAAGGAAGAACAAGTCAAGAGGAAAAGAGAAGGGAGGCTGAGGGGACCAGCAGGCTGGAGCCTGCGCCCCAGGGCCTTGCACCAGCTGCGGCGGGGCTGCCCACGCACTGTGGGCGAGCAGCCTTACCCAGATGTCCTGCTTCTCGCCAATCGGGAAGTTCGAGTACAAGTCCACAATCTCCGGCGTCCTGTACATGGGAGTCGTGTTCCTGGTGATCTAAATAAAGGACACAAACGTATCAGAGGAAAAGTCACAGGCGAGCGAGAGCCACTACGTTGCACGGTGGTCCCTGCGCCACGGCAGTCGGCGCCCGTCGAGAGCCCTGGCCCAGGGCGGTCCCGCAAGTGGCTCTGTGGCTGGGCCCCGCCGGGAGGGGCTCAAGGAACACGGGGGCCAGCACGAAGCATGTCTGGGGCATTTCAGCGCCACAGCAACCATGGACACACAGAACCATGACCCATGAAGAGAACGGCGCCCACGAGTCCTCGTCAACAACGAACAGGTGGGGGCTCGGGGCACCAGGTGCGGGAGTGGGGCGGGGGCAGGGTTGCGCAGCTCTGCGGATCCGCCCTGGGAAATGTGACTCAGAGCCTCACCAGGCGGCTCAGCCCGGCCCCAGCCCACGCGGCCAAGGCTTTCCTCCCCCTCAATTCTGCCCACCACCTGGCAGGAAATGCGTCCGCAGCCCCGAGACGTGGGCGCACCACTGGGAGTGCAGATCCCGAGGGACAGCAGGGCGCGGGCGGCCAGGAACGTACACCTGCCTGGCGGAATCTCCACCTAGCACTCCTCTTCGGAACCCGGCTCCATCTCGGATCGCCCTCTTTGCTTGTGCGGCCTCCGTGGGCTGCTTATGTGCGTGGGCCGACGGTGGCACCCTCCCTCCCCTGGCCACGGCCGCAAGCCTGGGTGTCTGCGCCCGCCAAGCGCTGCCCCCTGCTCACACGTGTTCGGAGCACGCCCACCCGTCTCCTCTGCGGCTCCTGTGGGAGCTGCCCAATGTCCCTTGAAGGTAGGTTTTTATGTGACTTTTAAAATTGCTGCGTTTGGGATAATGAAAAAGTCCTGGAGAGGACAGAGGTGCTGTGGAGACATGAAAGCACTGAAGGCCACCGAACCACGTGCTTAAAAGTGGCGAAGGTGGTAAATTTCAGGTTACATGTTTCGCTACAACAAGAAAAGGCAAGGAATAAACAGCCAGGTGTGGGGTGCAGTGAGTGAGGGTGTTTCCCGGGCCTCCCGAGCCCCCGCCCCCGGCCCACGCTCACCTCCTCCTCCACCAGGGCCCGGCGCTGGGCGCTCCAGCTGTAGTCCGGGTAGTGTGATATGGTCGTGGCACTGCCGAAGTCGCACAGCTTAATGGTCCCCTGGTTACTGAGCAGTAAATTTTCAACCTGCGAAGTTCCAAAGATGGTCTTCATGAACTCGAGGTGCAGGCTGGACCGTGGACACGCATGGGGCGTGGCATCTGGTGGGGAGAGGCTCTGAAGGCAGAGTGGCCAGGAGGCCTCCTGGGCCTGGGGACACTTCTTTCTGACCAAAGTCGGTGCATATACCTCAAAATGGGATGCTCAGCTTCCCTGGTGGCGCAGTGGTTGAGAGTCCGCCTGCCGATGCAGGGGACACGGGTTCGTGCCCCGGTCCGGGAAGATCCCACATGCCGCGGAGCGGCTGGGCCCATGAGCCATGGCCGCTGAGCCTGCGCTGCCGGAGCCTGTGCTCCGCAACGGGAGAGGCCACAACAGTGAGAGGCCCGCGTACCGCAAAAAAAAAAAAAAAAAAAAAAAGAAAAAAAAAAAATGGGATGCTCAGAGAAACAAACGGAAGTTAAAATCCACCACAAATCAAAGATAACTTGACCTAGTAACGTAGGATATACAATGAAAGCCTTTAAAAACCTTAGAAGATGAAAAAAATGAACATACCATTTAAAAATAATCAAACAGGGCTTCCCTGGTGGCGCAGTGGTTGAGAATCTGCCTGCCAATGCAGGGGACACGGGGACACGGGTTCGAGCCCTGATCTGGGAAGATCCCACATGCCGCGGAGCAACTAGCCCCGTGAGCCACAATTACTGAGCCTGTGCGTCTGGAGCCTGTGCTCTGCAACAAGAGAGGCCGCGATAGTGAGAGGCCCGCGCACTGCGATGAGGAGTGGCCCCCCGCTCTCCGCAACTGGAGAAAGCCCTCGCACAGAAACGAAGACCCAGCACAGCCATAAATAAATAAATAAATAAATAAATTTTTTTAAAAGGCAAAATTCCTTAAAAAAAAAAATCAAACACATCAATAACTAAAGAAGAAATCTAACAAAAGATACACAAAAGACCTCTTATTCAGAAACTGTGAATAAATGAGATGAATTTTAAAATCCAAAACAAACAGGGACCCAGACTGCACTCCTAACAGGAAAGCACAGACCCACCCATGGCCCCATAAGCCAGGTCCCACCACCAGCCCACACGCTAAGCGTGGCTTTACTTTTTGAATGGTCAAAAAAAGTCAGAAGATCAGGATTCCATGACCCAGGTGAGGAGAAGCTTTACTGACCCAGCCACACCTGCTCGACCCAGCAGCCAGGACGTCTGCCGTCTGCCAGCCCCACTCTGGGGAGAGTCAAGGCAATTCCAATCAGAAGCTGATAAACTGATTCAAAAATTTACAGGCCGACCCCGCTTTACTGCACTTCTTAGACAGTGAAGGTCTGTGGCCGCCCCCCATCAAGCGAATCTGTTGGCGCCTTTTTCCAACAGCATCTGCTCACTTTGTGTCTCTGTGTCCTCTTTTGATAATTCTTGAAATACTTCAAACATTTCATCATTATCGTATCTGTTATGGTATCTGTAGTCAAGTGGTCTTTGATGTTACTACTGTGGCTCACTGAAGGCTCAGACAATGGTTAGCATTTCTTAACAACTTTTTTTTTTTTTTTTTGCAGTATGCGGGCCTCTCACTGTTGTGGCCTCTCCCGTTGCGGAGCACAGGCTCCAGACACACAGGCTCAGCGGCCATGGCTCACGGGCCTGGCCACTCTGCGGCATGTGGGATCTTGCCGGACCGGGGCACAAACCTGTGTCCCATGCATTGGCAGGCAGACTCTCAACCACTGCGCCACCAGGGAAGCCCAACAACAAAACATTTTTAACGAAAGGGATGGACACTGTCTTTTGGGCATAACTCTGTTGCAATGTTAATAGACCACAGTGTCACGTAAACGTAACGTTTAGATGCGCTAGGGACCAAAATGTCCGAGTGGCCCCTTTGCTGCAGTCCCCGCTTCACTGCACAGGGCTGGAGCTCAGCCCACAGTGTCTCCTCGGCACCTGCGTGGAGACACCAAGAGCTGACAAGAGCCTCACGGTCCCAGGGGACCAGGCGCCTGCCCATCGTGAGCTCTGGTACAGAGGCCAAGGAGCACCAGGGCCAGGACCCACCGACAGCCCCAAGCGAGGCAGCGCTGTGGGAAGGAGCCTTGGATCCCACCTGGCCAGGGTGCTGAAGACCCCCATGACAAGCCCAGGACAACTCACCCCCAAACACAAAGGAATGACCAAGAGGGTGAAAATGCAGCCGGAGGAGCGAGGTCTGCCCCACCTGCACTGACATGGGGCCGCACCACAGGACACCAGGTCCCCAGGAACAGAACAAGACAGGACAAACCCCGTCATCAGAAAGAAAGCCCAGTGGAACCCACACATCTGCTGAGACCAAACACCAAGGGCCGACCAAGCATGGGCATGGGGGCCGCCTTGAGCTGCAGTGGCAACGTCCACAGCAAAGACACGCACCCTTCAGTACCCAGGGACCCAGTGGCCTGGGACAAGGGCAACCCAGGGTGCAGAGCAGCGCTGCTCAGCAGGAGCGCAGACGCAGGGACGGCCAGGCACAGCGCCCTGGCCCCACTCGGTGTGGGCTCCCCAAGATGGACAAGCCTCAAGGCACAGCGCCCTGGCCCCGCTTGGTGTGGGCTCCCGAGATGGACAAGTGTCAAAGCCTTGACGCCGAGCAAATGGACTGTAGGACTCCACTCCCACAACGCTCCAAAGAGCAAAAGGTAAATCATACTGAAGAGGACGCAAGTGCACAACTGCTACCAGCGAGTGACATGCAGCCCTGGGTGTGACACTCGTGTCTGGTACATCCCTGTGTCCTTCCTGCCCCTCCACAGAGCACCACTTGAGGACTCCCATCCACAGGGAGCACTTGCAGGGAGTCCCCCAGCACAGGGCCGGCTGCCGTGGACCCGGGCACTGAGAAGTCCAACCCAGGCTGAGCTCTCGGACACGGATTCTTTAGTGTCAACCTTCTAGTTTTTCACTTTCCTGAGATAGAGAAGGAACACAGCTGCCCCGCCCCCACCTGAGGATGGCACTGTTCCAGACCAGCAAGGAAACCAGGAAGGCTGGCTAGACATGAGGGAAGTAGTACAGAAGTTTCTGGGAGGGAAATGGCATGTCTGGGGTCTGCTTTACAGTTTTTTTTAGCAAGTAGGACTGAGGAGGGGCGGGGAAGGTGGGGAAGGGGGTTGGTGTGCTGCTACCCTGAGCCATGGTCAGAGTTGGGGCACTAACTTTGTGGATGTTGGATTATTGCTAAAATCAGGCCACAGACCAGGAGAAAATACTTGCAGCACATGTAACTTAAAAAAGACTGTTGTAAGAATGTATAAAAACCAACCAACAGGACTTCCCTGGTGGCACAGTGGTTAAGAATCCGCCTGTCAATGCAGGGGACACGGGTTCGAGCCCTGGTCCGAGAAGATCCCACACGCCGTGGAGCAACTAAGCCTGTGCACCACAACTACTGAAGCTTGCGTACCTAGAGCCCATGCTCCACAACAAGAGAAGCCACCGCAGTGAGAAGCCCGCGCACTGCAACAAAGAGCAGCCCCCACCCACCGCAACTAGAGAAAGCCCGCGCAGCAACAACGAAGACCCAACGCAGCCAAACGTAAATAAGTAAATAAATAAAACCAACAGGCGACAGAAAAACAGCGAAAACACAGCCACTTAACTGAAGAAGAAGGGGAATAAGGGCACTGATGACTATAAACACGGCAAAAGCATTCAACATCATTAATCAGGAAAAGGCAAAATCACTGAGAAGCCCCCCGACCAGGCGGCAAAATGACAAAGGGCAGCTCCACGCGCACACGGATCCCGTGTGTGCGTTGGGATGGGCATGCCAGCACCCCAGCAGGCAAGTACCCCTGCCCCCGCACCAGGCAGCAGGGCTCCTGCCCCAAGGCGGGTGAGGGAAGGGCGGCAGCAAGCGCAGCCCAGGGGAGCGGTCACCTCCTCCTGGCTCCACACTGGGCCCCCGTGCCCATGACCACACCCACGCAGGCGACAACACCCAGCAGAGCAAGAGGGGCTTCATTTGGACGGAGGGCTCTTGTCCCGCAGCGGGAGCATGAAGGCGGTACCTTGAGGTCTCTGTGGATGATGGGCGGCTTTTGTCTGTGCATGTGCTGCACCGCCCTGCACGTCTGATAGAATATCTTCAGGACAGTATCGCACGAGAGCGGACCTTTAGATTCAATTTTCTTTAAAAATTCCACCAGCTGCCCTAAAAGAGACAATTAAATTCACATCACCACGGAGCTGTAAAGGCTATGCCCGCCCCAGGCCCACTGCCCTCCTAAGCCCACCGCGGGGCGGGGGGTGGGGCTGCCCCGCCCTCTGGCAGTCACCAAGCCCCGCAGAGGAGTGCGCGACCTCCATCAGGGCCACAGTGAGTCACAGAGCCCTGCGTGGGAGCGCCTGCCCAGCCACCAACAGAGGCCTCTTACCCAGGGAACCCATCGTGACGCAGCAGCTACAAGAAAAACAACCACAAGTGCGTATGTCTTTGCGAGTGTCTCTAAGGAAATAATCACTGTGTTTCCTTAGGTAACAACAGTCCTCCGCTGTTAAGGAGAAATCTCCACACTGAACACTCAGACAACAAGGAGTGCAGCGTGGGAAGAGCACAGAAGTGGAGGGCAAGGCTCTGGGGCCCCATCCCAGGCCCCAGGACACCACCCTCAGGGCTCCCCACCTCAAGGCTGTTCCTTCCTGTCTCTGAGGCCCAGGCCCCAGTCCTGCTGTAACTGGCCGCAGCCCAGACTAGTGGAGCCGGCCGGGCCCCCACCACAGCAGCTCCCTCCACGACAGTGTGCCGCGTGCCGTCTCTGCCGGGCTGGCCTCCACGGCCGCCCCCTCCCTGGTCCAGGCCTCAGGCTGCCTCGGCTGCCACACTCCACAGCTCAGTTCCGCATGCTAGGGCCTGCGGTCCACTCGATGCAGCTCCAAGGGCGCCACCACACCTACAGGCCCCACAGTCAACCAGCACTCAGCCCCTCGCCCTGCAACCCTGCCTCCTGCCAACCCACCAGCTCCCAAGCCCCTGCCACACCCTCCTGCAGCTCCCGGCACAGCTGGGCAGCCCTTCCCCACCCAGATTCTGGACTGGGGCTGGGCTCTGTCTGTGCCGTGCCCTAACCCTAACCCTCAGCGGGGGCAGGGGGCCCACAGTAGAGATGGAGTCCCAAGGGGCGATGGGGCCCTCAGGAACAGACCGCCAGCCCCCGAAGACACAGACAGGGCACAGGCCCCACGAGGTGTTGTGAGGGGTCTAGAGCAGGGATGACAGAGTGACCGCCAGGCTGTCTGGGGGAACAGGGACGAGCCGGCGCATGCACAAGGTCAGGGTTCACTGGCCTCTGACGTTCAATAAGAATCAAGAGCAGTCTTTCTAAAGATAATTTTGTAGGTGGCACAGCGGCTGAGAGGGCACCGCGGAGGACAAGTTGGGGGTCCCAGGAAGGGGCGGGGGCTCCTGGGGCGTGTATCCAGGGTGACCACCACCAGACCAACCTTCAGCGGAACTGGTGCCCACGTGCCCCTCCCCCACCACTCCCAAAGACCCTGCGGCGCCTGGCGCTGGCACCGCCGTGCCTAGTGTTCAACCTGGGCCTTGCGCGCTGGCCCAGACGGGTGGTCCTGGCAGCATGGCCAAGACTGGTGCACTCGCCGAGGTTGCTGCATTGGGGCCGCTCCCGCCTCAGGCACCACCCGCGGGCCCGCACTCGTGCAAGGCGCCCATGGCCTCCAAACCCAAGATCAAAGCGACGCCAAGGCGCGGCGAGCAGCTGAACGACAAGCGGGGAGCACTGTTTACGAACCTCAGCTCTCCGGAGACACCAAGGGCTCAGCAAGGGCCCTGTGGGACCAGCGCGGCCCCCACCGCGCCCGCCCATTGAGAGCCTTCCAGAGAGCGTGTGTGAACGTGTGGGCATCAGCGCGGGCGCAGCAAGCTCACAGGAAAGGACCCGGCTTCACAAGCTCCCACGTAATGCTGTCTTCAGTGAGCACGAGGCCTCTTGCAGGTAAAACCCAGCGACGCCAACCATCCGTTAAGTGGGAGAACTGGGCGCCAGACCTGAGCTGGGCAGGTTGGCACTCACCAGCTGTGGGAACTGAGGAGCCAGCACGTGGCTGGATCCCAACGCCGCTCCCGGCCAGAGCCCGGCGCTCCCACGCCACCCCGTCGGAAAGCGCCGTGCGCCCCAGGTTCTGCCTTATCTGCTCAGGATAGGGACCCCCGTCCCCCTCCGCTCGCTCGGGGTGAGGATCCTGTGCACCCTGGCTCCCGGCTGCAGTCCACAGCACCCCCTCCCCTAGCAGCCCCGACACCCCGTCTCTGCTCTTCTTCGCGGCATGACTCCTGCGCTCACGGCCCCCCACTCCTCCTCCTGGGACACTCCTTGGGGGCAGTGACCCCTGGGGTTGCTTCCCTCCTGCATAGCCGCCTGCCGCAGTCTCCCCTACTCTCCCCTGGCCTCGTGGCGGCCCCACATGCGCTGCCTGTGACCGATGGACAAGCAGGATGTCTGGCGACCCCTGCCCCAACTCCAGGCCCCGCAGCCAGTCCTCTACGCCTGCCGGGCCTCACGAGTCCTGCCCTGCCCCTTCCATCCACGAGCCCCAGGACGGGCTCCGGCCACCTCGCTCCTGCTCTTTTGCCCACACAGGTCCAGCACGGGGCAGGCGCTCAGTGCGGGGACGAGCCAAGCCCGACCCTCCAGGCGGGGGGCCTGCTTCCGCCCCAGACAGAGGCTGAGCCCACTCACTCTCCCGCTCTGCCCCTAGAACTCTCTGGAAGGCATGGGCTCTCTGCTGCTGTCAGTGGACATGGGAGTCCTCCTCTCAGAACACAGCAAGTGCAAGTGTGACCGCCTCGACGCGGGTGAGGTCACAGCCTCGGGACTGGCGTAGCTGCTCAAGCCCACCTCCCCGGCCTCACCTGTCCAGTTCCCAACTGAGGCGGCTTCCTGCTGCCCAAGATCCCTGACAGCATGCCTCCACCGCTTTCTCAGACCCATCTCTGCCCCAACGCCCAGCGCGGGGACGAGGGGGGGATGCAGCCTCTCAAAGAGCTCCCACCGGACAGCGAGCCATGCTCTCTCCGTGACAGCCACCGTGTCTCCGGCAGAGAAAACCCCAGGATCATCTCTCGACTGCTGGGCAGTCCCGAGCCACTGGAACCTCACCTCTGCAGAGTTCCATGAGCAGCAGGAACTCGGCCTGCCCGGTGTCTGACTCCTCTTTTCCTATTGACGCTGCAGAACAAAACTGGACAATATTTGCGTGGCCTGAAAGTTTTTTCTGCAGGTGTCTTGTTAAAGGAGAATGCGTAACTCTGAACGTTTAAAAAAATATATACATAAAATTAAGACACTAAGGTCAGAACACTGAATGCAATTAGCTTACAATCTTACCGCGTCAGAGCTGGAAGAGGACAGGGAGCAGGTGGGGGGCAGCCAGGATGGCAGGAAGATGCAGGTAGGAGAGGGAAGGGGGAGGGAAGGTGGGGACAAAGACCCCCACCACGCTGGCCACGCACCTGACCACAGGCCGGGCGGGATAGCAGGTGGAGGGCGTGGCACGTGTGAGGCTGCGAGAGGTGAACGAGGCTACTGGAAACCCAGCGAGGTGAGGACCCTTGGGCCCAGGCAGCCGGCAGGCTCACAGTGGACAGAGCTTCGAGATGGAAGAGAACAGATTCTGACAGCAAAGGGCAAGACCCCAGTTCCAGGAGAACACGTGCAGGAGTGGAGAGCAGAGCAGCACCAGCCCCACAGACCGACGCTCCATGCACTGACGCCCAGGGCCCGAGTGCTCTGGGCAGGGCGAGAGGGACTCGGGGGGCTGATCAGAAGCGACACAGAGGCCCATGGGAACCAGGCCTGGCGAGGGGCTGGGGGCACAGCTACTGGCCGGGCACCGTGGGCCACATCAGGTCACGAAGGATAGGCAGAAGGGCAGAGGCAGGGGGCTGCCCATCCCCGGCTTGGAGATCTCTCAGCAGGAATGAGAACGCTCCCAAGGCTACAAATCTCTTATCATCACTCTGAGAGTGAAGAACAAGGAAGAAAACTCCTTCCTACTAGACACATGCTACAGGTAAGTCCAGTGAAGCAAACACGGAGAGGGCATCACTGAGCAGCCCCTCGGCCGCGGTCAACCACAGCTCGATGCAGGCCTCCCCACGTGACCAGGAAAAGGATACCATGAAACACACTTCCTGAATGATGGCTCTGTTCTTCTCCTCTTCGTTGGACAGTAATCTCTGTATCAGGAAATAACATACGAGGAAAGAGTAGAGGCTTTATCTTTGCGCTCTGTACCCAAGAGAACAAACACAACGCGTCTAAGGGCTCCCCCGCCTATGTTTTAACATATGACCCGCAGAAAAACTTGACAGAAGGTTACAGACCCTTGGAAATGGTCCTTTATGATCCAAGGACATAGAAAAAACCAAAAATAGGAGGCTTTTCTCCAAACAGGATAGAGGAAAATGAGAAATGTGGGTCTAGTTCTGGAGTCCAAGTGCACACTGCCAGCTCGGCCGCACCCGAGACAGGCCACTGCCACCACTGCAGACAGGCCCTCTGCGAGTCTCAGGACAAGCTAGCACGCGTGCCCAGCACCCCAAGTGGTCCGGACGCCCCCTCCCACCGCACCCCCATGACCCTTATTTATAGATACACTGTGAACGCTGTTTTACACGAGTGGCCTTCAAACTCCTGGCATTCGTGGAACCCTTACTTCGGCAGTTCTGACTCTGCTCCCCCTGGCCGCCCGCTGAGTCCTAGCCCCAAAGTTTGAAACCACAGCTTTACAGTCCTCTAAAATTGCTGAGGCTTCACCATCAGAAGAAACAAGTAAAACAAATAGATACAGACTACAAAAAAGAAACAAACTAAAGAACAGGGATAAATCTCTGAAAACACTGTCACTTAGAGACTTATTTCCTTTAAGATACACCAACACCCACAAAAACATTTGTCACCCTTTATTACCTTCAATGCATACTCTCTGCCACTTCCCAGATCTTGAGCTTCATACACAAATGCAAACCCTCCTGAAAAATAGAAAAATATACGTCAGTTTAGTGTTGTGATTTTATTTAACAATAAGCTTTAAAAATATCTTTGCCTGTCTCAAATAAAATTTGAATAAGCATGGGGAAAAATATCTTTACTAAGTAAAATACAAACTGGACTTGTGGCTAGCAGTTTGTCTTCTGCAACAATGATGGCCCCGATTTATATAATACTGCCTTCTAAATACCCTGCTTCACAGGAAGGAAGGGAATGAACATAGGAGCGAGATCAATGCGGGAAAATCAACACAACTGAGGCCAGTCCTATGAAAACAAATAAAAGACTAGTACCACACATGAATGTGGATGAAAGAATTCTTAATAAATCATTAATTCTAAATAAAATAAAATATTAACAAATCAAACTCAACAACATATAAAAAAGGATAATACATCACAACTAAGCAGAGTTGGTTTAATCAATGTAATTCAATTATTTTTAGTTTAATTTGCTTACTTTTTTCTAGCTTCCTACAGTGGAAAATTTCATCATGAAATTTAAAACTCTCAGCAAACTAGGAACAGAAGGAAACTTGCTCAACCTGATGACAGCAAACATCACTCAGTGGTGGAAGACCAGATGCTTCCCTCTAAGATCAGGGACAGGCAAACGTGTCTGTTCTCACCACTGCCATTCAGTAACACACTGGAAGTGCTGGCCAGTGCAATCAGGCAAGAAAAGAAATAAAAGGCATCCAGATTGAAAAGAAGTAAAAATGTTTTTCTTTGCAGACAACATGATCGTCTATGTAGACAAGCTTATACCTACACCCCAAAAGCTACTATCAGTAATAAACGAGTATAGAAAGGTTGTGGGATGCAAGAGCAACATACAAAAAAATCAACTTTATTTCTACAAACCCTAAGTTAGGCAAAGATTTCTTAGATATAAAAAAAAGTATGATCCATAAATGAAAAATATGATAAATGGACTTCATTAAAGATGTTTTTACTGATTTCTGGAATACACTGTTGAGAGTGTGAAAGACAAGCCCCTAACTGAACTTTGCAAATCACACAACTGGCAAAGGACCTCTATTCAGAAAATATAAAGAAAATCCAAAGTTCAGTTCAACAACATTTTAATGAGCAAAATATATGAAAAGACACTCAACCAAGATAAATAGCTAGCAAGTAAGAATATGAAAAAATGTTGTATCATTATCTACCAGGGAAATGCACATGTAAACAAGGATACTACTATACACCTATTAGAACATCTAAAAGTTCTGAAACCGACCTACCAAATACTGATTAAGGTGTGCAGCAACTGCAGGCTTATACACCACTCGTGGGAACGCAGAATGGTATCATCATTTTGGAAAAGTTTGGAGATTTCTTTAAAAGTTAAACATATGCCAACTCTACAGCCCTGTCATTACACTGCTAGTATTTACCCGGGAAAAATAAAAGCACACATCCACACAAGGACTTGTGCATTAATGTTCACAGCAGCCCCATTTGTAACTGCCCAAACTGGAAACAACCCACATGTCCATCAATAGTGAATGGATAAACCAATCATCCCTGCACAGAACACAACTCATCAACAAATAGGATGGAACTATTGCTAACATGCAGCAACAGGATGACTCTCAAAACAATTATGCTGAAGAACAAAAATCAGGAAAAAAGAGTATATGTATATGTACACATGATATCATTTATGGGAGACCCTAGAAAATAGACTAATCTACAGTAACAAAAAGCAGATCAGCGGTGGCCTGTAGGTCAAGGATGGGAGGAGAGGACTGTAAGGGAAGGAGGAAAATTGTGGAGGTGATGGGTTTGTTCACCACCTTGATGACAATGACAGCTATGTAGACATATATATACACACACATATACACATATATATATACACACATGGGACATATTTAAAGTGTTTTGACATATATGCAGAGTTACTGTACGTCACTTTTATCTCAACGTAGCAGTTAAAAAAATAAATAATAAGTCAATATAAAAAAATAGATGAGGGCTTCCCTGGTGGCACAGTGGTTGAGAGTCTGCCTGCCGATGCAGGGGACACGGGTTCGTGCCCCGGTCCGGGAAGATCCCACATGCTGTGGAGCGGCTGGGCCCGTGAGCCATGGCCACTGAGCCTGCGCGTCCGGAGCCTGTGCTCCGCAACGGGAGAGGCCGCAACGGGAGAGGCCACAACAGTGAGAGGCCCGTGTGCCGCAAAAAAAAAAAATCATTAGAAAATACCAGCAGTGATTCTGGCAATACATGGTAAGGATAGTACATTATGACCATGTGGGATTTACCCCAGGGATGCAAGGTTGGTTCACAGTAAAAAAGCAATCACTGTAGTATACACTATTAACAGACAGTGAGGGGCCCGCATACCGCAAAAAAAAAAAAAAAAGTGTTTTCTTTCTAAGTTCAAGAACACGCAAGGATGTCTGCTGCTCTCGGAGCATAATACAACTTTTTACTGGAGAGCCTAATCAGTGAAAGAAAGCTAGAAAAATAAAGAGCAGAAAGGTCAGAAAGGAAGAACTAAAGCTGGTCTTGCTTGCAGATGCTAAGACCATAAAGCAAACAATCCTAAGGACACTACCAAAACCTCCAGGACCGAAGGGCCACCGCAGCAAGGCTACAGGTCCTCTGGAACATCTCCTGGCCTCTGCCCAGCCCCAGCACTGGTCCCCTCGGCTGCGGCCGCACCCACACTACCGTGCTTCCTCCAGCACACCAAGCCCACTGCTACCCAGGGCCATTCCACTCGCCACAGCCCTGCACGGGCACCCTCGCCCCACAGGCACCCTCGCCCCGGACGCTGGCCCAACTCCCCCTCTTGCCACTCAGGCTCTGCTCCCCATCACCTTGCGGGCTCAGTCGTGTCCCAGCCACGCCCTATCCCCAACGCTCTTCCTTCTTCCCAGCACTTTCCAATACCTGACGCTCTATTACACATTCATTTGGATAACTGTTTACTGTCTCTCCCACTAGGCTGCAAGCTCAGTAGGCAGAAATGTCATCCAGCTTGTTCGTGTCACCAGCACTTAGGACAGAGTCTGACATATAGTGGGCAATTAGAAATGTGTGCTGAGCAAATGAGATCACGACGACAAACTCTTCAGCTATTAAAACACAGTCACGGGCTTCCCTGGTGGCGCAGTGGTTAAGAATCCACCTGCCGGGCTTCCCTGGTGGCGCAGTGGTTGAGAGTCCGCCTGCCGATGCAGGGGACACGGGTTCGTGCCCCTATCCCGGAAGATCGCACATGCCGCGCAGCGGCTGGGCCCGCGAGCCATGGCCGCGGAGCCTGTGTGTCTGGAGCCTGTGCTCCGCAACGGGAGAGGCCACAGCAGTGAGAGGCCCGCGTACAGCAAAAAAAAAAAAAAAAAAAAAAAAAAAAGAATCCACCTGCCAATGCAGGGGACACAGGTTCGAGCCCTGGTCCGGGAAGATCCCACATGCTGCGGAGCAACTAAGCCCGTGCGCCACAACTACTGAGCCTGTGCTCTGGAGTCCGTGAGCCACAACTACTGAGCCCGCGCACCTAGAGCCCGTGCTCCGCTACAGGAGAAGCCACACAATGAGAAGCCCGCACACGGCAACCAAGAGTAGCCCCCGCTTAATGGAATTTAAGAAAAAAAAAAGTCATGAAGAACCTAGGGGTAAAACAGGAATAAAGACACAGACCTACTTGAGAATGGACTTGAGGATATGGGGAGGAGGAAGGGTAAGCTGTGACAAAGCGAAAGAGAGGCATGGACATATATACAGTACCAAACGTAAGGTAGATAGATAGTGGGAAGCAGCCGCATAGCACAGGGTGGTGCTTTGTGACCGCCTGGAGGGGTGGGATAGGGAGGGTGGGAGGGAGGGAGATGCAAGAGGGAAGGGATGGGGGAACAGATGTATATGTATGACTGATTCACTCTGTTATAAAGGAGAAACTAATAATAAAAAAAAAGAGTAGCCCCTGCTCACTGCAACTAGAGAAAGCCCATGCACAGCAACAAAGACCCAATGCAGCCCAATAAATAAATTTTAAAAAATACAACAACACAGTCACTTGTATTATATTTAACACCCCCAAAAGCAGGACTATGCATTGTCTGTGAACACAGCACATGCAGAGGAAACAAAAGATGAGCAGGAAGTACATGCACTAAATTCATGGTGGTGGCTGCCTCTGAAGAGAAACAGAGAAATGCAACCAGGGGGTAGGGGGTCAACAGAACCTTTAGCAACATCTGTGATGCTTCACTGTTTAGAAAAAGTCTGGAACCAAATACGACTTTTTTCAAAAAGCTAACGTTTATTAATTCTGGATAGCGGGGACAAAGGTGTCTGTTCTGTTGTTATTCTTTCTACTTTTCTGCATTTTTCCTATTTAAAAAAAAACCCAATTTCAAATTTTGTTGTATAGCTACAGTAATCAAGACCGTGTGGCACTGGTGGAGGGACAGAGCAACAGAACAAAAGAGAAAAACCCCAGATATAGAGCCACACGAATATGCCCAAATGATTTCTGACAAAGATGCAAAAGCAATTCCGTGTTAGAAGCACTGTTTTTTCAATAAATGGTGCTGGAGCAATTGGACAGCTCCTAGCAAAACAAAGAAATTCAATCTAAACTTTACACCTTACACGACAATCAACTCAGAGCATACAAATGCAAAACCATGAGACAGCATAGGAGAGAAATCCTGGAGATGCAGAGCTTGGCAAAGAGTTCTCAGACTTGACAGCAAAAGCAGGATTCAGGAAGGAAAAGTGATAGAATAGACTTCCTGCAAGTTAAAACTTTGGATCCACAACAGACCCTGTTCAGAGGCTGGAAGACAAGCTGCAGCCTGAGAGAAAACACTTGCAAACCACACCTGACAGCGGGCTCGTATCTACAATACTCAACGAGCTCTCAAAACTCAGCAACAAAAGAGGATTCGAAAATAGGCAGAAGGGGGCTTCCCTGGTGGCTCAGTGGTTGAGAGTCCGCCTGCCGATGCAGGGGATGCGGGTTCATGCCCTGGTCCGGGAAGATCCCACATGCCGCGGAGTGGCTAGGCCCGTGAGCCATGGCCGCTGAGTCTGCGCAACCGGAGCCTGTGCTCCGCAACGGGAGAAGCCATAACAGTGAGAGGCCCGCGTACCGCAAAAAAAAAAAGGCAGAAGGCACAAAGAGACGTTTCTTCTATGAGGATGGGCAGGTGGAAATAAGCACGGCGTTAGCCTTTAGGGAAACACAAATTAAAGCCCCAATGAGCTATAACTACACACCTGCTGAATGATCAAATGAAACCACAACACAAAATGCGGGCAAAGACTCAGAGAAACTCATCACGCTTTGTAATGGACTCGGCTGTGTTCCCCCCAGAAGTCACGTGTTGAAGCTCTAACCCCCCGCCCCACCAATGTGACTATAGAGGGCATTTAGGGAGATAAATAAAGTTAAGGCCCTGACCCAACAGGACTAGAGTCCTTAGAAGAAGAGACACCAGAACAGCTGAGGGAAAAGACCTCACCAGAGACCCTGCCAGAACCTTGATCTCAGACTCCAAGCCTCCAAAATCATGAAAATGAATCTACTGTTTACACCACCTTGTCTGCAGTTTGTACAGCAGTCCGAGCAGACTAAGACACTCCCACTGCTGATGGGAATGTGAAAATAGCACAGCCGCTCTAGAAAACAGGTTGGTAGTTTTCTAAAAAACAAAACATGCAACTGCCATGTGACTCAGCACCTGGGCATTTATTCCACAAAAATGAAAACACAGCCACACAAAAACCTGTACATGAATGTTTATAGCAGCTTTATTTCAAATAACCAAAAAACCTGGAACAACCCAGATGTCCTTCAGTGGGTGAATGGCTGAGCAAACTATGGTACATCCACCCCACGGAGCGCTCTGCAGAAATAAAAATGAACTAGTTACAGACACAACAACCTGGATGGATCCCCAATCATGCAGAGTGAAAAAAGCCAACTCCAAGAGGCTACAGGTTGTGTGATTTCGTTTATACAGCATTCTTCAAAGGACAAATTACAGAGGAGGCCAGATTAGTGCTTTCCAGGGGTCCAGGAGGGGCATCTGGCTGTGAAAGGCATGAGGGACCCTTGTGGGGATGGACACATCCAATCCTGGTTGTGATGGCAACTACAGTTTTTCCAGATGCTGCCAAAGGGGGAACGGGCAGTGTACGCAGACCTCTCTGCATCTTTTCTTACAACTGCACATAAGTCTACGATGACCTCAAAATTAAAAGTCTACGTAAAAATAGTAACACTAGTGTATAAAACGCACGAAGGAATGCCATGTTGGGCACTGCTAAGACAGTGCCCTACACAGTCATTACCGTGTATGTTCTGGAATCGGGAAATGGCTGACCTCCTCTTCCCCACATATGGGGGGGCAGTGCACGTGCATGCGTGTGTGTGTGTGCGTGTGCGTGTATTACATAAAAATAGGACTCAGACCCAGAATAATAAGAAACTCCCACAACTCCTGCCCAATAAAAAATGAAAAAAAGATTTTAACAAACATTTCACACACAGAAAAGATACACAACTGGCTAATAAGCAGGTGAAAAGGTGTTGGACAGTATCATGGGGAAAATGCAGATTCGACCACTGCACCCTCTCAAGAACGGGTATAACCACAACGATAGGCGCTCACGAGCTGGTGGGGCAGAAGCTGGTGCAGCCACGGTGGAGAGGGTTTGGCCGTTTCATCTGAAGCTAACCCTACATCCAACCTAAAAGCCCGCATTCCACTACTGGGCATTTTACCCAAGAGAAAGGAAAACACACATAAACCTCACAAAAAATGTTGGCAGCTTTATTCACAATAGCCCGAAATGGGAACACCCAAAGGTCCATGGCAGGTGAGGGACAGCAAACTGCAGCAGAAAAGGGAACCGAACTTCAAAACCATGAAGCCGCTGGTGAGAGCACCCGGGCGCGATGCCAGAGACACACTGTACCAGAAGAGGGGACTCAGAGCCAGCAAGCGCCTGGCCGGGAGGGTGACTGGGTCCCAGAGGCTTTCTGGGGTGACAACTTTCTGCACAGGCATCTGCTACACAGGTGCGTGCATGTGTCAAAGCACCTAAAGTCTGCATCACCCCAGGTGAATGACGCAATTCAAATTATTTTTAATAAAAGAAAATAGGCACAGTATGTGACCATGCAATTCCTGAAGGGGAGCCAGAATGGCTAACAGGCACTGAAATAAGCTCAAACTCACCCATCAGAGAAGCGCAAACCAACAGAACCAGATACCACTTTTATCCACTAAAATGAGGAGGATGTGGGGAGGCTGGAGTTCAGCAGGGCCTCCGAGGAGGCTGGTGACTGTCCCTCCCACAGTGCAGGGTCACAGACAGGGGCAGGGTGAGGTGGGGCATTGCTGGCAGGACAGCGAGCACCAGGCCAGGTGGTGCAGCAGCATGGGAAGCAGGTCAGGTGATCTTAACACGTTTTCTCTCAGCATTATTGGTAAGAAGCAGACACTCCTACGGAGCAGAATTCCAGGAGCTCCACTGCACACACGTGACCGCTACCTACCCTACAGAGAGACGCCTGCTCATGCAGACAGCAGGCGGTGTCTCTGGAAACGAGCAGGCCTGGCAGAGGGAGGAAGGAGAGCACCTCCCCACAGGGAGATGTCCCCACCCCAGGACCCTCCCCGGAAGACACCCCCAAAGTGTCCGTCCCCAGGGCCACCTCCCCAGTGTCCCACTCCAGGCACCCATGCGCTGGCAGACAGACACGCACTGGAGAAGTACCACAGGCCTGGCACCACAGGCGCCCGGCGGGCAGGGCAAAGCCAGTGGCGGCCTCCGTGCCCGGCTCCCACCTGGCCCCCCAGAGGCACCACTCCAGCAGCTTCTTTCACCTTGATTTCCTCTGGACACCTATCCCTCCAGGACACACCTAAGACAACCCAGGCTATTCCTGGGACCAGAGCCTCCCCTGAGCTCCCGCCCAACTCCACCATCACCCCCCGGGGGCACTGGCAAGCTCCCGACGGCCCCGACCTCAGCACCACCATGATCACAATCCACGTGAAGCACCAGGGACTGTGCCCCCCAAGTAGCCAGGACCCCATAAGTACTGCTATGGTGATTATTACTGCTTTATGCTGGGTGCTATCACCACGGTTAAAGGCTGACCTTAAAGCTGCCAACGTGCCAGTGAAGGGTCGGGTGGGCCAGCTGAGAGGGCGATCACTCAGGCACAAGACGTGGGCCACCTCATCCCGATGGCCACAACCAGCCACCGAGCCTACGCCCCTGCTGCAAAGATCCTGGTTATCTGTGCTCTGCAGTGTCCGAAGAGGAAACGTCCCCTCGGAACCCTCCCTGGCAGAGAAGAGCCCACCTCACGGGAGTGAGTCCACAGAGCAAAGCAGCCCTACAGAGCTGGGCTGCCCGAGGGACCAAATGCTCCTAAGCAGTAGCGATCCATCCCCGTTATCCTTTCTGGCAGAAGGAAGCATGAGCATGCAGAATCCAAAACAAGAAGACACGCAGAACATATCCTGAAGTCCACTTGGACTAGGCATCTCTGACGTTGTGGGAACTCCCAGTAATTTGCTTTAAAAAAGTGAAAATTTAGAACAAATTTTGAAAAGATTAGAAAGCTATCTGGATCACCGGACCCACAGTTCTGCCCAACAACCCATTTCAGACAAGTGCAAATTCCAAAAAGCTAGGAAAACCAATGTTTTTTCCCTAAATCATTTGAGAGCAAAACCTGATCTATTATAAACTCATGTGGGGCAACACCTGACATGAACTGATGTGAGGCTATCTGAAGACTTAATTATCCCACAGTGAGGATGCTTACTTATTTAATTACAGATATAGTAACACACTTGATTATGCGACACTTTCCCAACTCCCGCGGCAGTATCCCAGGACATACAGGATACACACTATCTTTCTAAAACCTGAAGAATTCTGGAATTGTCAACATAGGTACCCAAGCGCTTTGGGTTTGGGAACTTCCCCATATTTATGCAAGACAGCCTGATTTCCCACAGCCTATGTTCTAAGGTTGCTATTTTATGTGAACGACTTCATACAGGTTTCTTACCATTCCAGTTCAGAAAAAGTCTTCACGAGCTTTAGAAGCTGTGAGCTGCCAGTTCAGTTTAAGGGGAGGAAATCTACAGTTCCTAATCACAGTGGTGACTTCCAGCTCCTGGCATGCCCAGAGAGCAAAGGGAACAGGTGCTCTGCACAGCCACAGTGGCTGCTCCCCTTTCCTTGTTCTTCATCCTGGGTGTTAAGCCACAGGCAAGAGCTTCCTTCTCTCCATGACTCACCTCCCATCCCACCCCTCCTCCCCCTGGCCCTGCCACTGCACCCAGCAGGGGTGCATCCTCACCCTCCCACCTCAGCTGGGCCCACTGTCTATCCACCCAGAGGATCCCCTGCACTGCGTTGTCCTTTGGTCATCAAAGCCTGTGTCTTACCTGAACTTCCAAAAGGCAGAAACCATGTACCGTCCACTGTGAATTCCTTAAAAGAATCAAAATACTTGCCTGGTATTTTCAGAATAAATGAATTGATCTGGGGAAACTCTCATTACTAGAGATACTGGCCCCTACCTCTGAAAGAAGAGCCTGAGGTTTTCTCACTAAATCACACCCAAAATCTCTTCGTTTCTGACAGTGGAGAAAAAGTGTGTTATGAAGCTAAGGCCAGGACATCACCTCAGGCCTTTAGGAATGAGGGCACCAGAACAGTCAGCCAGTTTCCCACCTCAAATGGAGCACAAATAGAAGCAAGAGTGCTAATGCAGGGGATACAGTTCTGCTTCAGCACCAGCCCCAAAGCCAACTGTGTTTAGCTGGTAAGCACCAAGGCTAGGGAAATCTGCCATGCCAGACAAAACAGAAAAACCCAGATGAGGAACTAGGACTGAGCCAACACTGGTGATAAATTCTGGGTGAAGAAGGAGGAGGACGTTCAGGAAGCTAGAGAGAGCACGCGGAAACACAGCCGACTAAAGATGGACCAGCCCACCCTGCAAGGTTCTGCTCCGATCACACCTGTTGGCCCAGCTTGCAGTAACTTCCGTGGGATCTCACAGAGAGGTCGGGGAGCGGGACGCTCAGGTGGTAAGAGAGGGAAGCCCGGCTACCGGACACTGCGCTGTCTGTCCCAACATCCAAGCAGGGTAGGACTGCGGTCACCCACGCCGGAGTTCCTGTCACCCGAGGAGGGCCAGCCCTACGTCCACTGCCCCACTACCGCCCTCCATGCGAGGAAAGGACCACGACTTAGACCCACGCCGCCGCAACGCCCGCCTCCGGACTCCAGCCTTCAGCCGTGCGGGGCCCCCTCGCTCCAGACCCCGCCTGCCCACCATTCCTTCCCGCCGCCACAGCCTCCGCTCCGGCCGCGGGTCAGCCCACACCTGCCGCCAAGACTACCTTGCCCCGGCCTGACCCCAAGCCTCCGACAAGGAAGTGCCCAACCCTAGGCCGGTCTCACCCTCAGCAGTGGCCTGCTGGCCGGCCGTGACCCTCCCCGCCGCGGCCATCCTCCCCCGGCCCTGACCCTCCCCCGGCCGGGCCCATGCCACCGGTCCCGGCTTCACCTTCGGCCAGGACCCGCCGCACCCGCAGCCGCAGCTCGCCCATCTCCACCGTCTGCCCCACGAAATCAGTCTGGTCGCGGCCGGCAGCACCACCCAGGGAGCCCGGGCCGGCCAGGAAGTCGAGCGCAGACTGCAGCAGCGACATGGTGGTGCCCCGCGGCGGGCGCCGGACAGAGGGCTCAGCGTCCAGCCGCGTCCGGGTCCTCTCGGCAACCGCCGGCCGCGAACCGCACCAGCTTCCGCCCGACGCCGCGACGCAGGGGCGGGAGCGCGTCGCCGCCCGGAAGAGCGCCGGCGCCTCACTTCCGCCGCGCCAGCGGCCACGCAGGCGCAGGGTGGGGTGCGGGGTGGGGTGCGGGGCGGGGTGGGGTGGGGGTTGCGCGTGCGCGGTACCGCAGGCCTCGGAACGGATTTCGGGTGGCGCGCTAACAGAGGGCTGGCGGCGGCGGCACTGGCTGTCCATGGGTGGTCTGGACCCCGGCGCGGCGCTCAACCATCCCCACGGGGCTGTTTCCGCGGAGGCTGGTGCTCGAGGGCTCCCGGGGCTGGGCCGCACGGCGGGAGGAGCGGGTCGTGTGCTTGGAGCGCCCGGGGCCCCGCAGTGTCCGTCTTTTTAACGAGTTGGTTGCTACTGAAAGACTGAAGAGGTTAATTTTAGAAACCGAGTTTTGTAGCTTCTGTAGAAAAGTCAGATCTGGCAGCATTGGACCCAGAATACCGCGTGTCACCCATCATCTAGAGCTGCCCCCTCAGGTAAGACACCACCACTCGCCTGATCCCTTGGCTCGTTTGTGTGCCCGGCTGCTTCCTGTAGGTCCTGGTGTGGAGCGTTCATCCCCAAACTGAGAACTGGAGCTGAAAGCCCCAGACAGCATCTTAACCCACCTAGAATTTCAAGCTACTAAAAATTTCTTTCCAGACGGGCTAACGTGCGTTATCCTTATAATAAAGCAGCTTTGTTCATGCAGTGCTTTACTGCTTGCAGTATCCTTTTATGTGTTCGCCTTAATGATCCTAGATTATCTTGGAGAACGC
The DNA here is from genome assembly GCF_964165515.1 of Mesoplodon bidens. Taxonomy (NCBI): domain Eukaryota; kingdom Metazoa; phylum Chordata; class Mammalia; order Artiodactyla; family Ziphiidae; genus Mesoplodon; species Mesoplodon bidens. The sequence continues at coordinate 106,984,248 of NC_138176.1, read as the reverse complement.
ACAGTATAGTTAATCCCGCACCCCACACCCCGCCTTTGGGTGCAAAATGTGCTCAGCAGTGTCATTACCTGGCCAGGTGGCCAGGGTCTTGTTGATACAGCTAGTGGTACAGCTAGAAGTCCACACAAGTTACGTGGCTTTTTCAGCCGGTGTGTTCGTCTGGTAAATGGAATACAAGGACTCGGGGCTCAGGAAAGAGCCCAGGCTGTACTTGGTTGTCCCTAGCATGTAGGTAGTAGTTGACTTGGAAGAGCGCACCAAGGGGACACCGTAGTTAGAAAGAGGGTACAGTCTTCAGAGGGGAGGAGCAGCCAGGGAAGCAGGAATAAAACTAAGAGAGCTTTATGTCACCGGGTCAAAGAAAGATGTTGGGGGGGTGGTAATTAAAAGTGTCAAATATCATTTAAAAGTAAGAAAAGTAATAAAAGATGTGTGTTGGATTTAGCAACAATGAGGTCTTTGGTGACCTTGCCAAGAATAAATTGTTTCATTGGAAACTCTCCATTACTCTGAGTGGAAGAATAAAGAAATGAAGAGAGAGATGGTAAGTGGAGGTAACTCAGTAAGTTTGGCTATGGAGAAGAAAGTGTGGGAGCTAGAGTTATGATGGATGTTGAGAGGTTGTAGGATCAGAGATTGCTGAGCAGCCTCCAGCTGATGGAAAGGGGCCAGTCAGTGTCTGCTGGGAAAGAAGGGACAGGTGCAAAGTGGTCTCCTAGATGGTAGGAGGGAATGCCATCCAGAGCATAGGGAAGTATTCACTTTGGATGTAAGAAAATCGCTTTTCATCATAAAAGGAAGGGAGGAAGGTGGGTTGTAGTTGCAGGTAACTTTATGTGTTTATTGGACTGAAAGCAAAGGACTTCTCTGTTTTCTTCTGTTTTCACTGTGAATAAGGAGAAGAAAACATCTCCCGAAAATGGAAAGGGAGGTAAGAAATCTAAGATTTGAGCAGTGTGGGAAAGATTAAAATAGCTATTGTGGAAAACCTAGTGAATAACTCACTAGAAAGCATGATGTAGTTCAGGGCTCGTTTGAGTTTGGAGGCTGTGGATTTATTCTGGTATGACCTACATTTGGGTGGAGATTTTTAATAGTGTAATTACTTTGGAGACAAGAGCCTATTCAGGCTTTGTATTTCATACTGATGGAGCACTTTTTATACTGACACTGCACTAGGTACTATAGTAACAGCATCTTAATCCAGATCTGTGTCTCCAGGTCACACTTCCCTCCTGAACTCTTAGACATTTGTTCTTAGGTATCATATACATGAGATAGCTCATGTATACATGTCATATATATATGTCTAAAACTGAATTCATAGTCCTCATCGCCATATATACATGTCTAAAACTGAATTTATAGTCTTCATCGCCAAACCTGACCTTTTGTAATAAATTTCATAACAAAAGACTATAATCAGAAGTTAAGAAGATTATTTTATAATGATGAAAGGGTAAATTCATGAAAAGACATAACAATCCTAAACAGTTCTGCCCCTGATAATAAAGCTTTTAAATACATGAAGCAGAAACTAGTAGTAGTGCAAGGAGAGATAGACAAACCCACAACTGTAGTTGGAGATTTCAGTACTTCTTTCTCAGATAATGATAGAACAAATACCCAGAAAATGACCAAACGTATGGTAGAGTTGAATGACACCAGCAGCTTGATTTAATGGACATTTGTAGAATACACGTTATCAAATATATAAACAACATTTACCAAGATGGATCATATTCTGGGCAAATATGTTTTCTGACCACAATGGAATTAAGCTAGATATCAATAGCATTTATCTGGAAAATCATCCAAATATTTGAAAACTGACTGACTCACTTTTAAATTACCCATAGGTCAAAGGAGAAATCAAAAGGGAAATGAAAATTTTGAACTAAATGAAAATGCAGCATTTCAAAATTTGTGGCTAAAACACTAGTAGAAGATAGGTCTCAAATCATTCATCTTAATAAACTAGAAAAATAAAAGCAAATGAAATTTAAAGTAAGTACAAAAGGAAATAATAAATATCAGCAGAAATCAATGAAATAGAAGACAAAAACAGTAGAGAAAATCAATGAAACCAAAAGCTGAGTCTTTGAGAAGATAAATGAAATAGAGAAATTTCTGGCCAGGTTGAACAGGGAAAAAAAGGTTAACAATATCATGAATGAAAGTGATGACATCATTGCCAAAAGGGTAATTGGAGAACATGAACAACTTTATGCCAATAAATTCAACGACTTGGGGCTTCCCTGGTGGCGCAGTGGTTGAGAGTCCGCCTGCCGATGTAGGGGACATGGGTTCGTGCCCCGGTCCAGAAGGGTCCCACATGCCGCGGAGCGGCTTGGTCCGTGAGCTATGGTCGCTGAGCCTACGCGTCCGGAGCCTGTGCTCTGTGATGGGAGAGGCCACAACAGTGAGAGGCCCGCGTACCGCAAAAAAATAAAAAAATAAAAAATAAAAAATTCAACAACTTGTACTAAAGGAACAAATTCCTTGGAAGACAATACCAAAACTCACTCCAGAAGAAATAGATAACCTAGATAGCTCTATAACTACTAAAACATTGAATTTGTAGTTAAAAACTATTCCTAAAAGAAAATTCCATACCTAGATGGCTTTACTGGGAATTCTACCAAACTAAAGAAGAAATAATACCAATTCTATATAGATTCTTAAAATTGAAAGAAGGAAATATGAATGCCAGCTCATTCTATAAGGATAGCATTATTCTAATGCCGAAGTTTGACACAGGCATTACAAGAAAAGAAAACTGCAGACTAATGTTCCTCATGACAACGATATAAAAATTCTTTTAAAACATTTTTTAGCAAAGTGAATCCAATACTATATAAAAAGGATAATACAACAACCAGGTGAGGTTCATCTTAGGAATGCAAAGTTGGCTTAGTATTAAAAAATGGATCAATGTAATTTACAGTATTACAGTGAAAAAGAAAACCAAATCGGTCATCTCAATAGACATAGAAAAAGCATTTGATAGGGATGTCCCTGGTGGTCCAGTGGTTGACTCTACCCTACCACTCCAGGGAGCACAGGTTTGATCCCTGATGGGGGAACTAAGATCCCACATGCTGACCAGCACAGACGAAAAAAAAAAATTAAAAGAAAAGAAAAAGCATTTGACAAAATCCAGCATCCATTCCAATTAAAAAAAAAAACTGTCAGTAAACTAGGAATAAAATGAAAACTTCCTCAATATAATAAGGACATCAATGAAAAACCTATAGCTGACCTATGGAATGATGAAAGACTGGATGTTTTTTTCCCTCCAAGATTGGGAACAAGTCTCTGGTCTCACCATTTCTATTCAACATTGTACTAGAAATTCTAGCCAATGTAATGAGGCAAGAAAAGGAAATTAGGGGCTTTCCTGATGGCTCAGTGGTTGAGAATCTGCCAGCTAATGCAGGGGACGCAGGTTCGAGCCCTGGTCTGGGAGGATCCCACATGCCATGGAGCAACTAGGCCCGTGAGCCACAGCTACTGAGCCTGTGCATCTGGAGCCTGTGCTCTGCAACGAGAGGCCACGACAGTTGCCTCTTAAAAAAAGATGAGCTAGTTAATTTCCATCCCACTACCTTCACTCACTGAGTCCTCTGCCTTTAAAAAAAAAAAAATCTTCCATATTGAAAAGGAATAAGGAAGATTGTTTAGTTGAAGATCACATGATCATCCATGTCAGAGTTTTCCAACCTTGGCACTGTTGACATCGTGGACCAGGTAATTCCTCATAGGTGTGGAGGGGTGGTGTTTCCAGTGCACTCTAGTATGTTTAGCAGCACCCCTACCTCTGCCCCCTAGATACTAGTACACACACTACTTGTCACAACCAAAAATGTCTCCAGGAGGGACTTCCCTGGTGGTCCAGTGGTTAAGACGTTGCTTTCCAATGCAGGGGGTGCGGGTTCGATCCCTGGTTGGGGAGCTAAGATCCCACATGACTCGCAGCCAAAACACCAAAATATAAAACAGAAGCAATATTGGAACAAATTTAATAAAGACTTTTAAAATGGTCCACATCAAAAAAAATCTTAGGAAAAAAAATGTCTCCAGGCATTGCAAATGTCCCTTGAGGGGCAAAATTGCCCTCAGTTGAGAATCATTGTTCTAGGTTAAAAAATCCATGGAAACTACAGAAAGAGCTACTAGAACTAGTGACTTTAGCAAGGTTGCAGGATACAAGGTTAATATGCAAAATAAATAAAGAGTTATTGCATATTTCTAAATAACTAGCAACAAATATTGGAAGTTGAAATTAGAAAAAACCCCACTATTTACAAGAGCATCAAAAGATACGAAATCTTTGGGATAAATCTGAAATCTGATAACTGAAATCTAAAAAGGTTTGTTCAGAGACACTAAAGACCTTAATAAGTGGAAAGATACACAGTATTCATTAATTTAGAAAATTCAGGATCGTTACGACATCAAATTAATCTATAGATTCAATGCCATTCCAATTAAAATCCCAGCAGACTTTTTTAAAATTGACACACTGATTTTAAAATTCATTTGGAACTGCGAAAGAGCTAGAATAGCCAAAGCAAGTTTGAACAAGGACAGATTTTTATGACTTACACTATCTAATTTCATTACTCCAAATAGTACTCCAAATAGTGCTCCAAATAGTGTGGTGTTGGTATAAAGATATATAAGTAGGTCAATGGAGCAGAATAAAAAGTCCAGAAATTGGCCCATGAGTATAAATATGTTCAATTGATTCTGAATAAGGAATAAAGGTAATTGGAGAAAGGATAGTCTTTTCAACAAACGATGCTGGAAGAATTGGATATCCATATGTTTAAAAAAAGAATGTTAATCCATACATTGCATCATATATGAAGAAACCCATAAAACTTATAGAAAACAATCTGTAAGAGTTTCTGATATGACACCAAAGTACAATCCATGAAAAATAGATAAACAGGCTTCCCTGGTGGCGCAGTGGTTGAGAATCTGCCTGCCAATGCGGGGGACACGGGTTCCAGCCCTGGTCCAGGAAGATCCCACATGCCACGGAGCAACTAAGACGGTGAGCCACAACTACTGAGCCTGTGTGCTGCAACTACTGAAGCCTGCATGCCCATGGTCCACAGCAAGAGAAGCCACTGCAATGAGAAGCCCGTGCACTGCAACGAAGAGTAGCCCCCGCTCGCCGCAACTAGAGAAAGCCTGCGCACAGCAACAAAGACCCAACACAGCCAAAAATAAATAAATAAAATAAATAAATTTAAAAAAATAGATAAACAGGACTTCATCAAACTTAAGAACTTCAAAATACATTGTTGCAGGTGTGCTTCAGTAGGTGAATGGATAAACTGTGGTGCATCTATAAAATGGAGTATTATTCAATAATAAATAGAAATGAGCTACAAGCCACAAAAAGACACGGAGGACCTTAGAAGCACGTCACCAAGTGAGAGAAGCCAGTCTGAAAATGACACATACTGTTAGATTCCAACTGCATGACATTCTGGAAAAGGCAAGACTAGAGACAGTGGAAAGGTCCATGGTTGCTAGGGGTTTCGGGGGGAGGGAGGGATGAATAGGGGGAGCATAGGGGATTTTTAGGGCTGTGAAATTGTTCTGTATGGTACTACAGTGGTGAATACAAGTCACGCATTTCTCAACACCCATAGAACTACAACACGATGTGCCCGTGTGTCAGTGTTGGCTCATTAACTGTGCCACACTAATGTAAGATGTTAATGGTGGGGAAAAGGGCAGGGGGAATGAACGGGTATATGGGAGTTCTCTGTACTTTCCCTTCGATTATTCTGCAGACCTAAAACTGCTAAAAAAAATAGTCTGTTGATTTAAATATATATGTGTGTATATATATACACACACATAAATATATAAATATATATATATATATTTTACATGTTGAGAGAATGAAAAGACAGCCCATACTGGGAGAAAATATCTGATAATGGACTTGTATACAGAATATAATACATATATATATTTATATGTATGTATGTAAAGAAAAGTACACAATCCCTGCATAATCTTCCCAATAATTTCCACACTCCTGAAGGAGCTTACAAGGCTCTTTGTGATTTAGTCCTGCCTTATACTTCAGGTACCCCTCCCAATTTGAGCCTGTGCTCCAGCCTTATCAAACTCCTTGCACTTTGATGCACACCGAGCTCTCGCTATTAGACACACACACATACACACAGAGTCATTATTTGTCTTTCAATAATCCTCACAGCATTGTTTGAGAATTAGAAGAAACAGGACATATAAAGTATTTGGAACAATGCTTGGTACTTAGTAAATGTTGGATAGATGTCACATATTGTTCTCATTGTCATTTTGTCATAAATATCTCCAGACAGCACTCTGGCATTTCCCATTCTGAGCTTTCCCAGACTGAGCCCGCCCAGGACATCTCTGCCTCACCACACCCTGAGGCGTAGCCAGCACCCTGCGTGACGTTCTGCAGGGTCACGGGTCACGAGCCTTCAGTTACCTCCTTTCTGTTACAGGAATTTTCAACTTCTCCCTCTTCCTGCCATCGGAATTTAAAAATTATTCAGTCTCTTCCATCTTAAGAAAAATCATTTCTCAACTCCACTCTCCTCTACCTTCAGTCTTGTGTTCTTTCCTTCATCACCATGAGTCTTAAAAACTTGTGTGTGATGAAGGTTAGGTGTAGCTGACATGTTTTCGAACACTTACATGCCAGGTGCTTTTTTTTTTAGCCATGTAAAATGCACATAACAAAATTTACCATCTTAACCCTTTTTGAGTGCACAGTTCAGTGGCATTAAGTAATTCACATTGCAGTGCAGCCGTCACCATCATCCGTCCACAGAACTCTTCATCTTGCAAAGCTGAAACTCTGGTCCTATTAAGCAGTAACTCCCACCTCTCCCCCCAGCTCCTGCCAACCACCCTTCTACTTTCTTTCTTTATGAACTTGACTCCTCTAGGGACCTCATATAAGTGGGATCATACAGTATTTATCCTTTTGTGACTGGCTTATTTCACTTAGCATAGTGTCCTCAAGATTCAACCATGTCATAACATGTGAGAATTTCTTTCCTTTTTAAGGTTGGATAATATTTCATTGTAGATGTAGATGCCACATTTTGTTTAGATGTTCATCTGTAGATGAACACTGGTGTTGCTTCCACCTCTTGGCTATTGCAAACAATGCTGCTGTGATCATTGGTGTACAAATATCTCTTCGAGTTTCAGCTTTCCATTCCTTTGAGTATATACCCAGAAGTGGAATTGCTGGATCCTATGTTAATTCTCTGCTTAATTTTTTAAGGAACCTCCATAGTGTTTTCCACAGCAGCCGCACCATTTACATTCCCACCCAGCAGTGCACAAAGGTTCCATTTTCTCCACATCCTCACCAAGAGTTGCTGTTGTCCATCATTTATTTGTATTATGGCCATCCTGGAGGGTGACTGTCTCGTGGTTTTGATTTGCTTTTCCCTAACACAACCCAGTAATGTTGAACATCTTTTCATGTGCTTATTGGATACTAGAATATCTTCTTTGGAGAAATGTCTTTTCACATCCTTTGCCCATTTTTTGAATTGGATTGTCTTTTTACTGTTGAGTTGTAAGAGTTCTGTATATATTTTGGATGCTAGAGTCTTACTAGATACATGACTTGCAAATATTTTCTCCCATTCTATGGATTGTCTTTCACTTTCTTAATAGTGTCCTTTGAAGCACAAAAGGTAAAATTTCGATGAACTCCAATTTATTTTTTGTTGTTTCTTGTGCTTTTGGTGTTATATTTAAGAACTCTGCCAAATGTGAGGCCATGAAGATTTTCTCCAATGTTTTAGGTCTTACATTTAGGTCTTTGATCCATTTTTAGTTAATTTTTGTATGTGGCATGAGGTAATATCCAAATTCATTCTTTTGCATGTGGATATCCAGTTGTCCCAGCAATATTTGTTGAAAAGACTATTCTTTCCCCATTGAATGGCTTTGACACCCTATTGCAAATCAGTTAACCATAAATGTAGTGGTTTACTTCTGAACTCTCAATTCTCTTCCATTAATCTATATGTCTATCTGTATGCCGATACTGCACTGGCTTGATTACCATAGCTTTTCACTAAGTTTTGAAATTGAGAAGTGTGAGTCCTCAGCTTTGTTCTTTTTCAAGATTGTTTTGGCTACTCCTTAAATAGCCAGGGGTTCCTTAAATTTCCATATGAATTTTAGAGTCAGCTTGTAAATTTCTACATGGAAGGCAGCTGGAATTTTGATAGGGATTGCATTGAATCTGTAGATCAGTTTGGGAAGTATTGCCATGTTAACAGTATTAAATTTTCTAATCCATGAATAGAGGATGGATTTAGAGGATGTCATTTCACTCACTGGGATCTTCTTTAATCTCTTTCAACAATGTTTTGTACTCCTTTTTAAAAAAAGATTATTTGTTATTTATTTATTTAATTTATTTATTTTTGGCTGCATCAGGTCTTAGTTGCAGCATGCGGGATCTTCGTTGAGGCATGCAGAATCTTTCCTTGGGGTGCGTGGGCTTCTCTCTAGTTGTGGCGTGCGGGTTTTCTCTCTAGTTGTGGCGCGCAGGCTCCAGGGCACGTGGGCTCTGTAGTTGTGGCACGTGGGTTCCAGAGCATGTGGGCTCTGTAGTTTGTGGTGCGCGGGCTCTAGTTGAGGTGCGCGAGCTCAGTAGTTGTGGCGCACAAGCTTAGTTGCCCCGCGGCATGTGGGATCTTAGTTCCCTGACCAGGGATCGAACCCGTGTCCCCTGCATTGTAAGGCGGATTCTTTTTCACTGGATCACCAGGGGACTCCCTGTACTCCTTTGTTAAATTTGTTCCTAAGTATTTTTGATACTATTATAAATGTAATTGTTTTCTTAAATTTATTCTCAGATTGGTTATTGCTAGTAAATAGCAATGCAGTTATTTTATATATTGATCTTATTTCCTGCAAACTTGCTGAACTCATTTATTAGTTCTAATAGTTTTCTTTTGTGGATTCCTTAGGATTTTCTATATACGGAATCACATCATCTGCAAATAGAGATAGTTTTACTTCTTTCTTTCCAGGCTGTATGCCTTCTGTTTCATTGTCTTGCATAGTTGCCATGGTTAGAACCCCGAGCAGTGTTGAATAGATGTGCTGAGAGCAGACATCCTCGTCTTGTCACTGATCTGAGGGGGGTAGTTTTCAGTCTTTTACCATTGAGTGTGATATTAGCCCTGTATCAGGTTGAGGAAATTTCCTTTCATTCCTATTTTGTTGAATAGTTTTTATCATGAAGAGGTGTCAGATTTTGTCAAATGCTTTTTCTGCATTTATTAAGATGATAGTTTTTGTCTTTTTTCTATTGATATGGTGTGTTCCAATAATTGATTTTTAAATTTTAAACCAACCTTATGTTCCTGGAATAAAACTTAGCATGGTATATAATTCTTTTTATATGTTGCAGAATCCATTTGTTAACATTTTGTTGAGGATTTTTGTGTCTATATTTGATATTTACTGACTTTTTAAAAATAAAATTTAATTGAAAGAAACTTAAACATACAAAAAGTATAGAAAGCAATGTAATGGACATCTGTTTCCCCAAATTAACCCATGCCTAATGAAACACATTAGCTTTTGTCTTATTTTTGTCAGGATGGTCTTCTTTTCCCTTCGCCCCTCCGCCTGCTCGTCTCAGCTCCTCTCTCTCCCTCCCTTCTGTAAAGTAAAGTATTAAGTTTAAGGACTTCCCTGGTGCTCCAGTGGTTAAGAATATGCCTTCCAATGCAGGGGATGCGGGCTCGATCCCCGGTCAGGGAACTAAGATCCCACATGCCGCGGGGCAATGAAGCTGGTACCCTCTAGAGCCTGTGTGCCACAACTACTGAGCCCACGTGCCACAACTAGAGAGCCTGCGTGCTGCAACGAGAGATCCCTCATGCTGCAGCTAAGACCTGACACAGCCAAATAAATAAATATATTTTTTTTAATTAAAAGAAAAAAGTATTAAGTTTAGTGCTGGCGAAGATGAGGAAGTCCCCTTCAGGCTGCCTCTCCCGCTGATTACAGGAAAAAATTTTGGACAAAATATTAAAAGAAAAAGTATGCAAAAGGCAATAGGTTGGAAAGGGCAGTTGAAACTTGAATCAGTGACCACACGTGTGAGTTTTCCATTTTTTCATTCTTCCTCCTCGTGGCTTTGACCCTAGGCCAGTTCCCAGTTGTGGGCCTGGGCAGTGAGGGCTGCTGTACCCCATCTTTCTGCCTGTAGCAACTATGAAAGGGGCCCCAACAAGCAGGGGCATGTGAGAGAGAGGCAAAGGAACTAGAATAATCCATACAGTTTTGGAAAAAAAACAAAGCTGGAGGACTCTAGCAGATATCAAGACTTACTATGAAGTTATAATCAAGGCAGTGTGAAACTGGCAAAGGATAAATGCATAATCAGTGGGACAGAATGGACACTCCCCAGATAGACCCACACAAATGTGGTCTGTTAGTTTTTGACCAGGGTGTGTGCAAAGGCAATTCAGTGGAGAAGAGACAGTCTTTTCAACAAGAAGTGTTGGAAAAACCAGACGTCCATCTGCAAGAAAGGGAAACTTGACTATACTTTGTATGTTATATAAAAATTAACTCAAAATTGATCGTAGATCAAAAGTAAAACCTCAAACTTTAAAACTTCTAAAAGAAAACAGAAAATCTTTGTGCTCTTGGATTAAGCAAAGCATTGTTAGATATGACACCAAGAGAATGATCCATAAATGAAAAGGTGGCAAGTTGGAATTCATCCAGATATAAAGATTTTTTTTTTTTATGTGAACAATCTCCAAGGTCCCTGCTGAATTTGTCACAATGCTGCCCCTGCTTTACGTTTGGTTTCTTGGCTTTGAGTCACGCAGGATCCCAGCTCCCTGACCAGGGACTGAACCCACACCCCACACATTGGAAGGTGAAGTCTCAACCACTGGACTGCCAGGGAAGTCCCATCAGAGTTTAAAACTGACATTCTTCTGAAGACTGGTAAGAGAAGGAAAGACAAGCCACATAACTGTGAGAAAATGCCTGCGAATTACATATCTAACAACGGACTTCTAACCACGATGTGGAAGGAGCTCTCAAAATTCAGTAAGAATACAAATAACTCCTCAAAAAAGTGAACAAAAGATTCTAGCAGACACTTTGCCACAAAAGATGTACAGTTAAGAAGTAAGAACGTGAGAATACCCAGCTGGTCAATACGAAAGTGCAAATTAAACCACAGTGAGGTAGCACATCTCTCAGCACAGCTATAATTAAAAACTCATTAAATAGGGGCTTCCCTGGTGGCACAGTGGTTGAGAGTCCGCCTGCCGATGCAGGGGACATGGGTTCGTGCCCCAGTCGAGGAAGATCCCTCATGCCGCGGAGCGGCTGGGCCTGTGGAGCCATGGCTGCTGAGCCTGCGTGTCCGGAGCCTGTGCTCCGCAACGGGAGAGGCCGCAACAGTGAGAGGCCCGCGTACCGCAAAAAAAAAAAAAAGAAAAAAAATTCATTAAATTTAAAAAAGACCCTCCAAACCAAGTGCTGGCGAGGATGGGGAGCAGATGCAGCTCTCACACAGTGCTGGTGGGAATGCAGAGCGGTGCAGCTACTTTGGTAAATGGTTTGGCAGTTTCTTGTAAAGTTGACCCGTACTTACTAAATGACCCAGCAGACCCCTTCTGAGGTATTCACCCAAGAGAAATAAAACAGGTTTACACAAATACCTGTGTGTAAATCTTTATAGTGTCTTTATTCTTAACTGCTAAAACCATGAATGACCTGTTTCCCAACTGGTGGGTGGATAAACAGGTACATTCATGCAGTACAATTAACTACACAGCAGTAAAAAACATGTTACTGATACTCCCTAGACATGGGTACATCTCAGATGCATTGTGCTAAGTACAAGAAGCCAGACTCGAGGTTCTTTGGGGTACAAGTCCATTTATGGGACAATCTGGAAAAGGCAAAATGACAGTAACAGAAAACACAAGCGGTGGCCAGGGTTTGGGTCGAGGAAGGCCTGCCCACAAAGGGACTGCTCGGGGACAGAACTGCTTTGTGACTGGGGCCATGGTTACACACCTTGTGCATTTGTCTAAATCTCAGTGCTGGGCACCAGAAGGGGTGATTCTTCCTGTGTGTAAACTTTAAAAAGTGAATCCAGTGAGAGAGAAATTAGAGGTACAGATGAGAGCTAGAACCCCATCCGCACCCCTCCTCCACCCCTCCCTGCCTGGGTCGCCGCAGTGCTGCCCTGTCTGTGTCACCGTGCTCTTACTGGTGTCTGTGTGTACATCAGTGGTGCGACACGACGTGTGTCTTTCTGCACTTGATCCATCCCTCTCAGCGTGTGCCTCTGAGTTTATGCGTGTAGGTTCTTTCATCTGTTGTCATTTACTGTCTCAGTCTGCTCTGGCTGCCACAACAAAATGGCACAGACTGGGACCTTAGACAACAGGACTTTATTTCTCACAGCCCTGGAGGCTGGAAGTCCCAGATCAGGGTGGCAGCCAGTTCAGTTTCCCGTGAGGCCACGTCCTGGCCTGCAGACACACAGCAGAGGGAGGAAGCACGCTGGTCTCCTCCTCTCAGGGCACCGATCCCATCCTGGGACCCACCCTCCCAGCCTCCTCCAACCCCAGTCACCTCCAGAGGCCCCACCTTCTATCCCATCCCCCGGTGTGGGGCGACATGCGACGCGTGCATATTCGGGGCACAAACAGTCTCCAGCCCTGGTGGCAGCTCCCTTAGTGGTTAATAACGTGACACCTGCCAGTCAGAACGTGTGTGGCTTTCATGGTCGAGGTGAACCGCTCCACGAGACCCGCGGTCCCCAGCTCGTGTGCGCCCCGGGGCTGGCCGCCTGGGGATGGGTGCCGCAGCCCTACCGGGCTGCTGAGTGCTCTCCCGGTGGCCCAGGTGCCCTGCACTCCCTGCCAGCTTCTGCATCCCTTACGCCCTCGCCGCCCCTTAGCCCACTGACTGGTGCAAAGCTGACTGTCCTCCCATCGGTTTCCTTTGCACCTCCCAGGCTGGGCTGCTGCGTGTCTTGTACGCGTGTCCGCACTTTGTCCTTCCTGTGTCCAGAAGTCCCCGTGAGCCTCCCTTCTCCACTCTGGGGACGGGGTTCTGTTTTCCTCTTGTCCTGGGAGGCTAGGCTACACCTCGGAGCTCCGCCTCCCTCTCACTCTCCCTCGGGTTCCTGGCACTTTGCCAGGGTCAGCAGTGTTCTCTTCAGGATGAAGACCAGGGCGTCCTTTCACGTCCAGTCTTCCCTCTCGGGGGGTTTACCAGTCAGGCCACCCGTCCTGAGGGAGCCCTGGCATCCTGCGCTCCGGACGCCCCTCCTGCTCCGTCCCGGGCGCCTCAGCGTGGTGCTTCCCCCACGCCACCGCCACCGCGGGGCATCCCGTCCTCTCTGATAGCGTTTGCGGGTGACTCCAGCCCCAACCTCTTTCCCGACCTCTCGATGCTGGCCCTCTGTCCAGGCAAGCTCCATGGCAGAGAACACACGCTGCCTTCAGCAAGGAGCCTGGTGCCTCCCAGGGGCCACGGCCTGCCCCCCAGAGTTCCCGCTGCGGGGCCCCGACTCCATTCCCAGGAGGCACTGGCATCTCTTCTGCCCGGAGCCCCGTCAGCTGGCACCTCGCTTGTCTTCCCAGCCCACCTCTGATACTGAATTGTCCAGGGAGCTCTGCCGTGGGGGCTTCACTGGAGGGTGCCCGACCAGTCCCCCAGGCTGCCTGCCAACAGGAGCGAGAGCGCCCTCCAGCGGGGCAGCAGCCGGTGCAGCTGGCTTTCCACGCAGGACCTTGATTCCCCCAGAGGTCGCATCACAGCTGTGATGCAGGGTGCAATGGGAGCAGGGACACGGTGGTGTCTGGTTGGGGCCAAAGGTGTCACGCCCAGCCCCGGAGCACCCACCATACGTGCCGTGTGCCTTTGCTTGCCTCTCCTGTCCCTAGAGGGGACACAGTCACAGGGTGTGTCTCCCAGGTCACAGGCCCCTCTTCTAGAAGGCTGCCTGGGAGAGGAGAACGGGGCAGAGGAAGCAGCGGCAGGGCCCCTCTGCCCAGCTCCGCCCAGCAGGGTGGCTCCTCCTAGGCCCCCCTGCCCTATGTCACGGCCCCCAGAGCACCCCACGGGCTCAGACCTGTGCTTCTTCCCAGGCACCACCATGTCTGGGCCCCGGACCCCAGAGCCGGCCCTAGATGGGCAGGGAGCCTCCTCCACGGGCTCACAGGACGAGGACATGGCTGACGGGATCCAGCACTCGCATCGCATGCTCAGCTTCAGCGACGCGCTTCTGTCCATCATTGCCACCGTAATGGTCCGTGCGGGGCCCAGCCCAGCACGGGCCCTGACCCGGGGCCCCGAGGCCACTGGGGGTGTGGGGAGGAGCAGCCCAGGACTGGCCTGCGTCCCCGGCACTTGGCATCCAGGGAGCAGTCAGTGCCCAGCCCAAGAAGTGTTCCTGGGTTCGTGTTGTGTCTGTTCTCCTAGATCCTGCCTGTGACCCACACGGAGATCTCCCCGGAACAGGTACTTGGGAACAGTCTGCAGTGTCTGGTGTGCGGTCGAGGGTCCAGGAGGCTCAGGCCCTGAGCTCGAGGCCGGGCTCCACTCGGGCGTACCTGGCTGGGAGGGCCAGGCCGTCCGCCATGTCCCCCAGCAATGCCATCCAGCCCCGGTGCCCTCGCGCTGAGCCCTGAGCAAGGCAGGAGCGCCTGGAGGCTGGTGTGGACTGTGCCGGCAGGTGTCGCGGGGAAGCTCCCTGGGCTCTCTGTCACGCTGGCGTGCCCCTCAGAGCAGGTGCTTGGGGAGCAGAGGGCGTCCGGCCTGCTGGGCGTGGGCCTGCGCCATGAGCAAGGAGGTGAGTGGGAAACGAGGTTTTTGTAAAGTAGAGTTTCCATTGCTAGTCAATTTGGAATATTTCCATTTTATAAGTAAAATAGCCACACGTCACAGCACCTCAGAAACCGGACGTGATTCCAGGAGACGTTCGGAGTTCGCGGGTGTGTGTGTGTGCGAGCACGGCTCTCTGGGCCCCTCAAGCGGGTGTCACCTCTGGGCTCCAGGATGTGCAGTGCTGGCCCAGGACGTGTGGCCGTGGTCTGGCTGCAGCCCAACCAGCACACTTAGCCTGGACACTGCCGGGAGTCATCTGCGGGAGGTGATATCGCTACTTCTCGTAGGGTTTGGATGAGAATTAAACAGAAATGATGGTCGAGCCTGACCTTGGCAGCTGGCACCTGGCACAGTGAGCAAAGGGCCCCGTGCAGCTTCCTCTGCTCCGGGGCACCCCCTCCCCAAAGGGGGTCTGGGGGCTGCACTCCGGCCAAGCTCAGGAAAGCCGTGTGCCCACCAGGGGCCTCGATGCTCTCCTGGCTGTGCCTGCTCCAGAGCCTTCTGGGGACCTCGGTGCCACCAGTCTCAGCACAAGGTGGTGGGTGTGCACGTGAGATGCGGGAGGTGATGGGATGCGCGGGCCTGGAGCTCTTTGCCTCTCTGCGGTCGGGGTCGTGACCTCTGTTGACCCATGAGAGGGCTCTGAGCCAGAAGGTTCCGCAGTGGCGGGGAGACTCCTTCAGGGAAGGCACTGAGGACCCTCCTGACATGAAGGAGAAGGTTCATCAAGGCCAGAGGACCCAGCGATCTGGACACGGTGCTGCTCACGTGGTCTCAGAGGACCAGCAGACACGAGCAAGGCACCGCTTTTGCATTTGGAGTTTTTGCTGACAAAGCTTAAACCCTCTCCTGGCCTGGGGCCCAGCTTCCTGTGTAGCCCGTCACCTGGCGTCCAGACACCGCGGCCCTCTCGCCAGGCCTCGCAGTTGCTTCAGGATCACTTACCCGGCGACGCCGTGACTTCTTGTGGCTGCACGGCCTGTGGCCACCCTGCCAGGATCCTGGGAGAGGCTCGACGAAGACCTCTCTGCCTCCAGAGCTGGCATTTCGGGGGGCCTGCCATGTTGGGAAGATGGGGAGCCTCTGGAGGGGCCTCAGGGACAGCCCGGGACTGAGGCTGAGCCTTGGTGGGGGGAGGTGAGGGCTCCCAGGTACTTCTCCGGCCCCCCAGGGCCTGGTGCCTGGGGGCGGGGCCGCCGGCTGCCATGGGTGAATCTGCGTCTGATGGTGATGCTCTTCTGTTCCAGGAGTTTGACAAGAGTGTCCAGAAACTTCTAGCGACGAGGATCGCTGTGTACCTGATGACCTTCCTCATCGTGACCGTGGCCTGGGCGGCACACACGAGGTACAGGCAGGCTGGGGCCTGTTTCTGGGCTGGCAGCCACATCTTTGTGGCTGGCTGGGTGTGTGCCCGGCTGGGTGTGTGCCCAGCAGGTGTTGCCTCGCCCTGGCTGAGGGTCAGGGTGGCAGTGGGGGTGCTCTCAGCGCTGATGAGCTGTCCTCGGGGTGGATGGCGGCCCCGCCCTCTGGGGCTGAGTCACAAGGGGTCACGTTAGTGGGCTGCCCCTGCCCCCCTCCTCCTCCCCTCCCCTCCTCCGGCCCTCCCTCCCGAGTCCTTGCTCAAGCCTCTGCTTTCTCCTCTGCACACTGCAGCAACAGGGCTTACACCCCAGGCCCGGGATGATGAACGGGGTGCCAGGCACAGCACTGCTCGGGCTGCCGTGAGCCCAGGCAGGGCAGGGGTAGGGCTGTGGGCTGACCACCTCTGCTGCACTGTGACACACATGCTGTGCACGACCCCTCCGTCCTGGTCCCTGGACTCTAGCGAGGAGGGTGAGGCCTCGGGACACACGCTCCAGGGCCCGAGCTCTCTGTTAAGGAGGAAAAGGTTCCTTAGGACCCAAGGGGGACAGGGCCCCAGAGCTGTGGGCGTCACCTGAGCCCCCGACGGGGCGCAAGGACCAGGAGGACCCCCGGAGATGAGTGGGGATGGGCTGGGGTGCTGACGTCTCGGTTACAAAACGCTCCCCAGTGGGTTGCTGGGGATGCAGGAAGCCAGGATCCTACAAGGCAACGGCCCTCGGGTTAAAAGTGTCTCTTAACATTTATACACCACATACTTGTTTTCAGCAAAGTGGCTGTTTCTGGTGGGGACACGTGACCCTCTTTAAAGGCTTTCCTCTCCTGCCTCCTTGTTCACGGAAAGCAAGAGGCCCAAGAGCTGGCGAGAGCCAGGGGGGCCACAGCCGCCTCTGTCCAGTCCTGCCGGCGGCCGTGCGGGCCACTGGCGTGGCCGGCTCCCCGTCAGCCCCGCCCTCCCTGCAGCATGGACAGGAGCCCACCCCCCTCTGCTGGAGGTCCTGCCTGCTGGGAGCGGCACAGACCCACCCTAGGCCTGGGGGTCAGCTGCCATCTCGGGGCCACGGCCCCTACCTCTGACTTTTAGAGAAGTGCCCGGCCCCTGAGGCTGCCTCCCGGCCGCCCTTGGCCCCTGGCCGGGTGCAGACCTCCCCAGTGGGGGGAGAAGGCCACATCCATGTGGGTCAGAACCCTGGGGGGACTGTGTGGGGGCTGGGGAGGGGCTGGGGCCTCGGGAGCTCTGCCTGCTTCCTGCCTCCATTTTCAGGCGTCTTCCCATCTTGGTGTGAAACCGTCTCTGTCATATGTGTGTCTGTATTTGATGCCGTTAGAACCACGTTAACTGACAGCATGACTTTTCCTGTTTTCCTTAAATTGTTGAGATTGTTCCAAGTTGTTGGGAAAATAGACGATACGCTTGCCCTGCTTAACCTGGTGAGTTTCTCCTTTGGTTTCTGCCTGTGCTCAGCTCCCCGGTGCCCCTGGGTGTGCGGGCTGGGACGCGCCCACTCCCAGGGCCCCACACACCTCCCTCAGCACCCCTTCCTCCCTCCCTCCCTCCCAGGCCTGCATGATGACCATCACCTTCCTGCCGTTCACAGTGAGTCACAGGGATTTCCGCTCCCACTTCCACCTGGGGGTGGAATGGGGGACTGCCCTCCACTGGGCAGGAGGACTCTGACCCTAAGATGCTCCCTTCTCAGAAGCTCTCAGACCACTGGGAGGTTCAGGGCCTGGACCACGGAGTTGCAGAGAGGAGAGAAGTTTCCGGGGGAAAGGGCGACCCTGGGTTTCCAGGCTGGATGGAATGGGGAGGCTTCCAGGGCCCCAGGCGGGGCTCTCAGGGGCAGAGACCAGCCTGGCCTCCAAGGGCGCAGTGAGGGGCGCCCTCTCCGTGCTCCCTAAGGCTCTCGGCTCCTGCCTGAGCCCCGGAGCCCACGGCCTCCTGGCCGACCTGGGCTCGTCCCCAGCATGTGACCCCTCTGTCTCCTCACCCCACAGCTCCCTCTGATTCTGACAGAGCGGGGCTCTGGGTACGTAGCACGTCGCGGAGAATTGGGGTCTGGGGAGTCTATGAATCTGATAAGCGTGTAGCTTTAAAGGCTTCAGGCGCGCCGGGTGGAATGGCTCTTGTGAGAGAGACGCCTCCAGGGCTCGGGCCACTCCCGCCCAAGACGGCCTGCTGGCTCTGCTGCTGAGCAGGCGGAGCCCCGCCGATGCACGGGGACTCACGGGCCCTGGGGCCCCGCGGGTCCTGATTCTGTGGGTTTTTCTGGCTGCAGTTTTCCTTGATGGTGGCCTTCCCCGAGGTGCCTTTGGGCATCCTCCTGTTCTGTGTGTGTGTGATGGCTGTCGGGGCCGTGCAGGTAGGACACCGGCGCCCCACCCCCACACCCCGTCCTCGTGGAGCAGGAGATGTAGCGTGTGCCGGGCCGCCCATGGTGGGAGCCGTGCAGACGCCACCCACCACGCAGCGCCTGCCACGGGGCACCCGCGTGGGCTGCGGCAGGGCAAAGCCAGAGACGCTCGGGGCTTGGGCTTCCTGTGCTGATGGGGAGAGAGAGTGAAATGGGGCCGCCAGCACCCTCAGGCGGGGCTCTCTGAGACCCACACCTGACCCCCAGAGCAGAGCAAGGGCTCCCGTCCACTCTGCGCCCCCAGAACATCCTGCAGCGAGCCCCACCCGAGACCCCGCTCGCAGCCTGCAGCCGGCTTCTCCCGCAGGCCCTGATCGTGGTCTACGCGTTCCACTTCCCCCACCTGCTGAGCCCCCAGATCGAGCACTCGGCCCACCGGGCCCTCTACCGGCAGCACATCCTGGGCATCATTCTCCGGGGCCCGGCGCTGTGCTTGGCTGCGGCCGGCTTCTCCCTCTTCTTCTACCCAGTGGTGAGTCGGGGTGGGGGGACCGGGGCCAGGGGGTTGTGCGGGGAGCCCACTGGGGGACTGCTCTGCAGGGAGGAGCCCGCGTGAGCAAACACAGCGTATGCCCTGTGGGCCCGGGAGGCCGTGTGCCTTCTAAAGACGTGCGTGCGTGGGAACGTGAGCCGCCAGAAGAGAGAGAAAGTGGAGAAAGAAATTCCAGAGCAGGAGAGACTGGAGTGGAGAAGAGGGAGGTGCAGGCGTGGTTGGAGCTGGGTGAGGGCCGGGCGGCTGCACCCCCAGCGTCCAGGGAGAGACGGCGGCCACGCGGGCAGAGCCGTGCGGGACTCCGTCCACGGCGCCCTCGAGCCTGCAGGTTGTGCTTTTTTTTTTTTTTAATTTACTTATTTATTTATTTACTTCTTTTTATTGGAGTGTAGTTGCTTTACACTGTTGTGTTTCTGCTGTACAGCAAAGTGAATCAGCTCTACGTACACATACATCCCCTCTTTTTTGGATTTTCTTCCCATTTAGGTCACCGCAGAGCATTGAGTAGGGTTCCTTGTAGGTTCTCATTAGTTATCTGTTTTATACGTGGTATCAATAGTGTATACGGAGGGTACGTCCTGGCCGAGCTGCCGGCGTTGAGCCGGCTGACACCCAGTGTTTAGCCCACAGCTGACTTGATAGGCATATTGCTCTGGTGCAGCTTCCATCATCCAGGAGGGGGAAGGTAAACCCTCGCAAGCCGCCGTCTCAGAGCTGGTTGTAGAAGCTTGATGCACAGCTCCTGCCTTTAATTGAGCTCCAGTGAAGTAAAGTGAATCTTTACACCCACAGCATCATAAGACGTGTGAAAAAATGAACGGTTAACGTTACTTTAAACATCTAGTAAGTGTTTTAAGAGAATTCCAAGTTTAAAACAAACAGGATGGCAAGGCCTGCAGAGCCGCACCCTGGAGGATGGAGCTGGGGGCTGGGGTCCAGTGTCCAGGGTGCCCCAGGTCAGGCCACGGGTGGGTAAAGGGGAGGGTGGACGCTGGTGTGTGAGGTGGGGGCGGGCCTCGGGCTTCTGCTCGGTCCCTTCGCTGTACAGTGGCTGCGCCTCTCAGGTGGGCCCCGCTCCTCTCGGGCGGGAGGGATGCTGCGGGGGCCCTTGGGGTCAGGCGGGGTGTCCCAGGGTGGGGCTGGCGAGGGGGCGGCACAGAGACAGCAGGGCAGGACCGAGGGGCCCACTGCATCCAGGCTTCCGGTCGGACAGCCCCTCCTGACTCTGGGGACGAGGTCAGGGGCTGAGGGGCGGTGAGGGTCGTCGCGTGGAGGATGGAGGGCACAGCTGGGACGTGGTGCGTGTGGCCTGGGTCAGGAGAAGCAGGCAGAGCTGAGGCCCACAGGGGCCGTGCCCACTGGCCGGGCCTGGACACTGGCCCCGGGAAGGCCTGGAGCAGGCAGACAGGGCCCAGCGTGCTGCCGGGGGCAGTGATGAGCCTGGGCAGTGGCCACACCCTCACGGGACGACAGTAGTGGGAGGCGGGCGCTGGGCCGCCACACTGCGGAGAGGAGGGTCCTCGGTGGGGCTTGCGGGGGGGTCTGCGGCCTCGGAGGGAGCGGTCGGTCGTTTCTCTGTGCTGCGTTTTTTGCCCCTTCCTCTCCATCCCTCCTGCTCCTTCCCCACAGTAGGGGTCTGACCCCCCGTCCCCTGTGAGACGAGGCATGTCAGAGCCTCCTGGCCCTAAGGCCCACCCCCTGCAGCCTCCCCACGAGCCCACGGCCATCCTTCCAGGCGTCCTCACCAGCCCCTTCCCTCGTTTGGGACGCTGTGCGGGGTCCACCTTCCAGGGCCAGCCACTGCTCACTGCCCTGGCCCAGGCCGTCCTGACCTCCCTCTGGACCACCTTCCTCCACTGGTGACACTCGGGGCCCAGGGCCTCCCATACCAGCTTCCTGTGCCTGCTGCTCCCAGGACTCACGCTCCTCCAGACCTGGGCAGGTCCCCACGGCCACTTAGATCTCCCCCCAGCCCGGGACTCAGGTTCCCCCTCGGGCTGTTGTTCCCTCCTACCCCGCAGCGCACGTGCACACACACAACACACGCCGACCCTGCGTGGCCACCGTCGCCCCCCGGGGCCTCTGCACTCACCTGCCAGGCACCTGGGACACTCCCAGGTGTGTGTTGAGTGATGTGTATGGTGTGGTCTTCTGATGTGTGGAGACTGGAGGTCGTAAAAAGAGCTGTGATGCCGGGCGCTCCCATCTGTCCCCGAGGTGCCCGTTGTCTCCTGAGTCCCCTCACCAGGCCAGGTGCCAGGTGACCTTGAAGCGTGACTGTGAAGGACGGGGTGGAAGCCCTTCACTGAGGGGGGCCACTGGCTGAGGCGACAGGGCTGGGCGAGGAGCCTTCTACGGCCACCTTGGGCCCGGGAGCACGCCTGGCTCGCCAGCCTCCCTGTTTAAAATAATTGGGTGTCCACGTAGCAAAAAATGGACCATTGTGACCATTTTATCTGCAGCGTGCAGCTCGGTGGCATTGACCGCCGACGTCGCCGTGCATCACCTCCCTCTGGTTCTGGGACTTTTCATTCCCCCGAGACAGAAACCCTGAATCCATGAGCAGCCACTCCCTGTCTCCCCACCCCTCAGTCCCGGGAAACTGCGAGTCTACTTTCTGTCTGTAGGGATTTGCTTATTCTGGCTCCTCCATATAAATGGAATCATGAAATAGGAGGCTTCTATGTCTGGCTTCTTTCACTCGGCATGTTTTCAAGGTGCATCCACGTCGCCGGTGTCAGGATTCCCTTCCTTTTCATTAGCTGGTAGTACCCCACTGTGTGGATGGGCCCCATCACCCACCCACGGACACTCGGTGGCTGCTGTGAGCATGGGTGTGCCCCTGCTTTCCGTGCTTTTGGGTGTGTGCCCAGAAGTGGACTTGCTGGGTCCTGTGGCAATTCCCCATTTAGTTTCTGAGGAACCTCCCCCCTGTTCTCCAGCAGCTGCGCCATTTACATTTCCACCGAAGGCGCACAGGGCTCCAGCCCCACCCCACCCCAGCACAGCTGCTTCCTGTTCCCGCTGAGAGCGTCCCGAGGTGCGCGCTGCTCTCCTCGTGGTTGTGACTGGCGTTTCCCCGAGTGTTAGTGGTGCTGAGCGCCTGCCCACGTGTCGGGGCCGCGTCTCTCCTTTGGAGAAATGTCAGTTCAAGTCCGTGGCGCATTTCTCAGTTGGGTTATTTGTCTCTCCGTCGTGGAGCTGTCGGGGTTCCTTATGAAGCCTGGATAGTAACCCTTACCAGGTGTGTGGTCTGCAAACATCTCCCGTTCTGTGCAATGTCTCTTCACCCCCCGGTAATGTTCTTCTATGCACAGAAGTTTTCTCTCTTGATGACGGATGATTCACCTGTTTCGTCTCCTGTTGCTCAAGTTGCAGTCCCTTCCAGGCGGGCGGCTTTGGGGTGGGATTCCTGGCTGGGCCCCTCGGTGGAGGCACCACGCGCCCTGACGTGCCCTGTGCCCTGTCTCGTGCAGTCGTACCTGCTGATGGCGACAGTCATCTTCCTGCCCTACGTCAGCAAGGCCGCCGGCTGGTGCAGAGCCAGGCTTGTGGGTAGGTGCCAGGCAGGGCTGGAGTGTGGGGCGTTGGTGCTGCTGTCAGGGCCCGCAGAACACGGGCCAGGCAGGCGGCGTCCCTGCGGGGCCTCCTAGCTGACCTGAGGCCCTGAGGGCTTAGCTACCCCTCCCACAGGCCCCAGGGAGCCCCCGGCTCACAACCTGGAGATCTTCACCTTCGACCTGCACGAGCCGCTCAGCAAGGAGCGGGTGGAGGCCTTCAGCGACGGGGTCTACGCCATTGTGGCCACGCTGCTCATCCTGGACATCTGGTGAGGACCCACCGGGCTGAGACTCCTCCGCCAGCCCCACAAAGGCGCTGAGGTCTCCCGGCCCACCCTCCTCCCCAAGGGCCTCCCACCTGAGAACCCACCTGAGAAGGGCCTGGTCCTCGTCCTTCCCAGAGCTGCACATGCAGGGTGGGCGGCCCCCAGCTCCCCGCGTCCACTCCTGCTCCGAGCCCGCCTCTTCCCTTCACTCCTGCTCTTCTGCTCGGCCAGGCAGCCTCTGCAGTCTGTCACAGTTCCAACCTTAGTTGTTGTAATTTTATTTCTAAGTGTTTTATCTGCTGCTTTTTCAAGTCTTCCATCTTTTTTTTTAAAGCCTTTTATTCCTTGGTCATACTTCAGCACGTTCTTATTTTGTTAACGTTAGAATGCTCTGATTTTATGTTCTGTAACTGATCACCTAAGGTCTTTTTTTAAAATATAAATTTATTTATTTATTTATTTTTGGCTGCCTTGGGTCTTCGTTGCTGCACGCGGGCTTTCTCTAGTTGCGGTGAGCGGGGGCCACTCTCCGTTGTGGTGCACGGGCTTCTCATTGCAGCGGCTTCTCTTGTTGTAGAGCATGGGCTCCAGGCGCGCAGGCTTCAGTAGTTGCGGCACGTGGGCTCAGTAGTTGTGGCTCGTGGGCTCTAGAGCGCAGGTTCAGTAGTTGTGGTGCACGGGCTTAGTTGCTCCGTGGCATGTGGGATCTTCCCGGACCAGTGTTCAAACCCGTGTCCCCTGCATTGGCAGGCGGATTCTTAACCACTGCACCACCAGGGAAGTCCCTCACCTAAAGTCTTGATGCCCCTAAATTTCTCTTAGTAGTTTTTTCCTACTGTAATTCGTGAATTTTTTAAAAATTGGGAGCAAATGTCCATTGGTACCAATCTCTGAGACCTAGACCTAAGGTTCTGGGGCGATCTGGCTTTGCTTCTGCCCTGCAGCCAGGCCATGCTGGCTTGGGTCCCCTGCTGGGTGGCAGCAAGGAGCAGTTGTGGCTGGGAACCCGGGGCGGGGGGCAGTCAGGGTTCTTTCCTCCACCCAGAGCCACAGCCCCGAGGACCCAGGTGGGGATCCCCAGGAAGCCCCCAGGCTCTGTCTCCTGCCCCCAGCCCCACCAGCACCCATGCAGCTGCCATCGTGGGCACAGAGGTGTGTCTGGGCTGCGTGGCTGCAGGGCGGCAGCCCCATGACCTCAGTGGGGAGAAGCCTGGGCCAGATGTGCCTTAGAATCGCTCCTTAAAATAAAGTTCTGCCCAGGAATCTGAGGACCTCGGAGGCAAAGCCCTTCAGGTCTGTGGTACCGCTCCCGAAGTGGACAGGCCGCTGCAGGACGGTGGGCAGACCTCAGGAACACCCACCCGTGGGCACCAGAGGGGCTGTGAGCTCAGGGCCCGTGCTGCTTACCAGCCCAGGGTCCGGCGGGCAGGGCTGCAGTCAGCCAAGGAAACACAGGCTGCAGTTGAATTTGAACTTCAGGTGAATGGCGCTGTGTGTGTGAACATAGATGCACGCAATCTCAGTGTATGCCATTCGTTCATCTGAAGTTCAAGTGTGCGGGGGGCCGGCAGACCGCGCAGGGGCTGGGACGGGGTGGGGGCAGGCAGCCTGGAACGGACACCCGAGGTGGGGCCGCTGCAGATGCTGTGTATCTCACCCCTCAGTGAGGACAACGTCCCGGACTCCAAGGACGTGAAGGAAAAGTTCCACGGCAGCCTAGTGGCGGCGCTGGGCGCGTCTGGGCCGCACTTCCTGGCCTACTTCGGCTCCTTCGCCACGGTGGGCTTGCTCTGGTTCGCCCACCACTCGCTCTTCCTGCACATCCGCAAGGCCACACAGCCCATGGGGCTGCTCAACACACTCTCGCTGGCCTTCGTGGGCGGCCTGCCCCTGGCCTACCAGCAGACATCAGCCTTCGCAAGGCGGCCCCACGACGAGCTGGAGAGCGTACGAGTCAGCTGCGCCATCATCTTCTTCGCCAGCATCTTCCAGTTCGCCATCTGGACCACGGCGCTGCTGCAGGAGAGGGAGACACTGCAGCCCTCAGCGCGGTTTGGGGGCCGGGAGCACGCGTTCATGTTCGCCAAGCTCGTGCTATACCCCTGTGCCAGCCTGCTGGCCTTCGCCTGCACCTGTGTGCTGGGCAGGTTCAGCACGGCCATCTTCCACATCATGCAGATCGCCGTGCCCTTCGCCTTCCTCCTGCTGCGGCTTCTGGTGCGCCTGGCGCTGGCCGCCCTGCGGGGCCTGCGGGGTCTGGCCCGGCCCGCACACGCCCGGCCGGTGCCTGGGGCCATGGACGACGCGCAGTCCCCGCTCCTCCCTGCTCCCTGCTAGTGCAGCCCCGGTCCCCCGCCTGAGGTCCGAGGGTCCGGCTGGTGGCCCAGCCTCGGGTTTTGTCTTCCTTGTGAAGTTTCATGCTCTACTTCAGCTCCTCAGATTGTCTTCCACCGTTGCAGAGAAGAGTCTCGCAGGAGTGTCACTGTGTCCCATGTGCCTGTTGTCTGCCTCGACCAAGTGGAGATGAGCCGCGGGGGGACCGCAGGCAGTGGGTGGTTCCGGGGCAGCCGGGGCGCAGCCCCGTGGTGGGTGTGGGTGTGCGATGTGGCCCCAGGTCCTCAACAGGCAGCATGTCCTGCAACTCTGCCCACGTCCCATGGGCAGAGGGCCCTGGCAGCTGCTGGGCTGCCCAACCGGCCCCCACACCCCAGCCCTCCTCCCCCAACACACTGGCCTCAGGCACAGACGCAGGAGACGGCAGCAGGACAGGATGCCCAGACTATATTTGTCCCAGATATAAATTACGGTCACCTTCAGGTGATAAGTTACACACGAGGGAGGGGGTGCAGAGCCCACGCAGCCCCTCCGGGCGCACAGACTCACGCACGCACAGAGGACACATTCACCTGAACCACATTTTACAAGACAGTTCAAATCAACCAACGGGGCCCGCAAAGCAAAAGCTGATGCCGCCCCCAGGACGCAGACCTGGGGGACGCACACCAGCTACTAGAGGCATGTGGCGAGGACAGACCACCACCCACGGCTGTTCCGATGCACGTGTCTGGGCAGTTTTGGCACGAGCTTGGCGGGTACAGGGCTGGGCAGGGCCATGTCCAAGGTTGAGGCCGAATGTCAGGGCAAGGCCACCACCCAGGGTGCGAGGGCCCAGTGGCAAGACAGCGCCAAAGGCAAAGAGACCAGACAATCGGGAGAGGGGCTTGTGGACCCTTCTCGGGGGCTTTGGGGGCTCCCAGGCAGCTGGGGTCGGGCTCTTCTGGGGGCCAGGTCGGGACTCTGGGCCGGCTGAACTCGGGGGCTCTGTGGTAGGGGCTCTGCGAGTGGCCCACCAGACAGCCACGTTTGCATCCTGTGTCGCCGAGTCTCCACGTGGATAAGCACAGAGACCATACGAGTCCCGTCTGCCCGGCAGCGGACACGGCACCCGTGGGCTGACTATCGGCAAATGGGAGGCCGAGTGCCGTGGTGATCACGTACCGCGTTGACCTTGCTGATTAAAGCCGCTCCGCTGCACGCTCTCCGCACTTCCTCTGGGCTCCCAGTCAGGCTCCTGCTACCTCCTGGGCACCACCTCGCCTCTGCGGGGCCCTCCTGTCCCAGCCCTGTCACTCCAGGGCCACCAGCCAGGTTCCGACTGGGCCGGCCAGACACCACCCAGGCCTGGAGAGGCATGTCCCCCAGGACAGCCCTCAGTGGAGAGGTGAGGCCAAAGAGCTAGTGGCCAGGGTGTCCCGTGTCTGTGCTGGGCAACCCCAGGGCCCAGAGAGCCAGTTGCCCTGTAGGAGCATCCGGGGGGACAGCCCAGGGGGCATGAGGTGAGGCACAGCACTGCCTGGCTGGAGGGGGCAGAGAGGGCAGAGGGACCTGGGGAGGAGTGTGTGCCCTCCAGGACAGTGGCCTGGGCCCCAGAGAGCCCCGTGCCCACCCATCACTGGTACGAAGGCCAGAGGGGAAGTGCCCACTACCCACCCAGCAGTTTCTGTGTGGCACAGGGACGGGACAAGAGGGAAACACCCAAGGTCAGGGCTGTGGGCGAGTATATCCACCAGCGAGCGCTGCTCCAGGACCCGCTTCTACTTGGAGTCCCCCTCAGGGGCAGGCGCCCCATCTGCTCGCATATCCTTGGGGGTCCCCGCCTTCCTGGGCTTCTGCTTGGCCTTCCTGAGCATGTGGACCTGTCCCGAGACAGGCAAGGTCTGAGGGCTGTGCAATACTGCAGGCCACCTGGTGCCGGGTCTGAGGACGGCCGCTGACATCTCAGCCCATCTTACAGAAGGGGAAAGAGCGGGGCATGCTGTGACCGCGGCTTGTGGGGAGGGGGCTCCCTAAGGGCTGGCCGGCCTCATCCAGCCTCATGACCTCCCCGAGTCAGGGAAGAACCAGCCGCAACAGGACCGCTGGGCACCAAGGCCATGCCGGCCACTCTGCACAGGCGAGGCCTGCCGGCAGCGAGCCCCCTGCCCACCCCACACCCGGCATACCTTCGGGCCTGCGGCTGAGATGATCATGTGCCCGGGAGCCTGGACCCAGGGCTCGCCATCCACCTGCACGGGTGTGGCCTTGAGGAGGGTGACACGGAAGTAGGACCCCTGGGCAATGCGGATGCCGGAGCGCAGCCCACCCTGGACCTGACCCTGGTGGGGGAGAGGGGGAGCCACGCTCAGCGGGCCCCAGCGCCACAGCCCAGCCCCCCGGTCCCCCGCCCCCGCGCTCACCATGTGCACAACGCCCGTCACCCCCACCACCTCCAGCAGCCCGTCATCCATGCGCGGCTTCTCGAATCTCGAGTCACTGTCGGAGCCCCACAGGTCGGCCCCTGAGCCCCAGCTGCACCAAGAGGGAGGGGCACACAGGTCAGGGTGAGGCCGGACGGGAGGCTGGAGGGGGGCCGGAGCCCCGGGAGCCCCACGTGCAGGCACCTGGGGATGTTGATGAAGATGAGCCCCTCGATGCTGGGCAGCTGCACCTCCTGCTGGTCCACCTGCAGCCGCAGGGCCCTGTGCAGGCCGCGGGAGTGGCTCATCTTCTGCAGCCCAGCCCGCACATACACGCCCTTGTTGTGAAACCTGGCGGGGGGACCTACAGTCACAGGGGCGAACCCCCAGGAAGTACGTGGTTGCCAGGGGCAGCCCCACACCCACCCCTGCCCCACGGCACCTGCTCGTGAACTTGCCAGGCTCTTCCTCTCGTGCCTGGTGGAAGTCCAGGCTTAGCTCCGCGTCGATGCCAATCCCACAGTAGTTACTCATGTGCACGATCTGAGACCAAGAGGCATTCTCCCTTGGCCCCAGTCGGCCCCCACCAGGTGCTCCCCGCCGCCCCCACGGTGGGCCCGGCCTCCTGTCACAGAGCTGCTCTGTCCAGTGACTGCCCCACACTCAGGTTCTGAGCCAGTCATCCTCAGGCCCGGCACCCATGTCCACGAGGGGACAGTGCTGGCGCCAACGCCAAGGCATGGCTGGGATGAGGACCAACACCTGGACAGACGTGGTAGAGAGACACACACCGGGTGCACCACCCCTGCCCGGGCACACCAGTACCTTGGGGGGCTCTGCGTCTGCCACGCTGTTCTCCCCACTGACGGCCTCATGAGCGTCCAGCAGGATGGTCCAGCGGTCCACGAGCACAGCATCTGCCTCGTCCACCGACACCAGCACAGAGAACGGGTCCTCTCCACTGTAGCCCGCCCCCCAGCGGAGGACCCGGCCAAGGTCATTCCCTGGACACCAGCAAGACACATGCTGACTCTCCACACCCACCCCTCGCCCCTCCAAGCCCGGGGCCCCATCCCCCAACGTGCCAGCTGACCCCACCTGTGCCCAGGGGCAGGATGGCCACGGCAGGCTCTGGGCAAGCCAGGCAGTGCCGCATCTCCTCCAGGGCAGCGAGCACCCAGCCCACGGTGCCGTCCCCGCCACACACCAGCACCCGGAAGCAGGGCACCTGGGAGAACACGTGGAACCTGGCGGCAGGGAGACAGGATGTGTCCCGGCACTGGCCACGGCCGCGAACAAGCAGGGACAGGAGGTCACCCCTGGGGCAGAAGGGGCTGCAGCTCATCCCCACCCAGGGTGCCCTCAAGGGTTCTGACCCACCAAACCCCAACCTGTTCCTGCTGGCCGGGGGGCGGGCACAGGCAGGTATCCCTTCTGGCTCACCCGGGCAGCGGCCCCCCGTTGGTCAGCTCAAAGACCTGGTGGGGGTTGAGCAGCTTCCGGAAACTGCAGAGCAGGTCACGGCCCTTGAGGCCTCCGCTTCTGGGGTTCACAAACACCAGCAGGGGGCAGCAGTCTGGGGGCAGCTTCAGGTGCTGACAGATGGGGCTGCGTTAGGGCGGGCTGGCCGGCCCCCCGGAGACAGAGCCGGCCCTCCCCCAGCACGCGGCCTGGCAGTGGCGGCCCCTGCCCCTCAGGCCACCTGCCTGAGCCAGTCTGGGGCCGGCCCCTCCAGAGGAAGGCCACACGGCCACCCCACCTCACCATTGCCTGCTTGGGCTGCATCCCACAGCAGAAGGGGCGCCCACAGACCCCTGGCCGGTGGGGCGGGAAGACACTGGCCAGCCTGGAGCTCTGAGCACATCGATCACCAGAGCTGCCACGCCACGTGTCCTCAGACCACGCCCACCACCAGACCCACGTGGCCCACGAGCCTAGGCTGGAAGCCCACGCAGGACCCCGCCTGCCCCTCTGAGAGCCAGCCCGCTGCCAGGCCCCTGCCCACCCACACGGCAGTCAGGAGGAGCAGCCTGGCTTGCAGGGCGGCCCCACACCTCCCCTGGGCCACGGGACAAAGCCTGCCCCCAAACACAACGGCAGAAACAGTGCCCGCGAGAGTGGGCAGGGGGCAGGGAGCAGGGTTCCCCACGTGGTGAGGACGGGGGCTGGGGTCCCCATGACGGGGGTTGCTGGGTGACAGGAGACAAACAGGCGCAGACACAGCGGGCAGCGGCCGCACACGGGCTCGGCCGTGGCTCAAGGCCGAGGACACACTGGGGTGACGTGTGAGCCACCGGGCCGAGCTGCCTGCGGTCACCACTTACCTGCTCAGCCCAGGGCAGGCAGCTGCCAGGAGAGAGAAAGTGCGTGTCGGCATCACCCACCCGTCTCTGCCCGTGGAGCCGGCGGAGGGGTACCCTGACCTGCAGTGGCCGCCTCCTTGTCTGGATGGTAGGACAGGGCAGCAGAAACCTGAAGACATGGCTCACCCAGTCACAGACCCTGAACTCATTCTGCTCTAATTCTGCTTGGCCTGAACTGGGGTCCGGTCATCTCGGGGGGTCCTTGGGGGCCAGCAGGCCCAAGGACCAGAAGCTACTACTAGGGCACACAGCGCAGGGTGGGGTCTGGAGCACTGCTGGGGCTTTGGGACAGCCTCCAGGGTCAGGGAGCATCACCTACTGGCCAGAGAAGGCCCAGGGTGCGAGCAGGGCTCCACAGGCCTCCAGGGCAGGAAAAGTGGGGCCAGGGCCCACGACTCTGCGAGGGCCGTGCACACAGCCACAAACACAGGCCAGCCCTGAAGAGGCGGCCACTGCAGGGCCAGTCAACCGGCGTGCAGGCCTCTCACCATCGGATCTCGGGCCCCTCCCTCGGTGTGAATCAGCCGTGCACAGACTCGGACTTTGCTCCAACTGACCAGGTATTAGACAAACTGGCCGTGGAAGCTATGGCCCCAGGCCCTGCCCCAGCGCCACTCACCAGCACGTCTGGGAGCACCAGGGCTGTCAGCGGCCGGCCGTGCACAGCCGTGTCCCTGATCAGCATGTATAGCCGCTCGGCCTCTGCAAAGCAGTCCACGTCCAGCACCACGGCACCTGCGGCAGGTGGGCCGTGAGCTCAGTTACGTGTCCTGCCCCGACCCTCACGGTGTCCGGGCTGCAGCCTCGCCTCCTCCCGCAGCTGGATGGCCCCAGTTCTGGCCACAGCCCACCTCAGGCCAGCCCGTCCCAAGGCGTCCCCGCAGTGCGTGACTCCCTCCCCCAGGGGGAGCCTCCAAGGATAGCCGGGCTCAGAGACAGGAGATGCTGGGTGGACAGAGCAAGGCCACCTGGAGGCAGGGTGGAGCAGACACACACCCACCCAGGACCCGCGAGGGGCATGGAGGACATTGGTAAGTGCTATGGACCCACAGAGGGGAGACGGGCCTCACGGTACTGTTCTCCCACTGGGGAGACCTACGTTTCCCGCCATAAAAGATGGAACCCATGAGCACAAGAAGTTGTGGAGAAAACATTCTCTGCACCTCAGTCATGTTTTAGCAAAAGCATCACAGCCGTGAACCAGGAAACGAAACACCAACGTTTCCCTGGCCCATGGGTCCTAAACAAGGTGAAGCAAGAGGGCAAAGCTGCTCCACCTACTCCAGGGAGTGACTTCAGACCCAACCTGACCACAAC
Source organism: Mesoplodon bidens (assembly GCF_964165515.1). Classification (NCBI taxonomy): domain Eukaryota; kingdom Metazoa; phylum Chordata; class Mammalia; order Artiodactyla; family Ziphiidae; genus Mesoplodon; species Mesoplodon bidens. The sequence goes on along the minus strand of NC_138176.1, from coordinate 106,952,794 downwards.
CCGTGGGAGGCTCACCTTGTGTGGAGTAGACGTGGCTCACGGACACCAGGCCAGCTGCGAAGATGGGGGGACGGGGCGGCAGGCTGCGGTCGGACGCCAGGGACCTGCCCCCCAGGCCCCCAACCCAGGGCCGCCACCCCAGGCAGCCCCACCTGGCCTCCCGGGCCAAGAATAAGTTCACACCACCCAACAGCGCAGCTCTCCCAGGAAGTGCCCCTCCACTCCAGGCACAGGGCACCCCCCCAGGGCCCAGAGCAGGGGGCTCAGAACCTCCTCAGAGGAGGTGATGGGGTCTGGGCCCCAGAGGTGAGGACAGAGACCCTCTGGGCCAGGAACCAGCTCGGCAAAGGCTCAGCCAGTGCCTGCGGGGAGCGGGGCAGCCGGAGGACGCAGCCTCGGCCCGGCAGCCCACGCACCTGCTCTCAGGACTCCCGCCCTGCCACCCACCTGGCCAAGCGCCCCGGACCAGCCCAGGCAGTCGCACCTTTGCTGGCCACAGCCTCTTCCAGCAGACTGCTATACTCCTGGGGGGACCGGCCAGGGGGCAGACCACCCACGAACAGAGAGACACGTGGGGCCACCACTCTGCTCTCAGCCACATAGAACCGCGTCTGGCTCATCTGCCGTAGGGACGTCTGCGGGGAGAGGGGGAACGCTGAGCAGAGCACTAGGGGATGGCCCTCCCCACCCCCCGTCCACAAAGGGGGCCAAAGGGAAGACGCCCCAGGCTGAACGCCACCAAGATGGGAAAGGAGAGGAGAGAAAGGACACACAGGGAACTTGCGAAGGGGAGGCACTGCTGGCCGGGACGCTTAGCTGCCCGCCAGCATGGCCTTGTGTCCTAAGGGAAGACAGACTCCCTCTCTACGAGGTAGGAGCCATGGCCAAAGGCCAGCCATTCCCCAGGGGCCAGTGTCCACACCCACTGACCTGCCGGATCTCACGAAGCCGATCAAGCAAAGGCTCCTCGTCCGCCAGCACCATGCGCTGGACTGCAGAGTTGAGAGACACCACTAGTAGCCCCAGGCCCTGCGGCCACCTCCAAAAGCACCTGCCCTGGGACCCCGGGCACCTAGGGGTAGGACTGGTCAGGGCTTTGACTACAGGCTGCCCACTCACCTTGCCTGCTGCCCATGAGTACCTCCACCAGCTGGAAGCTCTTCAGCCCCTCGGCCTGTTGGGGTGGAGTTCAGGGCATCAAGCCTGGACCAGCCCTAACGCACCCCCGACCCCGGCCTCCTGAAGACCCACATGGGGCCACCACGCCAGGCAGGGCGGGCCCAGCACACATACCTGGCGTCCGAGCAGCGGGAGGACCTCCAGCACCACAGTCCGGGCAGTGCTCTGCGGGGTCACACGCATGGACACGTAGGCCACACCCACCCTGCAGGGGACAAGCTCAGGAGCTGGAGTCGCACAGCCCCCACCCCTCCCTCCCTCCGCGGACCCTACCGGGGACCTGGGTCTCACTTGAGCCAGGCAGGGTAAATCTTCAGGACCTCCTGGGTGCGGGGCAGAGCGCGAATGATCCAGGCCTCGGGAATGCGAGTGATGCTGGGAACGTCTCGGGCCCCTGGGCCTCTACTGCCTTCCTCCTCGGTGGTCCCACCACTCCAGACCTTTCCTGAGGCCCCGGTGTCGCCAGTCAGAACGGGTGCAGGGAGCGCCTGCAGCTGGAAGCCCTGAGGGTCCTCCGTGATGTAGTAGGCCCGCAGCGCCACCTCCTTGGAGGGGGGTGGGGGTGGGCGTGAGCGGAGCCAGGCCACGCTGGGTCCCCGCAGCCCCCCAGGGACGGGCCTGCGAGGCAGCTGCGGGGTCCCTCTTACCAGCACCTCCTGACTCTTGGCCAGGCGGGGGACGGTGATGACACGAAAGTGGTTTCGCTGCACCGCGTCGTTGCCGTCAAAGATCTTCAGAGTCTGCTTGCCTGGGCCACAGGGAAGTGGGTGCAAATCCGTGGAACGAGGCAGGGGATGGGGGAACGGGGCATGGGGTGGGGGGCTGGGCACAGCTAAGGGGCACTTACTGGACTCTAGTGCCATCACCTCTCTACCTGGGCCGGCGGGGGCGCTTCCGTCCACGCTGTCTTCTCCCTCCCCTATGGGACGGTCACAGCTGGCCTCAGTCAAGGCCCGGCCCCCACCCCAGACGCCCGCTCCCCGCCGCCCTGCTCACCCGGCTCAGGGGCCGTGCTCTCGGAGATCCGAAAGCAGTGCATCTTGCTGAAGTTGCGGGACAGCAGGCGCACGCACGCCGGCGGCAGGACCATGGTGCGCAGGCGCCCGAAAGTGCACTCGGGGGCGAGAGCCGCGGAGCAGACCGAGTGGGCCTGGGGGAGAGGGCACGGGCTCGAGCCTGGGGTCCTGGTACAGGAGAGGGCCTGGGTCCAGGCCGGCCCTCAGTGATTCCCCGGGGGCCCACATTGAGTTCCCACGGGCCGGCGGCGCCACCCCCAACCAGAGAGAGCCCTGAGTCTCCCCTGCACGAACCCCCACCCCAAAAGCCGGAAAACACCCCAATCCAAACGAGATGTCCCCAGAACCCCCGCCCCCCATCCTGCTTTGCCACTGGACGATGCAGCCTGCCCCACCGTTCTTGGCCCCGACCTCCATCCCGCCCCGCCCCCAGGGCCCCCGCCCCCGCCTCACGCGTACCCGCGCCTCTCCCGCCCCGCCCCCAGGGCCTCCGCCCCGCCCCACCTGGACGCCGCACCACTCGCAGCGCACGCCGGCCAGCACGTCGGACGAGCCGCAAGTCTTTCGGCAGACCTCGCAGCGCGCGCCCGAGGGCAGATTTCCCTCGCGCCAGTGGTGGAGGTGCGTGTCCTGCAGAGAGGGCTGTCAGCAGGCTCGGCGGAGCCTCCCCCACCTCCCCGGCCCTCCGGCCTCCGGCCCCCGGCCCAGCGCACTCACGTGGTCCCGGTGCCCGTCCTGGTGGCACTGGCGGCAGTCGCTGCAGGCGAAGGGCACACAGTCGGGGTGAACGTGCAGCTCACACACTGGGGGGCGGGCAGGGTTAGGGGCCTCTCGCCGCTGCCCACCGACCCTGCCAGACCCCTTCTCGCTGGCCTCTGCTCCCGTCTGGGGCCGCCCCTCCCCTGACCGCACATTCTTTAAACTTTTGGGGTCCGACGTGCGAGACAGAAGCAGTCCCCCCTCCCTCGGCGGGATGGGGACCAGCTTCTCCGCTTCTCTACCCTCCGGGCCCACCTCAACACGCAGCCTGCGCCCCTCCGGTCCCCTGCATCCGCCTCCCCGCCTCCCCGTGCGGGCCCCGAACCCCACCCTAGAGCTACCGCCTGACCGCAGGGAGGGCTGGGCCACCCTGGGCAGCAGAGGCCAGGTCCCTGGTGAGGAGGGAGTTAGACCCCAGAAGAGCCAGGCAGGCTCCTGGCGGTACCTTCGCAGCGAACCCCGGGTGCCTCCAGGCCCTTTCGGCACACGGCACAGAACCTGCGCTTGTAGAGCCCCCGGGGGCCAAAGCAGTGGGCCACCGGGACCTGGAAGGAGCAGAGCTCGGCCTCAGCCTGGGCCCTAAGGCCTGGCAACCGGGTCCCCAAGCCCCACTTCCTCTCTGTTCCAGGGAGCTCCCATCACCAGCCCTGGCCACCTGCCTGACCGCTATACACCCCCCAGTCCTCCCGAGCACGATTAACAGGATGCTGTGTGTGCCTCTCACCCCTCGGTGCTCCCAAGGGGTCCTGCTGGGGACTGCCCTGCATGCTGACCTCCCCATTCCCTGCATGCACAACCAACTCAGGGCTGCCTGGGCCGTGATCTCAGACAGCCCCCGCTGCAGCTCAGGCCCGGGCTGGTCCTGCCCAGGCCTGATCCAGCTGCACAGGTGCTGACCACTCCCCCAGGCCTATTCCCCTCCGTGATACACTTCAGGCCACCCGGATAAATTACAGGTGGAGGAGGCCCACCAACAGGCAGGAGAGGCAGTGCTGGGTATCAGGGACCCTGGAGAAGACAGGGTCAGAACCATCGGGAAGTGAGGCCCAGCTGCTGCCCTGGGAGGGGCTCACAGGCAGGGATGCAGTCTGCAGCTCGGGGACCCAGACCAGCACAAGGGAACACTCCCACCCCAGCCCCCCAGTGCTTGGGCCACTGCCCACCCCATCCGACATGCTGGCCTGACTCACCACCACAAAAGCTGGCCTCCCTGACCCTCTGCACCCTCCCCCCGTAGGTGCAGTAGCCCATGCTCCATACGCACGCGGACCAGGCTGGATGCCACGCTCGTACACGGGGTCTTCACGTGCTTCAGGCACTTCTCGTGGGACATGAAGTTGCAGACTATGGGAATGAGAGCCCCGTGAGTTGGCCCCTGTCCTGCCCGGGAATCAAAAGACCCTAGGTCTTGGCACACAGGAGGGAGGCCGCAGCCAGGGGGACCGCCAAGGGCCGTGGTAGGGTGCCAGCATTCTGTGACGGGGCAGATGGCCTATGACAGTGGGCCCACCCTCCCAAAGCTTCCTAACCCTAGCCCTAGTCATAGGGGCAGGGAGAGGGCATGGAGACAACCTGATCCTCTGTCCCACCCCAGAGAGCCCAGAGCAGGGAGCAGGGCCCTGGTGGCTCTGACCGTCCTGGATGACGGTGTGTTCTGGTGTCCCGAGAGTCCCCCGTCCAGCGCCCTATACACGCACGCACACACAGGTCCAGTTCTTTCAAGTCTCTGCTGGGGGTGGGTGGGCAGGCGGGCACTTGGCCAGCTCCTGCACCTCTACCTACCCCCTACACCAGCTTCACCAGGGACACTCTTCCCTCACTCCCCACAACTGCATACACCCCTAATTACCCTTCCCACGCACGATGTGCCTGCCCAGACCACAGCCAGTCTGTGATAGACCAGGATCCCCCCAGCACCCCGAGGCAGGCAGGGTGGCTGGCCCAATGAGGGCTGCACCTGCCCCAGCCCAGGGAGTACAGCCCAGAGGCTCCAACAGTGGTGATCTATGCTCACAAGGCCCACAGGGGCAGCAAGGGGGCACCCTACCCATCCTGGGGAGGCATGGGGCCGGGTGAGGCACCCAGCCTGGCTCGGCTGCGGGCAGGCGGCACCCAGCTTCCTCCTCTGGCCCATGCAGATAGTCCCTGCTCCCCCCACATGCTGGGTGCTCCCTAGCAGGGGAAGGGGCTCTTCCTCCCATGCCCTTGTCAGGCCCCTCTGCTTGCTGAGGTCACCAGCTCATTCTCCAGAGTTGGGGAGAATGTCCGCACAGCTGCCCAGTGAAGGCCTCCACATCACCCCCATTTCCCTTCCATGAGCTTCTTCGCCCCTCAGACCTAGTGCCCACCTTCAGGAGGCCATACCCGCGAGGGGGACCTGCCACTTCCCCTGGCAGAAGGCATCCTGTGTGAGGCGCCCAGTCTCCTCTGCAGGCTCCAGCCTGAGTGCTCCCTCTGTCCCCAGAGCCAAAGGCCCGTCTCCCTGAGCAGGGTAGAGGCTCCCCGCCCCGTCCCCTGCGGAAATGAGCAGGATTAGAAGAGCCGACCCTGGAAGCACACGTGTCAGCTGCCCAGGAGCCAGAGGAGGGAGGGCCTCCTCACCCAGCCAGGCCGGCTTGGCAGCGGGGTGTGAGCCCTGTTGGGGCATGTCACACTCGGGGTGGCAGGCCTGGCCCAGCTCTCTGGGAGTCTGAGCCTGGGCAGCGCCAGCACTCAGGCCCTGTGGGTAGCAGTGTGCACCCAGGAAAGAATGGACCAGCACCAGCCCAGGGGAGCCAGTGGCCCAGGCCAGCCCTGCCTGGCCACACTGCTGCCCCTTGCACCTGCTCAGGGTTGGCTGCCCTCATCCCCAGTCACTGCACCTGCCCTGCGCAGCCGCGACGTTCTTTCCCCACTGGATCCCAAGCCAGGTGAGGGCGCCTAGGGAGCAGATCTTTCCACCGTCCTGGGGGAGGGGCCGAGGCCACTGGACGCCCCCAGACCCCCGCAGGAGCTGGTCCTCATCACCTCCACGGGGAGGTCTGGGCCTGGCACACTCCTGCCCCGAGGGGCAAGGGGCTCTATCCTGGGGAGGCCATTGCTGGAAGTGCAGAGGTCAGAGGTGAGGTGCCCGTTCTGGCCCAGGTACTGGGGTCTGCGATGGGGTCGCGGGCGCTCACCGTCACACAGGATGCCGGCCAGCCCCCAGATGAAATCGGAGCAGAGGTGGCAGAAGGTGGGCTTGGTGAGCGTCACCTTCCTGAAGCTGTGACCCGGCGCGGCGGGGCCCAGGGGCCTAGCGCCCGCCCGCTCCGGCCCCGACCCCGGCCCGGACCCCGGCCCCGACCCCGGCCCGGACCCCGGCCCCGACCGCGAGCTGCTTCCGGCGCCCAGCTCCGGGCTGGAGGTCGGGCTGCCCTGGCGCGGGGAGCCGCTGCCAAGCCAGGCGCGGGCCCCGGGTTCGGCCGCCGCCGCCATCCCCGGCCAGGGCGGCCCGAGCCCCAGTGGAGGACGACTGGGGGGTCAGCACTGCGGGCAAGAGGGGCAGCCGTCCCCAGCTGTGCCCCGCGGTCCGCGCCGTGCTTCCGACTGCGCCTGCCGTTACTGCGCAGGCGCGCATCCGCGGGGCGGGGCCTGGGGCGGGGTCACGGCCCTTGGGCGGGGCCGGGGTGGGGCCTGCGGGATGGGGGCGGGGCACGAGCGGGGCGGGCCTGCGGAGCAGTGGGTGGGCCGAGTCCGAGCTCGGCGGCCTGCCGGGCCGGTGGATGGGTCTGGTGGCCCGACGAGGTCTGGTGGCCCGACGAGACAGGCACACGACCTGCAGACACCGGCGCGGGGTGTTTGCACCTACGGTGCCCGGGCACGCGCCTGCGCAGACGGACGCCTCCCACGCGGCACCGGGATCCTGCTCACGGCTCGCGGTTGCTCAGGGCGACCCGGCAAACGTGCGGCACTGCCCCAGCTCCCCAGAGTGGCGTCTGGAGGCCAGGCCCTGCCCTAGGGGGCCCCCGTCTGGAGTCAGAGGGGCGGGGAAGGGTTTGGGGTCTCGGGGTGGGGGGTCCCAGGGTGAGGTCCGGGGAGGAGCCAGGCCCTCTGGGCCCCAGTCTGGGCGTCCATGGTGGAGGAGGAAGGCTATGGAGATGGCTCTGGGGCTGGGACGGCCTGTCTGCCCTGTGTGCTCCCACCAGCCGTGCATGGGCGGCTCAGTCTGCGGCATCTTCGGACGCGTGGACCCTGCCCCGCCGCGAGCAACCCCAGGCGCCCGGCCCCTGTCCTCATCACAGACGGGGGGGTTCCTTTCAGGAGGAGCTCCCTCTCATCATCTCTCACTTGGGAAGCCCGAGGGGCTGGCATCCTTCCCTCTGGACCCCGACCTCGTGGGCGACCTAAAGCGACCCCACCCCGGGCCTTCCGGACCCTTCCCCGCTGTGAAAGACCCGCCCCCACCGCACTCCCAGGGAAGGCAGTGAATCCAGCCCTTGCCCTGCCCCCCAGCGTTGTCTCGAGGACGTGTGGGGGTCGCGTCCACGTGGGTCACCCTGCCCCATCGCCTGACAGTGCTCCGGGGTCCCCGCCCCTGTGGGCCTGACCGCGGATTGTAATGAGCGTAGCCGAGCCGGGCGTCGTGGGCCAAGGCGCTTCCCGGGGAACTTCCTGATCCCTACTGCGTCGTTGTGGGCTGCCCTCCCTCGAGACAGGCCCCGGCACGGCAGGGTGAGCAGGGGCTGCAGGGCCCCAGAGGAGGAGGAGAACGGGGCAGGGGACACAACCAGGGGAGGATAATGTCCGGGGAGGGCGAAGTAGGGAGGAAATGCCTGAAGTGTGTTAGGCCTGCGGAGGCTGGAGAGAGGGAGGGCAGGGCCAGGGAGGGGCCCAAAGACCGGAGCCAACCCCTGAGGGTGGGGGGGACTCGGCTCCCAATCCTGTTGGAGCACCGGCTGTGCACCGAGGCGCTGGGCTGGCACCCCTGCCCACCCTGGGGCTGAGTTCTGGGGCAGACAGACAAGAGCAAACTGAAAAATAAGGCGGGAAACGCCACTTGGTATCTCAGTGCCTGGCCGTGGACGGAAGGAGCCAGGACTGAGCTACCAGGAAGACAAATATACAAACAGGGGAAATGGGGTGCAAAGCCCTGGGGCAGTGATGTTGAAAAGGCAAGGACATCCCTTCGCCTGGGGCTCCGCAGACGGGCCCCTGCGCCCTGGAGCATTTAGCTCACTGCCAGCCCTCCCCACGCCCTGAGGCCACAGGGCCCACATTCCTCCTCCTCTCCTCAGCAACCCCCAGCCAGCCCCAGGCCAACCTGCTTCTTGGCCCCGGGAGGGTTGTGACCCAGCCATGGTGCCTGTAAGAAGCCGAGGTTTCTATTGAAGCCCACTCCCCATAATCCAAACCAGCTGACTTCTAAGGACACAGGATTTCAGGACATCTCTTTCTCCATTTGTGAGAAAGTGGAGTACAGGAAAACATCTTGAAAAGAAAAATCCACGTCTGACCATTTCTGCAGACTTTAACTGCTTTCTGATACAGCATAGTAACTAAAATGGCAAACATACTTCCACCAAACTGTCCCCTGACCTCCTTGGAATACCTTCCAAAATAATTAGCAGCTTCTAGATGAAGCTTAAATCTAAACCTCTGCTTGGGACACATAACAAAATTCCAGACAGGCAGCTTAAACAACAGACATTTATCTTGGTTCTGGAGGCTGGAAGTTGGAGATCAGGGTGCTAGTGTGGTTGGTTCTGGTGAGGGCCCGCTTCCTGGCCTGCAGACACCATCTTTTGCCTGTGCTGGCACATGGGGGTGGGGACACTAATCCCATCATGGGGCCCCACCCTCATGACCTCATCCAATCCTAATTATCCTCAAAGGCCCACCTCCAAATGCCATTACATGGGGGCTAGAGTTTCAGCATATTAATCAGTGGGAGAATCAACGTTGTTTAAGTCACCCAGCTTGTGGTGCTTTGTGTGGGAACCCAGGCAAACTAATGTACCCACAGACCTGCCAGCCTGCCTGGAAGGCCCAGAAACAGCCACTCCTGCATTGTTTGGTGACTGGCCTGTGTCACCCAACGTTTTGTCTTGAGTTCCACTGAAGGTCTTTTTGTTGCTGCTCACGTCACGGGCATGTAAGGGTCTGGTCCGCCGTTGGGGTCCTGCCTCTCAGTGCTTCTGCAAGAGCGGGCTTGGGTGTTGGTGCCAGACTTTGGCTGTTATGGAAAATGCTTCTGGGCACATTCTCGTCCATGTGTTTGGATACCACACATATATGTCCTTGTGTCTGGTGAAGTAGGACGTGCTATGTTCACTTGTAGAAAATAATGCCAAACAGCTTTCCAAGAATCCACACAAAAATAAAAGTTCATACTTCCACCAGCAATGTGGGAGACTTTTGCCAACCCTGGACACTAACAGTGTCACAATTTCAGCCTTTCTGGTAAGGGTGCAGAGGTGTCTGTGTGGCTTTGGTTCTTGTCCAGTGGCGGTGGTGAGAGAGGCCTGCAGCTCGTCCTGGGTCTGTCTGTCATCTGCAGCTCTTCCTGTGAGGCTTGGTTAGATGCCTTGGTCACCTTTCTATTGAGCGTCTTTTTCTTATTGATTTGTAGGAGTTCTTTATATATTCTGGAGGTGATTCTTTTATTGGTTACAGTCAATTGTCAGTATTCTCAAAGTCATGCTCTATGTGGTCTCCGCAAACTCTTACCCACGGCTCCTGGGGAAACACTGGGCTGCTTCCTGCCAGCCTCTCCTCACGGCGTTTTCCCCGACGAGTCAACACAAAAAGACTACTTAGTGAACAGACACCATCGTTGGCTCGTTAAGCACTGACCCGGCCGGCAGCGCTGTCCCTCGGCCTGGACGGAGCTTGCCCGGCGCACGGGTTCCTCCGCGGGGCACGTCCCGGCCTCCCGCGCTCAGGACTCTGGATGTGAAGAGCCCTCGGCTGGGGGCCACGGAAACCTCAGAATCACCACCGAAAGCACAAGAGCGGAAACGCGGCACCGAACGGGCAGGAAGAGGGCTCGCTCACGGGTGAGCAGAAGCGAGAAGGCAGGGCCCGTCGCCGCTGCTCCGCGCACGTCCATCCGCGGACAGCCTCGAAGGCACTGCCAGCGTTGACGACGGTGGGACAAGCGGGTCTTCGCGAGCAGGCGGACTCGCAAAGACAGGCTCCGCGAATATTGCGAGGGACCGTGTCTGCATCCCCCCCACACCTGGCTGGTCCTGCCACCTGCTCAGTGGTGGCTCTTAGTGAAGGCTACCTTTGTTTCCTCTCGGCCAGCTGGGCAGCCTTTTCCCTTCTGGGGAGGGCCTTTGAGTCCTGCTCCACGAGCACCTGCCCGCCCTGAGATGGCGAAGATGCCCGTGTCTCAGGAAGAGGGCGGCATGGTGTGCAGCCTCGGGCGCATCTCCACTTGGCCGACGTACCACCAGGTAAATGTGGGGCTGGGCCTGCCCAGGTGTGGGGCAGCCTGGAGTCAAGGGGACTCTCTTTAAGAAAAAATGCAGAATTATTTTGATAAAATTAGAAACACACTTATTCAGAATGAGAGAAAAAAATCACAACAAATTAAACATGAAAAATATCAATAAATGGCACAAACATCACAAAATCTAGAAAAAGCCCACAGCTTTTATTCATAACTGCCTGCTACTCCACTGTGATTCTTTTTTCATCCACGTTCTTAAAATTTTTTTTTGTCCCTGCTGCGTGGCTTGTGGATCTCAGTTCCCCAACCAAGAACTGAACCCGGGCCCTCAACAGTGAAAGCCCAGAGTCCTAACCACTGGACCGCCAGGGAATTCCCTCATCTACATTTTTAATTGTCTCTTTTTACAACAATTTTGCAATATCATTGTCCAGGGAGAAAAGAAAAAGATAATTTAGTCCCTCCAGCATAACTGATTGAAAAACATTGTCACTGCTATTTTACAAGACTTTCCGCGTGACAACTCGTTACTGGTTGTATCGCGTACATTATTAGGACTACTGTGGCAGCTGGAGAGAACTTCGTCAAGTTTCTTCCATAAGCTGGGAAGCCTCAGGGTCGTGTGCTTTTCCTGGGCCATGACTAATCTAAAATGTCCCTGCTGACCTGACGAAACTTCTTACATCATGTCCTTGTCACACTGGCTGTTAGGGTCCACGTTATCTTGTCAATGTCAGCGTTTCCTGTTAAATCAGCGGATGTTTATCCTCTTCCAAAAGTTAGGGTGATTCACTCCTTCCTCCTGGTTAGTTGCCACGGGTGTTCCCGGAAGCTGTTTTCTACGCCAGGATGTCTGGCAGTAACTTCCTAACCAAGTGGCTGGGGAGGACGTGTGTTCTCCACTGACCCCCAACCCATGTTCCCATAACTCAACTTCCCTTTGGCCAGATCCCGAGAGTGCCACCCCCAGAGCCACTCCAGCCAGAGGGGAAGTATGACGGGGGACCTGAGAGAGTATGGGAACGGCTGTGGTCACATTGTCCTCATTTAGCAAATGTTACAAAACCTTCTGGGCATATGAAGGCCCTGTATGAACCCAGGAGACTGCATGGACCCATGGCCTCCCTGTGGTGCCTGTGTCCATCTGTGCCCAGGGCCCCACTGTCCCCACCACTCTGGCGTCATAGCCCCTGTCTCCATAGCAGAAGCCCCTGCGCGTGTTCAAGGTGTGGGCGGGACCACATTCCCTCCACTCTGGGCTGCTGTCCTCCAGCTTCTAGAGCCACGTTCCTGGCATTCCTGAGCAGCACTGCACCTTTGTTCTAAAATTTGTGCCCAGGGGACTTCCTTGGTGGCACAGTGGTTAAGAATCCGCCTGCCAATGCAGGGGACACGGGTTCGAGCCCTGGTCCGGGAAGATCCCACGTGCCGTGGAGCAACTAAGCCTGTGCGCCACAACTACTGAGCCTGTGCTGTAGAGCCTGCAAGCCACAACTACTGAACCCGTGTGCCACAACTACTGAAGCCCGTGCGCCTGGAGCCCGTGCTCCGCAACAAGAGAAGCCACCTCAATGAGAAGCCCGCACACTGCAATGAAGGGTAGCCCCAACTCGCCGCAACTAGAGAAAGTCCATGCACAGCAACAAAGACCCAACGTAGCCAAAACTAAATAAATAAATTTATTTTAAAATTAATTAATTAATTAAAATAAAATTTGTGCCCAGAATTTGTTTTAATCACCTATGATAAGGTGACAGAAACGGAGACAACTGCCTTTGAAGAAAGAACTTTTTTTTTCAGTTTTTATTTATTTATTTTTACATCTTTATTGGAGTATAATTGCTCTACAATGGTGTGTTAGTTTCTGCTTTATAACAAAGTGAATCAGCTATACATATACATATGTCCCCATATCCCCTCCCTCTTGTGTCTCCCTCCCACCCTCCCCATCCCACCCCTCTAGGTGGTCACAGAGCACCGAGCAGATCTCCCCGTGCTATGTGGCTGCTTCCCACTAGCTAGCTATTTTACATTTGGTCGTGTGTATATATGTCCATGCCACTCTCTCATTTCTTCCCAGCTTCCCCCCCTCCACCCCGTGTCCTTAAGTCCATTCTCTACGTCTGCCTTGAAGGAAGAATTTATTATTCACATTTCTCAAGAGAAGGGGCCACCCCATCAGGAGCATAGGTTTGGGTCAGGAGGCAGAAGCAGAAGTGAAGAGAATGTGGCCCAGAGCCTTAACTGGGGTTTTCACAGGAAGGAATGGGTGAGGCAGCACAGGTACACATGGCAAATTTAGGATTGGACAGTTTGAATAATTCTGGCAGGCCTGAGCGCTAGGGGCAGTGCTGCTTGTCCAGTGCCCAGCTCTGAGGGGGTCTGGGGCAGGGGGCATGTCGGCGCAGTGGGTGAGAGTGGCTGAGGGGCCAGTTCGCTGTGGGGAGGCTCAGACTGGGAGGGCTGTCTCTCCAGGACCAAGGCCCCAAATGCCAGTGCACCAAGAATACAGAAAATAAGCAAATATAGCCAATACAGGCAGAGACAGATATGGGGTGGGGGGCGGATAGAAGGAAACCGTTCTTCCCTGCTTAGAGATACAGGACAGGTTTTTTATTTTTTATTTTTATTTTTATATTTTTTGCGGTACGCGGGCCTCTCACTGTTGTGGCCTCTCCCGTTGCGGAGCACAGGCTCCGGACGCACAGGCTCAGTGGCCATGGCTCACGGGCCCAGCCGCTCCGTGGCATGTGGGACCTTCCCGGACCGGGGCACGAACCTGTGTCCCCTGCATCGGCAGGTGGACTCAACCACTGCGCCATCAGGGAAGCCCTAGGCCAGGTTTTATTTGAGAAAAAACAGGCTTTTGTTTAAGAGAAGGAAGAGGGAGAAAGATTGACGGTACTGCCAGCAGGGCCCCTGGTCCTCTTACCAGTCAGAGACAGGGAGGAAAAGCCTAACAGAAAAATAAATGAAGAAATAAATGAAGAGGGAGAAAAGGATGAAAGAAAAAACCAATATAAGGGCACAGAGGGGAGAAAATAAGGCCTAATTCTGCCCGTTCTTTTCCCTGTAAAAGTTAAGGGTCGCTCCCGGTGGAAAAGCACCCCGTGCAGCTGTGGTCCCGCTGTTAGGGCCCCACACCAGAAACCCACACTGCCAACACCATGGCCTCCACCGACCAGCGACCAGACACTTTGCTCAGTGGGTGCCTCTCCCCACCGCTGGCTCCACCCTGAAGGGACGGCCACGCCTCTCCAGGCCACCCTGGCACCTGGCCGCCTTCCAGCACGCACCGTCCTGGCAGGCGAGCCCTTGACCAACCTTGACCAATGGCAGACGCCTTTCTCCAGGAACACAGGTGTGGCCTCGCTGTGATGACGTCCTCCTCCAAGGACAGCCACTGGACACACAGGTCCAACATCTTCTAGTCCTTGTTGAGTTCTGGTGGCCACATATTCTTCCCCCAGACCCCCTGGCTACCTGGGGAGCCCCTTAGGATGACCTGAGTAGCAGCGGCAGGAGTCTGTACTGTGTGAACAGCACTGCCCTTTACCCCACATGACGGGGCTCCTCCCGTGCCTCAGCCCTGAAGACGGACGGATCCAGAGGTCCATCCAGACGCCGGCTGGTCTTCACGCAGCTGTCTTAGCAGCGGGTGCCCTGAACAAGTGGCCCATCTGCACATTGATCAAAGACTGTCCAACCATCACCTAAAAATCGCCCCCTTCAGAGGTGAGAACCCTAGGAATCTCTTGTCTCACAGACTCCCAAATATATATTAAAATCACACGTTTCCACGTGCACTAAGGCCACGACGTGAGGTGTGGCCAGGACATGCTACACATGTCACTTCTCAAAGTATAGTCCCTGAGGGCTCCCAGAGGGCCTGTGTGGCTGAGACAAAGATTGGTCTCCTCAAACACCCCTTTTCAAATTCCAGTCCAGCAAGTGGAACCCTAGATGGGCCTCTGTCTTGTCCCAGGCCTTAATCTCTCTTAATTCAAGGACCGTGGCTAACTCACACCTCACGCCAAGTTTCAAAGCTTTTCCACTGCCCTTTCCTCTGTTAAAGGGGACCTGTCCTGCCTTTGGGCACTAAAGACTCTTTGCACATAAGGATACTTTAATAATGCCCATCCCCTCCCTCCGCCTCCCCATGGGGTCCTGCCTCCTATTTCTAGGGATCTGTGTCCGTCTGTCTAAGCACACATGATTAAAACAAATCCTGAGTGAAAATTTTGGGACAATCTTCAGATGGCTTTCTTTCTTCTGAAGTCACCACGCAGCCTCTTTCATGTCAAATCTCCCTCTGCCTCCCCCTTACAAGGACACTCAGAACCCGCTCGGATGATCCAGGGTCATCTCCCTATCTCAAGACCATTAACTTAGTCCCACCTGCAAAGTCCGTTCACGGTAGAAGCTCCCACTCAGAGGACGTGGGGGGCCAGCCACTCACACACCGTGTGCCCCTCACAATCCCTGGGCTACTACTGTTGTCATATACTTCAGTCTCTGGATATATTTCGAGCCCCATGAGCTGTTATTATTGCCGTGTTATGTGTCACTCTTCATTAGACTTATAGACAACAGACCTTTCTGCTGCGTTTCCTTCCTTCCTGCCCCTCTGGGCTGCAAGGATCACCATTCTTCTGGAAGAACACCAGTTACCGTTTCCGTAAAGGAGGGTCAGAGGTGACAAGTGTTCTCAGAGTTGGATTCTCTGAAGCGTCTTTATTTGACCTCCATTTCAAAGCATGCTTTTTGCTGGATCGAGATGTCCTGGCTAACAGTGGTTTAGTTTGAAGTTTTCCTTTCCTTGGCTGCTGGTTCTGGCCGCTTCTGTTGGAAAGTCAGTGTTCTTTCTTGCTGTTTTGCACTTTGAGGGTAACGGGTCCTTTCCCCCTCAAGCTGCTTTGAAGGCTTTCCCTTCAGCTTTGGTTTCAGCATTTCACTAGGACCCGTCTGGGTTCTGCTGCCTTTGTACTTTTCCTCGGGCTACGGAGCACGTCTTCATTCTGTGACTGGATGTCGTCCATCACTTTTAGAGCTCCTCTCTCTTCAGCCCAAGGGACTGGTGACACTGGTTGACTCTGGGGCGGGGTTCTGCTGTCCGAGGGAGGACAGTGCAAGGACAGAGGCTCTTCCCCGAGTCCTGAGACGTTTGATTGGTGGAGGATGTGATGCTGTACGACCTACAGTATATGTAGTTATACACACACGTAGTACATGTGCAGTTTGAAGCTTAAACATTCACCGCTGACCCCACCTCCCCCAACACCCAGGCCGCGCTGCCCATCTGCCCATAGAAATGTCCACTTGGCTTCTCAAAGGCAGCTTAGCCCCCTGACCACCCCCGTTGCTTTACAACAGCCCTCCTCTCAGAAAACGTCACATCCGCACGCTGCTCCAGCCAAATTCCTAAGAGCCACCAGTCCACCTTCCAAATGTGTCCCACTTCTGACCACCTTCCACTGAGCAGCCGCCTGGCCCGCGGGTTAGGATACTTGCCGGCCCGCGAGCCGACCTTCCGAAGCATTAACAGACGACGGATTTCACAAGAGCGGCTGAAGGCCGAGCGCTTTCCGAGTGCCGCCCAGTCCCCGCAGTCTGCTCGCCGCGGGAGGGAACGGAAGGGAGCAAACTGCCGGGAAGGGGTTCCAGATTGGGGCGGGGGGATGGCAGCCTGAGGGCAGCTGGGCAGAGCCCACTGTCTTGAGAAGCGCTCCAGATTCCGAGGCTGCGGGAGTCCCCCGCCCCGCCACCCAGCCCCACACCCACCGCCCCGGGCCTGCCTCCACAGCCACCTCCCGCCAGACCCCGCCCACGCCTCCTGCTTTCCCCTCCCGGCCACGCCCCTCCCACAGCCCCGCTCCACGCCCACCGCTCCGGCCACACCCACCTCCCGCTGCCCGCCAGACCCCCGCCCGACCCGGTCCTGCTGAGGCCCCGCCCCGTGCCGGCGGTCACGTGGCGCGCGACCCGGAGGCGGAACCGGCGGGCGGGGCGCGGACCTCGGCTCCCGGAGCGCGGAGGGTCGGGTGGGTCTCCCGGGATTGGGGTGCTCCCGTGCCCGGGGCTTGCGTCCCCCGCGCCCCCGCCATGCGCCCACCTCGCCCCCGCGCCGCGCTGCTCGCGCTCCTGGTCCTGTCCCTTGCGGCCGCCGAGGCTCCGCACCTGGTGCGCGTGGACGCGGCCCGCGCGCTGCGTCCCCTGCAGCCCTTCTGGAGGAGCACCGGCTTCTGGTGAGCGCTCCGCGGGGGACACTGAGGTCGGAGCGGCCCAGCACGCCCCCGCTCGGTGCGCGCTCTTCCCAAACCGCGGCCGCGCACCCCGCCCCGGGCCTCCGGGACCCCCGTGTCGCACCTGGAGAGACCTGCAGTAGGCGCTCCGAAGTGAGGAGGGCCGCGGCTCGCTCCTTCCTTTCGTGTCCAGCCTCAGAGTGGGGATTTCCTCTCTGTCCGCTGGCTCTATGCGGTGTTTCCGGTGCTGCGGAGGTTTTCTAGCTGAGCGGCTGCCCCGTGTGGTGGGGGCCTGGGGCCAGGTCCTGAGTGTGTCTGGTCACTCCCCAGAGGCTGAAGAGCCTGGTGGCCAACCGCGGCAGCCCAGGCTGCAGGAGGGGCTGTGGCCCAGGACACTACTCTTTGGCGCAGACCGGGACCCCCTCGAGGGGGCAACCCCAGAATGTTAGACGTCCCTGCAGTGGGACCTGTCCCCGTCCCTGGTGTCCCCGATTGCCTCTGTCAGGCTTGGAGCTGATATCTCCCGGCCGGTGGGGCAGGGAGCAGGGTGGGAATGTGATCTCTCTGGGAGCCCCCGACCCCCATAAGCCTGAGACTTCATCACAGTCCTCGCACTAGGGGGCAGTTTATTACCTCAGGGACAGTAAAATTCATCAGCAGACACGCCCCGGTCCTTGCCCTGAGTTTGTAGGTGTGGGGCCTGTGCTGAGGCCCCTCCGCTGGCCCCATCAAGGGGACCAATGCCTCCGCTCCCCCTTGTTTTGTGCCCAGTCCCCCACTGCCGCACAGCCAGGCTGACCGGTATGACCTCAGCTGGGACCAGCAGCTCAACCTGGCCTACGTGGGTGCCGTCCCTCATGGTGGCATCGAACAGGTTCGGACCCACTGGCTGCTGGACCTCATCACGGCCAGGTGGGTGATGGAGGGGATGGGCAGCCTGGGGGCAGCTGGGCAGAGCCCAGTGTATGGAGATGCAGACGGAGACTAAGAGGAAGTGGCGTCTGGGTGTGGAGGACTGTGCAGTACCGGGCCGTGGCGGGGTCACGGGGTGGGGGACCCCTGCTCCAAGAAGCCATTGCCGCTGTGCTTCTCGGCCAAGCATCCTGGGGGCAGGGGAGAATGGAGGGCACCCTCCTGGCGGCACAGGCGCTGTGGGTGCTGGGGCAGCCCCTGGATCGGGCACAGCTGGACCCTGCAACGGCGAGTGGGCACCCTCGCTCTGTGCTCAGACTGTGGGGATGCCATGCCAGGGGCCGGGCTGAGGTCGTGTTGGTCACATCTGCCTTTGGCCCTGCCAGCCCCTGTGGGGGCTGAGGCACAGGGTGTAAGAGACACTTGGGTGTGTGCATTGCGGGGTTTCCTAGACACAGAGACTCTCACACCCCTGGCCAGAGCTGCTAGCTCTCACTTGGGGGGCGGGGGGCTAGCGGGCCAAGGGACCAACGTCCTTTTGGCACCTTGGAGGCCACGTGACTGCCTCAGGGTCCTTGTTCAAGTAAGACAGGACACTGACTGTCAGACCGGCTCCACAGACCACAGATGCACAGCACTGGGCCCAAGTTGGCACCGAGGCAGCGTTTGTCTCCAAGGTGCAGTTGAGGGTTCTCAAGTGTCTGGGTCCTTGTGTGTGTTCACTGCCACCCTCCATCCCATTTGGGGTTCCCTGGGCCCTCTAGATTGGAGGCACCAGGCGACAGCAAGATTGCAGTGATGGATGGTGGGAATGGAGGCTGGCGGCAGGTGCCGGCTCTGTTAGAGGGTGTAGTTGGTGGCTACCAGCTCCTGGCAGCGGGCTCGGGCCGCCTGCACGGCACAGTGCACGCTGGGGAACAGCTGCCCCTCCTCGGCCGCGTCCCCCTGGTCCTCCCCGAGGAAGCCGCCTCTCCTCAGGGTGTCCCTTACTGAGGGGCTGCAGCAGGCCAGGAGCAGGGTGATGCCCAAGGCCCCGTAGTCTCGGCGCAGGTCCTGCAGCGTGGCCAGGCCGGCAGCATCCAGGAACAGCAGCGGGGCACAGTCAATGACCACTGTGTGGAAGCAGGTTGCTGAGGGCACCAGCGCAGCTGTGCTGCTCCCGGGACCCAGGTCCCTGCCTTCGACAGGCTCTCCCTCGCCAGCCCCCACCCCCGGGCCCCGCTCCTTCCTCCTGGTGGCTGCATACCCCGCGTTCAGCCCGGTGAGGCTGTAGAGTGACCGCAGGAAGAAGTCCTTATTGGCGTAGTAGAGGGGCCCCGTGAAGCGGAACACCTGCACACCAGGCTCGGGGACCAGGCCCTCAAATTCTGCTGGGTCGCCGTAGAAGGTGGAATCCCCGGCGCGGGCGAGCAGGGCAGTGCGTGGGTGCCGTGTGCGGCCGGCCAGGCTGAGCAGTGAGAGGAGAATGCCGGCCAGGAGCCCGGCCTCGGTGCTGACCAGCACGCAGGTGGCCGCCGTGGCCACCCAGACCAAAGCATCGGCAGGGCTGAGCCGCCATAGCCGCGGGACGTCCCGCACCTTGCGCAGGGCCCCACGCAGGCTGACGATGATGATGCAGGCCAGCACGCTCCGCTGCAGGTCCCGGAACAGGGGCGCTAGCGCCAGCACCACCAGCAGCACCACAGCGGCGCTGACCGCGCTGGACAGCTGCGTGCGGCAGCCGGTGGCTGTCTTCACCAGGCTCTTGGCCAGGGCAGCGCTGGTGGCAAAACAGTGGAAGAAGGCAGGCAGCACATTGCAGCAGCCCACAGCCAGCAGCTCCTGGTTGGCGCGCACAGAGTAGCCATGGCTGCGGGCGAACATCTCTGCCAGTGAGATGGAGAAGGCGGAGCCCACGAGGGCCAGGGACACGGCGTCCAGCGCCACGTGCCCCACTAGCGCCGGGTCTGGCACATGCGGGGCCATGAAGCCAGTGGGGATGTTGCCAGCCACGCTGGAGCCGAAGCGCTCGTGGAACTGCCCGAAGTGGGACACGAGCGTGGCCGCCCCGATGACCAGCAGTTCTGCGGGCAGCGGCACCTTCAAGTAGTGCCGGTAGCGGTCCGAGAGCTCCTTGGCCGCCAGCAGCACGGCCAGGCATGCGGCACTGGTGAGCACGTCGCACAGGTTGGCCTGCCCGGCACTGCGCAGCAGGCTCAGCCATGTGCTGACCACCAGGCCCGGCCCCTGGTGCCGCGGGACCCGCACACCCAGCAGGTGTCGGAGCTGGGAGGTCAGGATGGTCACTGAAGCCCCCATGGCGAAGCCGTCCAGCAGCGGCTGCGAGAGGTAGGCGGACACGAAGCCCAGCCCGAGGACGCCCATGAGGACCTGCAGACAGAGCGTGGTCAGGGCTGCAGGGTGCGGGCACAGCACAGAGCCGGACCTCCCTCCCTCGCATTGCTTATTTCCCACGTGGACCCCATCCGCGGCTGCCTGCACATGTGTGAGCGCGCACAGGCACAGCAGACGCCGGAGTGCACGCTGTGGCCACGACACTCACCGTGGTCTCACACACGCGGGCTCTGGGCATCGGAAGGCAGCTCCTTTCTCTGCCCTGTCCACAGCACCGCCCCCCTCCCGGGGGACCTGGAGCTGAGGGGAAGGACCTGAGGTGGCCCTTGGGAGGGGGCGACATTGGGGTGGACAGTCCTGGTCCAGGGAGGGCTGGGTGCAGGGAGGCAATGGGAAGGCAGGCGGGCAGGCAGTTCCCAGGATCCCACTTGGGACAGGAAGCTGGGGAGGATGTGCAGACCAGGTGGGGGCACATTTGGGCCCGAGGCCACACTCTGCAGCTGGCCAGGCAGGCTCCCCACCCCGGGCACCCTCAGCCCCTCTTGTGCCCCAACCTGGGGTGCTGTCACGCACTCACTTCTGCCTATGCCCTGTTCTCTCCTCTCCTTGTGGGTTAAGCCACCGCCCTGACCTCCTGTCTCCCCCGGGCTTGGCCCTTGCAGAGGGGCGACCAGTACCTGAAGGGGCTGCTCTGAGTGGCTGAGCCAGCCTGTCTAGGCCCAGGCCCAGCTCCTCACCTGGTAAATCCCGGCCAGCAGCGTGAGGGCAGTGGCCACGCGGATGGCGTAGCAGTCCCGGCTGCAGTCCTGTAGCCCAAGCGCCAGCATGGTGGCCGAGGCGTTGAGGGCACTGTGGTTGGCCCCGGGCCCCGGGCCGTCCTGGGCGGGGTCGAAGCCGGCCAGCAGGAGCTCGCGGTCCACCACCTGGCCCACCATGAGGCAGAGCAGGCTGAAGATACCCACGGAGACGTGGCGTGAGGTGCCCATGAGGAAGTAGATGAGGTTCGCAAAGAAGGACGTGTAGAGGCTGTAGATGGGCTGCAGCCCGGCCAGCAGTGAGTAGGCGATGGCCTGAGGGACCAGGATGATGCCGATGACCAGCCCAGATACGACGTCACCTGCCAGGTCCTCCCGAGGCTGGTACTGGCGGAGCCAGCGCGTTGCGGGGAGCAGGTCCTGCAGCAGCGCCCAGGCCCCCTGCACGCTGCACGCACAGCTCCGCCGCAGCCGGGCCTTCAGAACCTCTCGCAGGCCCGGGGGTGTGGGGGGCCGCCGGCGAACCAGCACCAGCCCCCTGCCCTGCTGTGTGCACTCAGGGGACACTTCCATCTTGGGGCACCAGCCCACCCCCCGAGAAAACCTGCAAAGTGGGCAGAAGTGGGTGTCATTGCTGGGGTGGCAAGACGTGTTAGAGTCAGAGGGCGTCACGGAGACCCAGACTCGCGTGGCCAGAACAAGCTCCGCTGCTCTCTGTCCACGCCAGAGGCCCCTCTGCTCTGCCGTCCAGACCACCATAGTCCCCTCTGGTCGTCCCTCCATCACCTCTGCACTGCCGCCCTGCTGGCAGGAAGAGCCTTGCAGATGCCAGGACCCCAAATCTGTGCTGCAGCAGCGCCTGCCACTGCCTGGTCCTTGCGGCAGAATTCCTGGAACGTGCTTTGAGGGGCTGGCTGGGAGGGGAGTGGGGGTGACTGGTGTCCATCGCCTGCAGGATGTTCTGGGACAGCAGGCCCCTTTCCCAGTGCGTGTTAACGCTTCTGGGTTTTGGCTGGTGTTTCAGGCTGCACAGGCGCACCGCGGAACACACGTGCCAACCGTCCCTGCTGTCCAGAGGGCAGCCTGCCACCCAGCCCAGGCTGACCTTGCCTCTGTGCTCAGCGAGTGCCAGGGCGTCCCGTTCATAGCTGTGCTGAGGTCTGCCGGGACTTCAGCTCTTGCTGTCCCCCTCATGGTGACATGAAGCAGATGGTCTCTGCTTCCTCAGAGCCTGGTCACCCTGGCGCGGTGTGTGCACTGGCCGGGGATGCGGGGCCTGGGGTGTCCCCGGGTGTGGAGGACGGGCGCTCGTCCTGGCCTGGTGTGAGGTGTGGGCAGGCGGACGCTGCCCCCCGGGCTCGAGTGGCAGGCCTGTCCTTTGGGGGATGCTAGGGGAGCTGTTTCTTTCCTTTGAAGACCTCACCACACAGGGGTCCCTGGACACCTTGAGCTCAGCCAGCCCCCGAGGTCCAGGTGTGTTGACTGAGTGACTGTTTAAACAATGGGGAGTCCACAAAAGAAACACTGGAATTGGGCTCTTCCACTCACGGTGTCCTGCCCCTCCGCTCCATCCAGGGAGCTGGCCTCTGCTGTGGCCGAGTTGTCTAGAGCCCTCGCTGCCCTGCCGCAGGGTCCCAGGGGGACTCTTACCTGAGGGGGCCCCTCACGGGCTTGGCAGATAGTGCGGGCCTAGCTTGTCTGTCCCCGGGGCCTCTGGCTCAGTTAGCAGGTGGGCATGCAGGTGGTGTGCTCAGGCACAGAGCTGGCCTGGCACTGACCGGTGGGCAGCGCTCTGTGCTTAGCATCTGACTGCTCGGCTGTGCTGGGCTTGCAGTTAAATCATTTACTCCAAAGATTGCTGAGTCATAGGTTCCCCCAGATGAGCATTACCTGGGCGGCTAATACGGGGGAGTTGTACTGTAATCAGAGGCTCACAGATAATTACAATTGTGTGGGACTCTTACAAGCTTCCAGCCTCCCAGGAGCAGGGCTCCAGGTGCGGGATAGGTGGGCTGGGGCATTGAGTGGCTGGAGCGGGAAGCTTGGACTCTGGGCCCCGGGGGGAGGCAGAAAGCTCAGGAGCCTGGCCAGTTGTGTTGGGGGAGGGGGTGGGGAACAGGCAGCGTGCTACCCCTCGGCTCTGGGGCCCCGTGCACAGTTCGCAGGACCCTGGAGTGTGGGCAAGGATGGGGGTCCGAGGGAGGGGCTGGTCTCCGAGCCCCATCCCAGGACATCCTGTCTGCCAGGAGATGGGTCTGGTCCGCGCAGGAGCCGGCTGGGCCCAGAGTAGCCCCATGTTGGCTTCTGCTCCGTGTCCTTGTGTGGAAAGCAGGCACAAGGCCACTGCGGGGGGTGGTGGCCGAGGACTGGAGGGCTGCCAGGCATCGAGATACAATTAGCACAGGTGTGCCCTTCCTGCTGCAGGGACAGGAGTCCTGGTTCTGTCCCCTGGAGCCCCACCACCTGGATCCCAGCCAGGTGCTGGCCCGGTGCGGTGGGTGGCCGCCTGGCCTCGCCACGCCTCCATCCACTCCAGGGCCAGTGGGACCTGCCTCACAGGGCCGGTGTTAAGGTAAACGGTCCCTTTAGATGACTACCCTCGTGTCCCATGTACAGTTAACTAAGAGTGCGCTGCTGTTTTTAAAATTACTCAGAACCTCAGTTCTCCCATCTTTAAAATGAACAAGTGGGTGCCTGAGGGGCAACGTGGGGAAAGAACACCACAGCCCCGAGTGTTCTCCATCCTGGAGGGGAGGCCTGAGAGGCTGCGAGGGGCCCCTTTGACGGGACTGCAGGGCTGAGCTGGCCTGCGCCTGCTGTCTCCCAAAGCCCAGGGCAGGGGGGCGGGGGGAGCTCCATCCAGGCACCTCCCACATTCAGCCTCACTTTGGGACCTCCCTCCAGAGCCTCCCTGAAAGCTCTGCCACATCCGTGGCCTGGATGGGAAAGACCAGAGGCCCCATTTGGGGGTAGAGGTGGGAGTGGAACCCCAGGGTGGCTGGGGGGATAGCCAGAGAGTGGGAGGGTCTCTGCACACCTGCATCAAGGGGGAGGAGTGGTCAGGGCCGAGGCCCCACTGCGATGCCGCGTCCATCTCCAGATCTGATTCCTTGTTCTTGAAGAGTCTGTGTTGGGCCCCAAGATCTCGCCCTGCCCTCCGGAGTCTGAACCCAACCACCCAGGGCAGAGCCTGGGGCCTCCCAGAACGGCCCCTTCCCGCCGAGTCCTGCGCAGTACCCACTCAGTCCTGGGGGGGTGCTGTTTGCCCAAGGATGTGGTTTACAGGAGCCACCGCCCAGAGGGCCGGCGGGACAAGTCACAGCAGTTCAGGGGCAGATAAGACTCCTCTCGGCTGGAGTGGAGGGGTCACTGAGGGGTCATAACACGCTGTCTTCCAACCCAGCTACCGGCGGAGCGGCAGTGTGGGAACTCCCTGCATGACACGTGTGGGCAGAGGTGGCGGCTGGGCCCACCGTCGGGGAGGGGAGGGGTGAATGGGGGCGGCGGCCCCTCCCCCTCTCAGAAGGTGGGGACAGGGCTTTCGGGGGCCGCCTAGGTTTGGAGCACCTGTGGTGGGGTTTTAGGCAGGTGGAGATATTGATATTTCAGGGAGGGGCTGTTCTCAGCGCTGCAGCACCCATTTCCCTCGTCCAGCTGCACCGCAGGGGCCTGGCCTTGGCTGCCTTGGTGGCAGGGACTGGGCCTCTACTCCCCCAGCCCCTGCCCAGGCTGGGTGTCTAAGCAGGTGAAGAGATATAACTGAAAGAGAACTGCAGGACCCTGGGGTCTAAGCGCCCCCCCCCCCCACCTGTCCCTCTGTGCTTTGAGGACTGTGGTCTTCATGCTGCCATCTGACCAGGCACACAGGCGAGCGTCTTGGGTCCTGGGGCCTTGCTGGCCGAGGCCCACTGTCCCCCTTCACCTCAGTGGGCCCACTGCAGACTCCTCCACTGGGGCAGGGGGGCAGCAGGACCCTGGCGCGGGTTAACCAGCATGGGGCGTGGGGTCTCCAGCACCTCTGCCTGCTGGAACCGCCCTCATCTTGCCTCCTGCCCAGTCCTGTGCCACATGGTTGTTATTTTAATATTGGTCTTTAAATCACCATTTTAAGACACTGAGTACACTTATTTGGAAAGGAGCCATGTATCCCCACAAGTGAAAAGAGGCTGGGCTGCAAGCCCGTTCTCATCTCCAGGGCCCCGAGAACCAGACCCCAGCGCTCCCAGTTCCAGAAGAGCGACTCTCCTGCCTCCCCGGCCAGCACCTTCACAGCCCCGGACCCTGACGGTTCCCACAGCGGCGGGTCTGTGTCTCCCCCTCTGAGCACTCTCGCCCCGCCCCATGTATTTCCCCACCCCAGCCCCGAGCCCCGCCATCCCTGCCGACCACGCGCGCCCCGGGTTCCCACCCCGTGCATTTCCACATGCACCCCCGCTCTGCACCTCTTCCCACGGGTGCGCCCCCCAAGCCAAGCACACGCGGCCCGGGCCCCACCCAGCACATTTCCATCCGCCCTGCGCCCCCTCCCACGGGTGCGTCCCTCCCCTTGCCAGACGAGCAAGCGCGGCCCCATCTGCACCCGGCCCGATCCCCACCCTGTGTTCCCCAGATTCCACGCCCGAGCATGCGAGGCCTGGGGCCCCGCCCCGCGCACCCGAGCACTCACCAGTCCTGGGTGCTGCTGGGTCCTCGCGGCGCACGCGCTCAGGCCCAGGGATGGGGGGGGCGTTCCTGGTGCAGGCGTTCCTGACAGCCGCCGGCATGCAGTGAATAAAGTCGTTGTGCAGCCTCGGCTGCAAGTGCCGGGCCAGGAGCCGGAGGCGACGCTGCCTGTGCCTCGCGCCCAGGTTCAGCCCCCTGCGTGGCTGGAGGATGGAGAGGCTCTCGGGCTGGACTGCGTCTGTGACCCAGGCCTCTGCAGGGGGAGTGCAGGGGTGGGCTGCGCACTACACCTTCTGGCTCAGCCCCCTCACTAGCTTTGATCTCTCAAATTCCCCTCCCAACGGAGGCTGAGACGGATGGAGACCTAGGCACCGACACTGGGGCCCGAGGACTGCTCCCCGGGGTTTCTGGGCCTGGGATCACCCCAAGATTGGGTTTTCTGGTCCCCGGGGGGCAGGTTACTGACTCCTAGGGCATTTCTGGGTGCCGACGCTGGATGGGTCAGCGGACACTCAAGTCCACTCAGAGTGACAGGCTGAGATCGGCTCTGCGGCTGGGGCTCCCCTGGTGACACCCTGCTGGCCCAGGACACTGAGCGCCAGAACAGCATTTACCCGAGGCCTGATGTGCTCCCGCCCCAAGTCGGCCCAGCGCTGCCAGGATCTGCAGAGAAAGCCTGGCACCCGTCCCCAGGCCTCCACTGTACAGGCGTCGCCCATCACCCACGCCTGCTCCCCCACCTCCATCTGTGGGACTTTGGAACCCGTCCGCTGCCACCATTTAATTTTTACCCGAGCGCTTAAGTTTTTTTTTTCTTTGCTACCGGTGGTGACCTTTGGAGGGGGGAGGGGCGGACCCCCTCTGTGCACGTGCTGTGGGTTTGGGCTCCGGAGGTGGGAAGACGCAGCCTGGCCTGGTGAGAGCTGGAGGCACCCTGTCTGCGTGGTGGCTCGGCCTTGACCTTGTGCAGTGACGAATGGGGCAGAGGCCCGGAAGGGAGGTGCTGACTTGTCCAGACCCTCGCTGTCCCTCAGGGGGACAGCGCTGTGCTGGCCAGACTTGCGTGGGACTGACTGGGAGACTTAGACCCAGAGCGGTTCAGGGCCAGATTCCACCTTGATCCCTCGTCGCCCCTCCCTCGCCGCCGCCGCCGCCGCAAGGCGGGACGCACCTGGCTGCCACTAGAGGGCGCAGCTGCACGCCCTCTGGAACGTGTCCGCCCTCCCCCTCAGATCTGTGGATGGACCAGGCGTGCCCTCAGGGGAAGCCCTCAGACCCTCTGCCGGCCCACCCGTCTGGGCCACCCCAGGCTGCCGCATCAGCCGCAGGCTCGGTGCTCTACTCCGCCTGCCTCGCCCTCCTTGCCTTGGCCTGAAGGCTGAGCACCAGTTTCCTCACCCAGCCCCCGACCCCAGGTGCACCACCTCCACGCCAGCGCATTCGAGACCCATCTTACTCCCCCGCGTGCCTCTGCCAACTGCACGCACCCCCAGGTGCTCAAGCGAAATCCACGGTTGTGCAGAACCCCCCCTTCCCAGCTCCCCTCCAGTCCGGCAGTGGACGCTGGCCCCTCTGCCTCCTAAATCCATCCGCTCCAGCTCCCCCTTGCTGCTGCACCGACACCACCCAGTCCGGGCACCATACCTCCCCCCGGGGAACCGTCTTCCAGCTCCCACTCTGGCTCCAATGGGCCGATGAAGGGATCCTTTCAAAACACGGCAAAGGCAAAACTATGGAGACAGTAAACACGTCAGGGGTTTGGGGTGGGGGGAGGATAAAGAGGTGAGGCATAGAGGATTTTTAGGGCAGTAAAAATACTTCGTGTGATACTACAGTGGTAGATACATGCCATTATACATTTTTCCAAACCCATAGAATGTACATCACCAGGTGAGCCCTAATGTGGACTGTGGATTTGGGGTGACTATGATGTCAGTGTAGGTCCATCAGTTGTAATAGAAGTCCCACTCTGGGATGTTGATCATGGGGGAGGCTGTGCATGTGGGGAGGGAGCGTGGCTGGAGGTAAATGGGAAATCTCAGTACCTCCATCTCAATTTTGCTGTGAATCCAAAACTGTTCTAAAAAAATTGTCTTACAAACACATAAAAGAAGTCATGGTACTGCTGCTTCAATCCCTGAGAGGACTCCCCATGTCACCCAGGGTCCCATCCTGAGTCAGGATCCCATCCTCACCGTTGTCACAAGGCCTCGTGTGACTGCATCGCTCACAACCCACACCCTTCTTCTGCCCCAGGCCCACTAGCTGCTTTTCTGCTGCTTGATTATCATGAGTTCATTTCTACCTCAGGGATGAGTGCAGGGCGGGGAGGCTGCCCTTCTCCCTCTCTGCCTGTCCACATTGCCTCTCAGAGTGTGGAAGGGGGGCAGGGGTAGTGTTGAGCCAAGTCTGGGGCCCTGGCCTCCAGGAGGTGCAGGGAAGCAGGATATGGCACCACAGGGCCCTGCCAGGCTCATCCCACAGCCTCCCGCTTCACTGTCAGCTGTCTTTAGGATGCCTATTCTTCCCCCCTCCATCCTGTTGTACCTTTCCCAAAAGACCTGCCTGCCCCCTCCCACAGGCTATTCTGAGCCCCTGAAGGCTTGAGGGTGGGATTTCGGTACAGACACCCTAGTTCATACTAGGCTGTGAGTGACTAATAGGCTTACATAGTTATGTTTTCTGAGGAGAGGGGCCAGTTGAGTCTGGAGCCTAGTCCTGCATGGCACCTTGCAGGTTTCTTAGCTGCTTGAATGTGGCCACAGTTCCAGTCCCAGGCCCACCTTCCCCCATCCTGACATTGAGTGTCCTTCTACAGGGGGTCAGCCAGGCACGGCCTGAGCTACAACTTCACCCACCTGGACCGGTACCTGGACCTTCTCAGGGAGAATCAGCTCTTCCCAGGTAAGCCGCCAGCCTCGCCCTTGTACTGCTGGCCCCACCCCCTCCCCTTGGCCTGGCCCTTCTGGGTCCTCCTGGTTGCCCACTCAGGGCCTACCCCAGTGCGGCCTGGTGGAGACAGGCAGGTGAGCAGTGGGACAGCCACTCTCATGTGCTGCAGGCTTTGAGCTGATGGGAAGCCCCTCCGGACGCTTCACTGACTTTGAGGACAAGCAGCAGGTGTTCGAGTGGAAGAACCTGGTCTCCCTCCTGGCCAGGAGATACATCGGTGGGCTGGGCGCATGCCCTGCGGGGACAGGGTGGGCACTCCTGGGCAGGCTCTCCTCCCACACCCATCCAGGCCACCTCCTGGTCTTCTCATCATGAACCCACTGAACCAGGGCCTCCTGATGGGGGAGGGGGGCAACTCATAGGGAATCAGACACTCCGGTCACATCCAAACCTCCCACCATGGTTGCCCCTCCCTGGGGATCCCCATGAGCCCATGACCCTGCCCCAGGGGAGGGGCCCTCTCACCACAGTAGAGACCCTCTGCAGGTAGGTACGGCCTCAAGCACGTTTCCAAGTGGAATTTTGAGACGTGGAATGAGCCGGACCACCATGACTTTGACAACGTGTCCATGACCTTGCAAGGTGGGCAGGCCGGCCTCCTGGGGTCCTGCGGATCTGAGAGGGGGTGGCAGCCGCCCCTCCGGAGCGGGGGTGTGGACTCAGTGTCCCTCCCGCCCAGGCTTCTTGAACTACTACGACGCCTGCTCCGAGGGTCTGCGAGCCGCCAGCTCGGCTCTGCGCCTGGGCGGCCCCGGAGACTCCTTCCACCCGCTGCCGCGCTCCCCGCTCTGCTGGGGCCTCCTGGGGCACTGCCACAACGGCACCAACTTCTTCACCGGGGAGGTGGGCGTGAGGCTGGACTACATCGCCCTCCACAAGAAGGTCCAGCCCGGGATCCCCGCCCTTCCGTCCGTCCCCGCCCCCAACCCAGCGCCTACGCGGGGGTACCCCGCACGCGGCAACCCCAGAATCCCCGCCTGCTGCCTGCAGCCCCGCTGCCCCTCCGCGGCGGTCTCGGGGGTTGCTCAGAAGGGGCCTCTGCGCAGGGCGCGGGCAGCTCCATCTACATTCTGGAGCAGGAGGCGGCGGTCGTGCGGCAGATACAGCGGCTCTTCCCGAAGTTCGCGGACACCCCCGTTTACAACGACGAGGCCGACCCGCTGGTGGGCTGGTCCCTGCCGCAGCCCTGGAGGGCCGACGTGACCTACGCTGCCATGGTCGTGAAGGTGGGCCCACCGCCAGGCCCGCCCCCGGGGGAGGCGTTTCTCCGGGGTGAGAGGGGCGGGCAGGCGGACCCCGCGGTCGTGTTCCCAGCCACCCTGATGCCCGCAGGTCATCGCACAGCACCAGAACCTGCTGGTGGCCAACACCAGCTCCTCCGTCCGCTACGCGCTCCTAAGCAACGACAACGCCTTCCTGAGTTACCACCCGCACCCCTTCTCTCAGCGCACGCTCACCGCGCGCTTCCAGGTCAACGACACGCGCCCGCCGCACGTGCAGCTGCTGCGCAAGCCGGTGCTCACAGCGATGGCCCTGCTGGCCCTGCTGGGTGAGCCGCGTGCCGGGTTCTTTGTCACTTCCTGCGAGGGCGGGGCCAGGATGAGGCCTCAGTTGGACGGGGATGTCGTTCTAGGCCAGGAGTAGCTTTTGCAAAGGCCCGCGGAAGGATGTGCCCTGCTGGGGAGCTGGGAGCATGTTTCTTGCCCCTCCCCACCCTTCCCCAGCTCCGTGGGCCACAGAGGTTGTGGTGTGGCCGGGGACCTCCAGTGGAGGAGGGCAAATGGTGGGAAGCCGGGCCCTGGGAGGGTCGAGGGGCGACGACTCTGCGTGGTGACCCCTCTAACACCCGTAGACGGTGAGCAGCTCTGGGCTGAGGTGTCGCGGGACGGGACGGTGCTGGACAGCAACCACACGGTGGGCGTCCTGGCCAGCACCCACCACCCCACTGGCCCCGCCAACGCCTGGCGCACCACGGTGCTGGTCTACGCGAGCGACGACACCCGCGCCCACGCCAACCGCAGCGTACCCTTGACTCTAAGCCTGCACGGGGTGCCCCCGGGCCCGGGTAAGCAGGGCTCCCAGAGAGGGTGCTCCAGCCCCTGCGGTGGGGGTAGCTCTGGCGGGGCGGGGCCTGGAGGAGGCGAGACCCGGCCCCAGCATCCCGCTCCGCAGAGGTCGTCTTTGTCCAGCTCTACATGGACAACTGGCTCTGCAGCCCCTACGGCGAGTGGCGGCGCCTGGGCAGGCCCGTCTACCCCTCTGCTGAGCAGTTCCGGCACATGCGCGCAGCCGAGGTCCGCGGGGAACGTGGGGTGTGGGGTATGGGGCGGGGCGGCTCCCGAGGTCCGAGGGCCCTGAGCCCCTGACTCTGTCCCCAGGACCCGGTGGCCATGATGCCGCTCCCTTTTCCCAGCAGCGGCCGCCTGACGCTGCGCCCTGAGCTTCCTCTGCCCTCGCTCTGGCTGGTGCACGTGTGCGCGCGCCCGGAGGAGCCGCCGGGGCAGGCAAGTGGCAGTTCCCTTCCCTGCCGGCACCCCGGTCGCCCCCGCCCCCAACCAGTCTTGGTGCCTCACTCCCCCAGGTGACCCGGCTCCGTGCTCTCCCCTTGACCCACGGGCAGCTGCTTTTGGTCTGGTCCGATGAGCGTGTGGGCTCCAAGTGCGTGAGTGCCGTCACCACCCCTACCCCTGCCCCCACCCACGCGCCCTTGGTCCCCAGGTCCTCCGGGCTGTAGCGCCCATGTAGCCACTCTCTGTGGCCCTTTGGCCACCCAACGCGGACTGTGCTCTCTGCCGCCCATACAGCTGCCCCCACTGTTGGCACAAATGGCCCATGACTTTGTACCTCTGTGATGTAGGGTGGGGGCACCTACACAGACCATTTGCCCCTGGCACGTGTGCTCCAGACCCTTCCTCTCAGCCAGTGTGGCCCTTTGTCATTGCAGGAAGAGTGTCCTGGGCCCCGGGGAGGGGCCAGGAAGGGGGCTGGAGGGGAGTAGGACTCTGGGCGTCCCCTGCCTGCCAGCCCCCCTGGACCCCAGCCCTGGTCCTGCCTGACCTTCCCCAGGTGCCTGTGGACCTATGAGATCCAGTTCTCCCCGGAGGGTGTGGTGTACCTGCCCATCAGCAGGAAGCCTTCGACCTTTAACCTCTTCGTGTTCAGCCCAGGTGTGCCTGCTGCCTCAGCACAGTCCCTGTGGGGAGGGGTCCAGGGCCTTCTGGCACCTGGAGTTTGGGGGGATCAGAGGGATTCAGCTTCAAGAGCAGGCACGTACCTTTGTGTCCTCAGACACGGCTGTTGTCTCCGGCTCCTACCGGGTTCGTGCTGTGGACTACTGGGCCCGACCAGGCCCCTTCTCGAGCCCCGTGTGGTACCTGGGGGTCCCTGCCCCGTGAGGGCCACTGCTGCCTCGCGACTGGACCTGTGCTGACTGTGAGCCTGGGCGGCCAGAAGCCATGCTGGGCCAGACTGCCGTCAGCCTCTCAGCCAGTCATCCCCTCTGTTTGTCCCCTCCTGCCCCTCATTCACCCCCTTAAAGTGCCTTTCCACACACAGTAACGGGGACGGCCTTCGTGGTGGGCACTGGGCAGACACGAGGCCTGGCTGGAGTGAGGCCATCCCCGCCTCGCCCCACCCCTGCCTGTGGGAGCCGGGATGGGACTCGGGTCAAGCGCAGACAGGTGTGAGTTGCCACTGGAGTGCCTGCCCTGTGTGCCTGGGGTCTCTGGTGTCACCGCTGGGTGCAGCAGGCCCCATTCCCAGCCCCTGCGCCAGGAGGGCCCAGAGGGTTCCCACTTCCTGAGGCCCAGCCAGGCTGCCCCCTGCACCCTGCCTGCCCAGACTGTCCCCAATGGCAGGAAAGGCTGGCAGTGTCCACTCCTGCGGTCATCCGGGCTCCTTATCTGGGCCCAGGAGGAAACAGCACGCCCAGACGAGGGCGACTTGGGGACTGTGGATGGACATGTGGACAGGGGGCAGGGAAGCCACGAGGGGTGGTGTGGAGCCCTGGAGCTCCTCCCCAACCCCCCATGCCCACCCCAGGGCAGGTGGAGCTGACAGAGAACCGTGTGAAGAGGCCACCTGGTGAGGCCACGTGGCGAGGAGCAGGGGTGCAGCCAGTCTGGGGCGATGCAAGCAGGAGTGGGGGCCCCGACCCACCCTCCTCTCTCTGCTGCCCTTCGAGCTGCCTGGGCTCAGGGATGGAGGGGGCAGGCCTGGCAGGGCACATGGAAGGCAAGGCCCAGTCACCCCCAGCTCCTGTCCACATGGAAAGGGTGGGGCACCAGGGCCCACCAGCTGCCTCATCCTTGGCTGGGGATGGCAGTGTGAGCATTCTCCACCTGAACCCCAAAGCCAGCACCTGTCCCCATTGCCCTTGGCCGCTGGGGGAGGCTTCAGGGCTTGGTGCCTGGGGCCCCACTGTTACCATACAAGGGGTGTTGGGGTGCCCGGTGGGCCTCCGGTTTCTGGGTGTTGTCTTCCTGCCTCGTCAGGAAGCTTTGCCTGGATGTGGCTACGTAACCAATCACCACGGTGTGCAGGCGGCCCATACGGCAGATGCTCATTCTCTCACATCCTGGAGGCCGCAGCCTGAGGGCAGGGGTTCCTCCTGAGGGCTCTCTCCTTGCCTGGCAGATGGCCACCTCCTCCCCGTGTCCTCACATGGTCGTCCCTTTGTGTGTGTCTGTGTCCTAATTTCCTCTTCTTACAAGGACACCAGCCATGTGGGATTCAGGCCCACCCATGTGACCTCATTTTAATCACCTCTTTAAAGGCTCCCTCTCCAAATACAGTCACTTCTGAGGTACTGGGGGTGAGAACGTCCGTGTATGAATTGGAGGAATCCAGTCCAGTCGGTAACGAGCACCAACCCTATTTCTTTGTGGTGGTAGGAATGCATCACCCTGGCGTTAAAGCAGCCTCTTCTTTTTGGGATACAGGCTGCTATATATAAAATATAAACAATAGGCCCTACTGTATAGCACAGGAAACTATATTCAATATCTTGTAATAAACCGTAATAGAAAAGAATGTGAAAAGGAATATATATATTGGGTTGGCCAAAAAGTTCATTTGGATTTTTCCGTCATGTCGTATGGAAAAACCCGAACGAACTTTCTGGCCAACCCTGTATATACATATATACAACTGAATCACTTTGTGGTACACGAGAAATGAATGGAACATTGTAAATTACCTATACTTCAATTAAAAAAATTTTTTTAAAGCAGCCTTTTCTCTACCTGCTGGTTCGGTAGCCTGAGGACCCCTGATGGTCAGGGGCCATCTCACCTTGCAGCTTACTGGGAGGGGTACTGGGTTCCCCGGTTCCTTCCTTGGACACTGCACACTCCACAGCACAACCTACTGAGCAGAGATCTCAGATGGGCCCCTCCTTTGGAGACAGGTGTGGCTCCAGGGCAGTCAGTGGGGATTTGGCACTGGCACTCGCATCTTGGCCAGGACAGCAAAGCCACAGCTGTCTCCAGGGGTAAGTCACTATCTCTACTTTTATTGTGGCTTGTGTGTTGTCAGGCGGCCACCGGGTTACTGCCATGTCCCCATGGCATCCTCTGACCATGTTCTGGTCTTTGCTGGTTTGGGCTTGGGCTGAGAGCTGTGGTGAGAGTTCAGGAAGTCCACGTAATTGGCCCATGCACGTCCTCCGTCCCTGCTGTCATGGCCACTTTGCATCTGGGCCCATGGAGTGGTCACGGATGGCAGAAAGAGGCTGACATCGACATGACCCGTTTATGAGCCCCTGCTGTAGGGGACACTTCCTGGATCAGTGTAGCTTTTCTGCAGGACACAGCACCCTCTCTGTCCCTCTCCCCAGACCTCTTTGTCCCCAAGTGTCCTGTCTTCGTCGCTCTGAGTCTGGCCCACCGGCTGACCTGTTGGATGCTGCCTGCTTGAGCCAGACGTGCACCTTGGTTCTGCATGCCGGGGGACGCCGGTGCATGTGCACACGCGCCTGCAAACCACATCCCTCACGCGGCTGGCAGGAAGCTCTTCGTGCAGCCCTGGGCGTGGGTTGAGGGAGAGGCAGCAAGCAGCTCAGGAGGAGCTGGAGGCTCCAGTCATATGACTCGCTTTCAGATGCGCTTGGGCCCAGGCTCTGACATTTAAATTTGGGACAGTGCTGTGTGCACCGTCTTCGCACTGGGCCCTTGGGTCACATGGCCACTTGGTAAATGGAGTTGGACCTGCCCCAGAGCTCAGGGGCAGACCTGGAGCTGCTCTTCAAGTGGAGAGTTGTGTTTGACGCAGGAGGAGATGGACTTGCTCCAGGATGCCAGGGCACTGGGCTAGAGGCGTTTGCCACAGGTGTCTGCCACAGATGCTCCAGGCTGCGTGGGGTCTCGTGGGCTACCCACCCAAGGGGTGAGTGGCTTGGGGCCCAGGAGATGGGTGAGAACAGCACATGCAGATGCGGCGTGGGCCGCTCCCCAACCCAGAGCCGCACTGAGCGCTGTGCCTCCTAGAAGTGGTCCTGCACACGCCCGCGTTGCCAGACCGTCGTACCCCCAAACTTCCCTGGACTTTCAGCGGGCTTACCTCTCACCCTGCGGGAGGCATGGGCTTTACTGAGGCTTCTAGGGCGCTTGTCATCTCTTGGCCGCCCTGTCTAATCGCCATAATGTCATCAAGGGAACCAAGATCCCTGGACCGTGTTAAGATGGTGGGAGCGTGGTGCCATCAGGCAGACTCTGAAGGTGTGCTGCCGTGCCTGCCATGTGTGGGAGCCTGCTGGTCTCCTTCCTCGAGGGGGATAGAAAAGCCAGCTGTGCTGCATACTGGCGCCACGGACCGTGTGATTTTGTCCAGTAAAGGTACACATCCAGACCTCAGCTGGTTGGTGTTGCCCTAGGTTATGCTGTGATCATTTGTCACTCAGCACCCATCTGGCAAGTGATATGGAGAACAGAGAAGGAATCCCCACCCTCACATCTCCCAGTTCCTGATGTTGGACCTAATCCCCAGAAACATGGTGTTATTTTTGGTTTAGCCTGGAGGGCAGGCCTGGGGGCTTCCATGATAGCACCCCATGCAGCAGCCGGGGGCCAGTGTGGGGCTGTGGCTGCTCGCTGAGTAGGAATGGCCCACTCTACATTCTGCGGAGATCGAAACACCTACAGGAAGGGTCTGAAAACCCATGGGCTCACAGACTCAGGCCCGTGCCCCATGTGACCAGCGATGGTGGCTTTCTGGTGTGTGAGGGTTGGCCCCACTTCAGAGCCATCATCTAGGAATCCCCTCCATAGGGCAGTCACTGAGGGTGCTGCAGGTGCCCCTTACGTAACTGGGGCCATAGGCTAGTGACTGTATAGGCAGTTCTTTGTCAGGGGGACCAGCCTCCCCTCCATCAAGGGCTCTGGGTCCTGCCCATGAGGCCCTAGCCTCACTATGACAAGGGGCTTCAGAGACCTGCCAACAGACCTACAATTTTCTGCCTATATGTGCCTCAAGCAGCACTTCAGAAGCTGCCCACCTGTTTCATTTCTCGAGACTCTGCATGTAACGGCCATCTCATGTTTGCCAAGTCCCCTGAGGGCCCATGGCTGCAAACACTTGCATGTGTGAGTCACCTGGGGTCTTGTTAAGACGTGGGTCTGACTCTAGTCTGTCTGGGATGGGGCCTGAGACTGCATTTCCAACCACCCACGTGCTGCTGGTCCCAGGGGCTAGCCCCAGGCCCGCGGCCCAGTGACTGCGGTGCACTGCCAGGTGCTTACCAGGCTCCTGCTGGCCGATCCTCGAGGTTGGGGCTCCCTCTTCCCAGAATGTGTCCGACAGGCTGTGCGGGCAGAACAGCCCACGTGCACACGTGGACAGGCTGTACAGGGGTGTGTGTGGCTGTCCTGCCCATCTGTCCCCGTTTCCCTTCCTCGCAAATTGCTGCTCCTGAGCAGAAAGGGCCCCGGCGGGTTCTTGGGGTGGGGTGAGCGCGGGTGGTTCGGTCCGGCAGCAGCACGTAGAACCGGCCCTGTGGCCACAGGAGCCAAGCCAGGAGGCCTCTGTCCCCGCGTGCCCCGGGCTCTCAGTTCTGCCTCTTCCCTTTCAAGGGAGAAGAAGGGACGCCCGGTCTTTAGAAGCAGGGCTGTTGCCATAGCAACCAGCCTCTTCCTCTGCCGCACTTGCCCAGCTCGAGGCCACCCATCCCTACGGTGTCTGTGACTGAGAGTCGCCGGCAGCACCCCCAGTGTCCCTCGGGGAGGAGGGGTCCCTCCCGCAGTGGTCCCAGCACAGGCGCAGGAGTGGCCAGCCCCATGCGTGGGGAGGCTCCAGTGAGGCCCCAGGAGAGAAGGCGAAACCAAAAAGAGGTCTCTCGTGCATTTTAAAGTCTAAAGTGATGTCACCCCTGTTCACACTTCGTGTGTTCGCTCAGCGACCGAGGCCGAGCCTATCACCTCAGCGGCCTCCCCGGTCCCTCCACACAGGCCTCTCATCTGTCTGTCTGTCTGTCTAGCAGATCAACCTGATTTGTTTGTTTTTTTAAATAACAACTTTATTGAGACATAATTGACACTATTTAGAGCATATGATTTGATATGTTTTGACCTGTTTCTGTCCATGAAACTCTGACCACAATCTAGACAGTGGCTGTTCCCATCACCCCCAGAGATCGTCTCACGCCCCCTCCCAGCCCCGACCCAGGCAGCCCCACGTCTGCCTCGGTCACTGTAGACCCAGTGGCTCTTTCTAGAATGTGGTACGGATGCCATCACACAGTTCGCACGCCTTTTCCACCAGCACAGTTACCTTCAGACTTACCTGCGTCGTTGCCAAGTGTCGATGGATGGTTCACGGCTTTTTATGGCTGATCACGTCCCATTGTGTGGACCTAGAACGGTTTGCCCCGTCACTTGTTGACGGACATTTGGGTAGTTCCCGGTTCGGGGCTGTTACAAATAAAGCCACTGTGAACATTTGTGTGCAAATTTGTGTGGACATGTACCTCCTTTACTGTTGGGTAAATACCTGCGAGTGGGACGCTCGTCATGTGACTCGATTACGTGTGTGCTTGGCTCTTTGGAAACTTGTTGCTTGCAGCTGGTTGTGTCTCGCCACCTTGCTAAGCGCACTAATACCGTTCATTTTGGTGACTTCTTTTCTTGTAGAGTCCATAGAATTGTCCACATAGATGATCTTGTCATTTACAAATCAGGGGCATTTTACTTCTTTCCAGTCTGAACTGGCTTGACCCTCCAGCACGATGTGACTAGCAGGAAGAGAGCAAACCCCAGGTCTGGTTCTAATTTAAGGGGTGAGCGTCATTCTTTAACAATTAAGTATGATGTTAGCTGTAATGTTTTTGTAGATGCCTTTTCTCAGTTGGAGGATGTCCTTTTCTTTGCCAGTTTGCTGAGAGTTTTTTTTTTTTTTAACATCAGGAATGGGTGTTGGATTCTGTCCAGTGCTCTTTCTGCATCTACTGAAATAATCATATTTTTTTCTTTCTGTTGATATGGTAAGTTATGTTGATTGATTTTCAAATGTTAAACCAACTTTGCATCCCTGGGATAAACCCCACCTGATCATGATGTATTATCCTTTTTTTGTTGGATTTGATTAACCAAAACTTAAGGTGTTTTGCATCTGTGTTCATGACCGATACTGTTCTGTTCTGTAGGTTTCTGTTCTTGTCATTCTGGATTTGGCCTCATGGAATGAGTCAAGAGGTAGCCCCTTCTCTTCCCTTTGATGGGAGTGTTTGCGTAGAATGGGTGTTATTTCCTCCTTAAATGTTTTGTAG
Source organism: Mesoplodon bidens (assembly GCF_964165515.1). Classification (NCBI taxonomy): domain Eukaryota; kingdom Metazoa; phylum Chordata; class Mammalia; order Artiodactyla; family Ziphiidae; genus Mesoplodon; species Mesoplodon bidens. The sequence goes on along the minus strand of NC_138176.1, from coordinate 106,914,812 downwards.
AATTTGTCAGTGAAGCCATCTGGGCCTGGTGTTTTCTTTTTTCTTTTTTCTTATCAATAAAGAAAATGAATTAATAGTTTAAAATTTATTCACACATAAGCACACAGGCACACAGCCACATACATACATAAATATACCCACAAAAAAATCCAACCTCAAATAATTCCTTGGGTAAGTTCTACCAAACACTGAAGGAACAGATATTTTCAATCTTATTCAAATTGTTTTACAAAACAGAGAAAGAGGAAATGCCCCCCACTCATTTTATGAGAGTGGCATATCCTTTTTCTTTTGAATTTTGTTTATTTATTTTTTATACAGCAGATTCTTATTAGTTATCTATTTTATACGTATTAGTGTATATATGTCAATCCCAGTCTCCCAATTCATCACACCACCACCATCCTCCCTGGGCCTGGTGTTTTCTCTGTGGGAAGATTTTTAACTAAAAATTCAAATTATTTAATAAATACATTCAGGTTTTCTACTTCTTCTAGAGTGAGCTTTGGTAGTTTTTGTTTTTCAGTGAATTTGTCCAGTTCTTCTAAGGTGTCAAATGTATTGGCATAAATTTATTCACAATATTCCCTATTCTTCTTTTTTAAAAAAAATTTATTGGGGTATAGTTGATTTACAATGTTCTTAATTTCAGGTATACAGCAAAGTGAATCTGTTATACATATACATATATCCACTCTTTTTTAGATTCTTTTCCCATATAGGCCATTACAGAGTACTGAGTAGAGTTCCCTGTGCTCTACAGTAGGTCCTTATTAGTTATCTGTTTTATATACAGTAGTGTGTATGTGTCAATCCCAATCTTCCAATTTATCCTTCTCCTCCTTACCCCCATGGTAAGGGGTTTATTTTCTACATCTGTAACTCTATTTCTGTTTTGTAGATAAGTTCATTTGTAGCCTTTTTTTAGATCCCACATATAAGCAATATCATATGATATTTGTCTTTCTGTCTGACTTACTTCACTCAGTATGATAATCTCTAGGTTCACCCATGTTGCTGCAAATAGCATTATTTCATTCTTTTTAATGGCTGAGTAATGTTCCATTGTATATATGTACCACATCTTCTTTATCCATTCGTCTGTTGATGGACATTTAGGTTGTTTCCACATCTTGGGTATTGTAAATAGTGCTGCAGTGAACATGTATCTTTTCAAATTCTGGTCCTATTCTTCTTCTAATGTGTGTAGAATCTGTAGTAACGTTGCGTCTCTTGTTCCTAATATTGATAATCTGTGTCTTTTCTCTTTTTTTTCCAGATCCATGTATAAAAGATTTATGGGTTTTATTGATCTTCTCAAAGAACCAGCTTTTGGTTTCATTAATTTTCTCTATTTTTTAATTTTTGTTTTGTTTTCTATTTCATTGATTTCTAACGTGATCTTTCCTGTTTGCTTTCTTCTGCTTACTTGGGGTTTCATCTTTTCTCATGTTTTCTAGTTCCTTTGGAAGGAAACTGAGGCCATTGATCTGAGCCCTGTCTTCTCTAATTAGGTGCTTAGTGCCATAAATTTCTAAGTACTGCTTTAACTGTGTTCCACAGTTTTTGATATGTTCTCTTTTCATTTCCATTCAGTTCAAAATAATTCTTAATTTTCCCTTGGTTTCTTCTTCAATGTATGGGAAATTAAGAAGTGGATTACTGGGACTTCCCTAGTGGTCCAGTGGCTAAGACTCTGCACTCCCAATGCAGGGGGCCTGGGTTCGATCCCTGGTCAGGGAACTAGATCCCACACACCGCAACTAAGAGTCTGCATGCTGCAACGAAAGATCCTGCATGCTGCAAGAAAGACCCGGCACAGCCGGGTCTTTTTCATAAATAAAATATTAAAAAAAGGAAGTGGATTATTGGTTTGCAAACATTTGAGGATTTCCCAGATATCTTTTGTTAGTGATTTCTAGTATAATTCCAATATGGTCAGACAACATTCTTTGAATGACTTGAATTATTTAAAAAATATTGCCACCTGTGGCTCAGGAAATGTTTGACTGTTCTGTAAATATCAACCAGGCCAAGTTAGGTGATAGTATTCAAGTCTTCTATATTCCTGATGATCTTCTGTCTACTTGTTGAATCACATTTGGGCGAAGAGTGTTGAAATCTCTGAGTATAATTGTGGATTTGCCCATTTCTCCTAATCGGCTTTTGCTTCATGGATTCTTACCATGTGCCATCGGGTACATGCACATTTAGGACTGTTACATCCTTCTGATGATTTTATTTTCTTTATTTTTTTAATTTTTATTTATTTTTTTTGTGGTATGCGGGCCTCTCACTGTTGTGGCCTCTCCCGTTGCGGAGCACAGGCTCCGGACGTACAGGCTCAGCGGCCATGGCTCACGGGCCCAGCTGCTCCGCGGCATGTGGGATTTTCCCGGACTGGGGCATGAACCCGTGTCCCCTGCATCAGCAGGCAGACTCTCAACCGCTGCGCCACCAAGGAAGCCCCCTTTTGATGATTTTAGAACTTTGTCATTATGAAATGGCCCAATTTTTCTCTGGTCATATTCTTGCTCTGAACTTTACTTTGATATTAATACATCAGCCACTCAGTTATTTTGTTGAGTGTTAGCCAATTTATCTTTTCCCACCCCTTTACTTTTAACCAATTTGTGTCTGTATTTGAAGTGTGCTCTGTGTGGGCAGCATATAGTTGAATCTTGCTTTTTTTTTTAACCCAATCTGGTAACCTCTGCCTTTTATTGGGATGTTTCAATCATTTACATTTAATGTGATTATTGATATGATTAGGTTTAAATCTACATCTTGCTATTTATCTTTTATTCATCTCATCTGTTCTTTTCTCCTTTTTTCCTGCCCTTTTTAATTATTTTTTTAAATTATCCCATTTGTCTCTTTTGTTGCCTTCTTAGCTGTAATTCTTTGTTCGGTTATTTTAGTGGTTGCATTGGGATTTATACTATACATTTTTTAACTTGTCAATATCCACTGTTGAGTGAGATCATACCAACTCATATGTAGTAAGAGAACCTTAAAACACCATTTCTGATTTTCCCCTCCCAGCCTTTGTACTCCTGTGGTCATACATTTTAACTTTTCATATGATAGAGACCACACAATACATTGTTGTTATTTCTGCTGTAAGCAGATGATTGATTATCTTTTAAAGAGATTTAAATCATTAAAAAAGCATTCCTTACAGCGACTTACGTAGTCTCCCTTTCTGGGGCCCTTCACTTCTCTGTGTGGCTCCTGGTTTCCCTCTGGTCCCATCTTCCTTCTACTTGGAGGATGTCCTTTCATGTTTCTGGTAGTACAGATCTGCCAGTGACTAATTCTTCCAGCTTCTTATGTCTGAAAAAGCCCTGTTTCACCCTTGTTTTCAGAAGACACTTTTGCTGGTAAAGAGTGCAGGTTAGTGGGTTTCCTTTCCTTGTATTTTAAAGATATTGCTTCACTGTCTTCTTGGGTGCATTGTTTTCATTCAAGACATCAACCAATCATCCTTTTCTTTGTTCCTGTATAAAAATGTGCCTTTTTTCTCTGGATGCTTTTAAGCTATTCTCTTTATAACTGGTTTTCAGCATTTTGAGGAGGATGGTCCTTGGTGTAGTTTTCTTCATGTTTCTTGTGCTTAAATTTTGTTGAGCTTTTGGGAACTGTGGGTTTATGTTTTTCACTACATTTTGAAAAATTCTGGCCACTTTTTCTTCAAATATTCTTTCTTTTCCACCTCTGTGTCCTCTCCCTTCGGGCTCCAGTTCCAGGTGTATTTCACTACCTGAAGCTGTCCCCCAACTCACGGATGCTTTGTTCATTCTTTTCAGTCATTTTTCTCTCTATGTTTCATTTGCATAGTTTCTATAGCTCTGCCTTCAAGTTCACAACCTTTTCTTTCACAGTGTTCTCTTGATCCCGTTCAGTGTATTCTTTATCTGCCATTTTGATTGTCCTCCCTAGAGTTCAGTTTGAGGCTTTAGAAAAATCTTCCACGTCTCTACTTAACATACTTAGCCTCGCTGCTGGCATCTTGCGTATGTGGAATATAGTCACAGGAAGTGTGCATGATGTTTTTGTCCACTAATTCTGTTGTTTTTGTCATTTCTGGCTTCTTTTTGATTATTTTTCTCCCCTCAGTACAGGTTATCATTTTCTGCTTCTTTTCATGCTAATAATTTTTGGTTGGATGTCAAACATTGTGTGTTCTACCTTGTTGGGTGCTGGATAGTTTTGTATTCCTATAAATATTCTTGCATTTGTTTCTGGGACACAGTTAAGTGACTTGGAAACTGTGTGATCCTTTAGGTCTTGTTTTTAAGCTTTGCTGGGCAGGACCAGAAATGCATTTAGTTTAGAGTTGATTTTTCCCTTCTACTGAGGCAAGACCCTTCTTTCTACTCTATCTGACACTGCTTGAATTACTAGGTTCTCAGCTCTGGCTGTTGAATGCAGGCACTGTGTTCCTGCCCTGTGGGCTCCCATCCTTCTGGGTGGTTTTTCCCCAGCCTTGGATGGTTCCTTTTCACTTCTGGACTGATCTGTACTCCACTGGAGCCTCGAGGGTGACCCTCTGCGGGCCTCTGGGGCTACCTGTCTGCACAGCTCTCTCCTCTCCAGGACTCTGCCCTGTGAACCACAGCCGTCTTGCCTTCCCGGGACTCCCCCTCCCTCTGGGCTCTGCCTGGGTCCCCACTGCCAGCACTGCGCCCAGGAAACTGCAGGGAGGGAGCCGGGACTATTTAAGTCTTCCTTCATTTGTTTGCCGTCTCTCAAGGATCGCTGTCTCCTGTTGCGTGATGTCTTGGCTGCTGCTTTTCACATGTATTTATCTCTGAATTTTTTATTTTTTATTTTTTTTAACATGCGGAGAGCATGTAAATCTGGCCTCTGTCATTTCATCTGGAGCAGAAGCAGAAGCCTGTATGTCAGGGGCTTCAATTCCCTGGCAAGCACTTTCCATCATTAGAGGCGTTTCTCTTAGTCCCTACACTTGCTACTAAGATGCCTTCTCTCTCAGGGCTGCGAACACGCCCTCCTTGCCCACCCTCACCCGTCCCGGTCTCGCACAGAGCCAGGGCTCAGCTTCTCGTGGTTGACTGACGATTGTATGAAGAGCAGATAAATACTTCTTGGGGCTCGCTGTGTCCGGCAGGTGGGAGACAGAAACTCTTGCAATCCCCAGGATAATTCCATGGGATCTGATTGCAGACGGGAGGATTGAGATCGGGAGGTTAAAAGGACAGTGTTTGAACAGGTTCCGTATTCCGGGCCCATTGTCATGAAGGGGAAGTGGGAGCCCGCTGGTGGGAGGGTTTCGTGGAGGAGGCGGCTTTGGAGATGCGCTCAGGCTGGCCTGGCGCCGGCGTGGGGAGCGCCGCGTCCTGCACGGAGAGGCGGCCGCGGGTCCCAGGGAGGGAGGGAGGGGAGCCGGGCGGCCTCGGGGGCCGCCACGCTCCGAGCCTCCGCCAGGGGGCAGCGCGTCCCCGCTCAGGGAGGTGAGCCCCGCCCGGGACGCGCCCCTTCCCACGCGAACACCAGGCCACGGCCCCTCGCCCGCCAGCAGGGACTGCCACCCCCACCTGGCGCTGCTCACCTGGCGGAGACCCCTCCCCACGGCCCACCTCATCCCGCACACCGGCGCGGGGCCGCCTCGCCCTCGGCCCACTTCCTGTTTCCGACCCCCCCCCCCCCCCCCCGGTTCAGAGCCACCTTTCACACAGCTGCCCCTGGCATCCTCCCACCTGCCGCAGCTCTTCACGCCCCGTTGGCGTCTCCTCATAACCCTGCCCGCGCAGCCCGCCACTAGCCCCGGACCTCTTCACCCACATGCCCGTTTTGTCCCAGAGCACCTGTGACCCCCAGCGCCGCTGGCACCGTCCTTAGGTGGGCACTGAACCCGCTCTCCTGGCTTCTCGCTGCGGGGCCTGACTCCAAGTGCAGGAGGGCTACTCGGGTCTGTCAACGTCTGGGCCTTCACCCCGCGTGCGGGCAGGATGGGGGGCATGCCTGGCTCACCACCACCCTCCCACGAGGTGCTCACCCGGGCCCAGAGACAGGATTTGGGAACCGCCTTCTCACTGGCTTGGAAGAGGTGCGCAGCCGGGGTCTCACCGGGCCCCAAACCCTGATGGCTCACACCCTCACCCAGCTCTCCTCTGCCCTGGCGATTCGGACCTGCAAGGCCTCTCCAGTTCTAGTGTTCCCTGGAAGGCTTCCTGGGAGAGGGAGCTCCTGAGAGGAGAGAGGCTGTTCCAGGCAGGGTTCCCGAGGGAATAGCATGGGCAAAGGTCCAGAGGGGATGGAGAGAGGGCTGCAGGGGGTGGGGGTGGGAGCTGGACAGGACCCAGGCATCCAGGGCCTCAAGGGTGATGGGGTTTGTGTTGAGGGCACTGGGGAGCCAGAGACGTGTCAAGGCTGTGTTTTAAATGATGATTCTCCGTTCCAGAGATGTGACAGTGGAGGGGGAGCCAGGGGAGCCTGGCCCACTGATTCAGGCCAGAGAGGATGGGGGTTGCTCAGGAAGACCCTGATGGATGGAAATAGGGGAGGCATGGGAGCCAGTGTGTGCACGTTGCTGAACAGGAAAGGGAAGGGCAGTGGGGCAGTGTGGAGAAAGATCCCCAGGAGAGCTGGATTCTGCAGCGTGTGGTTCCAGTCCTGGGCATGCCAAGTGCTGCCTTGGAAATCTGGGGTAAATTACCTGACTTCTCTGTGCCTGCGTTTCTTCATCTGCACAGGACCTCAGTACCCCACATCACATGCGACTTGGCCCTCCCTGGAGTCTCTTGGGGCCAGAGCGGGGTCTTGGATCTCCCCTCCGCTCCCACGACAATCGGGGGCTCAGACCTCGGGGCCCTGACGGCCCAGCTGGTGCGCGGGGTGTTGGTGGCCTGAAGTTGTGTGCTCAGACACGGGAGCCAACGGGTGTAGCTGTGAGGTGGGCGCCGCGGGACCTGGAGGTGCGCAAAACTGGGCTGGGCCTGGGCGGGGCTCGGCGGATGGCCGTGAGGGGGCGCGGTGTGTTGGACCTGGCTGGGGAGGGTGGGAACGGCTGGGGGCGGGGCTAGGGGCGGGCCGTGCGGGGGCGTGGCTGGGCTAGGGCCGGCCGGGGCGGGGGCGGGGCCGCGCCCCGGGGAGCCGACCCGCCCGCGGGCCGCCCGCACCGCGAGGGTTAAGGCGGGGAGCCAGTCGGGCGGGGAGGGCGCGCACGACGATTGGCGGAAAGTTCGGGCGCGGGGCGGGACGAGGGGCGGGGAGATGGGCGGGACAAGGGGGCGGGACGCGGCGGCCTCGGCGTGCCGATTGGCAGGAAGTTGTGTCGGGGCGGGGCGCGCGGCGGGCTCGGCGCTCGCTCCGGGAGAGTTGACAAAGCCCCGCAGGGAAGGACGCCTCGCGGCGCGGCGCCCCGGGCCCCTCGCCCCGCCGCCCCGGGACCCCGGCCCCGGCCCCCGGACCGACCCCGACGCCCGCCCCGCCCCCAGGCCCCAGCCCCCGGCTCCCGCCCCGGCCCCGACCCGAGCCGCCCGCGCCCAGGTAGCGCCGCCCCGTCCCGAGGCCGGGCCCCGGGGCGCGGGGCGGCGGGGTGCGGCGCCCGGGGCGGCGATGACCGCGCAGCGCGCCCCGCGGGCCCGGCCCTGAGCCCCGCCGCCCGCGAGCTCCGCCGAGGTGAGCCCCTCCGCGCGCCCGCGATCCCCGGGGCAGACTGGGCGGGCCGACTCGGGAGGGCCGGGGGCCGGGGCCGGGGGCGGGGGCCCGGGCTGAGAGCGTCCGGGTTCCCGCTCCGCGGTGGGGAGCCGCCGGCACCGGCACGCGCCGCCGCCGCTCTCGCCTGGCCCGAGGTCCTGCCAGTGCCCCGCCCCCGCCCCGTACCCCACGTGGGCCCCCCCAACGCAAATTTGTCCGCTAATGGCGCAGGCGATTATCTGCGGGGCCGCCGGTGTTGTGTGTCCCGCGGGCAGGGCCCGAGTTACAAGAGCCAGGAATCCAGACGGTGTTTGGAGGGGGGGCGGGGGAGGTCGGTAATTAGTGTAAACCCTTTGTCTGCCTTTGATAACCACGGTTCCCCCGCCGCCGCTTCCTCCGCCCGGAGCGCGGCAGGGAAGGCGGGGCGGCCCGCACCCCGGTCCCCGCGACCCAGGGCTGGGGTGCGGGCGGCTCCGGGGCCCAAGGCGGGGGGCAGGGCGACCCCCACCCCCACGCAGTGACCGGCGTCTGAATACACCCCAGGTCCGCACTGGCCGAGATGACGCCGAGCCCCGCGTTGGTGCTGCTGCTGCCGCTGCTGCTGCTGCTGGGGGCCCTCCCGCCGGCCACCGCCGCCCGAGGTGAGTGCTGGCGCCCAGCCCGGCGCCCCGGCCTCCGCCAGCGCCGCCCCTTTCCCTCCGGCCCTGAACCCTGCCACAGTGCCCGCCTGGCGCGCGTGCCTGCGCCCCGCCCCTGCTGGCCCCGCTCTGCCCGCCCTTCACCGGCGGGGCGCCCCAGTGCACCCATGGGACACTCCAGCTCACCCGCGGGCCCCCCTCACCCACGTGGCTCCCCAGCTACCTGTGGGGCACCCCTCACCTATGGGGCATCCCCATCTCACCCATGAGGTCCCTCCAGCTCTCCCAAAGGGTTACCCCTCACCCTCAGGGCACCCCCAGCTCATCTGTGGGGCCCCACGCTTGCTGGCAGGGTGGGCTCTGGCCCCAGTTCCCCTCAGGACACACGCACACATCCACACACACATCCCTGCAGTTGCGGGCAGCTGCTCACGGTGGATTCATGAGTGATGGGCTGTTTGGCCACATTGGACCGAATTAGGCCCCTGGGAACCTGCAGAGATCCCCCTGGTGGCCAGGGTTGGGTGTGGGGACAGTGGGGACATTCTTGGCCTCTGGGACTAATGACCCAGCCCTGTGCCCTAGGCCTGCCTGTCTCTAGGGAGGTACAGGGTGGGGGCTGGGAGACTGAGTGCCCAGTGCATGGGGTCACTGCATGGTGGAGGGTAGAGGCCTGTCTTAAGGCAGACCCTGAGACCACCTACTTCCGGCTACACACTACGTCTCTTGGCGTGCACCACACCAGGGCCTGGACGTGGGCTCACGCACCTGCTGTGCAAGCGGGCAGGCCCAGATGCCTCCGGAGGGACCCCTGCCCCTGCAACCAGCCCCATCAAGGGGCGTCCTTGGCTGATGGGTGATGCGTGCCCGCAGACTCCCACTGCCATGCTCAGTGCTGGCCTCGCTCAGCTAGGCGGGACCTGCAGCCAGGCCAGCCCTTTGGGTGTGTTGACCACTCAGGATCGTCCTTGCCCTGTCTACCAGTCCTCTGAGGCTTCGCACCCCTCCCCCGCGCCGCTGCCGCCCAGCGGGCGCACTGAGACCAACCCGGCCTTATATGGCCACGTTCGGGTGTGGGGTGGCGGGCGGCGGCCCAGGTGGGCCTCATGCCACGGTACCCACCCCCACCCCCAGCCCCGCCTGCCCCGCCAGGGACTGGCTGGCTCGCTTGAGGGTGGGGGCTGCCCAGGCGTGGCCGGGACGGGCAGTGTCCAGGGTACTGCGGACACTCAGGTCATGCCCAGCAAGGCCCCCCCTCTGCCAGTGGCCAGCGGCCTGGACTCTGATTGCTCTTTTATCTGCTTGGACTCCCCCATCCACGCACCTGCCGGTCCTCTGGCCACTCGGCCAGGGAGGCTCTGGAGGCCACTGGCCTGGCCTGGTTGTTGGCTGGAGCCGGAGGTGGAGTGGCGGGTGGCAGCGGGCCGTGGATGGCAGTGGGCGGTAGGGCCTGCCTCGGCGCCGAGGGGTCCCAGAGGGACCACAGGCTGCTCTGTGCCCCTTGGCTGAGGCCTTGGGCTGCATGGTGAGGGCCCTGGCGGCAGTAGGGAGGTGGGAGCCCCTTTCCAAGGGCAAGGGCCTCTGTGGTTTTGGGGGTGCGGGGGGCAGTGCTCTTCCTGAATTGTGCTGGCTTCTCCACCAGGCCTGGACTGGAGGGCAGAGTTGTTTCAGGCCCTTCCCACTTGGCGAGTGAACAGGCTGAGCGTGGACCTTCTTTAGGCTGACAAACCAGCGCAGAGAGAGTTTGGGTGGTTTTTTGAAAGCCGTTTTCCCCGTGGTGTCACAATTTCTGGAATCGGTACATTTCTAGACTCCAATCATATTTTTAAAGTTCCCCTTTTCCCAAAGTTTCACAATCTTGGTGGGTTTGTCTTAAACTGTTTTTGTTTTTTTTTTTTCAAATTTGAAAAAAGAATTTGGCTTTCTCCATTTCCATTTTATTTCTCACAGTGGGAGCTCTGAGAGGTTCCGAATGAAATACCTTTTACAAATTACTTTGGAAGAAGTCATTTCAGGGTTTTCTGAGAAGTGCCACGTGTGAACTTCTCTGAGGATGGTGGTGCAGTGGACGGTCTCTGAGCAGCCAGCCCTGGAGGTCCCTCCCTGTCCCCTGGACCTGGCCGGTGTGCCCGGGTGCCCTACCTCCTGCGGGATGGCGAGGACTTGGGGCTGCCCTGCCTTCGGGCTGTGGTGGGAAGGGTCTGCTGGGGTGTGTGAGTCGTTGGGGAAGCATGTGGCCGTCAGGGCGGCTGTGGCGTGTGCATGTGCGTTGTCTGACCTCGGCCTCTGGCCAGGCTGCAGGGGGCCTCCTCCTCTCCTCTAGATCCCTGCAGGCCTTGCTGGCCAGTGTGCGGCCAGGGCTGAGGTGGACTTGTGGGAGCCCGGCCCAGGCTCTGCGAGCTGGGGATGTGGGCCAGCGGCCCCATTTACGTCTTGTCTTGGGCCCCACTCCTGGAAGGGAAAATAAATCACTGTCTCCTCTGGGGGGGAGGAGGGAGCTGAACAAAGTGGCCTTTGGCTGGGCCAGGCTGAGCCTGGGCTGCCCGCAGGCTCTGTCTCCATGGCGGGGGGATCAGTGGGCCTCCGGCTCCCGCCCGGCTCCGCAGCCCTAACGGGGGACATGTTGGTTTTCCCCAGCAGCAGCCTCAGCCTCCGATCACCTGGGCGGATCAGGCTCACTGACGTGCTGGGGGAGGTGGGCTGTGGCCGCCTACCCGCTATGTGGCCATCCACGTTGGCCTCATTTGCCCCATGCTGTGCCTTGCCTGGTGACTGCAGCCCTGGTGCGTCCAGGTGACAGCCTCCGTCAGCAGGGCAGCATGTGGGAGGAAGGCGTGCCCGTGCCCATGCCACCGTTCCCAGACCCCAGGGACGCTGCAGCCAGTGTGGCCCCACCTACCTTGCCCGCCACCCGCTCTTCCTAGTGGTGGCCACCAGGTGCTCCTGGTCAAGCCCAGGCTCGCTTCTCTCCGGGCCCCTGGAGAGCAGGGGCCACGGTCCTGGGCTACCTCAGGTGGGGTCGCAGCCCGGGGTCCACTGGAGGGAGGTGGAATGCAGAGGCGTGGGCGTCACCCCAGGGCCTGGAAGGAGAGGTGGGTGCTGGTCAGGGTAGGCAAGGACAGGCCTCCAGCTGGGGGGATGTTGTGGGCAGAGGTGGGCAGCTCACCGGGGCCAGAGTGGACATCCAGTGGACATGGGCGCCTTGGTGTAGTGAGGTAGGGACCTTGAGTGGGGAAGGGCTGGGCGGAGAAGCTGGTCAGCTGAGGGGGTGTCCTGGGGGCTTTTCCACCAGGACGTTGTGGCCAGCCTTCCTGGCTCCGGCCAGGAGTCCTGGGGCCTCCATCCACCCGCTGTGCCCCAACTGAGTGGCTGGGGGTGGGGCCTGGAGGCAGGCAGGGGGTGGGGTAGGTGCCTACCCACCATGAGCACAGACTGGCCCCCTTGAGGAGAACTGGCCCAGGGTGGGGTTTCTAGGAGCTGTCGTCCCTGAAGCACTGCAGGAGTTGCTCCAGCCTAAGGGCTGCTGAAATCCAGGGTTTCCCATCTTGGCAGGAAACACAATTGCTTTTCTTCCTGCCGGGGAGTTTATTTCATGAGAGATTTACACAAGCTGTGCGCTGTTGAGTGGCTGAGGAGTGAATAACTGGGCCTGGGGCAGCAGGCGGGGAGGAGGGACCCCCTCTGGCTCCCATGATCCTGAGCCCCGGAGGAGCCGGGGCCTGCGGAGCACACTCTCCTGATCCAGGGCCACTGCCAGTGGCTTCAGGGCTGCCCTCTGCACTCGTGCAGCAGCCTGTCCGGGTTCCGGCGGGGACTGGGGCTGACTCTGGAGCTCAGCCTGACACAGCGTGTGCGCCTTGAGGGCCAGGTGGCCTGCCCCGTGGCCTCCAGGGGCCTGGGGGCGCCTAGTCTGGGCTGGCCTGCTCAGGCCCCATGGCCTCAGTCCTCGCCTCAAGAAGCCCGCCGTGGGCATGGGCTGTCATGGAGCAGGTATGGGTGGGAGGGAGGGGCTCTGGCCTGGGGTCGCGCAGGCCGGGCTGCTGGGTGCGCTGGGTCTTCTGCTGCCATAGCCATCGCCCTCACCCTCGAGGTTCTGCTTAAACGCCCAGGGGCTCCAGGCTCAGGAAAATGTCCTCATCTCCCCTCCGAGGTGACTCCGGTACCTGGATCGGGGCCCCCTGGGGCAGGGCCCCTGGGGTGGTCTGGGCCCCGCGGCGCGTTACCCTGTGCTCTGGGTCCAGTGCCGGCAGGTGTGGGAGGTCCCACTGGACAAGGGCCTTCTCGGTCCTTTGGCAGCTGGGAGAGGGTCTGGGTCAAGTGACGCTGGTGAGGTGGGGGTGGATGGCGGGGTGGGCAGGGTTGGGGTGAGACAGTGTTGAGTCTGGTGGGCCTAGTGAGATCTGGACACCCGATGGGGCTGCCCGGTGTTCAGCTGAGTCCCTTGGGGAGGGCCCGGGCGGTGGGTCTGGTTGCTTTCTGGTCACTGTCCCGTTGGCAGCTCACATGGGTCCCCCCCCCAGGGAAGTGGCACTGTCAGGGTGATGCTCTGGGCCTCCCGTGTCGGTCCTGGGGGTGGTGAGGGTTAGGCGGAGGAGCCCTGAAGCTGGGGGGCCACTGGAGGTCCATCTGGGGGCCTCCCGAGAAGAGAACAGACCTGGAGGCCCCCGGTCTGCCCGCCCCCTGGTGCGTGGCTGGGCAGCCGGTGGAGGGGACGCTCCCGCCGGCTTGCTCGGTGGGTCAGGCCGTCCCTTTGCCACGCCCAGAATGGCCTGGTTTCTGGGGCAACCACCTGTCCTGCGGGTCCTACCAGTTCCACCACAGATCCCGTGGGTCCAGCCCCCGGGGGCCGCCCTGGGCCGGCTGGTGACCGGGAGCCTGTGTGCGAGTGCGGGTGTGCACGTGTGCTGAGCCTGCCCCCCTCGTGGCAGCCCTGGGGTGGTCCTCACCTGTGCCCCCGCCCTGGGGTGTTCCTGTCCTTCCCCCCCAGGCCTCGCCTTCTTGGGGAGGGTGCTGGCCCTACAGCCTTCCCAGCTCACCCAGCTGTGCCCGGTCCTCACTGTGAGGGACACCTTGGGCGCCTGCAACCCCCAGAGAGTGCCTACTTGCCCTGCCTAGTGCCAGGTGCCCAGGCAGGCTGGGTGGACCTTCCCCCTTCCGGCCCCCCAGCCAGGGCCCAGCGCCCCTCCCCACGCTGCTCACTTAGCTTGGCCTGCACAGCAGGACGGTGACTCCTGGCTGGCCGCCCTCACCCCACGGCCAGGCCCATGCTGGTTAGCCCGATGCTCCCCCCACCTCCCCCGCCCCCTGCCAGAGAATTCCTTCCAGGCTGGAAACTTCTGGGCCTTCGCAGGGCTTGTGCGGGACAGAGCTGCCCTGATGAGCCGGCCGGTGCTTCATGCACCCTCATCCTCACCTGTGTTTGCGGCTTCACGGGGTGACGGCTGAGACCACCGGTACCTCTGTGGCCCCTGCTGGTCTCTGACACATGGGCCGTGGAAGAGGGGCGACGTCTGGCCCAGCCCCTCTTGAAGGGAGCTTGGGGTCGGCAAGCCAGGGCCCACAGAACACCCTGGGTGGTGGGGAGGGGTGGAGCCGATACTTGGGATCCCTCTCACCCCTGCCACGGCCAAGCCCCTGACAGACGGTGAACAGAGCGGGAGTGCGGGTCCAGATGGAGTGGCCAGGGCAGGCCACCGTGCCCCTGGTGCGGGGAGGGGGAAGGGGGTGTCGGGAAGGTGCGCCAGGCTGGGCGGAGGCCGCAGGGCAGTGAGGTGTGGGGTCCTGAGCTTCGGGGCGGCCCCGAGGGCCTGTGAAGACGGCTTGGGGGTACGGGGTGGTGGGCATGGGGTGGGCCACAGCTGGGGGTCCCTTCTCTGTCCCTGCCAGCATCTTTGCCTCCCTGGGCCCCGGGGCAGGAGGGGTATCAGCTGGGGTTGCAGCCGGGTCTTGTTATACTAAACTGGGGAAAGCGGTGCTCCTGGCCAGGCAGGGGGAGGGGCTGTGGGCCTGGGCGTCTGGAGTGCTCAGAGGTGGGGTGTGTGTGGCAGGGAGTCTGCATCCACTGTTGGGGTGTGCATCTGGGGGTCGGTGTGACAGGGTCTGTGTGACAGCAGCTCTGGATGGCGGCTGGGAATCCAAGCTGGGTTTGTGGGGCCCTCGGAGCGGCTGCCCCCCATCCCCGCTACTACCCCCATTCCTGACCATGTTTTCACAGCTAAGGGTGGAGGAGGATGGAGGAGAGGAAGGGGCGACACCGTCCCTGCCCGTTACCTTGACATTCAGCCCCCCTCTTGGGGCGAGACCCTGCCCCAACCTGCCTTTGCCCCGCGTCTGCCCTGCCTGCGCCATGTGCATCCTGCCTGTGCCTGCAGCTTCCTAGGGCTGTGACTGCAGGTGGGTGCAGGGTTGGGGCTTCCTGGAGGAGGTGCTCACGGGGAAGGCGCTAAGGCTCTGTCGGCTGCCCCCACCCACACGCCCTCCTGGTCTCCAGCTCAGGCCTCAGTTTCCCCGTGGCTGAGGAGTGGGAGGCCTTGTCCAGGTGGAACAACAGGGCTTGTGTTTCCCAGGCTAAATATAGAGCTGCAGCAGCCGTGCTGGCGGCCAAAATTCCCAGGAATCTGGGGGGCCAGGCCTCCTGCTGGTGAGCCTGCTGGGGGGTCTCTTGCAGAGGCTGGGGTGGGGGGCAGGAACCCGGCCTCGTGTCTGGGTCCCCCGGAGCACAGGTGGGGGTGGGGAGGGGTGAGGCTGGCCACAGAGGGGAGGGGGACTGTTTGCTTTAGGATAAGGCTGGCTCCAGCCGGGGCCTCTGGACGGGCGCTGCCGTGTCCCCCTCATTGCTCACAGGCCGGCCCGTGGGGCCACACTTCCGGCACATCTGGCGGTCACTTGGCTCTGTCCCTTCACTCCACAGGACCGAGGGTGGCGTCCCTGCCACCCAGTAGGTGCCCCCCAACAAGGCTTCCTCTGGAGGGTGGGGAGAGGGAGGGGCCGCACTGTCAGGCTGGCGCTTTCTCTGCCACTGAGGCGGGCTCCTTCCGGGGTCGGGGGTGTTTGAACCAGCCGCCAGTGGTGCCCCCACAATGCCGCTGGGACAGGCAGAGTCCCAGCAGGGAGGGATGCTGTTCCTCGTGCGGGCACCGTCCTCCCCACATGCTTTCCGGACCATTGCGTGTGTCTGTGTGGACATGTGTGGGTCCTTGTGCCTGTGCTTGTGTGTGTGTGTGATCCTTGCACCCAGGTGTCAGCCCGGGAAGGGCTGGGGGGTGCCCTTTTGTCCTGCAGCCTGGGAGGCCCCTGTGAATGGTGGAATTTCAGGCAGTGACAGGTGGTGGACAGGGTCTGCCTGGGAATGAGGCCTGGATCCTGGGCGGCCTGGGGGGCCTCAGAAGGTCCACTTGTCTGGGGGCCCTGAAGCCTCTCCCACTGCGATCTGGGTAGGTGCCTGGGGGGCCCTGGAGACGAGTGATTAGGGAGAGGCGGGTATCGGGAAGCCAGAGGGCTGGCTGGCTGGCTGGCACCTCTGGCATGGCCCACTGTCCAGAGGCTGCCTGGAGGGGGTGGGGCCACCCGAATGGGGCAGGATGTGGAGAGGGGAGGCTGTAGAGGGAAGGTGCCTAGTGTCTCTGTGTCCCTCACACCCCAGTCCCCTGGAATCAGAGACTCGGGAACCCCTCCCCACCTGGGGCCCCAGAGAAGCTGAGCCCTGGGCTGTCAGCTCCCTCCATCCAAATGGGGACAGCCCCCTACCCTCCCTCCGCACCCCAGGCAGAGGCGATGGGGGCCCATGCTCTGTGAGAGTCCCTGGGAGCTACAGTCTCTGGGGGACCCACAGGAGCACTTTGGTTGCAAGGCGGCAGCAGAATCAGCTGGCAATTGCATGTTGAAGAAACACCAGCTGGTTATTAAAAACACATGCCGCTCTCAGGCCCTGGAGCGACAGCGTCTCAGAGCAGCCGCGCCTCCGGCACCTCCGTGTGGCCAGGGCTCGGGACGTGGCCTTCACGGCCTGGAGTGGCTGCCGTGTGGGGTGGTTGCCTCTTCCAGTGGCTGGTGGGTGGAGTCCTGGGAGCCAGGCCCAGCCAAGCCCCTGGGAAGGGCAGCTGGGTGCCCGTGGCTGCCTCTCCTGGTCTGGAGGGACCGTGGGTGGGTGACCACGTAAGAGCCCTCCACCCCTCGTGGTCTTCCTGTGGTGTAGGGGCTGCAGACCAGCCCCAGCTCAGGGTGTCAGGCATGGGAGCACGGGGAGGGGACTGAGGGTCCACCAGGAGATAGCTCCATAGCCTTCTGATGTCCTCACCGTCCTTCCCAGCTGGCCTGTCTCTCGCTGCCCTCTAGGCCTGGTCATCCCCATTGTCCCTGGACTTGACTCCAGAGAAAATGAGGCTGGGTGGACCCGGGCCGGTGGGGACGGGGATGGGTTTCTTCCCGCTGGTGAAGGGCACCATGGCCTCAGCCCGGGACTCAGGCTTCTCCCATGGCAGATAGTGGTCACCCAGGGCTGGGATACCCAGCTGCTTGCCCTCTGACTCCAGGGCCTTGGTGACCTGGTGTGGCCTGGCTGGCAGCAGGGAGGCTCTTGTCCAGGCAGGCAGACCTGGTTTGATGCAGCCCATGCACACACAGGCACAGACACGGGTCACCAGACGCAGGGACGCTCGCACGTGCACACACAAACAGGGTGCCTGCAGGGAGGTGGTGGGGGCCGCCCTCGCTCGCCTGTGGACGTGCGTCCTGGGCGAGCCACATTCCGGCTCCCATGCGGGAGCGCAGTGGGCCCTGGGTGAACGCCGCCTCCTGTGGTCTGGGAGCTGGGTAGGCGTATCTGGGTGGAGTCCTGGGAAGGGGGCCCGGCAGGGACAGCCCTCCCCCGGCTCCCAGTGCCCATGCCTGCCTTGGCCCTGACCAACCACCTGCCGGTCCCCTCCTCCCTGATCGAGCCCTCTGACCCCCACAGGCCCCCCGAGGATGGCGGACAAGGTAGTCCCGCGGCAGGTGGCCCGGCTCGGCCGCACTGTGCGGCTGCAGTGCCCCGTGGAGGGGGACCCGCCGCCACTGACCATGTGGACCAAGGACGGCCGGACAATCCACGGCGGCTGGAGCCGCTTCCGCGTGCTGCCCCAGGGGCTGAAGGTGAAGGAGGTGGAACGGGAGGACGCTGGCGCCTACGTGTGCAAGGCCACGAACGGTTTTGGCAGCCTCAGCGTCAACTACACCCTCATCGTGATGGGTCAGTGCTGGCCGTGCCAGGGCGGGGCCTTGCTGTGTGTGCCTAGTCAGCTCGGGCGGGGAGGCAGACCCTCCCTGTGTGCCCACCCCTCACCCTGCATGAGCTCGGCCCACTGCCCCCAGGACCAGAGCCGTCCTGCTCCCCGCCTCTGAGCCCAGGACACCACGCCCAGGCTGGGCCCCGCCCCCTCAGGCCTCACCTTGGGGTCCCCCTTCCTCCCGACCCCTTCTCCCCCAAAGTTCTGCTGACCTGGGGGCCAGGGCTGGCTGGGGGGGCGGCAGGAGTGGGTATGGGGGCCCCAGGTGGTGGTCCCATTGAAGGGCAGCCTGGTGGGGCAGGCGGGCCAGCAGCCTTGGCGTCGGCCATGACTTTGAGGCTCGGGTTTCGGAGTTCAGAGGGGCCGCTGGGAAGGAAAGGCCTTCTGTTTTCCTCTGCCTCTGGGGCCCGGGCTTGGGGACTGGGCGGCGCCCCCAGCAACACGCCCTCCACTTGCTGGTACCAGGCGCTGGTGCCTGGCCCTCCCCCATGGGCTCCCGGGTGGGTCCCTCGGGGCAGGCTCCCTGGCAGCACAAAGGAGGAGCCTGACCCACACACCCCTCCACTGGGTTCCGGGGTGGGGTCTGAGCGCCTGGCCTTGGTCCTGGGCCGTGGAGGCGGCGGCTGTCACTGGGAGTGGGGGCATTCCTCAGCACGCCGCCCCCCCTCAGGCCCCACAGGCCTTCTCTGGGCTGTGGAATGGGAATACTGTGGGTGTCCCCCGCAGCGTCTTTTCAAAGGGGAGGATGACCAGGCGGTATGCAAGCCATGTCAGCTCACCAAGCCCTCGGCCCCTTGATGTGGGTTAGGGTTACTGCAGCTGCCGGCTGGGCCTGGTCCCCACCTCCCCCCAGCCCTGCAGACCCCCCGGAGCCAGGGTGGGGGAGCCAGATCTCCGTCCCACCCACGCCTGTCGGGGTCACCTGCACCCAGGGAGTGCGCCGGGTGGGCGGCTCCTGCCCAGCTGTCTCTGGGATTCTGAGACGTGGGTGTGCACCCGTGGCCTCCTGCTGGCGTTTCTAGAGCTTTCCCAGCTGGGCCTGAGGCTGGGGCCCGGGAGCCAGTTCTGGGGTCTTACAGGGGCTGCCGAAGCCCCTCTCATGCGCCCTCCCCTCTGCAGACGACACCAGTCCAGGAAGGGAGAGCCCGGGGCACGACGGCTCTTCCGGGGGCCAGGAAGACCCAGCCAGCAAGCAATGGGGTGAGCACAGGGACAGACATCACCATCTTGGTCGGGGGGTGGGGCTGTGCCTCCACCCCAGTGCCCGCTGACTTCTATGCCCCGCCTGCTCCCCTCCACCCTGCGCAGCCCGGCCCCGCTTCACGCAGCCCTCCAAGATGAGGCGCCGGGTGATTGCGCGGCCCGTGGGCAGCTCCGTGCGGCTCAAGTGCGTGGCCAGTGGGCACCCACGGCCCGACATCATGTGGATGAAGGATGACCAGGCCTTGACGCGCCCGGAGGCTGGTGAGCACAGGAAGAAGAAGTGGACCCTGAGCCTGAAGAACCTGCGCCCCGAGGACAGCGGCAAGTACACGTGCCGCGTGTCGAACCGCGCGGGCGCCATCAACGCCACCTACAAGGTGGACGTGATCCGTGAGTGCCGGGGCCGGGGGTGGGGGCGGGCTGGCGCCCGGGGCTGTGCCCAACGCATGTCCCTGCGCAGAGCGGACGCGCTCCAAGCCTGTCCTCACGGGCACGCACCCCGTGAACACGACGGTGGACTTCGGAGGCACGACATCCTTCCAGTGCAAAGTGCGCAGCGACGTGAAGCCGGTGATCCAGTGGCTGAAGCGCGTGGAGTATGGCGCCGAGGGCCGCTACAACTCCACCATCGACGTGGGCGGCCAGAAGTTCGTGGTGCTGCCCACGGGTGACGTGTGGTCGCGGCCCGACGGCTCCTACCTCAACAAGCTGCTCATCACACGCGCGCGCCAGGACGACGCGGGCATGTACATCTGCCTGGGTGCCAACACCATGGGCTACAGCTTTCGCAGCGCCTTCCTGACCGTGCTGCCCGGTGCGTGGGCCCCGCCCTGCCCCGCCCCGCCCCACCCGGGCCACGCCCACACGTGACGCTCCCCTCCCCGCCCCCTCCTCGGTTTCTCCTGCAGACCCCAAGCCGCCAGGGCCGCCCGTGGCCCCCTCGTCCTCGACCACCAGCCTGCCGTGGCCAGTGGTCATCGGCATCCCAGCCGGCGCCGTGTTCATCCTGGGCACCGTGCTCCTGTGGCTCTGCCAGGCCAAGAAGAAGCCATGCGCCCCCACGCCTGCCCCTCCGGTGCCTGCACATCGCCCGCCCGCGACGGCCCGCGACCGCGTCGGGGACAAGGACCTGCCGGCACCCCCCACCCTCGGTGCCGGCCCCGGTGTGGGGCTGTGTGAGGAACTCGGGCCCCCGGCGGCCCCCCAGCACCTGCTGGGCACGGGCTCAGCCGCCGGCCCCAAGCTTTACCCCAAACTCTACACGGACACGCACACGCACACGCACTCACACACGCATTCGCACGTGGAGGGCAAGGTCCACCAGCATCAACACATCCACTACCAGTGCTAGGGTGCCTCGGGGTGGGCTTGTGGAGGGCCGGCCAGCCGGGCAGGCTTGGGGCAGAGGGCCACAGAGGAAGATGGACTGCGGGTGAGAGGCGCCCCACGTGAGACACACACACACCTGGACGCACACACATGCATGACATACCTCTGGACACACACACACACACAATTACACACACACACACACTCAGACTAAGAAGCCTTTGGGAAGGTCTGTGTTGTAACTCTGCAGTGTGCATGTAGCGATGGGCTAGCTCATGAAGGAATCCCTTGGCCCCGTGATAAGGATTTCATGGGGGCCGTGGTCACCCCCCCACCCTGGCCTGGCAGGAGATCTGAGAGGCACCCTGGCTTTGCAAACCAAAAACTCCGACCCCTTCCCTACGCCTGCCCGCCTGTGTCCCTGCCCAGGCTATTTTTGCCACCACCTGTCCTGGGTGTCCAGGAGTCCACCAGTGCCCTGGGCAGGGGGGTCGGGCGGAGCAGTCCTAGGCCCCGTCCTGACAGGCCGGAGCTGGCTGGGGGTGCCTCCCGTCCCACTGCCAGAGAGAAGGGGCCCTTGATATTTATATTTAAGAAATTAAGATAATAATATTAATAATGATGAAAGGAGGGCTGGGCCACAGAGACTTGGCCTCTCCTGAGGCCCAGGACCCACCTGGCCTTTTGGCCACGCTGGATGTCCACCTCGGGACCGGGCATCCATCACCCCACTACCCGTGGCGGCCCCAGGCCTCTGTAATTTTATATAGAGTTTGAGCTGAAGCTTCGTATATTTAATTTATTTTGTTAAACAAGAAAATGTGCATCCTTTCCTCTAAGCTGGTGTTTCTTCCTGTGTCTGCATCTGTTCGTGCGCGTGTGCCTGTTTATATCTTCCTGTGTCTGCATCTGTGCGTGCGCATGTGCCTATTTATAGGACGGATGGGGGAGCTCTCAGGAACCCCATCACCAGGCCTTAGGCTCGGGGGCCGAGGCCTGAGGGTCCCCAGGGCCCGCCATCAGTGCTCTGAGCTGAAGGACTCTTCCCCGCTCACCTGCATGCACCTCCTTGGCCAGCCAGAGTCCTGCACATCTGTCCCAGGGGGGGCCCCCTCTCTGTACTTGTGTGGTCCCCCAGCCCTCAGTGCAGGGCCCGTGTTTCTCCCATCCCACATTCTGGGGTTCCCTGGGTGGCCTTGGTGGTGAGGTGGGCTAGGGCCAGTTGCCTGCAGGGCACCGTCCACCCTGGGTGTGCAACCGTGGCCTCGCTCTCCGGATGAGGAAACTGAGGCTCTGACTCACCCAACCAGCAGGCAGCGGTTGGGTTGCCCCTGGCCCAGAGGTTCTGGAACATCTTAAGAAAAGCACTAAGAGCCGGTGTGATTTTAGCAAAGCCCCCGGCGCAGTATGTCGGAAGGTCAGCGGGGGGTGAGGCCAAGCCGCTGGTTCTCAGCGCTTCAGGAAACAAGCCCAGGCTCTGCCTGACCTGCCGGTCAGGGTGCCCACCATCCTGCCCAGGCAGTGCTAGGCCCACCGCTAGGGCCGAGTCTCCCCTCCTCCGTGCCTTGGCAGTGAGCTGCTGTCCACCACCCGCCTCCTCCCCAGCTCCGGGCTGGGTCCCCTCCCTCTGCTCTTGTCTCCCAGGGCTCAGTCCCCAGTCCCCTTGCCCTTCCTCCGCTGGGACCCCCATGCAGTACAGGGTGGGATCCCCTGTCCTTCTCAAACTCCCCCCATCCTTTGGCCTCCCAGGGTGGACCCCACTCCTGTCTCTTAGGAGGGAGGGGCTCGCTCTGAGGTAAGCCCCACTGGGGTGGTCCTGACTCCGTGGGCAATGACCAAGCTCTGGCCTGGTGATGGAGACCACCTATAGTGGACACCGTGGGAGACCTAGGGCCTGGCTGGCTGTGGGGAGCTGGGCTGCAGTGGCCAGGGGAGTAGTGTGGGCTGCAGGCAGCCCACAGCTGGTGACCGAACAGATGTTCCCCAGACAGGACAGGCTGCAGCCGACGCCTGGTTGGGTTTCAGTCTGAGTGGGGAAGGGTGGGGAGAGGGTAGACGCTGGGCAGTGGGGAGACCTCAGGCTGTGGGCCATCTTTGGGTCACAGGGGATGAGCTGCCCCCTGCCCAGCACCCCTGAGGGTACAGTCTCCCAGAACCTCAAAGGAGAGTCTGCCACTCCCAACCCTGTACCCTTCTTGGCCTGAGGGACAGTGCTGTCCACCTGGGCTCATGTGGGGACCACCCTCATCATCTGCCCCAGGGAAGCCTGGGAGGCTAATGACCTGACAGGCCCATCAGGGCCCCAGGTCCTGGTTCTCGGGAGACCAGTGGCTCCGGGCCCATCCCCCAGTGCCCTTTCAGGAGAGAGGGCTGCTGATGGGCTGGTCGTTCTGTGGACATGTTAGGGCGCCTGGCTGGGCAGGGGGTCTGGGCGACCAGACAGACCCATCCTCTTGGGGCTGCCCGGCCACCACGAAGCCCACCAGGACTGACGTCTGCTCACTGGGCCTCCAACTGACCGGCCCCCCTCCCTCTGCCCAACGCCCCCTCTTCCTTCCCTCTCCCTGGCGCCCCGCCCCCCTTGGGGGCTCCCAGGCTGTGCGGGGGCGGAGCCAATGGGAGCGCGAGTGGGCGGGGCCGGGCGGCAGGCGGGGCCAGGTGGCAGGCCAGGCTGCGGGGGGAGAGTCTTTGGGCTCCAAAGCGGGGGAGCCCAGAGTGGCACGAGCAGGGGCACCGCGGCAGGGCTTCGCCTCCTGGGTTCGGAGGCACTGTGCCCTGGCTTCTCCTGCCACAGTTGCCCCTCCACAAACACCAAGGCCAGGCCCTAATGTGCCCTTGGCCACAGCCACCCGTGATGCTACCAGGACCCCCAACAGGAACAGAAAGGCCTCCCGTGCCCAGCTCTGTGGGGTTCCCTGTGGGGTGGGAGTGGGGGCCCCCAGTCTCAAGGGAGAGGAGGGGGATCCAGCTGTGTCTCAGAGTGACTCCCAGGCCAGGCTGGGAGTCAACGTCTTGATCTGATTTCATAGCCACTAATGGCTCGTGCTGTTGGGGCTTCTGAGAGCCATTTGGGCCGAAACTCCTGATGTCCATGGTGGGGGTGCTGGGTGCTGGGTGATGGGGATGCTGGGTGTGTGGGTGCTGGGTAGTGGGGGTGGTGGGTGGTGGGTAGTGGTGGGTGCTGGGTGCTGGGTGCTGGGGGTGGTGGGTGCGTGGGTGCTGGGTAGTGGGGGTGCTGGGTGCGTGGGTGCTGGGTGGTGGGTGGCGGGGGTGGTGGGTGCCAGGAGGGAGAGGCCTCAGGGCCAGGCCAGCATCTTCCCTCCGATCTGGGCTGTGATAAACTGGTCCCCTTGAAGCCTGGTGAACCTGAAAGGGCGGCCCAGGCTCTGACACCCTCGAGTGTGACCGCTCCCTCCCCACCCCCAAGCCCCGCAGCCCAGCCCTCCTGGCTTCAAAGGGGTGGCTGAGAGTCTTCTGCAGCTGTCCCACAGGGGGGGGTTGCTGAGGCTGATGTCCAGGGACCAGGCCATGTGACAGAAGCTGAAGATGAGGGGACATGGGGCCACCACACCCCCGTGGACCTGGGGTTGGGAGGGCCGGACAGGGGATCAGAGCCTTGTCTGGGGGCCAGGCCAGGGGACCTGGGACAGGAATGCAGGATGTAGGACACAGAAAAAGGGACAGGAACATAAGACATGGGGTCGGGACCAGCACAGACTCAACCTGGGACTCGGGGCATGGGGTCAGGCGGCCCCAGCCCCCCGGGTGGCGCTGCTTGGGGCTTGCAGGGCCCTGGACCTGCTGCGGGGGCTGAGGTGGCATGGAGGGGCTGGGACCCCAGGGGCCGAAAGGTGAGCGCCCCCCGCGGACCTTGCCCAGACCCAGGGCGTGGGCTGGGCTGCCCTGGGACACACGGGCCTGTGAGGCAGGCTGCTGCAAGGTGGGGTATGGAGACAGGGGACTCCCACAGGGTCAAGCTTGTGCGGGGGCCGGGCCCCCGGGCTGGGCTGGGAAGCAGCCTCCACCCCATGCCTGGCACCAGCACCTGGCACGTCCCTGCTGCATCTGGTGGGCAGGGACCGAGACTGCCGATCACGGGGAGGGGCGGGGATTGGGCAGGGCAGGGGCGGGGCCTGGCAGCTGGGGGCTCCCTCTGTGCCCAGTGCTGACCTCGCCTGGTGCCGGGTGTCCGTCCTGTTCAACCGCCCAGGCCTGGCTGGGCTCAGGGCCCTCACAAGATGGGCCGGGCATCAGGGTAGCTGAGGGCCAGGGCCTCTCCTGGGAGTCCTGTGAAGGTCCGTGCATTCCTTCCCCAGATTCAACCCCTATCCTGCCAGCCCCACCCGGTTGTCCCCCACCCCGATGGCTGCCCTGCTGAGCCCTCTCCAGTCCTGCCTTGGCTCAGAGACCTCCACAAGCCGGTGCTACCCCCAGCCCAGTCACCCTGACCCCTGGACTGCCGCCATCTGTGGAAGGGAGGGTCGACCTCCCATTCAGGCCAGCACGCGTCAGTGACCCCAGGTGGGAGATTGCAAGGGTCCCCAGACCTGGAAATGTAGGGCCCTGGAGGTGGGATCTGCCTCCCAAGGGGCTTCTCTTGTGGAGACCCCCCCAGGGGGTGGCACCCAATGGAGCCCTGGGTCAGCAGCTTCCGACGCCTTTTTCTGGCAGTGTTGCCTGGGGTCACCTGGGGTCGTGCCCGATGGGCTCAAGAGCCCACCCCCCAGTGTCTGCTGAGCAGCAGCCCAGCCCAGACCCTGCAGCAAGTGGCACCCCAGTCAGCGGCCCGCACCCCTGGCACTGCTGATTTGAGGTGTGGAAGCCACTGACACAGGACTTGCACTGGCCCCAGCTGGGTGTGCCCATCCACCACAAGGCTACTGACGACCAGGCCCTGCATCTCATGTCCCCGCCTTGGCACCCTGGGCAGCCTGGGGAGCTGGGGGGAGGCTGCTTTGCCAGCACCCATCCTGTACCAGCTCGGGGCAGAATGAGGCACTGGGTCGGGGTTCTTCAGCACACTCCTTCTTCTCAGGGTGTAGGCTGGCTCCTTTTGGGGGGTCTTGTCTCTGGCACTTGTCTGGGGTGACAAGGCAGAGTGTTTGGGTCAGGCCGGTGGCCAATGCAAGGGACTGATGCTCCCGTGGCAGGGGGTCTCGGGCTAAGATACACACGGCCCCTCCTTCCTTGATCTGGGTGCAGTCCTGCCTGGGCCTTGCCCAGAGCTCAGGGGCTGGCTCCCTCCTGTCTCCTGGGCCGCGGGCATCCACCCCCAGAGGCTGTGCTGACCTGCGTTCCCCCACCCGCCCTGCACCTTCAAGACTCCAGGGAAGCTAAGCTGGAAGCATGAGCAGTACAGTTCTGAGGGCCCTACCAGCCACCCAGACAAGCCCTGGGGAGGGAGCACGTGCTGGCCTGGCTGCATGGGGCAGGCTCAGGTTAGGACCAGAGGTTCCCCCCACCCCACCCCATGGTGGCTGGGCGCAGACACATACTTGATCCCAGGATGGGGTGGGGGGATCCATGAAAGGTCCAGCAGCTCCCGTAAGGGCGGGGGCCGGGCAAGACACCCACGCACCCAGACAGCTGTACGCCCCACCCCCGCTTGCTCCACAGCCGTGGGGCATCTGGCTCTGGGCCGGCAGGTGGTGACAGCTGCCAACAGCTGGCCAGAGGGGCGGGGCTGCTTATCCTGAGTCACGGGTGGGGGATGGAGAGGGTCTGGTTGGGATGACTCGCCGTTGAAGGGAAGGCCAAGCTGTCCTCCTCATGTCCCCAAAATGCCATCCCTGGGCCCTAGAGAGACCCTGGCGGAGAGCACAACCCACGAGAACAGGACAAGCAGGGGGTATCTTGGCCCTGGTGCCAGGCCTGAGGACCCCCGGAGGCTCCATCTGCCTCTGCAGGGTCCCCAGGGTCTGGGGGCTCCATGCTGGGGGTGGGCAAGGCCAGTGGGTGGGGGTCTTTGCTGGAAAGCAGTAGCCGTACCCCAGCAGCATCCACCCTGATGTCAGGCAGTGCAGGTGGGTTTTGGTGGGGAGGCCCTGGTGAGGGTGGAGGCCCCGCGCTGACGCTGTCTCTTCCCCCAGCTCAGGGACTTCTGAGCTTCCTGGAAAACTGGCAACCCCTGTCAGTGGGTCCCTGGAGCCCTGGACTCTCGCTTGGGACCGCTGCCTCATCCCTCCAGGCCCTCCCTAGTTCTGCCCCAAAGTTGTCCCAGTGGCCTTTTCACGAAGCCTGCCAGCCCAGGGCAGCGCTGAAGCTGCCCACTCCCTGCTGGAGCCTCCCCTCAGGCACGCCGTGGGGACCTGGTTTGGGATGGCTTTACCCTCCCAGCAACGCCAGGGCCACCCAGCTTTATGCAGGACCTGATGAGTGAGGGGCAGTGAGCTCTTGGTGGCCACACACCCCTGCCCCCCTGCCCCCCTGCCCCCCGGATCACAGGGGAGTCACGGCCATCCTCCAGGACTGCTCGTGTGGCCCAGCCACTGGCAGAAAGTGTAGCTTGCGGTCAACTGCCAGGGCCTGGGGACAGGAAGGTGAGAGTCCTGGGGGTGACCAACCTATCCCCTTTGGGCCCTGGAAGGCAGGGAGCCAGGACCCCAGCCTCAACCCTCACTGTGCACTGTGCAGCCTGAAAGCGCCCAGCAGCACCTCCCACCCAGCGTGCACAGGCCGTCTTCTCGGGCCAGCAGCCTCTCTGTGTCATGAGACCCTAGACAGCTACCCAGCTACTCTGACCCTCAGTCTCCTCATCTGTGGCCTGGATGAGAGGACCCAGCTCAGGGGCTGGTGGGAGCCTTTGGGGCCTGCCTGGGTAGGAGGTGAGCTCAGGCCTGGGCCCAGAAGGCACGGAATGGCCCTGGCGGGGTGTGGGGGGGGGCAGTGGGCAGGACCTCAGCCTGGACCCAGGCCCAGGGAGGGCTGGGGCGGCACCGGGCTCAGCAGAGGCAAATTCCTTCTTCCTTCACAACTTTTTCCTCTTATTTTTTTTTCCAGTTTCTTCCAAAAGCCGTCCTCCGCTGTTCGTTCCTGGAGCCCCTCCAAGACCATCGGCACCGGCTCCACTCGCGGCCACAAAGCTCCTTTGACAGCAGCGGCGGGAGCTAAACCAACAGTGGGGGTGGGGGAGGAGGGAGGGAGGAAGGGGACACAGGACGCCCCAAGCGGAGGCCTCTGGGCATCTTCTGGGGGCAGGGCTCCACAGGGGTGGGCGTCACGCCGGGACCCCAGGCCCCGGCTCGGCCCCATTTCTGGTGGGGAGGATGTTGGCCCCCCTCTGCCTGCCTAAGCTCAGCACCTCCAGGCTCCTCTGGTTGAAGCGCTGCTCTGGGCGGCCCGCCGGCCCCAGTTGCTCTGGGGGAGGCCTTGTGCACATCCCTGTGTCCACCAGCATCTCCCGGATGTGGGTGCTGGCCAAGCAGGGACTGGACCGCCTGTTAGGAGGTCTGCCGCCACAGGACCCTGGGCCCGACAGGCAAACGGGATGGCGTTGGCCTCGGACTGTCTGCGCCCTGCTACCGTCCCCATCTGTAGGCTGCGGAAGGCTGGGGTTCTGCGGCCCACACGTGCACACGGCAGCGCTCATTAAATGTTTGCCGGAGGGGTGCTGGACGCAGGACGTCGGGCGCAGTTCCTCTGCTTCCTTTCTGCACGCTTGGAAACTGAGGGGCCTGGCCCCCGTGGCCCCCCATAAGCCAACTCTGAGCGTTGGGCATACCCAGATGCCCAGTGACGGGGAGGCCTGGCTGGACGGACAGCAGGGGGTGTCTGCCTCTGCTCCAGCGGGGCAGATGGGTGGTGGTGAGAGTCACAGGA
This sequence comes from Mesoplodon bidens, assembly GCF_964165515.1. Classification (NCBI taxonomy): domain Eukaryota; kingdom Metazoa; phylum Chordata; class Mammalia; order Artiodactyla; family Ziphiidae; genus Mesoplodon; species Mesoplodon bidens. Next base: position 106,886,896 of record NC_138176.1, on the reverse strand, counting down.
TATGGGGGGCCTGGGCTGGGCAGGGGCCTGGGCTGGGCAGGGGCTGGGGCTGGAGAGCCGTGCGCTGGTGACAGGAAGTGTCTGCACAGGAGAAGGTGAGGGGCGGACACAGCCGAAACTGCCTGGCTGCTGCCGCTGGACTCAGGGAGGCCGGCAGGGCGGGTGGCGGGCCAGCTGGGCTCGGGACAGGCTCCTGGGACGCGGCCGGTGCCCGCGGCCGCCTGCTCGCTGAGCCCTCGCAGCTTGGTCGGAGGAGCCTTGCTTGGCTACAGACATAAGCGTCGCCCATGGGGCCCTGCAGGGGCAGCGGCCGGGCGGGGAGCAGGCCCAGAACGAGGCACAATCCACCCTTTGTTCCTGCGGCCGCCTGGAGCCTTCGGGCCAAGAGGAAATGAGGGGAGCGCCAGCCAGCAGCCCTCGCCTGCCCGGCAGCCCTCGCCGCCAGGGCCCCACGGATGCCAGGGCCGGGCCCAGCAGAGGAGCTGGAGGTCTCAGTGGCCTGGACCTGGAGGCCCCCACACTTTTGCACCCTGCATGCCCACCTCAGGAAGGCCTGGCCACAGCCCGACCCCTGCACCTCGAATGCTTGGCCACTGCAGAGGGCCGTGGCCGGAGCACAGGCCCCAGGCAGCCACTGTTCCAGGCTGAGGCCGGCCCCCGTCCGTGGCCTCCCCCCACACTCCCTCCTCTCTCCTCTCCTGGCCGCTGACAAGCGCCCGTGTCTTTCCTGGCTGAGGGTGGATGGGGGGAGGCAGGGTCTGTCCGGCCGGGGGGCTGGACCACACCCCACCCTGCTCTTCCCCGCTCCCTAGAGCCTCCTGGACGTGACCAAAGGGTCTGTGGCCCATTCTTGAAGCAGCCAAGCTTCTCCCTTCCCCCTGGGGGTCGTGCTCTGGGCTTGGAGCATCGTCCAGGCAGCCTGGGCCCCGGTGGGAGCACGTGCACACTTGTGTGTATGTGTACACGTGCAAGTGTGCATATTGGTGTGAGGAGCTTGGGACCCCTTCCGTCCCCTCCCTTAAACGTGTTTTCACTCCATGCACCCTTCCTAGAGGGCCCTGGGGCAGACGGTGTGAGGCCAGAGGACCGCCGGGAGCCTTGTTTGTGAGACTGCCTGGTGGGGTCTCCCTTGGCGTCTCCATGGCAGGCCGGCCCCACTGGGGCTCAGCGGGCTGGGGGCCCAGGCTGCCTGATGTCTCCACCTCGGATGCATTTCAGCCTCTCCTTAGCCTGTGTGGAGGCTGAAAGGTGACCCCTGAGGCCCCTTTGTTGCTCCGAGATCAGTATCTCCCCTGGGAAGGGCTAACTCTGCCTGGTGGGGCACCCGGCGGGGCCCAGCTTTGATGCTTGCAGGCAGAGACCCCACCAGTCCAGACACCAGAGCAGGTGCTGGCCTGGGGTCCCACCGGAGGCACAGCAGCTTTCAGGTCACCTGGCAGGAGCACCTGCAGGTGATCCCCCAATGTGGCCTTGGTGCCCATCTACGGCTCAGGTCCGGGTGCTGGACCCTCTGAGATGGCCTGGGGCCTGAAGTCCATCCAGAGTGGGAAGGCTGTGGGCGCACGGGGCTGTCACCACACCCCTGAGGCCCAGGCTCAGCCAGGTGGCCAGGATGGGGGCCCAGGGAGGGCAGGGGGTGGCAGGCAGCCCGCAGTTTCCTCCATCCGATGCCAGACCTGAGTCCACTCCTGGGGGCCCAGTCTCAGCCCCCAGCAGGGTGGGACTTAGGGTGAGGGACCTGCCATGGGCTGGGGTCCTCAGGGCAAGGAGAGGGACTCTGAGGCCTGGGAACCTGGCCGCGCTGCCCTGCGAGGGGCAGGGGCTCCGTGCCTGGGGAGGCGCGTGTGCACACCTGTGTGTGTATGACAACCATGCCAGCCATCACTCACTGGGACTGCACAGTCCCACACAGACAACGAGAGCTGGGGCCCCTTGCTGGGCGTGGGGTGGGGAGAGGGCGCTGTGGTGTTTCAGCCCCGCCTGCCCTGGTCGAGGCGCCAGCCTTCCCGGCAGCGGCCGGCACCTCAGCCTGCGGCCCTGTGGCTTTGTGGGAGACTCTGATGCTCCGAGACACTCCTGCCCCCACCCCCAGCCCAGGCCCTGTGCTGCAGCGAACACCTGGACCGTCCCTCGGCTACGCAGGCCCCCTCTGCTTCCCTCCAGAGGCGGAGAGGAGGCTGGGCTCCGCGAAGGGCGGCCGGACCTGTGGCTCCCATCCCTGGCAGGGCTGGCTTCCTGTGGCCTTCCAGCCCCAGCGTGGCCCCTAGCCTGCCCTGTGCCCCTGGCTACCGGCGCTCACCCAGGAGGGGGCCGCAGCGGTGCGGTCCTGGGATGCCCCTCCTACCAGGGTCTCCCCAAGTGACGACCCCTCCCACTGTCTGGCCAGGGCTACCGCACACTCAGGACAAAGGAGTGTGTCCCCCGTTTTAGGGGAGTGGCCGCCCACACCGGCTGGTCCCACGACCTCCTGGTCTCCCTGGAACCCTCGAGGCGGGGGGGCAGCAGGTTTCCCTCTGGCCCCCCAGATGTGCTGGCCTGTGGCCCCAGGCCCCTGACACCACCCAACCCGCCCTAGGCCCTCTGGGCCTGGAGGGGGCCCTCAGCTCAGGCAGGGAGCCTGGGTCCATACCCCCCAGTGCCCACCTCCTGTGGCCCTTCCCCTGCTAGGGGCTGAGAGTGGTTTGTTGTTCCTCCGGGGAAGAGGCGGCCGTGATGGGAACCCAACTGCCCGCCGGCGCCTGTCATCTCCAGGGACCCGCAGGCAGCACCCAGGTGTGTCCAGCCTGTGGGGGGTCTGTCCTCTAGGGCACGTCTGTGTCATGGACCTGGTGCTCAGTGTCCGAAGCAGGGGGGAGCAGAGGCCCCTGAGGGGTGGGAGAGAGTGGTCTGGGGCCCCCACCCCTTTCTTTAGGGCCCAGGTCCTGGAGTGAGTGGTGGGTGAGGGCAGCCCCGCTGGGATCAGGGACTCAAGGCTGGGGCTGGGGACCTCCTCTGTCTGCCCGACGCCAGCGCCTGGAGCGGTTGGAGGCTCCACTCCGTGAACAGCCCCGAAGCACCACTGGGTGCCGCCCTCTGGGCCACGAAGCCATAAGCACTGTCCCCCGTTTCCCATGCTTAAGCCGATGCAAGTGGGGACAGCCGTTCCTCTGAGGAGGACAAGTGCGTGCAGGTGGGCCCAGCCTGGGGGTCCCTGGGGAGGGTGAGCGAGAACCACAGCCTGGTGGTCCAGGAAGTCACGCTTGAGGGCGCTGGGCTCCGGGGCTTGGCTGTTGGGAGCCAAGTGCTTGTGGTCAGTCTCTTGCGACCTGGCCGGCCGGCTGATGACGGGTCCGGTGCCACCTGGGGTCTGAGCAAAGCGGAGGGTGCAGGGTGTGGCGCTCAGCCGCAAGGTCATCCTCCCGGCCTTCGTGTCGGCCAGGCCAGGTGGGCAGCCCTGCCCTCACTCCAGGGTCGGGCCGGTGTGTGAAGGGGGCTCCCAGCGGGTCGGGGCAGGGCAGGCACTGCAGTGGGACCACCCCGGCGGGGGGGCGGCTGGCCTGGCGTGGCCCCGAGTGGGGTGTCGGCCTCACACGCCGAGGGGGTTAGTGGGAAGCTTCTGGGCTCACGTTACAGTTTCCACTGGAAAAACAGCCCCATTTTGAACGCTGGCTCTGAGCTTTTAAATAATTGCAAATATATCCAGTTTCCTGACCAGCGCTCACTCGGTGATGGCTGAGGCCCAGGGCAGCTGACGGAGGGCCAGGCGGCAGGCCGACCCGCAGTTCTGGGGGGACACTTCCATCGGCCTGGCCAAGGGGCACCTGGGGTGCGGGCCCAGGTCCGGGGAGGTGGGGGAGCTGGGGCCGCTGTGGCCAGAGTAGGAGGGAGACGTCAGGAAGGGCTTCTCTGTCCCGTGGGGTCATCCACCGCCCAGGGCTTCATGGGCTGCACCCAACCCCAAGGTCAGGGAGGCCAAGCCCTGGGAGCCGCCATCTCGGTCCTGTGTGTGCCCCGACGTCCCAAGCTGGACATGAGGACTGGGTGCAAAGCTGGGCTCCCGGGGTCTCAGGGTGCAGGACGGTGGGTTTGCTCTGGGGCTTGGGGAGCTGTCACCTGTCACCTGGTGTTGTCGACACGGTGTGTGCAGAGGAGACCAGGTTGGGTGTGCACGCACGTGTCCGTGCCTGTGTGAGTGTGCATGCGGTGTGAGTCTGGGCGTGTCCCCAGCCTCCTCCACACTCAGGGGTCAGGGCAGGGCTCCAGCCACCAGTGCCCCGGCACGACAGGGCGAACAGTTCTCCAGGGAGGATGCAGAGGTCCCGGGCTTCCTCTGTCTGCTGCCCTGGTCCCTGTGTGTCATCCATGCCAGACACCCCCGGCCAGGGGTGAGGGGTGCCCAGCGGCCCAGTGCAGGCCTGTTTGCTTTGGAAAGCAGCAGACATTGTTGGTGCAGTGTGGCTGCCCATCCAGAAGTGCCCATGGGGACCCCTGCGTCCACCGGCCACATTCCCAGGTTCACAGAAGGCTCTTTCTGATGCCAAAAACCTCTGGAAACGCTTCCAAGGGCTGGATTCAAGCTTTTCGCACTTGGAAGTGGGGCTGTCTTGTGTAGGATGGAAGGCTGGCGGCTCCGACCCGTGCCCCCACCGACCGCACTGCCTGAAGGGTGCTCCCAGCTTGGCGGTGTGGACAGCAAGCCGGGGGCCTGGGCAGAAGGTCTAGACGCCCAGTGGAAGGTCCTCCGGGCAGGAGCTGGAGGTGGTCCCAGGAAGGACAGCCAGCCAAGGCCGTCCTTCAGCCCTGGGGGAGCCAAGTGTTCCTGTGATCCTGTGGGGGACTCTAGAAGCCTCAGTAATCCCAGCTCCCCCCCGGGGTGGGGGACCAGCAGAGGGGCCAGAGGGGGCCCCCAGCACCAGGCCACAAGCCAGGAAACCATGGCTATGCTTCCTCACCGGGGGCATGACGCCCTCCGGGTTTACGCGGAAGCTGCCGATTCCAGCTCCACGGAAAAGAAAACAAACTCCGCTCCAAGGATGCTCCCCCAGCTCAGCCGCCATGCTCCCAAATCAATCCACTGGGGCCTTGGTGGGAAAAGCCCTGAGGCAGATTGTCTTTCTGCCAAATTTTGGGGGAAGATGTAGAAAACTCAGAAAACCAGCAGCAATAAAAGTAAGAAGATGCCTGGAGTAGTCAGCTTGGGAAGAAGATCTGGAAGGGCCCGGGTGCCGACCACCTGCCTGGGGGCCTTGGGACTGGGGGCCTTGCCGGGGTCCTGCTCACGCCCGCCAGGCTCACTCCCTGCTGGCCTGAGACTGGAGTCAGGACCAACCCACCTGGGGCCAGAAACAGCAGCTGCCAACCCAGACCAAGGCCCCAGGACGGTGTGCAGATGCCCCCAGCAGGGGCTGAGCAGGGGTCCCCGTCCACATTCCCAGAGATGCGTGCGCAACTGTGCATCCATCCCGGTGTCGTCTGTTGGTCCCTTAGTGTGCCCAGCTCTGGTGCCGCCCCAGGCCAGGCTGGAGGCCTCTGCTCAGGGGTCCTGCGCCTCATGGGGTTGGGGGAGAGTGTCGTGGGTTCCCGGAGAGGGGAGGGGTTAGCCAAAGGTGCCAGAGTTGGCTGGGGAAGGTGCCAGCTGGACTCCTGGACAAAGCGACCCAGGCTGGCCCACTCACATGTGGCACCTGTGGCTGGAGTGTGTCCTGAGGGCCACGTCTGGAGGCGCACGCCGCTCTGGACATGAGGGTGAGGGGCGCCTCACCCAGAGCAGGGTCCTGCCCTGCTCAGCATGGGCGGGGGCTCGACGCAGCCCCGTGGCCACAGGGCAGCGCTGCACCCCCTGCCGAGCCCGCACCCTCAGTCCTGTCCCGACTCCTGCGCTCTCCACCCTCCCAGTCAGCCCCACCCTCTGTGGGGGCTCCGGGCACACCAGCGACGCTGACCTGGATGGCGACACACAGACTCAGCTCACCATGTCGCCAGCCGGCTCCTCCGCGGGAGCAGGGCGGGTGCGGGGAGGCCAGTGGGGCAGCTCTGGCCTCTGGGCCTGGGCCTGGGCCCGGGGCACTCTGCTCGGCGTCCCCTTGAGCTCATGGCCGCCTGGACCGAGCCCCGCCCCGCCACGGGGGTCCGCACGCTGCCCGGAGGTGCTCAGTCTGGCCTGCAGACAGTGCTGTGTGCCGTGGATTCAGGAAGAAAACACGTTTCCTGAAAACGGGTTATGACCTGAGTCATGGAATTCTTCCCGCTCCTCCTGCGCTTCTGCGGCGCCAAATTTCCCTTCCTCCGAGGTTCTGAGGGTCCAAGCACCCACTCCCATGCTGGAGCCTCTCCTGGGGGCCAGGCCGCTGCCTGGAGCTTCCAGGGTACTGGGCGCCATCCTCACGTCAGCAGGAGTGGGCGAAGTCTCAGTGAGCTGCCCGAGCCCCTCCTGGCGCTGCTGCGCCCAAGTCTGCAGGCGCCCACCCCCGGCCCCACCCGGGCAGTGCCTGCTGCTGACTCTGCCGGGGCAGGCGGTCAAGGGGAACAAGGCAGGGCGCCCTATGTCTCTAGGGCGCAGAGCTGTCCGCCTGCTGCCAGAGGGCAGTGGTCCGGTCCCCAGGTGGGCAAGGCCCTGCCCGCTTTGGGTCCACACATCTTCTGTGGAGCCCAAGGGGGGGCCCCTGAGACCACCACCATGATGGGTCTCGGCTGTTCCCTGCTCTGGACGGTGCCCGAGCCGCCCGATTTAACTTGAGTCCTGCACTGCGAGCACCGAGTATACCTGCCAAACAACGACAGCGTCACTGAGTGTGTTCCCTGCTTCTCAGGTCAGGCAGGCTCTGCTGAAAGCAATTTTCCAAAAGGAGAGGATGATAATTGAAATACACGGCACTCAGAAAGACGAGGAACAATTTCTCTGCAGCCCGAGCCCCATCTCATGAGCAGTCTCACGGGGACTCGTGCTGCCTCTGGAATCTGCCAGCCTGTCCAGTGCCTTCCACTCACCCGTGCCCACCTGGAGCAGGCCGGACCTGCAGCCGCCATCTGTGCCGGGCTCCTGGGAGGTGGCTGTGCGTGCCTGTCCTGAGCCTCAGCCCCCACCCAGTGCTGATATCCTGGGCTGTGGACACAGCCAGTCCTGTGTCCATGAGTCCAGCAGGCAGAGCAGTGACCACTAGCGACACATGGGCCCCCAGCTCCCCCCAGGGGTGGCATCACCTGATTTCCATTGCTGTGGACAGTGCTCACTCGCTGGGGCAGCTCCTGTGGGACCCTGGTGCTGCGGGCAAAGGGCCTCGCTTCTAGAAGACGCGAGAGCTGCACGTCCTCTGGCCTCTGGGCCCACGTAGCCACCAGCCTGGCCCTTGACCGCAGGTGGGGAAGGCACTGGGCTGGGGGGGCGTTTCCCTTGGCAGCAATGTGTGCTGTGTAAGAACAGATTTTCTTTTTTTTTTTTAATTTATTTTTTTAATTTATGTATTTTTGTCTGCGTTGGGTCTTCGTTGCTGCACGCGGGCTTTCTCTAGTTGCGGTGAGTGGGGGCTACTCTTCGTTGCGGTATGCGGGCCTCTCACTGTTGTGGCCTCTCCCGTTGCGGAGCACAGGCTCCGGACGTGCAGGCTCAGTGGCCATGGCTCACGAGCCCAGCCGCTCCGCGGCATGTGGGATCTTCCCGGACCGGGGCACGAACCCGTGTCCCCTGCATCGGCAGGCGGACTCTCAACCACTGCGCCACCAGGGAAGCCCTATTCTCATTTTAAAATCCACCTCACATCAGCTTTGGAGGGTTAGTCCTGTGGATACGTTTGGCCCTCATTCGAGGATTTCAGTGGCTGCACGACGGCTGCAAAGCCTCCCACCTCGGAGCTACCTGCAGCAACGCCTGGGCCAGCTCTGCCTGGCCTCCTCCTTCCGAGGCCCCGAGAGCTGGTTGAGCCCGGGGCCCCGCCTCATCTCCCGGCCGGCCCACAGTCTCCCTCAGGACACTCAGAGACTTTCCACTTCTTACCACAGGGTCGTGGGGGGCAGGGCTTCCTGAAGTCGGAGGGGTGGGGTGGGGAAGGAGGCTGCTGCGGTCCTCATCCCTGAGCTACTGGTGACCGTCCCTGGAGAATGCTCGGGGTGCAGGGGTCAGCGTGAGCCTGCGCTTAGAAACTCCTGTCGCAGTTGGCCAGGAGATTGTACATCTGTTGGATCTCATAAGAAGGAAACAGGCTTGTGCTTTTAAAATTTCATCTTCTAGTGATTCTTTTCTTTGCCATATTTACCCAAGTATGGCCCTGTGACAGGCTGGCAGTTTCAGAGCAAAAGCCCTTCTGTGTGGGGAGCACGGGGCACCTGTGTCCCATTTCAGGGTACCAGGTGCCTCCCCAGGCAGCTCCTGAGCCTCTTCCCGCCCGGCTGCCAGACTTGGGCAGGGGCTTGGCGATGCTCGCCTTCCTGAAGCCCGCGCGTGTCTGCACAGGGGCGTCAGGACACCCACCGCAGAGGATTCCACTGCATCGTGCTCGCGTCCCTGAAATCCAAGGAGGCTGAGGGAGCCGTGCTGAGTGTGGAGGTGTGTCCACGCGGTGCTGGTCACCAGCAGGGGTGCCGACCCTCGTTGCCTGGAATCACATGCGAGTGGTTCTCTGTCCAGACGCCTGCAACTGGCCATGAGAAAACGTCAGTGAAGCCAGAATGAGAACCACTCTGCTTGAAAAACAGTCCTGGGCGTGCGTGTGCAGAGTACGTGTGCAGCCAAGTGGTGAAGCAGATGGACAGCTGCCCACGATGGGCGAGTCTGGGGAAAGGGTGGCCTGTCCTTGGCATCGATGTTACTTTGTAACTTTTCTGCGTGAGATTCTTTCCAAGTTGGAAGTTAGGATGAAGGCTCGACCGTGGGGCCTGAGCAGACTCTGGGGGTGAATGGCCAGTGTCCAGGCGGGCGGTGTCCAGAGCCCTCGCCTGCGTGCCGGCTGCATCCCTGTTACAGGGTGATGTGTGGTTTCCATGACTCGGGGCTGGTGGACGTCCCTCCCGGGGCCTCTCCTGGGTGCTGGGCACTGACTCACACAGACGGCGGGTGGGGCCCCGAATTTGAAGCCTGGTGGGTCACCTGGCCAAGGGTGGCGTCAGGCTGCTCCCGCAGAGGACTGCGGACATTCTGGCCACAGGACCTGACCCGCGGGGTGCCTTCCCCAGGAGGCACAAACGGAGTACTGGATGCCCAGCCTCCTCTCGCCACTCGCATCCTGGCTCCGCGGCTCCCTAAGCTCCACGCAGGGGCCTGGATTTACCACCGAAGAATTCTAGGAATTTCCTCTTAGTCTGAAAAGAAAACTCCTTCAAAACCTCCTTCTTGTCCCACCGAGGGGCGTGGAAGGGCCTCGTGCTCTCCGTGCGGCGTGTGTCTGTGTCCGGGGGTGGGGGCTCTGCTCCCAGGTGCTCCGCCCAAGCTCCTGCTCCCCTGGGGCCAGGCCTGTCTAGGGAGGGCCCTGGTAGTGGATGGACGCTCCCTGGGAGGGCTGACCCCGGGGCAGCAGGGGGCTTCTCTCCAGAGCTCAGCGCCTCCTGGGGCTTCCTGTCTGTCTGGAGGCCTTTCTGGATTATTCTATAAAACTTGCTGTGGGCTGGCGGGTAGAAGCCACGGAGGGTTGGCCCCTGGCTCCCTGGCTGGCGGCAGTTCACTTTGTGAGCCGGGAAATAGTGCTGCTCGGAACCCTTTCTTTCACCTTTGAAAAACACATCCAGCGACTGTAAATTAATACGTAACTCGATACCATTTGTCCATGCACATTATCTGGCTGAAAATGAACTTTCTGCCAGCTGGTCTCAGCTTTGTCTCTTAGAGACGGCGATGTCCAGACTGAGAAGGTCTGGCTCCTGCACAGTCTGAGGCACTGGCCTCTCCTCCCACGAAGGGCCCGAAACGCCCGAGGAAAGCAGCGAGGGAAGGGCGGCAGCTTGGAACACGGGTCTGGGCGCTGACTGCCCGCGATGCCTCGGGCGCAGGAAGTGAAAACGTCTTTATCCAAGGAGAAGAGGGGCAGGAATGCCTCCTCCAGGTGGTAAAGATGGAAGCCCGAACCTAAGACTAGCTCTGTCCAGGGGAGTGGGGAGCAGGCGGGGGTCAGACAGATGCTGGCCTCTTCGAAGATTTCTCTTTGGGTAGGTCTGACTATAGAAGCACAGAAATATGCGATGCAATTATAAACAGATCAGATTGAAAGCACCCCCTAAAAACAGAGGGTCCGAGGAGACAAGTGTGCTTCTCCGTGTGTGCCTGGGGGTCCCCGTGGGGCGCCGTGTGTCTACCCTGAGTGGCCTCTCCTGCTTCATGCGGGGGCCGTTCTGCCAAGCCAGCCAGCATCTCCGCTGCAGGAGGGACCACCAGGTGCCCGCAGCCTGCGGCGCGTCCTCACCTGCCCCTCGCCTTGCCCTCTGACTCACCCCACGCAGCCCTCACCGTGTCCCACCTCACCCGCCAGCCTTGTGGGCCTCCTCTGGGCCCACGTCTCCTGTTAGGGAGGGGGGTCCTAATGGGGGGTCCAGTCCGGCTCCCCCAGCCCAGTCCCCCGTCAGAAATCCGGGAACCTGTCGTCCTTGGACTCTCCGCATCCCCCAAATGCTCCCACCCCCCAGCTTTCCTGGGTCATGGGCTTGAGGACGCTCACAAATTGCTGGGGCCTCAGCCTTGTGCCTCTGCCCGTGGGGCCTCCACGTCCCTCTCCAGCCTCGTCCCCGTCGCAGGTGCTGAGGGCAGTGTGGCTCTGGTGCTGACCGTCACGCCACGGAAGCCACACGGCTGTAGAGAGGACAGCAAGCACAAACGCCGCCACGGAAGCCACGGGAGGAGCTCACAGCCCAGCGGCCCCACGGGCCCCGTAGCGGGATCCCATTTTTTATTAAAACCACAGCCAACGACCCCACCCACTGAGCCGGGTTCTGAGAGATGGGACGTGTCTGGAAGACGCTGTGCTGCCTGGGCAGGGCAGCCGGATGCACCACGAGCCGTGCCCTGTCCAGGTGCCTGTGGGGCCCGCCTGAGGGGACTCGCTTCCGCTCACTCAGTCCTGGGGCTGAATGAATAGGTATCACCTTGTAATTAAAAGATGAGAAACAAGATAAAACCACAGTGGCAGATACACTGTCAAGTATTTAGTCAGCACCCACTGAGTGCACCGTATCTAAATGGATCAGGTATAAGATGCAAATAACAGCAAGGCACCTCTGAATAGAACACGTTATGGAAAGGAAAACAAGGTGCTACCCCCGCCCCGAGCTCGCGGTCAGGCCCGTGACTTCACATCTGCACTCTGCACGGGACTCTTGGTCCCGAGACTGAACCAGGCTGTGCGGGCGCCTTGCTGCTGTGGCCGCTCTGCCCACCCCTCGCCTCGGGGGCACATCCCGCCAGCCTGCTCCGTGGTCCTCACTCTGCAGACCGAGCCTCGGGGCATAGCCACATCGACCACGTCGTTGTCTGTGTGGTTTTGGTTTTCCTTCTTCTTTCTGGCCTAAAGCTCTCACAGACTCACCTGGCAGCCCCGGCAGAGGCCCCCTTTCCCGAGAACGGGGCCCACGCGTCTGCGCGGCAGCTGCAGGAACAGAAAGGCCCGGGTGGTGAATCTGGCGGTCACACGACCCCCAGGCTACAGGTGTCGAGACGCCCGCCGCTGTCCTTGTGTGACACGTGGGGCGGGACAGTCTCAACTTAATTTCGTCGCAGACGAGACACTGAGGTCCTGACACGGACCGTGCAGGGCCGGCGCCCCCCCCTCCCCATCCCCAGGCCCTGGCTGTGACCCGCCCCTCGTGCCACCTCACGACGACCCTCCACCCTGCTGCTGGCCCTGGGCTTCCCCGCCACCTGTTTTCCTGCGGCTCACACTCCCCTTTATCGGTCAATGTCCAGGCTGAATTGGGACATCTGTGCGTCCACAGACAGAGGGTCTGAGCTGGTGTGACACCAGGTGCTGGACTGCGACGTCGCCTTTGTCTACAGCAGGGCGTGCGCTATTATTTGGATGTTTTATTTAATTCTGCCTCTCCGATGAGAATTGAAAAAGGAAAGTGGATGTGCTGATGTTAGTGGTCAACTGAGCTGAAAGGGCAGGTGGCACAAGTGCTGACCAGACAGATGCCCATGGGACTGAAGCTCAAATGTGAAAAACAGCAAAGATAAAGAACAGAAAATGCTAAAAATGTGGCATCAAAGTTTTTGTCTTAAAAGCGAGGTGAGGTGATGGAAGAGTAGGGTTTCAGAACCTCGGACCGACGAGCAGGCCCCAAACCTGCGGAGCCAGGGCTCCATCTGCAGGAAGCCCGGGGGCAGCACCACGTGGGGCTCCTCTGAGGTGGCCACCCCGTCCCCTCTCGGAGCCCCTCCCCCTCATCACCTGCTGCCGAGTGGTAAACAGGTGAACTCTGCTCTGCACACGTACCTACATTTTCCCGTTTGAGGTCATCATGCTCACCGTACTTGAATGCACACAGGGGACACAATGGGGCCAGGGATTTTACAACATGGGAGCATTTTCTGACGCTCCACGGCTTTTGCTATCTCGCAGCAGGGATGGCTGCACACCGAGAGCCCTGGGGAAGCAGGGATCCTCCCTGCCCTGCCGGGCTACAAAGCTACAAAACGCAATCTGCCCAGCCTCGGCTTCCCAAGTGCGCAGCGGGTGGCATCTGCTTCCCGCCCTTAGGCTGTGGGCCTGAGCCAGGTGAGAGGACCCGGGAGTGCAGGGGCAAGTCTCAGGTAACAGAAACAGGAAGAGTCATAATTAACCGTCTTTCCAGCTGGCCTTGTCCAGAGCGACCCTGGGGTGAGGAGGGCGCAATCGGCCTGCAGGAAGAAGTCACACACGAAGCCCACGCCTGGAGACAGATGAGCCTCACGTGATGGGCCCACCTGGGCAAAGAGAGGCACCCCCCGCCCTGGGGCGGGTCTGACCCACGTGGCCACCTGCAGGCAGGCCTCGGTGGTCAGCGCCCAGACCCCCCCTCGCCTACCCAGGAGCCGAGGCTGGAAGCTAAGGCAGGGGATGCTCGCCCCTAAGGAAGTTCTAAGGTACTAATTGCAAACACATCATACACTGCTGTCCCAAGAGAGTCCGAAAAACACTTTATTCACTCGTATCACTGAGTCACCCCATCAGGAAAACGCAGAATCAGGACACTGGATACGTGCACATGCTGCGGGCGGGCGCAGAGCCGAGGTCCAGACGGGCGGGAGCTTGCTCATTGCTTGTGCATGAGCCCCCCGAGGCCGGCAGACCCTGCGGGAAGCGGCAGAGTCATAAGCCCCAGGGAACGCACAGGTGAGCACTGCTGGGTTCTGGACCATTACCAAAGGCTCAGAAACACAGCTCTCGGGGACACCCCAAGCTCTGTGTCGGCTCCTCACAGAGCGTTTGCCTTTCCTCACGGCACTTACCTAAATGCTGCCTCTGCAGCAGCCCCGAGATGCTGAGGGGCTGCCAGGGTGCCGCCCCTCTTCCGGCTCTGCCTGCAGCCTGGGGCGCAGGGCTCTGGCTGGGCCACTCACAGGGCATCTGCAGGGCTGGGATCCTAGTGGTAAATTCAACAGACAAAATCACCAGCGCCTTTGGCAACGAGGTCATTCAAGCGTGGACTGTTTCTTGGTTTTCAAGGTGGCGTGGCCAGCCTGGGGCCGCTGGTAGAGCGGGAGCAGCTCACGCGCAGTGCACGGCAGGTAGCCCCGCAGGAGGGCTTCTCTGGGCCGTGGTGACCGTGGCAGGGCCTCCGAGAACTGCTGCCCGTTACCAGGGCCCAGGACCTGTATCGTTGGACCCTCCCACAGGGTCCCTCTGTGCTGACGCTGAAAGAGTCAAGTTACAGTCAGAGGGCACGGAGCTGGGGCCGGCTCCTGCCGTGGAGTGGGGTGCAGGCAGCCTCACAGAGGTCACAGGCGCAGCCTGCAGTCAGGGAGGTAGGTGGGTGGCTCTGTGAGTCGAGGGGCGGCGGGCACACAGTCTGGAGACCAGTGGCTGGACTGTGCCGAGCGTCAAAGCGTGGACAGGCTTTGGAGAGGGGTCAGGGGAGGGTCCACCTTTGGAGACACCACCTGAGCGCCCAGCGCTGAGGAGAGAGCCCTGCGTGGAGGCAGCCCTGCATCCAGGAAGGGCACAGCTGCTCCTGTGCACACGGTGGCGCTGGGACCTGGCCAGGCAGAGGGGGCAGCACCGGCCGGAGTGGCCACCTGCCCTTCAGGAAACCCTGCTGACCCCGGGCTGTCCTGGAGTAAAACGCCCTGCAGCCGTAATGGCTCTTCCAGGGCTTTTCGCGACAGGGCACCTGCTTAAGTTACGTTTTAGCTTCAAGAACATGACGTGGTCTACTGGGCACCGCCTCACTCGGGGCCCGCAGACGGCGCCAGGACGGGCGGGTCCCTCCCGCCCCCACCTAACCCTGTCGCCCCCCAGGAGCCGCGAGCGAGCGGGACCTACCTGAGCGCCTGGGGCTTGCTGGGGTGATGCGGTGTCAGGCCGAGGTGCTGAGGGCAGTGGGCAACGCTGCCTGGGGGCGGGTGAGAAGTGAATGAGCTGCTTCCCCATCCCTGCCGCAGGTGGAGCCCTGCCCCCGCCCCGGGAGGGTGCGGACCCCACCCTCTTCCCCATCTTCTCACCCATGTGCGCTGGCTGGTGGCCCACACCCACACTGCCCGCGGACTCCGCTGGGGGCCGCCCTTGGTATGCGGCAGGCGCTCAATAAATGTCTGGACACCTGCGCTCTAAGCCTTGGCTCCTGTCACTCTGACAACCACTCCAGGGACAAGAGGGAGGGCGTGAGGCTGCGGGCGATCCCTGGCGCCAGGACCGCCGTGTCACCTCCACCCCAGACCACAGGAGTTTTACACAGCTCGACTTCTGCCTGTTGACAGCTTCTGGGCTAATAAGAAGCTTCTTTTAAAGATGTAAATGATCCCTGATATGCTTTAGTCACACCAGGGAGCAGACATGAAAAGACTGCTCTTCCTCAATACCTGAATTCCTCTGCATCTAAATTTTGGAGAGTTTCAACAGAAGGAAGCCAGGGAAAGAAGGGTAGACAGCATTTAGGTTAGGCTCCCTCTGTGTCCTTTCATGGTACCCCTTTCATAACCAAAGAACCTGGACCAGAGAGGTTGAGTGCCTTTCCCAAGGCTGCACAGCACGAAGTGGGCAATGGGGGTCTCATCTCTTTGTCTTGGGCTGTGTGGACTGTGAGGACACTGCCCACTGCAGGTGACCCTCAGGAAGCCCCAGAGAACAGCTGAGAACCAGGAGGATAAACCATCTCGGCAGTTACGTTCATCGTGTTTGTTGTTTTCTGTACTTTATGAGGGTCTGGCGTCTGGGGGCCTTGCTGACCCCGGAGGGACTGCCCCTCCCAGGGCGGGCTGACTCCCAGAGGTGGTACCGGTCTGCCTGTGAGCGAGCGCAGCATGCCTCTGATATGAAGAGCGGCCAATCCAGAACCAGCTCTGAACCCCCCCTCCATCTGCTGCCCCACTCGGCCCTCAGCCTGGCTGGACCTCAGACAAGCGGGACGGCCCCAACACCTGCAACCACAGAGACTGCTCAAGCCAGCCAACCTCAAGCCTGCCAGCCTCTCCCGCGGCCCTGCCATTCCTCCCTTGAAAACCGCGGCCAAGGCTCTGGCCCAGGCCTCCACCTCACCCTTCCTGGCAGCCATGCTGCCTGCTTCCAGGGACCGTGAGTCCACCTTCCTCCTGCACGGCAGTGGCTCCTGATCTGTTGGCTTCACACACCTGACGGGTCCCGGGTACAATTGTCTATTCAGTGATTACATGCTCGACCCCACGATGGCCAGCAGCAGCAGCAGTTTCTCACGTATGCTTTACAGGACTTCATGGGGACAACGGTTATCAACACAGCTGAGGCTACCGAGGCCTCAGGAAGTCAACAACTCATGGGTCGTGTGGGCAGTGCTCTGACCACAGGAACAGCGGGTGCCAGGCCCTCAGTAGGGGGTCTTTCGGGTCCTGCCTGAGAACCATGGGCCATGGCAGGTCTTGGTCCTGAGGGCGGTGACCCCAGGCGTCACAGGAGGCCCGGGCAGCACCAAGGAGCCGCCCCCAGGGCCGGTGCTACAGCCTGACTGAAAGCCAATGACCGGATGAGGCTCCACGGCCAACAGGACACATCCAAGTCAGGGCCGAGTTTCTGTTCAGGAAAGCAGTGTGATTCAATGCATTTGGAAAGATTTCCATTGAAAAATTTAAATGGAAAACATGTTGACATTTAAAGAGGGTAAGTTTCCATCCAGGTCGGCAATGTGGGGACGCTCGTGTCCCTGTGCTGCCAGGTGGACAGGCTGCGTCCTGTGGACGAGACCTGGGCACTGACGGGTGGGCGGCCCGAGACGTGGGAACGGGTTGGCCTCGTGCACAAGCTCGTGGGACAGACCGGCAGGGGAGCAAGGCTGAGGCACCCGCGGCTCGTCAACTCACCCAGGCAGTGTTTGCCGAGAAGGGACCTCCAGCTGGATGGAGCTGAAATCCGAGAAGCCCCTCCCCAAGACCGAGCATGAGACGGAACCATTTTAGGACACTGTCTAAGACAGACAACAGCGTCTGTGCTCGGACACCCACTGCCGCCTGCCTGGGAAGGGGGCTTCCTTGCCTGGGCCGTGAGCGGGCCCCTGTGCACCTGCGCCTTTGTGTCGGGGGTTGAGAGCAGGAGGAAAGGGCACGGCCGGGTGTGACCCTGCAGGAACTGGGAGGGCACAGCTTTGCCGCGTGCGGAGCAGAGACTGAGCACAGAGAGGCTGCCCTGCCTGAGAGATGCCTGGGCGCCAGCTCGCACAGACCTGCAGAGCAGCCACGGTCACCCTGGAAGAGCAGGGCGAGGTCAAAGGACTCACACTTGACGAATTCGAAAAGTCCTCCAAAGCCACAGTGAGCAAAGGGCAGAGATAGTCTTCAGATCAAAGGGGAAAAGCGACTCATCACACACAGGACACGAGGACACGGCTGAGGGTGGCAACTCCTCACCAGAAACACAGGAGGGGCCAGAGGCAGCAGGATGCCTCTGCGAAGTGCTAAGAACAGGCGTCTGAGAATTCCCTGCCCAGTGAGACTATCCTCAAAATGAAGACATCGTCATTCAAAGGTGACAAAAACTGGGAGAATTCACAGCTAGCCAAACGGCCCCACAATAAAACGGTACTTGGGTCTGAAAGGAATACCCACCGACAAGCATTTGGTTCCACAGGAAGGAAGTGGGCCCAGAAACCTGACAAGCGCGAGGGGCGCGTGTACTTTTGCTTCCTCTCCTGATCTTTAGGACACGGGAGTTTCTGTAAGGGAAGTCATTACAGGCCTATCGCTGGGGTTCTATGTAACCCAAGTGACTACACATAAACAAAGCATCACAAAGCAGCGGGTAAACGGACTGCACGGGCAAAGCTGCTGCATTTGACCAGGATCCAGCTGGGTGGCCGATGAGAGGCACAAGGCTACCCCTGAGGCAAGAAAACAACGAGACAGCATAAATATCAACGGAAGGTCGCGTCTCCCAGTCCGCTCTGGCTGCCACGCCACCAGTGCAGGCTGGGGCTTCAACACACGTTTATTTCTCACAGTCCCCGAGGCTGGAGTCCAAGATCAAGGCGCCGGCAGACCTGACTCCTGGTGTTCCAGGGGATCCCGCTTCCTGCCTGCAGACGGTGCCTTCCTGCTGTGTCCACATGTGACCTCTTCCTGCGTGTGCCGTCTCTTGTGAGGACACGAATCCTATCAGATTAGGTCCCACCCTCAGGACGGCGCTGACCTCCTAGAGACCCCCAACTCCGAATGCAGTCACAGCTCTGAGGGGACACGGGGCACTAAAAATAGTTAATGCCAAAGAAGGCAGTTAAGGAGATACAGATAAACAAAAAATCCCAAAAACACATGGCAAAGACGCAGACATCAATCCAAACCTATTAGTAACTATGCTGACTCAATGGACTAAACATAAACACTCCAGTCAGAGGCAGAGATTACAAGCAGGATCCAACCACACATTGTCCACAAGATGCACACTTTGGGTTCAAAGACAATCAGGTGAAAGCAAGGAACGAAAAGATGCCCCATGTAAACTGTACCCAATCTGAAATTAAAGAAAATTCCACTATCAAGATAACTCACTACTCGGGTACCAGTTTATGGATAACGCCTAAGACCCATACACTGAAAACGATGATTCCTCAGGTCAATCAGGGGCCGGTAAGCGGAGAGGCAGACACGTCAGGTCTATGGACTGGAAGATGCAGGAGTGTTGAGAGAGCAACTCCCCCGAAACCGATGAGCTCCGATCAAACCCCAGCAGGCTTTTTTTGGTAGAATGTGACAAGTGGATCTTAAGATTCATATGGAAATGCAAAGCCCTTAGAAGAGTCAAGATTACTTTGGTAAATTAAGAACAAAGTGTCTGATCTCAAAACTTAACCGTAAAGCACAAGTAATCATAACAATGTGGCATTTATGAAAGGAGGGATGGAATATACTCATTGACAGAACAGGAAGTCCAGAAGGAAACCTTGACAGTTATGATCTATCAGCTACATTCAATTTTGGACTGTTGGTTGTCAGTATACAGAATTACAATGGAGTTTTGCATATAGATCTTGCACCCTGTAGCCTTCCCAAGCTCATTTATAATTCTTGACAGTATTCTTACAGACCCCTTGGGATCTTCTACAGCAAGATCAGCTGTCTACAAAGTAGTTACACCTCCTCCTTTCCAACCTATGCGCCTTAATTTCTGCTCCGCTAGCGCCTCCAGGACAAGGCAAGCAGACGTGACGGCTGTGGGCATCCTTGCCCTGTTCCTGGTCTCCAGGGAAAAGGTTCCACCTCTAGGGTCTTGGCTGCTCTGTATCAGACTGAGGAAGTGCCCTTCTAGTACGTGTCTCCTAAGAGTTTCTATCACGAATGGTTGCAGAATTTTGTCAAATTCTTTTTCTGTTGTAAAGATCTTGTTTTTTAGGTATTTCATTCTACTAATATAGTTAATTGGTCTTCAGATGTCAATAACCTTGAATTCCTGAGATAAACCCCACTTGGTGATGGTATATAAATCTTTTTATATGTTGCTAGATTTGATTGCCTCATATATATATATACATTTTTTTGCGATACGTGGGCCTCTCACTGTTGTGGCCTCTCCCGTTGCGGAGCACAGGCTCCAGACGTGCAGGCTCAGTGGCCATGGCTCACAGGCCCAGCCGCTCCGTGGCATGTGGGATCTTCCCGGACCGGGGCACGAACCCGTGTCCCCTGCATCGGCAGGCGGACTCTCAACCACTGCACCACCAGGGAAGCCCTGTCTCGTATATTTTTAAAGAATTCTGCACCAATATTCATGAAAATTATTGTTCAGTTTTTTCCTCATGTTATCTTTGGCTGTGTTATTAAGATACCACTGACATAAAATGAATTGGGAAGTCTTTGATCCTCTCCTACCTTCTGAAAGAGTTTATGTAGGCCTGGTATTAGTTCTTCTTTAAATGTTTCAAAGAATTCACCCATGAAGCCAGTGAGAATTAGGCTTTTCTCTGTGGAAAGATTTTAAAATTACTAATTCAGCTTCTTTATTTGATAGAGGTCTACCCAGACTTACTATTTCCTCTTGAGGTAGTTTTGATATTTTCTAGGAATTTGTCCATTGCATGTAAGTCATCTACTTTGTTGGCAGAGTTGTTCATAATATTCCTTATAATTCTTTTATTATCTGTAGGATGTGTAATGATGTTCCTTCTTTCATTTCTTATACTAGTAATTTGTGTTCTCTTTTTTTCTTGGTCTAGGCAAGAGTTTGCTAATTTTTTCAAAGGATAAACTTTAGGTTCCATTGGTTTTCTCTGTTGTTTTTGTTTCCTATTTTGTAGATTTCTACTCTATTCTCTTGTAGCTTCTTAAGGTGGAAGCTTAGATTACTGATTTTAGATCTCCTTCCTAATATAAGCATTTAAAGTTATACATTTCCCTCTAAGCTCCACTTTACCTGCATCCTATAAATTTGGTACACTGTATTTTCTTCCACTCAGTTCAAGATACTTTCTGATATTACTGGTGACATTTTTTCTTTGGTCCATAAGCTAGTTATAATTGCATTGTTTAATTTCCAAATATTTGTTTTATTCTCAGAATTTTTTTTCTGTTGATTTCCAATTTAATTCCATTGTGGCCCCAAAATACACTCCATATGAACAGTCCTAAGTATCAGGACCTGTTTTATGTCCCACTGTGTGATCTTTTCTGGAGAATGTCCCATTTGCACTTGGAAAGACTGTACACTCTGCTGTTGCTGGTGGTATCACATTTGTCAGATAAGCAGTCTCTTATCTTCTTTCTGATCACTTGTCTAGTTGTCCCACCAACTATTTATAGTGGGCTACTGAAATGCTCAAATCATGTGTTGAATTAATTCTCTTTTTAACTCTGGCCTCATGCATTTGGGGACTTTCTTTTGTGGCGTGTTTGCACTAACGGTTACGTCTTCCTGATAAATTGACCTTTAATCATCATGAAATGCCCCTCCGTCTCTAGAGACGTTTCCTATCTTATGACCTGTGTGTGTGATGTGAAGACAGCTGCTCCAGCTCTGTACTGGCTGGCTTGCTTGATGCACCCTGTACGTCATCTTGTCTCAGCCTATTTGTGCCTCTGGGTCCGAGATGTGTCCCTTGCAGACAGTGTGCAGCAGTCTGATGTCTGCATCAGATGATGTGTGCATCTGCCACACACTCATACCCGATGCTGTCCGTGGCTGACATTAGTGTGTCCACTTTGCTCTTTGTTCCCTACATGTCTTGTGTCTTTTTCATTCCTGCTTCCCTCACAGCTTTCCGCCTCTGAAGGGAGAACACCGAGCTCCCCAGACTGGATGGTCGGCTCTTCTTTCCATGGGCAGCTTTTGCTCTGCGTACCTGCTCTGCTGTCAGGTGTATAAACATTTGTAACTGTTGTGTGACACCCTGTTACCACGGGGTGTTCCTTCTGCTCCTGGTCTCCCGAACAGTCCTTGTCCTAGTCTGTTTCTCTGATGCTCATGCCGCACCCCAGCCCTCAACTGGCTGCCACACGCACGGTGTCCTTTCACTTGTAACGTGTCTGTGCTGCTGTAGTTCAAGCACATCTCTTGTGGGGAGCATGCGGGGCATCTCTTCACTGGTGTGGCCAGTTGCTCATGGGTACTGGGTGGCTGACGCACACCTGCACCTGCCGTCCTGCTATTTACTGTCTGCACCTCATTCTCTTTTCTGTTAGTCTGCCCGTGTCGCCTTCTAAATGCTTTTCAATGTAATTATTTCAATTCCTCTTTTAAACTGCATTTTTGTTTTTTAAAAAACTGAAGTATAATTAATTTACAATGCTGTGCTAGTTTCAAGTGTACAGCTGTGTGATTCAGTTACACACACATATATATATTCTTTTTCAGATGCTTTTCCATTTTAGGTTGTTACAAGATATTGATAGAATGGATAAACAACAAGGTCCTACTGTAACAGTACAGGGAACTACATTCATTATCTGCCAGACCCCCATTTCCTGAGGGAAAGATGCTCCCAGCGCCGGGCTCTGACCACAGGCCGGCCTGCAGACATTGACCTGAAACCCACACCCGCACAGCAGCATGACGGTGGGGGCACAAGGCGGGGACATGGGCCAGGCACGAGGGTGGAGAGGACGTTGACGCCCACAGGACACCCCAGCGCCCAGGGGAAACGCCACCTCCAAAACCAAGGGAACCCTGATGGGCAGACACTCCAGCTGCACAGAAGGATAGAGGCAGGAAGCATGCGAGGAAAGGGCCCTGGAGTGACAGACGGCCTGGGATTCCAGGGCAGGGCAGGCAAGGGAGACAGGAAGACACAGGCCTTACCTGTGAGCTGAGGCTGGGAGCACAGTGTCCACGAAGGGGAGAGGAGGGGAGGGGAAGGGAGGAAGGGGCAGGTGCAGCAGCGATTCCAAAGTGCAGAAGCAAATCAAGCCCCAGCCAGGTGCTCAGGTGCAAGGGCGGCACCAAGAGGCCCTAGACAGATGCGGCTCAGAAAACCTACACCTCAGAGGCAACTATCAGAATCTCCACTTCAGCAAGAAAAAAAAATGAATCTAAGGACGGAGATGCAAGAAGCAATGGCAAGAAAGAAAACAGAGGAGCTGATGATTAAGAATGAATAAGCATTCATCTCAAATGTAAACATTTCCATGATGACACCGAGGAAACTTCCAGGGACTTGGCCCGAGTTTGGTGAGGGAGGGACTTGGGGTGGAGATGGGGTGTGCACCAGAGCCTAGTGCTTTGGGCAGGCGGGCAGGCTCACGCTGACCCCCCGGGGAAGGGGCCGTGTGCTCACCCAGCAGCCACTCCAGCAAGCACCAGTAAGCACAGCAGGTCCTAGGATTCCTGTTCAAAGCCTAGGAGACAGGCCACAAGGGCCCGCCTCCCCTGTGCTGGGTCAGGTGGGGCCCCATAGGTGCCCTGGATGGACCCAGGAGGGGCCCGTTCTGGGGGAAACATGCCTCCACATGGACCCGCACCCACCGGGTAAGTCCTTCAGCACGTGTGGACTGGGGTAAGGTGGCGGGTCTCCACTTACCCATGCGTCCATCCCGAGGTGGACTGAGCAGAGAGATCCTAGTCAGGCCAGTGGCGACCTCACACTAGGTTGTAAGAAGAAAACAATTGTTAATGTTCCAGCGCTGCCACTCAGGAGGAAAGAATCTGCTCATCTGCTAAGAACACAGCTCCTCAGTCTCATCTGCCTGAGAAACAAACTCCCGTCTGACCTCGTTCTGTGTGGGAACGTGGCTGAGTGGGCAGGGCCCACGGCGGTGAGTGGACGAAGGATCCACTGAGTACTTTTAAGAGTCTCAGAAACGGAAAAGTAACCCAACTTCTTGGCCGACATTAGGAATTTCAAAGTCCTGAGTAAATCCTCATTTGGGGAACGTGTTGTCACCTTGAAATCCAGATGCTGACGGGTGTGGCTAGGGCTGGCGGGCAGTGCCCGGCGCCAGGCCTGCTCCACGCCATGCACACGGTAGCGTCCGCCAGGCGGCGCCCCACCCCACCCGCTCTGCCCCCGGAGCCGCCCTCCTCACTGTAACTGCACGGTGGGACCTGGGGTGGGGCACACAGCCGCTGCCAGGAACCCAGGCCTGGCCCTGCTTCTGTGCCCGTCTTTTCATCTCCATAGCCCGTCCTGGCCCTTCCTGGGGCCCTAGACTCGGCCACCGCCCCACCTGTGCCCCTGCTGCGACCTCGGGCCCACCTTCCCAGCTCCCGCGCCCACGACGGTCCTTTGCTCCTGTCAAGCAGCCTCCCCGCCAGCTCAGCGGTGGCCTCGTTTCAGGGCACTCTCTGCAAACGTCCCCACCCCGGCCCTGCCTCCGGCTCACGCCTGCTGGCAAGACTCTGACCTTGGAGGGACAGGCCCCCACCCTCGAACGCTTTGTCACACTGCCTGGCAGGCTGGTGCCCACCCACCAGAGCAGCTTCCCCTCCCTCTGGCCTCCCTCCCCGGCCCACCCACTCCAGGCTCGTGCCCAAGGCGAGGGCCTCTCCAGGGTCCGCGAGAATGGCAGGGCTGGCTTGGGGACGCTCACTGCTCAGGGTGCCCTCGTCCCACTGCTGCCATAGCTTTAACGTGGCTCGTGGTGAGCAGGGCCTGACCTCACAGCCCTTCCTGCTGCTGCTGTTTCTTGGCTGCATTCAGAGTCTCCCTCCAGCTCGGCCACCCTCCCTGGCCCCTCTGCGGCCGCCTGTGCACCGGCCCCTGCCCCTTCTCCCACCTCCGGCACGTCCCACATGTCAGGCCACGAGTGTCCAGCACAGGCCAACTCTGAAAAGTTATCAAAGAACGGAGACGAAATCGCTCCTGTCGGGTTAGCACCTATCTGGGGGAGGCTCCAGTAACAGGCAAAACAGAAAGAGTTAAAAGATGCGGAACGTCCAGGATGGTGGCTGTGACGCAGGTGAGCGCTGGCCCTGGCCCAGACCGGGGGAGGGAGTGGACGCAGCAGCTCCAGGAAGTGGAGGTGCTGAGACAGGCCCCCACAGGACCCGCTTCTTCGAGCACGCCTGGGAGCTGCTGTCGAGGATTTGGGTTGTTGGCAGCTGTACTCGGCTGCCCTCAGGATTTCAACGGTCACCCCGGGCTCAGCTGCGAGCACATCTCCGCGTGGACGGCCAGGTGGTTGGGCTGATGTGGCAGAGCGGGACCACACCCAATCCGGGCAGCCAGGGCCAGGGACGGGCCCAACCTTGGGCTGCATTCTGGGGTGGGTCCCCCGCCCTCCACTGGCCCATCAGCCACCAAGTCCTCGTAATGCAACTGGGCTGGCTTGTGGGACGTGACTGACACGCTGTTTCATGGCCTCCTC
Source organism: Mesoplodon bidens (assembly GCF_964165515.1). Lineage (NCBI taxonomy): Eukaryota > Metazoa > Chordata > Mammalia > Artiodactyla > Ziphiidae > Mesoplodon > Mesoplodon bidens. The sequence goes on along the minus strand of NC_138176.1, from coordinate 106,862,553 downwards.
CACACACCTCACTCTGCGGAGAGCTCCTGCCACCAGAGGATGGGCGTTCTGGAGAGGCCCAGGCCCCGTGCCAGGAAGGCGTGGTGGGGCCGTGCGTGTGTGCAGCCCCTCGGGGTTCTGCGGGTCCACGTCCTCACTGGAGGCCACATCCTGGACGGGACGACTGGGAGGCCCCTGCCTACTGCCCGCAGCACCGCCTCCCCACGGTCCACGGGCTCAAGCACGCCCTCACTGTACACGTGGGTCACCCCCTCCGGGGAACCAGCACCTGCCGAGCTAGCCCTCGAGCATCCACGGTCCAAGTCCCCACGCGGAACCTCACCGGTAGGTCCCTCTCTGCTCGCAGGCGCGGCTGAGGGCAGGTGGCAGGCTCTGCCTCTCCCTCCCTCCTAGGACCCAGGCCCGGTGCAGGGGGGTGGGAGGGGGGGGCAGGATCCCGCTCTCCTCCTCCAGGACCTCCCTCGCCAAGACCACCAGACTCCTTTCGGGGTCACCTCAGGGAGCGCGGGCGCTGCCCTCTGTTCCATGGCCACAGGGTGGGCCCAGCCATGCCGCCTGTGGGACCTCCTGGGGGGTCTTGGGGTTTCCAGGAGACACCTCACTGCCCCGCTCGGGGTCTCAGGGCAGCCCCACCAGAGAGGTGTGCGCACACCCACCCCAGGGCTGACGGGGTGTCCGGGAGGTGGGTCACTGGGGGGACAAGTTTTCCCTGAAAACGCACGTCCCATTCTGGCAGCTACAGCCTGTGACTGATGGTTTTCCTGGAACGTGGCCGTGCCTGTTTGCTCCACACCGCGAGGGGTGAGTGCTGAGATGGGGACATGGGTCCACAAGGGTCCACCCAAGCCCACGTAGATGTTGGTCTAGAACCTCACTTTGGAATCTCAAATCAGTGTGTGGCGTTCTGGTCCCAAGGCACAATTTCCCATGTGCTGCCCAGGAACACACCATCGCTGAGCCGTCAGCCTTAATCTCTGGAACGTTTAACCTCCGGAAACTTTAACCTCCAGAATGGGGCCACATGTGGGGCGAGGCTCGCGGTCCAGCTCCTGGGGCAAAGGCGAGCTGGCAGGGACCTGTGAGCTCCAGGTTGGGGGGACTGCCTCATGAGCGGCTGAGGTCTGGGGCAGGGCGGAGGTGCACCCACACCCCCTTCTGGCGATGGGAGACGGCTGACGAGGGGTAGTGGGTGGGAAGCGTCTCCCCACCGGAGCCCGGAGTGGCTCTGCTGCCCACCCGCCCCTGATGGCCTAGTCCTGCAGCCCGGGTTCCTCCACATCTGCTTCTAGGATGGCTCCCTGGGAATGAGCACCGCTTCTCGCCAACCAGCCCACATGCTGGCATTCACCTCGCAGGTCGTGTGTACTCAGTGACCACAGCGGCGCGAGGCCTCCAGGCAGGACTGAGTTCAGACGCCAGCGGTGGGAGGAGGGCACCCCCCCCAGCCCCGAGAGCCCAGTGGCCCCACGGCCGCACCCCAGCCTCCCTCCCAGGTCCCTCCTGGGAGCCGCCTGGAGATTGGCCACCCAGAGTCTGTGGAGCTGGCGTGCTCCAAGGTCATCAGTGACGAGAAAACCATCCACGCGAAGCATGTGAGAACCAGGCACGCGGAGGGCAGGTGCACTTACCTTTCTCCTTGGGGAGGGCCTGAGGTCAACTTCCATGGACTCCACCCTGTTACAGACAGTGAAACACAGTCACGGGCCTGGTTATGACCAAGTAACAAAAACACACGAGGCCCCGCGGGCGGCTTTCCTTCCTGTAGCTGCTGAGCACCAGGGGAGCCTGGTGATCACAGCCCCGCCGTGGTCAGCGAGGCCTGTAAACCACCGCGCACCCACCCAAGGACATGGAAGCCCCCGCTGTCTGGCCTGAACGAGCCCTCCTGTCTGCCCTCCCACCGCCTCCCCCAGAAGGCCCCTGCGTGGCCGCCTCCTGGCTGGCTGCCCCCCTCCGGCCGCTGTCACTGGGCTCCTCCGCTTCCTGCTGGGCTTCCCGGAAGCAGGAGCACTACTTCCGACCACCCTACTGCCTGGCCCCACGTTTCATGCAGGTAGGACTCGACCCACGGCAGTTCCCTAATGAATCAGCCCAAAGGCTGGCGTGGGACGTGGCCGGCGTCCCCGCAGGAGCACAAGGAGGCGGGAAGAGGGCCTGCTCCCTACTTCCTGAACGAGCTTGGGGCGGGGGCGGCCAGGCTGACAGGGCCTCGGGCGCCCTCATCACACCTGTTACCCGTGGGCTCGACTCCAACCTCCCAAGAGAAACACCCACCCCTCTCTCGTCCTGTTTCCTCCACGTCCCTCTTGTCCCAGCGTCAGAGGAGGGTCCTGGGGACAACACCCAGCTGTCCAGCCCGGGTCACGTGACCACCCCCCACCGATCCCTGAGGCCACAGGGATAGAAACGGAGGCAGGCGCAAGCTGTCAGCGCCTGTGCTACATACCCCTGCGTCTGAAACACTGCCCGCTGACGTTCGGGGGTTGGGGGCTGGGGGTGCACACCTTTCAGAGGCTGACGAGTCAGGCGGCAGGAAGAGAGGCCCGTTGGGCTTTGTCGAAGGAGCTGTGGCGAGAAACCTGGTGCTGGAGCCAATCAGGTCCACTCCGCACCTCGTCACAACCCTCCCCTGCCAGGCATCACTTTACTTACTTGAAACTGGATTTTTTATTGTGCTGAAAGCCGTTTGTTGTGACAATCTCACACTAAATAGATGGAGAAAAGGCATTAATTGAGCCATAAACGTTTACTTCCAAGTAGTTCCTTCCAACCTGAAGGTAAAGAAAACAGAAACAGCCTCTGTTCTCCATGGCGCTGCCCCCTGGCGCCCTCCACAGCCTGTTAACTGCACATGCCTGGCTGCATCCCACAGGGATGGAGGGAGCTCCCTCTGACTCGCCAGAGCCCAAAACAGTGCTGAGAACACAGCAGGCATTCAATAAAGGCCTGCTGAGCAGCCCACCGACCGGCAGGGGGACTGGCCGTGCTGGGGCCCAGCTCCCTGAAGGGCACTCACTCCTGCTTCCAAGTGACTCAGTGGAACAAACTGGGTGCCACGCTGGGCGTGTGGAGAGGGCGAGTGTCCAAGGCCCCCCCGAGACAGGCCCTGTGACAGGGTCAGCAGCGGTGACACCACGCCGTGCTTGGCGGGGCAGACCCGGGCAGGCATGGTCTGGGGCAAGGGTGCCGCGTGGGGGGCACAGGCTCCCCCAAGAGGGAGACGCAGGCCATGTGGTGCATGCAGAGTGGTCAGCGGGTGGGCCTGGCACAGAACCCACCGCGCCAGGAACGCTCCACCTGGAGCCCGAGGGAAACAGGCAGATTTGAACCCTGAAGACACCAGGTGGGAAACAAAGTGCCTGTGAGGCAGAGCGAGAATACGGCACCACAACTGGCCACAGGGATGGGCTGGAAGGGCGAGACAGAGCAGCCGGACAGACGCGGGGAGAAGGCGTGCACAGTGGGGCTGAGCGGGCGCTGCAGGTACCGGGGTCTGAAGGAGCAGGTCGCCACGTGCAGACACCAGGTGGGGACAGAGCCACAGAGGGAGAATGGGAAAGGTAAGGGCTGGAAATTTTCCAGAATTAAGGAAAGACATGATTCCACAGAAAGAAAGCAAACTGCACACCGAGGAGGACAGATCCCAGGGACTAGCCCGGGGGCCTCTTGTCCCTGTGTCAGGGTCAGGCCTCGCCCGCCACAGGAGGTCTCGGCTGCGCTGTTTCCCCGCAGTCCTTCAGGGTAGGGAGAGGCCTCCTCTGCCGCTGCGCTGGCCTGCAGCTCGCAGACCCCAAACACGCCTTCACAGGCGGCACCGGCAGCTCATGCCCCATCATGAAGGCGGGTGGGTGGAGGCCTTTTCACCCCAGACGAGGCTGAGTCCACACTGGCAGGCGCCCAGCTCTGACTCTGGTTGGTGGTCCCTGGGCGCCCATACTGCCCTCAGCTGCCCAATGCAGCAAGGAGGCGGGAGTCCACGCACTGGGGCAGGGGGGTCATCGCTGGGCAGACAGCAACCCCGCAGGTTAACCTGTGGCCCCCAAGTTGGGACTTCTGAACGTTCATTGCGTTCATACCGTGTCTCATAAAACCGAGAACGTGGCTGAACACGGGTGGTGCCGTACTGACCCCCGGGGGCCAATGGGCCCAGGGCTGCCACAGGACCCGGACCAGGGGATGGGTGTGCTGCATGTGCTCTCTGGGGAACTGCAGGCGGGGTTCACTTTCCCCCCAGGCTCCCTCCCGTCACCCCAGGAATCACTAGGGGGCCCCCCAAGGGGAACCACTCATGTTTTTTTAAATTCTTCTTTTTTGTCTCCCTTTCCTCCCCTCTAGTTTCCTGCATTTTTGCTTTGACAGAAGTTCCTGGCCAACGGAAGTGCTCTTTCCTCTGCACCCTTGGTTATGACAGGGCTGAGACAGACGACCAGTCACCACAGAAGGCCCACTGCCGCCCTCGTGCCCCGGGGACTCACCTCTGCAGCTGCTCCATCCTCAGCGCTGACTTCCTGAGGGACTCTTCCAAATGAGAAATCTAAACACAATTGAACGACTTCCAGTTACCACACGCACTACACCAAGTGACGGTTTAGACGGAACACGTTGATCCTCAATTTCTTAAACCACAAATCAGAACGTGAGTTATGTGGCAGCGCCCCTCACGCTATTTATGAGTGAACGTGCACCAGGTCCAGGTCATCACGTGTGTAGGAAATAAGCGCTGGGTGACGCGACCGCTGTTCTCCTCGCTGCCAGTCAACTGGACTTACCTTTTCTCTGTAGAAGGCTAACAGTCTCCTCCTGTGCTTTTCTTGAAATTCTGAAACCTGCAAAGACAACACGTGTCAGCTGCTGATGTGTGCATAGTGGCTGCCGCAGAGGCTGGTGGGGACTTCCTGAAGCCGCCAGCTCTTCCCAAGACGTGGCCCCGCTGTTGCCTGGCAGCCAGAGCAGATGCCGGCAGAGCCCAGGCTGAGTGGATGGTCACGGCCAGGCGCACGCCACCCAGAGGCAGCGAGGGCCACAGGTTCCACGTGAGGATCGCGTGGGCAAGAGGGCTGCTGTGCCTCCCTTCCGTGTGGCTTCAGTGGCCCTTGGGGCCCAGGCCATGGAATGGGACACATTCCACAAGGGCCGGTCACCGTGTGCTGTCCCTCAGGCAACAGCAACTGGATCACAGATGGCCTCCTGACCAGACAGACCAACCAGGAACCCCCTGACCTGCCACCCCGACTGGGCCTGCATCGGGCAAGAACGCCACCAGGCAGACACGCAGGGCCATGCCATTCCAGGAGCCCAGTGACCTTGACTGGACATCCAGGGCCAGCAGCGCCTGGAACCAGCACCCTCCCTGGTCCTCCATTTATATGAGCCCCAACCTCCATGTCTGTGGTGCCTAGAGCCTGGGCCGGTCCCTGAGAGGGCCCACATACATTAGAAAATGGCGACTGTGATTTCCTCAAGGAAAGAAAGCTATTTTCACCACTGGAGTTTCAGACAACGACACCCACTCTCTCAAAACACTAAACTGAATTGCTTAAACCTAATTCTTGTTGCCGTCAGTGCACAGCTGACACACAGCAGAACCGGGTGCTGGGAAAACTGGGATTTGAAGTCCACATTGTATAAACGCATCACCCACTTCACCACCTCCCCAGGAATCTGCCAACATGCGTGCAAACATCCAGGGACGGTGGCCTTTTCCCTGGGGCTCACTGGTCTGGTCCAAACTGAGGGAGAAAAATCCCTCTGTGGAAAGGAGGCTGGCCCAGCCCACCTCCAGAGGGCGGAGCTGTGGTCAGGAGGGACAAACCCTCTTCAGAGTCTCCTGACCTCCTGGCTCCTACATCCTGAGGGATTCAGAGCCCTTGGGGCAGGGGACATGCTCCACAGTGCTCCAGCGAGCCCACCCCCTCCATGAGACCAGGGACACGTATCTCCACCCAGAGGAGGGTCGACGGACACAGGCTCTGCCCAGAGCGTCAGCCTGTGGAAGGGGTGCCCCAAGGGGACCCCAATGCCGCCGCTGCACAAGTCCTCGTGATTCGCGAGGCCCTGTCCCAGAAAGGCTCTGGACCACACCAACGGTTCTCAAGTCCTGCTGCCCCCCGGCCTCAGCAGGCAGACCCTTGGGTCCTCACTCCGGGCGAGGTGAAGCCCCCATCAGCCCGTGACCGGGTGCCTTTTCCTCACAGCGTGCAGGGCATTGAGGCAGGGCCGTCAGGTTCCCAACTGAGGGGCGGCCATGCACAGCTGGGAGGGGTTTTGTACAGACACTTCTCAAGCCGCCTTCCCCAATCACCTTCAGCAAGACACAGTGACAGTCACCTGTCTCCACAGCTCACTCTTCCGTGTGTCCTACGCCTGCAGCGAGAGACTAATGTCCTGCGCTGACCCCTGACCTCGTGTCTTGGTGCAGGGACCAAACTGAGAAACAGACAGCACCGCCTCTGGGAGCAGCCCTGGGCCGTTCTGGAGCAGCTGGGAGCAGGCCACGCTCCAGCTGGCACATGGGACCCCGCCTCACAGGCACTGGGGCTCAGCAAGGCCTGTGGACAGGCCAGTGGCTATCTCGACTCTGACAGGCCATTTTTGAATGAGGACCTTGGTGAGGACAAGCATGCAGGCCCTCTGTGGCTGATACAGACGCAACAGGACAGGTGAGGCCACAGCAGGGGCGGGGCCACAGGCAAAGCTGGCCCTGGGAGAGGGGCCGGCCGGTGGGGTGCCTGAGCGGCAGGCGAGAGCAGCCCCACTGAGAGTGCAAGGCTCATGCGGGCTCAGGGCAGCCCGGACCCTGCAGCCACACGCCATCTGCACTGGCTGGGGTGCCCGAGGCTGAGCGCTGTGGCCTCGGCAGGGGTCAGATGGTTCCAACAAAACAAAATGAAAAAGGGCTCGAGTCCTCATCTGGGTTGAGACACAGGCGAGGCCTGATGAGACTGCACGAAGCCTAGAGGCCGCGCCAGACGGCAGCCGTTCCAGCTCTGCTCAGAAACCAAGGAGCGGCTGACTCACACAGCCCCTCTGTGCTGGTGCCCAGCGGGCGGCAGGAGGACCGGGGCCGGAGGAGGAGCACAGGGCCCTCAGGTGGGGTCGTGGGCCTGGGAGCAGCACAGGCTGCGGGCGTCCGTGCCGAGCGCTCAGGAGGCGCTGCCCAGTACGCTGGCCTGCGTCCCACCTCCGGTCTCAGGGGAGAGGCTGGTGGGGGAGAGGCGTCAGAGGAAGGAGGCTTCAGGGGCAGAACAAGATCGGGAGGGTCAGTGGGCAGTCCCGGTGCAGGAACTGGCCTGGTTCTGGCACACCCAGGGCCCACGCCCATGCGCTCACAGCCTCGGTCCCAGGCCGGCCACACATTCCTCGGGTCGCCGAGGACCCACAGAGGCTGTTATGTGGGTCTTACCTGCCAACGTTTACCCTGCAAGAAACTAATCTTGAGAGAAATTTAAGATGTTTATTAAATTCATTTAAAGTAACAGCAAACCCAACAGGCCAGCACGTAGAGCGAGCTGCAACGTCCTCTGTCGTGCGGCCGCTCTGCACTTGAGACGGGCACGTAACCACCAGATGGCGGACCCAAGGCCGCTGGGCTGCCCCCACCACGGTCCTCCCTCCACGCTGGGGGCGTGTGGCCTGAGATGGAGGGGCGGCCCCAGGCCCCGTGCTGGGCTGTCCTTGGTGAGACTCCTCCAGGCGCGGGGCTACCTGTGTACCTTCCAACACAGGCAGCTCTGGCCCCGGGGACCTGGCCGGAAAGAGGGTCCCACTGCAAAAGGGGCAATGCGGGCAGTCCCCAACCGCCGACCCCAGCACTCACCTTGTGCTGATGCTGAGGCTTGGGGCACCCCTGCGTCCCCCTGGAGCAGTCCCAGGATGATGGGGGACAGCCATGGCCCCACCGGTGCTTCTGGCCACGTCGGAGCCAGAGAGCAGCCTCCCAGGGGAGGGGATGGTCTCGGCAGGCTGGCTGACCATGGCCTCCAGACATGCAGGCCAAAGGGCAAGAACAGTCGGGCAAGCGGCGCTGCCCCAGGGAAGGGCCTCGGCCTCAGGTGGCTCCGGCCGCTCCTCCACACGGCCTCCGAGGGCAGGTGGCAGGCGGCCAACAGTGGGGGCTCCGCCTTTAACAGAAGGACAGCTGGGGGGACCACAGGCTGTCCAGTGACGTCCAGGGAGGAACGTGAGGAGGGCACGCATGCACAGCATTAGAGGCTGGGCACAGGGGCGAGTGTGTGAAGCAGCAAAGGGGGGACGTGCACAGTGAGGAGGAGGAGGGTCGGGCAGGCACAGATGCCACAGGGGCCACAGGGTGGGCAAGGGCTGCACAAGTGACCCTCAGGAGAGGACAGCGTCACAAAGCAGCCCACTGTCCGGAGTCCAGACAGCCCCAGCCCCACCTTCCAAACCCCAGATCTAAGGTCCGTCCCTCGAATCATGAGGCTCAGTAGGGCGTCCTGATCAAGGGACCACTGTGTCCTGACGCCCAGCAAAGGCACAGAGACCACAGGACAGAGAGCACGGCTTCGTCACAGTGCGGGTGGGAGACACTCGCCGACCATGTGTCCAGAGTGGACTGGTCTCCACAACACCAAGTCTCCAAGGGCTCAGGGCAAAGCCTAGGACTCACCTGGGAGGTCTCCCTTGCGTACTTCCTGCACAGGCCGTCTATGCCCATGAAGAGTGACTGGATGTCGGAGTCCGTCTGAAAGAGAAAAGGCTGCTTCCATCGCCACTGCCTCCACTGGCCAGGGCTCTATGTGCTTCAGGGCCCAGACTCAGCCACAAGGACGTCACGGCTGCGTCCAAGGGGCACCGAGTACTCCACGGCGCGGGTGAGGGACGGTGCCACCTCCTCGAGGACCAAGGGCAGTACTGAGGGGCTCCAGGCTGCTGGGGGGAGCCGCATACAAAGGAAACAGTGAAATCAGAAGTGGGAAGAGCGATGGGCACGACTTCAAACTGCTCACAAGTATGTGTTATTTATTTTATTTTTAAAAATAAATTTAATATTTATGTTTGGCCGCGTTGGGTCTTCATTGTTGGTGCATGGGCTTTCTCTAATTGCGGAGCACAGGCTCGGCAGTTTTGGCACATGGGCTCAGCAGCTGTGGCACGCAGGCTCTAGGCGTGGGGGCTTCAGTACTTGCGGCTCGCAGGCTCAGTAGTTGTGGCTCACGGGCTCTAGAGCGCAGGCTTGGTAGTTGTGGCGCACGGGCTCAGTAGTTGTGGTTCACAGGCTCAGTCGCCGTGGCACGTGGGCTCTAGGTGTGCGGGCTTCAGTAGTTATAGCATGCGGGCTCAGTAGTTGTGGCTCACAGGCTCTAGAGCACAGGCTCAGTAGTTGTGGCACACGGGCTCAGGAGTTGTGGCTCGCGGGCTCTAGAGTGCAGGATCGGTAGTTGTGGCACATGGGCTTAGTTGCTCCACGGCATGTGGGATCTTCCCGGACCAGGGCTCGAACCCATGTCCCCTGCATTGGCAGGAGGATTCTTAACCACTGCGCCACCAGGAAAGCCCCGTGTTATTTAAAAAGTAAACATGAAAAAGTAGGGTTTACGAACTGGCACCTGCCCACGTACACTCCTCGTGCAGATACACCTGCCTCCCACCCCCACCCACCACCCGGCCACAGCAGCACGAGAGGCACAGAAGGGCTGGGACAAGGACACACACAGGCCAACGAGACCAGGAGCCTGCGCCCCTCCCAGTCTGTACCAAGTGTATGGGCCCAGCCGCTCCCCATCTCCGCTGAAATGACAGTAACACCACACTTAGGGAAAGCGAGATCCGAGCTAGAAACTAGGAAATGCACTCGAAGGGCCAGGCCCCCCAAGGAGCTTCTGGAGGACCCTGCGGAGGGGCGGCTGCAGGGGAAGCGGCTCCAGAATCCACTGCCGGCTCAGAGGAGGGGTGAGCAGGGCGCCAGGAGGGCAGGGGCCCATGGCAAGGGCTCCACGTGCACGTGAGCCCTGCGCTTGACCTTTACCCGAGACCCTGGACAGCACCCAACACCTCGAGCCCCGTCTTCCAAGGGAAACAGGACAGAAGCCACACCTCCCCTGAGGGCCTGGGTGAGGCCTACACACTAGGGGCAGGGGCCCCAGTGAGTGGAGACCAGACTGACGCCCACAGAGAACCCGGTCCTACACCAAGACCTGCATGGGCCAGGAGGGAGGTGAGGGTGTCAGCACTGACCTGTCAGGGCCCAGGGCCTTCTTTTTTTTTTTTTAATTTATTTTTATTGGAGTATAGTTGCTTTACAATGTTGGATTAGCTTCTACTGCACAGCAAAATAAATCAGCCATATGTATACGTGTATCTCCACCATTTAGGACACTACAGTGCATTAAGTAGAGTTCCCTGTGCTATACAGTGTGTTCCCATCAGTTGTCTATTTTATACATAGTAACAATAGTATATATGTGTCAATCCCAATCTCCCAATTCCTCCCACCCCACCCCTTTCCCCCTTGGTATCCATACATTTGTTCTCTACGTCTGTGTCTCTATTTTTGCTTTACAAATAAGATCATTTATATCATTTTTCTAGATTCCACATATATGCATTAACATACGAAATTTTTCTTTCTGACTTACTTCACTCTGTATGACTGTCTCTAGCTCCATCCACATCTCTACAAGTGACTCAATTTCATTCCTTTTTATGGCTGAGTAATATTCCATTGTATATATGTACCACATCTTCTTTATCCATTCCTCTGTCGATGGACATTTAGGTTGCTTCCATGTCCTGGCTATTGTAAATAGTGCTGCTATGAACACTGGAGTGCATGTGTCTTTTTTTAAATTAATTAATTTAGTTTTTGCTGCACTGGGTCTCTGTTGCTGCGTGAGGTCTTTTCTCCAGTTGCAGTGAGCAGGGGCTACTCTTCGTTGCGGTGCACAGTCTTCTCATCGCAGTGGCTTCTCTTGTTGTGGAGCACGGGCTCTAGGCATGTGGGCTTCAGTAGTTGTAGCATGCAGGCTCAGCAGTTGTGGCCTTGTGGGTTCTAGAGCGCAGGCTCAGTAGTTGTGGTGCACGGGCTTAGTTACTCTGCAGCATGTGGGATTTTCCTGGACCAGGGCTCAAACCTGTGTCCCCTGCATTGGCAGGTGGATTCTTAACCACTGCACCACCAGGGAAGCCACATATGTCTTTTTGAATTATGGTTGTCTCTGGGTATATGCCCAATAGTGGGATTACTGGGTCACACGGTAGTTCTATTTTTAGTGTTTTAAGGAACTCCATACTGTTCTCCATAGTGGCTGTATCGATTTACAGTCCCACCAACAGTGTAGGAAGGTTCCCTTTTCTCCACACCCTCTCCAGCGTTTACTGTTTGTAGATTTTTTTGATGACGGCCATTCTGACCAGTGTGAGGTGATACCTCATTGTAGTTAGGGCCCAGGGCCTTCCTGAGGGGAATTACAGACGGAGTCCCCGAATGGGACAGAAGGCGGGGGAGTGATTGCACTCCACATGCATGGAGACCCCAACAGAAAGCCCTCGCTTTCCCACTTCTAGGAATTTATGCTCTAGAAATAGCCTTACAAGTATGTGGAACTATGGTAAAAAAAAAAAAAAAAGTTCACTGTTAAGATTGTTTGAAATAGTAAAAAGACTGAAAAAACCCAAAGGCTTACCAATAGGAAGATACTGTCATACCACGCAATCACTTCTAGAGAATGTGGGTGTGTACATTTTAGAAAATGTAGTGTCAACTGGGAAACACCCTATAAAAGATTAATCACACTAACACCCAGAAAAGGAGCCACACTCCTGGCTGTCATCATCTTCGGGAAGTAGGATCTGGGGGACTTTCACATTCTCTGTTATGATTTTCTGTTATGTTTGAGCTTTGTGTAATTTTATATTTGTAATCAGAAAAGCAATTTTTATAGATTAAACATCAGATCAAATACACATCTTAGACCCTAAATGTGAAGGAATCAACTTCACCGACTTTCCCTCAGCCCTCTTAATTGGAAATGACCCCAGGAAAACCAAACTCCACCACCTTCCTGAGGAGCTGATGTTGTACTGAAGAAACACAGGCACCCGACTTCGGTTCCCAGGAGCACCACACCTCCTAATGGGGCCAGGCTCTGGCTAAGGAGAAAGTTGTGCAAGGTATTCAGAACCACGCTATTGGACTTTATGCAGAAAGCTTGTAAGATCTCCTACTGCACGTAGCAAAACAAACAAAAGTTTTAGACACCGCAAATGACTAAAAATTGAATGTCACATTTAAAAAGAAACACTGTGATTAACTTTCAGATACTACAGATTTCAACTTACATGTTTCGAAAGCAGAACTGTACGACATGGAACTTTACAAATCAAGCATTCATCCCTTTTACCTATAATAGAAAGCAAATTTTATTCTATTATAGTGAGTAGTGCTTTTAAATATACATAAATGCAGACCTTCTTGCAAAAGTACACAGGATTACAGCACTTGCAGTGGACAAGCCTGTGGGCGTGCACATAGCTGAAAAGACTTACATAAGTAACAATCTTTTTTTTCTTGTTTTGCAAATATGCTCCAAAATGGTGTCCATAAAGATCAACAACACAAACTTAGATCAGTCCCAGATATTTCTTACAATCAGGTTTTATAGGAATAACTTAACTTAAAATTTTAAACTCTACAAAATGAAAAGCCCCTCCCACCCACCTGGCAGCTACAGTGTTCTGCTCTGCCCCTCGGCATCACCCCTGTGGCAACTGGGACAGCTCACTGGGCGTCAGGAGCATTTACTGAGCTCCTGAGACAGGCCAGGCAGTGCGAGGGGCTGAGGATGGAGATGTCACGTCCCCCTCGCCGCCACCTTCCCTCGCTAGGCCTCCTCCCCGTGGGATGCCCGCCTCCACGTGCTCCTCCCCCACCGGCTGGCCCCGCACCCCTTAGGGCTCCCCCTACTCCGTCCCCCTCGCTTCCAGCTCCTGGTTCGACGCTGCTTGGTCCTCACAGCCTCTGATCTTGGCTTCTCCACTAGGCAGCTTGGAGACCAGCTGTAGGTCCACATCCACCCGGCACGGGTCCTTCCAGGCAGCACAGCAGCCCAAACCCGGGGCTGCCTCCCCCTCACCCCGCAGTTCAACGCGGCTGAGAAGCAGGATTCCAACACTGCGGAATCTGCAGCATTGCTGGGCACCCCTCTGCTTTTCTGGGTCATTTACCCCCAGTTCCCTGTAGGGGGTACTCAAACAAGCCCCCGTGTCGTCTACTGAGGAAGAGGCCCGTCATGCGCACCTCTCTCCCCCTGCACCACACGGTGGCCACAGCCCCCCAGGCCAGGCCTAACCCTCCACCCTGTGCTCACCTCCTCTCCTTCCCACAGCCTGAGGGCTCCCATCCTCGCTCAGACGCCCTCCCACTAAGCTCCGCCCCTAGCCCTCCCTGGCGCTTCCCAGCCCCGAGCCAGGCCAGCCTGTCCCCACCATCCCCACAGCATCCCGCAGGTCACCCACCCACTAAGGCCAGGGCCACATGCTGATGCGCTGGCTGACTGCGCTGGGATGCCTGGTTTGACGTTTCTGCTTTCTCTTCCCCTCACAGCCACCTCCCGTCTCCACCTACCTTCTTTAGGAAATGCTTTTCCCCAGGTGAGAACAGGCTCCTGCATCCCGTGCCTTCAGTCCTCCCGTCACCCCAGCATCTCCACTCTCCTCTCTGCACTAACCTCTCCCTGCTGTGCTCCAGCTGCCCGGACTCCTAGACCCTCATGTGTCCTCACAGCCCCCCTCGGTCTCTCCCTGCATGGCTCTCCCTGGAACCTCCGTGTCCAAAGGTGAGGTCCTGAGCCTCACCTCAAACCCGCTGTCTCCCCGCAGCGTCCTGGATGGCCACGGGAACCCCACCGCCAACCCCGGCGAGCTCCACACGTTGGAAACCGAGATGCCTTTCTGCACCCAGGTCTGCCCAACCTGCCCGCTGCTTCTGTCCAGCCCCGCGGGCAGCTGTCCTCCTCTGAAACCTCTCCCCTGTGCAGGGCGCCGCTTCTTCCCCAAGTCCTGTCGCCCGCCAAGTTCCACTTCCCCCAGCCACGCAGACCAAGACTCAGCCAGACCACCCCTGGGCATGCGACGGTGCTCGCCCCCAGACCCCACCATGAACATGCCTGCAGCACCACCTGTGACAGCCAAAGCCTGGAAGAGCCCGAGGGTCAGCTGCGAGCTGGTAAATACACCAGGACACGGCGTCGGTCCCGAGCAGCAGGGAAGGGGCACCAGGGGCAAGTGTGCACCGAGGATCCCGCAGCGAGAGGCCCAGGCAGGGGCCACCCGGGGCGGGTGTGTGTTGGGGGAGCCTGCTGCCCGCTGGACCACCCGCTCACCGGCGTTAAACAGTCCAAGGAGATGGACACCAACGCGGGTCAGGACAGTGGTTTTCCTTGAGGAGGCCTGGGGTGTGTGTGTGTGTGATGTTCTGAGTCTTAACCTGTGAGCTGGCTTCACAGGTAGGTCACTTTATGAGAATTCACTGCGTTTCCATTTAGGCTTTTTTCCTGTATAAACTCTATACGTCAATAAAAACATTTCACAAGAAAAAAAGTACACGTCGACCACGTCACTGCCCGCTGCCCACAGGCGGGGCCGGGGCCTCCCTCGAAGTCCTCTCCCGCCTCAGGCCTCCCCTTTCCTCCCACCCCTCTGCTGGGGACACTTCTGCATCCCCCGCCCCCCACCCCCCGCTTCCGGCTGCGCTTGTCCTTACAGGGACCTACCTGAGGTCGGACCCCACGTGGCAGGCGCGCCAGTGCCAGAACTGAGACACTCGGCCGGCCGGGGCGCTGCCTGCCCTCCCTGTGGCCCCTACAGGCCCTGCTCCCCACCCCAGCCTAAAGGCAGGCGCCCAAGAGTTGTGACCGGGAGCCTCTCGGCCTGTGCCCCCCCCACTCCCGCACGCCCCGCCCTCCCCCAAGGCCCACTGCTCCTGAGGTCCTCTCCCCACCCCCCAGGCCTGCTGACTCTCTTCCCCCAGGGCCCCTCCCCCAGAAGCCCCACCCCCTGGAAGGCCCCCGCCCCCCCACCAGCCCAGGGGTCCAGGTGTGGGCCTGGCCCGAGGGCCCTCAACGCCCTAACCCCGCCCTGACCTTTGCGCAGGCAGACATCGCAGTACACGTGGCCGCAGTTAGTCAGGCTGAAACACGTCGTCCCCTGGGGCGGCTGGAAACAGCGATTACAGAACACCCAGCAAGCCATGCTCCGCAGCGATTTCCGCTGCCGCCGCCGCCGCCGCCACCACCGCGAGGCCCAGGCCCAACCGAAGCCGTCCTAAGACCCACGCGAGACCTGGACGCGGGATCTGGGCGTGGCCCGAGGGCTGCGACTCCAGCCTGCGCACCAGAGTGCGGCGCTGATCCCGCCAAAACTCAAGTGTTGGAAGGTACCAACCCGGAAAGAGAGGGAGGTTAGAATTAGACTTTCCCCTCTGCGGGTTGTTTTGGCTGGACGTCGGGGAGGAGGAACATACAGGCGAGGGCCTGGCCTTGCTCCTTCCAACGCTGCAATCTCCAGCGATTCTCCTGAGGGCAGCGCGTTGTAGTCCAGGACCTACGTGGGCCCCCGGGCGGCGCCGAGGTGTGTGCGCCAGGACGCCGGCGCCGGCGCAGAGCGGTGGGAGGCCGCTGCACCTCCCGAACCGACAGCGGCCCGAGAAGGTCAGGTGAGGCCGCTCCTGAGGGCTGGGTGGAAGTAATCGCATGGAGGCGGGATGTGCATCGACCTTGAGACACGGTGCGCTGAGCGGACCGGCTAGGTGGACCAGGTGGCCCCTCGTGCCCTCCATTATGCGGGGGGGGGCCCTCAGTGCTCGCCATACTGGAAGTGGGAGGCATAGGGTCCTTGGGGCCCCGGAGGATGAGGGCCGGGAGACAGGAGGGACCAGAGGAACAGCAAGGGGGTCTGGGCAGTCGGAGGTAGGGGATGGGAAGCTCTGGAGCTGGGGCATTAGGAGACCTGGTAGCCCAGGACGGAGGTCAGGATCAGGATGGGGTGTGAGTGGGGCCCAGGGCCCACTGGCTGGACCCCATGGTCGAGTCGCCGGGTCGGGCCAGGCGCCGTTGCTTGCCTCTAACACGCACATGTGAAAAGGCTTGACCTGGGGGAGGTTATTTCGCTTTTAAAAACGGTGGATAGGGGAGTTGGTGGAAGGGACTCTCTGTACTGTTTTTTGCAACTTCTAGTGAGCTTATGCTTATTTTAAAATTTAGAGGAAATAAATGGAAGTTGCTTTTCATATAATTACGCTCCTCGCGGGATGCCCCATCCTCTCCAAAGAGCAGTTTCCATCCGCCTGTGGAGGTGGATCAGAGTGCGTCCCACTGAGAAAACGTGGTTCAGAGAAAGTCTCTGGGCCATTCACTTGTGTGGAGAAAAGTGGCCATCTTTCAGGGAAATAGAGAAATGCAGAGATTCAGGACCACTCTAAGTGGAACGCCGTGGGGAAACGAGGTACTCCCCCTGTCCCGTGCTGTAGGCATGAACCTCGTGTGGCCATTGGCGTTTGAAATGTGACTGGTCCAAATTGAGATGTGCTTTGATTGCAAAATACACCTGGGTTTCTAAGACTTCCTATCAAGAAAGGAATGTAAACTACCTCATTAATAATTATGTATTGATCACATGTTAATATGATAATATATTTGATCTATTGGGTTCAATATAGGTCATTAGGGTTAATTTTACTCTTAAAAAATCTTTTTTAATGTGGCAACCAGAAAACTTAAAATTTACATATATAGCTCACATTTTATTTCCGTTGGACAGTGCTGACCTATACCAAGTTTAAAATAAGAACTGGATCATGTATTTATTTTATCAAACTCAGAAGCCACATTGTTAAAGTGACATTTTATCAGTGTTACAATGATATAACATCAATTCCAACCTCTGATGTCTTTGAATCAGAAAAGTTATGCACACTTATGAATATATTTTGATATTAACTCAAACATGCAAGGTAGAAGGTAGTTATTTGCCTTTATTAATATTTTTAAACAAGTTTCTTAGCTATGAAGAAGTCTTTAAGGTACTTTATTTGGAAAATTCCAACTGAGATAAAGATTAGTGTTTGTGCAAAGGCCCACCATAAAACGTTGCTGTTTGTGTCTTCACTGGTCATTCGAAATTCTTCTTCACGGTCCTACGCAGAAGAGAAATAGTCAGGTTAAGTTTCTTAAGGTACTTCATGCATGAATTTGAGGGGAAGGTGCTGTATGCATTCAAGGTACTTAATGTCACCCAGGTAATCTCTTATGCCAAAGTGCAGTATCATTTTCTAAGCCAAGGGGTGTTGTTAGTCAAAGACAAGGAAGAAGAGTCAACCTTATAAAACACACTTTTGTGTTTTGTTGTAAAATATCAGGTATTTGATCTATTACTTTATATGTTTTGTTACCATCAAACAAAGTGAACATTACCTAATTGACAGATGTTCATCATTCAGGTTCTTACTTTACTTTAAGCTGGGCACTGTGCTCATTTTATTTTCCAGATAAAGAAACAGAAGTTTAGAGATGACAGAAGGTTAGTGAGTGGGGGGGCAGATTTGAGCCCATGTCTGACCAGGGTCCAGTGAGCACAGTGACCCAGGAAACACATAATGTCACAAGAACAAAATAGTGATTTAGAAAGTGGGCACACTGAGGCTCTGCGGCTAGGTGGGGTGTGTTTGGAAATGCTTATTTATTCATTCTGTAAGCTCACACCCCAGAGGCAAGTGAGCCACAGTCCCCTTCCTAGAGGAGCTCACGGTCCAGTGAACAGTGAAAGAGCACTGTCCTCCCATCCCCTGCATGTCCACGCAGTCCTAGCTCAGAAAGCCCGGGGAACAGGCAGTTTACTCTTCCCTTGGTTCGGGGGCTTTGTGGAGAATTACGTACTGGGCAGGAAGAGGGAGCATAAGCTGAATAGGCAAACTGACCCTTTGATAGTTTTGTTCTTTGACTATTTGCTCCATTTGCTCAATTAGATGTTCAAGCTTGAAGCTAACTTCATTAACTTTGTCCTTTGCTTGAGCAATGGCTGCATCAAGGTCATGTTCTCCAACTCGAATATCTAAGTGGATCCGCTGTGCAAACAGTAAAAAGGAAGAAACATGTTTTTAACATGGCTCACTCTTTTTCTTTGCTTTTTCCCTCCTTGTGTCCTCCCATTCCTTCCTTTTTCTCCACTCTCCCTTTTTGAGAGCAAACACTACTTCGTTCTCGAGCTCTCTATTTTTCTTCACCGCCGCTCTATTCCCTGTTATACCCAGTAGTCTTTCTTTGTAATAATAATGCATTAAATAGTACCTGCCCACCTGAAAGAGTACTTATATTAACTATAGACTTAGTCAAGAGCCTTTGGCCCTGAGAGAATTTGATTACTCTCAGGAGAATGTTCTTTACATATAACTAAATTTCTGATGCTGAAGTACAAATTCCCTTCATCTGTTCTCAGCACATTTAGAAAATAGCCAATCACCATCTACCATGTAAGAGTTTTATTTATTGGAATTCCATTATTAATTCACCCTTCAGCCTTCAATTGTTTTCAAGCCTGAATAATCACAGTTCTCTTAAGCTTCCCTCCCAGTTCTCATTTTTCAAGCCCTTTAATCAACTCCGTGGCTCTCCTTTGAACCCCTTCCAAGCTCTCCAGCTCCCTCTTTGGTTGCTATGCTGAGATCTGGGTATAATGGTTCTGCATATCACTGTCACGCCTGAATAGTGCTGACGCTGCTCATCAACAAGTACACGGAGGCACATACTTACCAGCTTACTCCCTCCAAATGACACAAGCCTTGTAGAATTAGATTCTAAGCAAATGATGTGTTCGCCAGGTGAATGTGAAGTGAAATAGAATGTTCCTTGTGGGCCATATAACTTTGACAGTAATACCTAGGATTGAGGATTTCCATAGTTTAAGTTTATTATTCTCTACTTTCCATTAAAAAAAATCAGCCGCATGTAATCTAGTGAAAATTGTGCAATTCTTAAAGAAGAAATCAAATGGCCAATAACATGAAAAATATTCAGTCTTGCTGGTAATCAAAAAAATACAAACCACAGTAAGATATTCCTTGTTGGTTTTCAGATTGGCAAAGACTTAAAAGTACCTGGGGCGGGGATAGTATGGAGAAATACTATCTCTAAACACTGGGGAATGTAAATTGAACACCCGTTTCAGAGAGTGCTTTGGCCAAGTGTATAAAACCATTCACCCAGTAGTGTTGCATATAGAAATTTATCCTATGGGAATGCCCAAATGGACAGTTATATGTAAAAGGATATTCAGTGTGATGTTATTTATTTAAAAATTTGTGTTTTGAAATAACTAATACCTTTTAGTGTGGATTGATTAAATTTAGGCAAAGGCAAATGAAGAAATGCTAGGTAGCAGTAAAAGAGACTATTACACCCATATCTATACTAAAGGTGTCCACAGTATTCAGGGATAGTCTGTATAGAATCCTATTTTTGTAAGAAAGTATCATTTGTAAAACTACACGTGCTTAGAAGAAGATTCTAAAGAATATATACCAAGTTATTAGGCAGTTATATTTGTTGAGGAACTTTGACTTTTCTGCTTAGTACATTTCTATATTGTTTGGCATTTTAAAAACAGGTATAGGACTTCAAGTCTGGCATATAAGGAGCTTGGAAGTTGTCCCTTTGTCTTAACAAGTAAAAAGCTGCATAGAAAGAAAATCAGTTCTTAGATCTGTCAGAGAATTGAGGTCACAGGGTAAACTGCTGCCACCAAAATTGGAGAGGCAAGCAAATACAAAGAGTCACAACTTACCTGAGCAGAAACCTCTGTGGGAACCAGTATGGGTTCCTTTTACCCAGCACATCACGTCCAACTTTCAACAACAACAGAAAAATAATAAGACATACTCAAAGGCAAAAAACGCAGTTTGAAGAGACAAAACAAGCCTCAAAACCAGATTCAGTTATGGCAGGGATATTGGAATGATCATATAAGGAATTTAGAAAACCTATGATTAATAGTCTGTGGTCTCTAATGGAAAAAGTAGACAACATGCAAGAACAAATGGGTAGTGTGAGTAGAAAGATCAAAATTCTGTGAACGAATAAAAAGAAATGCCAGAGATCAAAAACACTGAAGCAGAAATAAAGAGTGCCTTTGATAGGCTCATTAGTAGACTGGACAGGACTGATGAAAGACTCTCTGAGCTTGAGGATATGTCAACAGAAACTTTCAAAACTACGAAGCAAAAAAAGACTGGGGAAAAAAAGGAACAATATCCAAGGACTACAGGACAACCATTAAAGGTGTAACATACACATAATGAGAATACCAGAAGGAGAAGAAAGAGAAAGTAACAGAAGAAATATTTAAATAAAGACCAAGAATTTCAGATTAGTGTCAGACACCAAGCCACAGAGCCGGGAAGCCCAGAGAACACCAAGCAGGATAAATACCAATAAAACTACACCTAGGCATATCATATTAAAACTGCAAATATCAAAGATAAAGAGGAAATCTAGAAAGAAGCCTTATTTATAGAGGAGCAAAGATAAGAATTACACCCGACTTCTCCTCAGAAACCGCGCAAGCAAGGAGAGAGTAAACATTTAATGTGTTGAGAGAAAAAAACTCACCAACCTAGAATTCTGTATCCTGCAGAATTCTCCTTCAAAAGTAAAAGAGAGGGCCTCCCTGGTGGTGCAGTGGTTGAGAGTCCGCCTGCCGATGCAGGGGATGCGGGTTCGTGCCCCGGTCCGGGAGGATCCCATATGCCGCGGAGCGGCTGGGCCCGTGAGCCATGGCTGCTGAGCCTGCGCGTCCGGAGCCTGTGCTCCGCAACGGGAGAGGCCACAGCGGTGAGAGGCCCACGTACCACACAAAAAAAAAAAAAAAAAAAAAAAAAAGAGAAAGATTTTCTCAAACAAAAGTTGAGGGAATTTGTCCCTGATAGACCTGTCTTACAGGGAATGTTAAAAGTTATTCAGAGAGAAGGATAATGATACTGGTCAGAAACTTGTATCTACGTGAAGATTAGAAAGCATTAGAGAAGGAATAAGTGAAGGTAAAATTAAAACTTTTATTTTTCTTATTAACTGAGTTAATAGATACGTCTTTCAAAATAATAGCAGCAATGTATTTGATGATTATAGTTTATATATAAATGAAATTAGCAACAGCAAAGATGCAAGGGATGGGAGATAAGAATTAGGATTACTTTGTTATTATAAGGTACTTGTACTACCTGTGAAGTGACATGGTGATATTCAAAAGTGGACTTGGAGTAGTTGTAGATGTATATTGCAAACACTAGGGCAACCACCAACAAAAAGTTAAAAGAAGTATAATTGATAACTATGGAAGGAGATAAAATGGAATCGTAAAATAATTAAAACCACAAGAGACAGAAAAAGAGTGGAAAACAAAAATAGGAACGAATAACAAGGATGATAACTAGAAAATAATAAATATGATGAATATTAACTCAGCTATATCAACACTTTGAATGTCAGTGGTCTGAATGCACCAATTAAAACAGATTGTCAGAGTGGATCCAGAAAAAAAAAAAAACCCTGACTATGTATTGTCTACAAGAACCCCTCTTTACATATAAAGACACATATATATTAAAAGTTAAGGGATGGAGGGACTTCCCTTGTGGCCCAGTGGTTAAGACTTTGCCTTCCAATGCAGGAGGTGTGGGTTGGATCCCTTGGTTGGGGAACTAAGATCCCACATCATGGCCAAAAATCCAAAACATAAGCAATATTGTAACAGGTTTAATAAAGACTTTAAAAATGGTCTACATCAAAAAAATCTTTAATTAAAAAAAAGGGATGGAGAAAGATGTATATGTCAACTTTCAGCTAACCATAATCAAAAGAAAGCTGGAATAGTTATATTAACTTCAGACAGAGTAGACTTCAAAACAAGGAAAATTATCAGGGATAATTACATAATGGACCATTACATAGTAATAAGGAGGTCATTTATCCAAGAAGACAAACCTTAATGTGTGTGCATCTAATAACAGAGTGTCAGAATACATGAAGCAAAAACTGATAGAACTGCAAGGATAAATAGAATTTAGTATTATAGTTGGAGACTTGGATACTCCTCTATCAGAAGTGGGCAGATCCAGCAGCAGATCAGTAAGGACACGGTTGAACTCAATGGCACCATCAACCAACTGGATATAATCAATATCTGTAGACTCCTTCATCCAACAAAGCAGAATACACATTCTTTTCAAGCTCACATGGAACACTCACCAAGATAGACCACATTCTGGGCCATAAAACACACCTTAGCACATTTAAAATAATAGAAACCATACAATGTATGCTCTTAGACCATAATGGAATTAAAGTAGAAATCAATAACAAAAAGATAGCTGGAAAGTCCCCAAATATTTAGAGATTAAACAGCATACCTCTAAATAACACGAGTCCAGGAAGAAATCTCAAGAGAAACTAACAGTATTTTGAATTGGATGAGAATTCTGGGAAGATAGTGGAATAGGAAGCACCAGGAATCTGTCTCTAGGCAACAATTACACTGGAAGAATCTGTCTGATGGAACTGTTTTGGAACTCTGGAGTCTGCTGAAGGCTTGCAACTTCCAGGGGAAGACTTGGATGGTAAATTGTGGTTAATTTTGGTCAATATCAGTTCTTAGAACAGTAGCAGCTACCTACCTCCCACCCCTCCACCCCCCTGCCAGCCACATGGCAGGCAGCTGCACAGGTGTTCCTGGAGCAGCTTGCATGCATCTTTTAGAAGCCAGGGTAGGCAAAAAGACCTTGTCCTCCAAATGTCAGGGATTTTTGATGTCATCATATAGAAGGGATTCTCAATAAGATTAACAGCAGATTTCTCATCAGAAACTTTGGAGACCAGAGGCAGTGGGTGGGTACATTCAAAGTGCTTAAAAAAACCCAAACAACCAGAAAAAGCCAACAAGCACATGAAAAGATGCTCAACTTCACTGATCATTAGGGAAATGCAAATCAAAGCTACAGTGAGGCACTACCTCACACACATTAGAATGGCTGTTATACAACAAACAAAAAACATACTGGCAAGTATGTGGAAAAATTTCAACCCTTGTGCATTGTTGGTGGGAATGTAAAATGGTGCAGCTGCTGTGGAAAACATTATGGTGGCTCTTCAAAAATATGAAAATAGAATTATCATATGATCCAGTAATTCTACTTCTGGATACATACCCAAAAGAATTCAAAGCAGGGTATCAGGATATTTGTACACCCATGTTCATGGCAGCATTATTCACAAAAGCTAAAATGTGGAAGCAACACAAGTGTCCATTGACTAATGAATAAGCAAAATGTGGTATATACATACAGTGGAATATTATTCAGCCTTAAAAAGGAAGCAGATTCTGACACATGCTACAACATGGATGAACGTTGTGGAAATTATGCTTAGTGAAGTAAACCAATCACAGAAAGACAAACACTGTATGATTCAACTTATATGAGGTATTTAGAGTAGTTAGTCATAGGGGAGTTATTGTTTAATGAGTATAGAGTTTCAGTTTTACAAGATTTAGAGTTATGAGGATGATGATTATACAACATTATGAATATATTTAATACCACTGAATTGTGCACTTAGTAATGGTTAAGATGAATTTCATGTGTATTTTACCACAATTTAAAAATCTCAAAAAATATTTTGAACTGAATTAAAATACAACTTAATCAAAACTTGGGGGATACAGTGAGATAGGTATTTACAGGGAAATTTATAACATTGAACGCATATATTAAAAAGAAAGAAAGATCTGAAATTAATCATCTAAGCCTAGGAAACTAGAAAAAGAAGAGCAACTAAATCCAAAATAAGCATAAGAAAAGAAATAAGATCCATCCTAATAAAAGGTAATGCAGAAATCAATGAAAACAGGAAATATGTAGAGAAAACCAATAAAACAAAAAGCTGGTTCTTTGAAAAAATCAATAAAATCAATAAACCTCTAGGTAGGCTAACTAAGAAAAAAAGAAGACCCAAGTTAATAATATCAGAAATGAAAGAGGAGTCTTACTACAGGTCTCATGGACATCAATAGGGTAGTAGAGGAATACGATGAACAACTCTGTGCTCACAAACTTGGTAACTTGGATGAAATAGACCAATTCCTTGAAACACACAATTTGTGAAAACTCACACAAAAATAAATAGACAATCTGGATAGGCTGATATCTAGTAAAGCAATTGAATTGATAATAACTTTCCAAGCAGAAAGCACCAGGCCAAGATGGGTTCACTGGTGAATTCTACCAAAGATTTAAGTAGGAAATAAGGCCAATTCTCTACAATCTCTTCCAGAAGTAGAGCGAATACTTTCTAAATCATGTCTGAAGCCAACATTAGCCTAATATCAAAACCAGAGAAGGACACAAGAAAACTATGGACCATTATCTCTCATGGACATAGATACAAATATCCTCAACAAAATATTAGCAAATGGAATCCAACAATGTATAAAAAGAATTACGCACCATGACCAAGTCAGATTTATTCTAGATATGCAAGGCTGGTTCAACATTTTAAAATCAATGTAATTCATCACATCAACAGGTTAAAGAAGATCACTTGATCATAACAATAGACGTAGAAAGGGCATTTGACAAAATCCACCATCCATTCATGGCAAAAACTCTCAGCAAACTGAGAATAGGGGAACTTTGTCGATTTGATTTTAAAAATCTATAAAAACCTTACAGCTAACATACTTCATAGTGAAAAACTAGAGGCTTTCCCACTAAGATCAGAAACAAGGCTAGGATTTCCTCTCTCACTATTCCTTTTCTTTTTTATTATGTATTTATTTTATTTTTGGCTGTTTTGGGGTCTTAGTTGTGGCACGTGGGATCTTCATTGCGGCATGTGGCCTTCTGTCTAGTTGTGGCATGCGGGCTTCAGAGTGTGTGGGCTCAGTAGTTGTGGCACTCGGGCTCCAGGGTGCCTGGGCTCTAGTTGTGGCATGCGGGCTCACTAGTTGTGGCACGCGGGCTTAGTTGCCCCACAGCATGTGGGATCTTAGTTCCCCAACCGAACCCACGTCCCCTGCATTGGAAGGTGGATTCTTAACCACTGGACCACCAGGGAAGTCCCTCACTATTCCATTTCAACATCATACTTCAATTCCTAGCTAATGCAGTAAGAGAAGAAAAGAAAACAAATGGTATACAGGTTGGGAAGGAAGAAATAAAGCTGTGTTTGTTCACAGATAACAGGATTGTCTATGTAGAAAATTCAAAATAATAAACAGAAAACTTATTGGAACTAATAAGTGATTATAGCAGGGTTGCAGGATACAAGGTTAATATGTTAATCAATTTCTCTGTATCAGCAGTGAACAAGTGGAATGTGAAATCAAAAACAATACCATTTACATTAGCATCTCCCCCAAATGAAATACTTAGGTATAAATAAAACAAAATATGTTTAAGAGATATATGAGAAAAACTAAAAAACTGTAATGAAAGAAATCAAAGAAGAAAAATACACAGAGAGATATTCTGTGTCCATGCCAGGAAGACTCGATATTGTGAAAAAGTCAGTTCCTCCCAACTTAATCTATAGATTTGACACAATCCCAGTGAGAGTGTCAGCAGGTTATTTTGTGAATATCTTCAGGCTGATTCTAAAGTTTCTATGGAGAGGCAAAAGATACAAAATAGCCAATACAATATTGAAAGATAAGAATAAAGTCAGGGGACTGACATTCCTGATTTCAAGACTTACTATAACTGTATAGCAGAGGGAACTCTACTTAATGCACTGTGGTGACCTAAATGGGGAGGAAATCCAAAAAAGAGGAGCTATATGTGTATGTATATCCGATCCATTTTGCTGTATATTAGAAACTAACACAACACTGTAAAGCAACTATACTCCAATAAAAATTAATTTAAAAAAAGACTTACTATAATGCTACAGTAACCAAGATAGTGTGGTATTGGTGAAAGAACAGACAAAGAGATCAATGAATCAGAGAGCCCAGAAACAGACCCATGCAAATATAGACCCACTGATCTTTGACAAAGGAGCAAAGGCAATACCATGGAAAAAGGTAGTTTTTCCAACAAATAGTGCTGGAACAACTGGACATCCATATGCAAAGAAATGAATGTAGACACAGACCTTACACCTTTTACAAAAATTAACTTAAAATGGAGCATAGGCCTAAATGTAAAATGCAAAACTATAAAACTATTAGAAGGTAACATAGAAAGTCTAGAAGACCATGGATTTAGTTATGACTTTTTAGGTACAACACCAAGAGCACGATCCATGAAAGAAAGAATTGAGAAGCTGGACTTCATTAAAATTAAACTTCATTAAACATTTAACATTAATGTTTAACATTAAACGTTGAATTTCATTAAAATTAAAAACTGCTCTGCAGAAGAGAGAGCTGTCTGTCTCTCTGTCAAGAGAATGAAAAGACAAGCCACAGACTGGGAGAAACTATTTGTAAAAGACATATCTGATAAAGTACTGTTATCCAAAATATACAAAGAATTCTGAAAACAACAAGAAAATGAACAAATTAATTGAAAAATGGGCAAAAGATCTGAACAGACAACTCACCAAAGAAGACATATAGATGGCAGATAAGCACATGAAAAGATGCTTCCCATCGTATGTCATTAGGGAATTGCAGATTAAAAACAACAATGAGATACTTCACACCTATGGGAATGGCAAAAATCCAAAACACTGACAACACTAAATGCTGACGAGGATATGGAGCAACAGGAACTCTTGTCACTGCTGGTGGGAATGCAGAATGGTGCAGCCACTTTGGGAGACAGTTTGGTGGTTTCTTACAAAACTAAACATACTTTTACGTACAGTTCTGCAGTCGTACTATTTATTTACCCAAATAAGATGGAAACTTATGTCCACATGAAAACCTGCACACAAATGTTTACAGCAGCTTTATTTATAATAGCCAAAATTTGGAAGCTACTAAGATGTCCCACTGCATGTGAATGGATCAGTAAACCATGGTATACATCCTGACAATGGAATACTGTTCAGTGCTAAAAAGAAGTGAGTTATCAAGCCATGAAAAGACATGGAGGAAACTTAAGTGCATTCCTAAGTGAAAGAGGCCACTCTGAAAAGGCTGCCTGCTGTACGACTCCAGCTGTATGCCATTTTGGATAAGTCAAAACTGTGGAGACAGTAAAAGGATCAGTGGTTGCCAAAGGTTAGGGAGTGGGGAGGGATGAATAGACGGGTTCCAGAAGATTTTTACGGGAGTGAAACTACTCTGTGTTGATACTGTGATGATGGATACATGTCATTACACATTTGTCAAATCCATAGAATGTACAATGCCAAGAAGGAATCCTAATGTGAACCATGGGCTTTGAATGACTATGAAGTGTCAGTGCAGGTCATCAGTTGTAACAGCTGTGCCATTCCAGTTCTAGTGGAAGAGACTCTGTTCACGTGGGGGCAGAGGACATAAGAGAACTCTGTACTTTATGCAGAATTTTGCTGTGAACCTAAAACTGCTCAAAAAGATAGTCTATTAAATCACTTTAAAAACAGGTATGTATTACACATAGAAAAATGCAACCAAGATTCTTTTTTTAAATCTTGCAATTTTGATTTGGAGAAAATTAAAGAATCTTGCCATGTACTTAATTTCACTTAACACAGTGTTGATAGGGAAACTTTGTTAAATAAAACTGCATTCAAGAATCAGATTTTGCAATTGATTTCTAATTTTTTATGAATAACAGAGTACTCTTCCCTGGAAAAATATCCGGTGATGACTCATCACCTGTTAAATTCAATTTCTGAGCCTTAATGTTGTGTCCGGGTTCTAGATAGTCTGCTTCCAGTGAATATTCAAGTCAGCAAACATGTTAGTCAGCAATGCCTGTTAGTTTGGTGTGTTGGAAAAAGACATGCTTGAATTTAGACCTCAGAGTTTCCACTTGCTGATGATGTGATCTTGTATAAGTCATTTTACCTCTCAGGACCACAGCTTTCTCTTCTACAAAATGGAATAGGAATATTGGACATGGAATAATAGACAATGGAATACAAAATGCATAGTTTGAATGGTGCATGTATATTGTCATTGTCTGCCCTGCGTACCCTACCAGCCATGTTACCCCTTGGCCTGCCAGTCACCTGCCGTAGGAAGGGACATGTGTTCAGGTTAGCATCCGAGAGTACCCTGCATCCAGGCACATCGACCCGGGTAGGAGCAGTCCGAGTCCTTGGCGGGGTGCTGTTCAGGATCTTCAAAGAGGATCTTAGCTTGTTAGGAGTGTTAAACCAGAGCTGTGTCTGGTCCTCTTACTTCCAAAGGGAGAGAGCCTTCCTGAAAATCAGGCCTTTGGGGTGAGAATTTTCTCTCTCTCCTAGGCCTGTGGCAAATATTTGTTGGATGTTTGCAGAATGAAAACACTTCTCCTCCCATCTAGAAGGGGGTATTGTTTCAAGTAAATGTGTTTTTTGGAGAATGAAACAGCTCTGTCTTAAAAACAGTGAACAGGTTTTTCTGTGAAGGTATTTTGTCCAACTAAAATTTGGGTTCTGGGTTTAACAAGCTATGGAGACATTTCCAGATCAGTCATGAAAGGTTACAGGGAAGGACAGCAGAGAATTCTGTATTGGTTTAACTAGGCAGGAAGTGAAGGAGGTGTCAGGAGGAGAGGGTAGCTGTACGAGAATTAGGAAAATGGCCCCAGTGGAACTGCTGTCACGGAGGTGCCTGGTGTACCAGGAGAAGGCTGCTACAGTGGGCAGGAATCAGGTGTCCAGTGGTCCAGTTGGAATGGAGCCTCCTGGTCTCCATGTGAGTGGGGGCGTCACAGTGTCTGGCTTGAGTGCAGCCCTCATGAGGACAGGAAATTGGGCCCGTCTACATCAAGTACCCTCCCCTTGCCAGCCGGAGAGATGCCTGTCTTTTCTGTGAGGCTCTGCTCCACCACCATCCGGCTGCGTCATGAGCGCATCCCCAGGACAGCAAGTCCAAAGGGAAGTAGTTCCTGCAGTCACGTTTGAATTATTGTACGGAGCAGGTCACAGTACCTTGAGCTGGCACGGTGGGGAACAACATCTGCTGCGACCATTGGACAGAGGAGAAAATGGGTTAAAGCAGTCAGGTAACCACTCAAGGTTCAGCTTGTAGATGACCACCTACACTTACACCTGGCTCTGACTCCAAGATCCACATTTTTTTCCCTTTGACCGTGGTGCCTTTTCTGCTCTGCAGCTCCCAGTGAGGAGGTGCCCTGTGAGGCCAGACAGACCCAGAGGCAGCATTCCTACAGAAACCCCACCAGACAGGAGGAGGGAGAGGCGGCCTATTCGACCCTCATGTCTGGGTGAGGCTGCGGCACCTGTAGAGCAGGTGAAGCCTGGCCCTGCATGACCAGAGGGATGCATTGGCCCTGTGGGTTCCCTCTGCCCAGCAAGACCAACAAAACCTGAGGTTGATGAGTGTGAGGCCTGCCCTTTGTATTGTTTCTACCTTGTGTGTTAAGGAGTCTCTGTTCCTCAGCTAGACTGTAGGCTCATTGAAGGCAGGCACTTTTTTTTTTTGCGATACGCAAGGCTCTCACTGCTGTGGCCTCTCCCGTTGCAGAGCACAGGCTCCGGATGCGCAGGCTCAGCAGCCATGGCTCACGGGCCCAGCCACTCCGTGGCATGTGGTATCTTCCCAGACCGGGGCACGAACCCGTGTCCCCTGCATCGGCAGCGGACTCTCAACCACTGCACCACCAGGGAAGCCCCAGGCACTTTCTGTGTCTTGGTGCAGTGCCTCTGTCAGGGCTACACATGTTAAAAATGAAATGCTGGATAGTGAGCGCTGTGGAGATTTAAAGTTTGTGGGTGTACATGACACATGACTTTTTAGAAAATAAAAAATTTCAGTAGCAAGACAAAAAGTGTGTTTTACCTCATCATTGTAAGTTGTAACAGTCACAAACATTCCCAAACCAGGAGCAGATTCAAGGAAATCGTGTCTGCCCAAGTCCCACTGTTGTATCTTGAAAGTCCCTGTTTCAAAAATAAGACATTTATTTTTATTTATTTTTTAAAAGTCTTTATTAAATTTGTTACAATATTGCTTCTGTCTTATGTTTTGGTTTTTTGGCCATGAGGCATATGGGAATCTTAGCTCCCTGACCAGGGATCGAACCCACACCCCCTGCATTGGAAGGCAAAGTCTTAACCACGGGACTGCCGGCGAAGTCCCTAAGACATTTATTATAAAATAAGTTAAGAAATAGTTATATATGATTACTGATAAATGAATTTTTCAAATTACCCAAATCACAAAATACTGTTATTCTGAACAGCTTATATTTTGATGATTAGCTTATGTAGCAGAGAAGGAAGATTCTGCAATATAGAGTTCTTGGTTCTGTTCTCACTCTTGTTTATGAGTCGCTTCACCACTCCAAGCCTCAGCATTCTATTCAGAAAAATGGGCATAATACACATCGCTCCTAAGCCTCAGAGTTGTGAGGACTGTTGAAAATAATAAAAAGTAGCCTATGAAAGCTTTGCACCTGGAATGTAAAATTCCTCTGGGTCGGGCCTGAGAGGCCTTTCCAGCATCTCCCCCACAGATCTCCTGCCTTCCACTTCTTCCTCCTGTGGCTTAACCTACTTGCTTCTAGCACAGTTCCTTCCTAAAGAACAGGTGTATTCACATTGCATCCTTCCTTTTGCTGCATCCAGATGTTCCTGCTAAAGTTCGCATCACTGGGAGAGTCTCCCACTTGATCCCTTTAGGATGTGATAAGTGTCACGTGGCTTAACTTCCCCCTTGTGCCCTTGAAAGTTAAGTGGGGAATGAAAAAAGGGCTAACATTTATTGAAAGTAACTAACAGTACCTGATGTGCCAGGTACTGTCCTAAGCACTTAGTGTGCATCAGCTTATTTAATGTGCTCTGAGGATAGCAGCGTGGACTCTTGAAAAACGCAGGGGATGGGGCACCAACCCTCCAAGCAGTTGGAAATCCATGTATAACTTATAGGTGGCCCTCCGTATCTGTGGTTCCATATCCCCCGATTCAAGCAGCCGTGAATCACGTAGTAGTGTAGTATTTACTATAGAAAAAAATCCCACGTGTAAGTGGACCTGTGCAGTTCAAACCTGTTTTGTTCAAGGGTCAACTGTATTTTTACAGTTGACAGGTCATTTGACAGGTGTATAACAAACACCTCCCAAGGGGATAGCACTGTTTTAGGAGCTGAGGACACAGTGAACAAAATAGACAATGTCTTCGTTCCCATGGAGAAACATACAACTAATAAATATATAATGTTGAAGATGTTAAATATGCTACAAGAAGAAGCAACAGACAGGGTGGGAGTGGTAGGGGACTTGGAAGCATTATGTGGGGAAGTCAGGGAAGACTGCTCTGACATTTGAGCAAAGACCTGAAAGGATAGGGGAGTAAAAATATATCCGCTTTTATAATATTTGTTTATCACATATATGCAGATTACATCCATATCTATCTATACATCACATTCGGTGCTAATTGTGTGCCAAGCACCGTTCTAAGAAATTTACACATGTAATCTGAATTTTCATGACAACAGCGCCATGTAGGTAGATAACATTTTATGACGATTTTACATGTGATGACACCGAAGCATAAAGTAATTTGCCCAAGGTCACGTACCTAGCAAGTAGCAGAGTCAAGATTCAATCTAGGCAGTGTAGTGCCTTTTTCCTTACTACCTCGTGATGCTCCCTCCACTGGTGAAGGATCGTTCCATGCAGGAGGACATGCAAAGGTCCTGGGGCAGGAGAATGCTTGGAGTGTTCAAGGAACAGCAGAGTGCTGGAGTGAAGTTAACAGGAAGAAAATCACAGGAGATGAGGCTGAAGGGGTAACGGGCCAGATCGTGGATGGTCTACAAACCTTTTTTAAAATTTTGGGGAAAGGCTTCCTTGGTGGTACAGTGGTTAAGAATCTGCCTGCAAATGCAGGGGACATGGGTTTGAGCCCTGGTCCGGGAAGATCCCACATGCTGTGGAGCAACTAAGCCCGTGCACCACAACTACTGAGCCTCTGCTCTAGAGCCTGTGAGCCACTACTACTGAGCCCGCGTGCTACAACTACGGAAGCTCGTGTGCCTAGAGCCTGTGCTCTGCAACAAAAGAAGCCACCGCAATGAGAAGCCCGTGCTCCGCAACAAAGAGTAGCCCCTGCTCACCGCAACTAGAGAAAGCCCGTGCGCAGCAACGAGGACCCAACACAGACAAAAATAAATAAATTCAAAACAAAAAAGACCCTATTCCCCCCCCAGGAAAAAATTGGAGGGAAGCAATTGGGCGGGTGAGTGAAATGATGTGGCTTTCATTTAAACATTTTTTTCGCATGGAGTAAGGAATGAAGAAGGATCAGGAGTGGAAGAAGGGAGGCTGTTGTCGTAGTCTAGGTGGCTTGGACCAGGTGCTAGTGGCAGAGGTTGTAAAAAGTATTGGATTCTGTATTGTTCCTATTTTACAAGGCGGAAACTGAGTGTCAGAGTCACAGCCCAAGGTCACACGGTGAATAAGCTGTAGGGGCAGAATTAGATCTGAGGTGGTTTGATCCCGAAGCTCAGAACCACACTGACTCCCCGGGAGGCAGAGGGAGACACATCCCTGACGGGAACCTCACCCTGGACACGACCGCATGGGCAGCCCTGGGGAGAGAACGGGTTTCCTGGGACGGTCGGGCAGCAATGCCCCTGAGCCCTGCCTACACTTTGGAGTGACTTCAGTTTAGGCCTCACTGAGCAGTCCTGGTTGTCTTGTCTCCACAAGTTTGTTAACTCTGTATAGTGTACATTATAGACTGTTTAGAATGTTCCAGCTGAAGAGGATCTTTAAAAAAGGTTTCATTGGTGATACCAGAAAAGATGGAGTAAGCCCATTCCACCCTATTTCTCCTGCTAATTACAACTAAAAACCCTGGGCTTTTTGTCTAAAGCAACTATCAGAAGACTCTGAAAGGTGGAGAAAAGAAGGTGACTGCCAAGGACTCAAAGTGTGACTCAGCTGTGAGTTCCCTGTTTGTCCCCCACCCCCATATCCTGGCCTGGGTGCTGGAGCAAACAGCAGTCCCCACCAAACTGAAAGAGAGGCAGGGAGGAGGAAAGAAAACCCGCTCAGGAGAAGTCTCTCTCGTGCAAAAGGATCTGGAATAAGGTGACCCAACAGGATGGAACCCCTCTGACTACACCCGCCCTACTCCAGACGAACCCTGTGAAAGAAACGGCACCCTCTCCACGGGCTGCTTCACGTGGAGATTGGGGTGAAGACCTGTGGAGATGCCTGACCTGCACTTAGTGAAGGACAATAAAGAGGCAGAGATGGGGAGGATGACAGGCGGGAGCTGGAGAAGGCGATCTTTAAATCTGTGTATGGGGTGTCCTGGGCACACCCCTAAGCAGCCTATACATGAGACCAACCAGAATAAGTACAGCAAAAGCTCTGAGAATCCAACCATGGTGTGGAAAACACCCAGGTTTCAGATTGGCCTCTGGGTAGTACGCAAGCAGGGTAGGCCAGAATAGTAGTGCAGAGTCTCAGAAAAATAAGGTTAGGAAGTGTGATCTGAAACTAAGTGGGTTGACTACTTGTTAAAATAGAATATTTAAATAGGAACCAGAGTTATAATACTCAAAATGTCCAGGATACGTTACAAAATTACGTACCATGTCAAGAACCAAGAAAGCCTCAACTTGAATGAGAAAAGACAGCTGGTAGACACACCAAAATGACATAGACATTGAAATTATCTGACAAGAATTTTAAAGTCATCATAAAAATGCATCAACAAGGAGTTTGAACACCCTTAAATGGAAAAGTAGAAAGTCTCAGAAAAAGAATAGAGATATAAAAAGAAATAAATGGATACATTAGAACAGGAAAAATATAATACTTGAAATTGAAAAATAACCAAATGGACTCAATAAAAGAATAGAGATGACAGAGGAAAGAGTCAGTGAACTTGAAACTAGATCAATGGAGACTTCCCTGGTGGTCCAGTGATTAAGACTCCGTGCTTTGGGCTTCCCTGGTGGCGCAGTGGTTGAGAGTCCGCCTGCCGATGCAGGGGACACGGGTTCGTGCCCCGGTCCGGGAAGATCCCACATGCCGCGGAGCGGCTGGGCCTGTGAGCCACAGCCGCTGGGCCTGCGCGTCCGGAGCCTGTGCTCCGCAACGGGAGAGGCCACAGTAGTGAGAGGCCCGCGTACCGCAAAAAAAAAAAAAAAAAAAAAAACTCCGTGCTTCCACTGCAGGGGGAGTGGTTTCCATTCCTGGTCGGGGAACTAAGATCCCACATGCCGCATGGCATGGCCAAAACAACAACAACAACAAAGAAAACCACAAACTAACAAAAAACTATAGGTTATAGAAGTAATCAAATCTGGTCAATGGAGAGAAAATAGATTTAAAAAAAAAAAAACCTCCAACAGTCTTACGAACCTGTGGGACAATAATCAAAGGTCTATAATTTGCGAGTCCCAGAAGAAAGGAGAAAGAGTGTAAGGCTGAGTAAACAGTGGAGGAAATGATAGCTAAAGACTTTCCAAACTGGGTGAAAGAGATAAGCCTACATACTCAAGAAGCTAAGTGAACCCTACAAGGGCAGACTCCCCCAAATCTACCACCAGATACATCATGATTAAATTTCTCAAAACCAAAGGGGGGGGAACCTATGAAAAATAGCCAGAGAGAAACACTGCATTACTGATGGGGAAAAACAATTTGAGTAACAGCAGACTTCTCATCAGATACATGGAGGCCAGAAGGAAGGGGCACATTTCTAAGTGTTGAAAGAAAAAGAATTGTCAAATCTATATCCACCAAAAATACCCTTCAGAGTGAAGGCAAAATATTGTTAAGGTCAAGGAAAACTAAGGATTTTTTCACTAGAACACCTACTGTAAAACAACTGCTAAAGGAACTTCTTCAGACAGAAAGAAAACGGTAAGACGGAAACTTGGAATAGCAGGAATGAAGGGAGAACAATGGGGAAGTCAACACCGGGGAAACCACAATAGAGTATTCTTTTCCCCTTTAAAAAAAAGTTATTTGACAGTTGAAGGTAAAAAAATATTCAACATTGCCTGGTGGTGTTCTCAAAGTATGTAGACATAATATTTACAACAACTATACTACAGAGTAGGGGGCAGAGGGATTTACATGGTCATACGGTTTCTATATTCCTCTCGATATGGTAAAATATTGATCTTTGTAGACTGTGGTAAGTATGTGTATTGTAATCCCTAGAGCAACCACTAATAAAAACTATACAAAGAGATACAGTGAAAAATACTATGGATAACACAAAATGGATTACAAAACATTCAAGTGACCGACAGGAAGGTACAAAATAGAAAATGGGAACAAAACCCAAAGGGAGCAAAAAGAAAACAAATAATAAAACAGCAGACCTAAATCCTGACGTATCAATAATTACATTACAAGCAAATGGTATAAACGGAGAAAAGACAAAGATTGTCAGAATGGATTTTAAAAAAAATGAACCAACTATTCAGTCTTTGAGAAAATCACTTTGGATATAATGCTATAGGTAAGTTAAAAGGATAGAAAAGACATATCATTATGACAGTCAAAAGAAAGCTCACGTGGCTCTATAAATACCAGATAAAGTAGACTCCACAGCAAAGGAAATTACCAAGGACAGAGAGGGGCCTTAACGTAATGATAAAGGGGTCAATTCAATATGAAGACATAACCATCCTAAATGCATCAACAGTTTCAAAACACATGAAGTAAAACTGCTGAAAGGAGACGTGGACGAGTCCACCCCATGGGTTGTCAGCGCTCCTCGGCCATGGACACGGCTAGTGGACGTGGGAGAGCTGACTCGCACCATCCACCAGCAGGGCCTGCTTGGCATTTTTGGGATGGCCCCCAAACAACAGGGTACACATTTCTTTTCAAGTGCACGTGGAACTTTCACCAAGTTAGGCCACAAAGTCCTAAACCTGATGTGGCACCTTTGCTGAAGCGCCGAACGTTCCTGGAGAAAAGCACACAGCCAGGCAGGCGGACAGCCGCCTGGAAATGCCCGCGTGGGTTCCCGTCCTCTGAGACGACGGGTCTCCTCGGGAGCCTCTTCCAGCCCCTCGCCCGTCCGGGGCTTGCCTTGCCACTCAGCATCCCCGTCTTTCACCACGAGCACCCTCACTCCGGCAGCTCACCGACCTCTGCCTCCCCCTCCCTGTCCTCTAGGGCTCTGCTCTTGTCACTCTCCCCACACTCACCATCCGCCCTCTTCTTGTCCCCGTGCCAACTGTCCCAGTGCCGCCCCCGCCCCCCCGCATTCTGGGAGGGGCTGGAGTCTGGGGACTTGCGGCGTCTTCCTCTGTGGGCCTCCTGGGCCCGGACTGAGCGAGGGCAGAGCTCGCTGAGGATTTGTCCGTGTTCGATAAAGGATTTTGAACGGATGCGCACCCATGGCCCCTGGTTACAGCGCCGGTTTCCTGGCCCAGAGGGAGGTGTTATGCCCTATGGCTACCACCAGGTGGCAGAAGAGTAGCACTGCTCGCGGTTGAATGGGCCTGGCGGTCCTCCCAGCGTGGACAGGACAGTCCATGTGACGGGCACCCAGAGCGGGCCAGGCTGCCTGACGTGTTTCTCATCAGGATAACAACGGTGTATACCACTTGGGGTGTGAAGACCCAGTTAGTATTTGTAAACGGCTTAATGCAGCACTTAGCACATTGTAAGCACTATGCAAGAACTTGAATGATTCCTTACGTTATTATTGGGCTTTTGATGTCAACACCCATTAGGGCCTACAACCCTGGAAAGTCGGTATAATAATACCCACCTTTACAGACGAGGCTACGGGACTTGTCTAACACCACCCAGAAAATAAAAGGCTGAGCCTGGATGAAAACTCCGCAGGCTTGGTTCCCAACTCAGCGCTCGCCCCGCATCACAAACTCCACCCCTGCTCTGCACGCAGCCCCGGGCTGTGTGGCGCACGTGTTAAACCCCAGGTGTAGTTCTGGCAGAACTTATGCGCTGACCTAGCTCCCCAGGGACCCGTCCTCCTGGAGGCTCCACTCAGTGACCCTGCATGGGAGCTGTTGGGTGCCAGGCGTGAGCCGCGTGCCACAGGAGGCCACCTGCCTCCCTGGGACCCTGTGTGCACCCCGTTCAGGCACTCAGCTCGTCCTGCAACCCCTGAGGTGGCTGTGTCTTCTGCTCCAGCCTGTGAGTCCTTGAGCCTGGAACTGAGGGCCATCTGAGTTGATACTAGAAAAGTAAAATGCATCTCTTGTAGGAATTTTAGAAAGTAAAAATCCCCTCCAGAAGTCTTTGGTATTCAGTATTATCCTTCTAACCTTTTCCCTGTAAGTACACATCGTATATTTTATTTAAAAAATGAAATCATACTGTACATCTCTGATTTGATTTTTCCACCCAATTTTTTTGTGACCATGTTTCTATGTCCTTAAATGTTCTTCTGTAACCTAATTGAGGTCTATTCAGAGAGCTGAAGAAAGATCCAGTGTCATTTGTCCAGTGCTGAGCACAGAGCTCTACAGACAAACTGACCATGCAGTGTCTGAGGAACGAGAGAAGGAACTGGGATCGGCCGCCTGGCAGGAGGGGGTTCAAAGCCAGCTCGTCCTGTTGACCCGGGTGCAACGTGGGCATAGAAAGCAGTTGCTTCCAAGAGTCGCTGTGAATACAGAGTGGCCTCTTCCAGATGCTCCAGGCTCCCCGAGCACCTTGGTTTCCCTCTGACCTGTGAGCCTTTCTGAGATTCTTCCTGTGTGGAGGGAGCGCAGGAGGTGACATGTCACTGACCGGACGTGAGCACACACTGCCTACGCCACACACGCCATCAGGGTACAGCCAATGAGTAATTGCCACCAACTCACCAGCCAAAACATTGCTGACATCCCAAGCACCCCCGTGCCCCTCACCATCCATCCCTGGAGGCCACCAGCCCTCTGGCTTGTGAAGACACAGCATTTTTGTGTCTTTGTACTTTATATGGTGCATGTCCTCTTGTGAACACCGTCAGCGTGTGTTGGGGATCTGTCCGTGTCACATGCAGGTGGAGACCGTCCCTTGTTGCTGCTGCTGAGTGCCTCGTTATGTGAACGGTTGACTTTATTTTCCATCTGTCTGTGGATGGGCACTGGACAGGCCTGGTTTGGGCCATTTTGGGTTGTGCCTCTCTGAAGATTCTTGTGCAGCTGAGCACGTGTGTGCATTTCTGTTGGGCATGTCCTGCATTTACCCAGCCTGTGGACTGGGCCTGTGTTCATCTTCGGGGGGGCACCATTTTGGGGGTGAAGTCTGCAGCCTGGAGCGGGGGTGATGGTGCACACCTACCAGCACACTCGGTTTTCTCATGCGTGGCGGCATCTCATGGGCTTTGTGTTGCCTGGTGGACACGGAGTCAAGCGCCTTTCCACCCGCTCCTGGCTGTTTGGGTTGCCCCTCCTGTGAAGTGTCTGCTGCTCTTCAGCTCGTGTCTCCCTCCCATGGATGGTCCTCCACGCTGGTCCCTTCCGTGCAGAGGTGTGCATCTTAGTTGCACACTCGTTCTGGGTGTCAAAGTTGTGTCACCAAGGAGAGGCCGGACACGCAGACACATCTCCCGAACCCGTGTCCATAGAATCCGGGGTGTCTGCAGAGGGAGGGCCTGGGGCAGGCGGGGCACCCAGAGATGGTGGTGCCTCTGAGGTGGCAGAAAGAGCGGCTGTGACTCTCGTGGCTTGTGCGCCCCGAGGCTGGAGCAGGGCCTGGGAGGGGTCCAGAGCGTCAGAGCCAGCGTGTGGGGTGGAGCCCGGCCGCCAACTCCTTTGCTGGGAGGTGGGAAAACTCTGGGGGGCTTCTTAGCCAACTAATTTTTAATTTTTAAAAATTGTGGTAAAACATATATAACAAAATTTAACACTGTAAGCATTTTAAAGTGTGCAAATCGATGGCATTAAGGATGTTCACGTTGCTGTGCAGCCATCACCATCCGTTTCCAGAACTTCTCCACCAAACAGAAACTCTGCACCTGTTTAAGCAATAGCTGCCTTTCCCCTCCCTCTCTAGCTCCTGGTCACATCACTCCTACTTTTTGATTTTTGAATCTGACTCCTCTAGGGGCCTCATACAAGTGGAACCACACAGCATCTGTCCTGTTGCATGCTACAGTGGGTTCCGAATTTCATTTTTATTCATTTCACTCCTTTTCATGACTGAATAATATTCCACTGTGCCATGCACCACATTTTGTTCATGCATCCGTTTGTTGACGGACACGGGTCGCTGCCTCCTTTGGCTGTTGTGAATGATGCTGCCTGAACGAGGGGTCTGAGGGTCTGTCTGTGTCCCCAGCCTCACTCCCAGGTGTCCTCTCGGTGGTGGGGGCACTGGGTGGGCATCTGCAGTGCTGGCTCACGTTCCCGAGCTCCCTGGGCTCAGTCTGAGCCTAGCCTCACCCAGAGGCTCCCCTCGCCTGGCCTCTCTGCCTCCTTCTCCTGGGGGACGCCCCCTTAATGAATCACTTGTGCTTGACTCCTTGGCTCGGGGGGCACCCAGCCCTTGACCCCCTGAGGTGCGGTGATGAGCGATGATCCTCGTTCAGCTTTGCTTCTTCCTCCTCCATCTCCTGGTCTTGCTGAAGGTTTGCACTCTGAAGAAAAAGAACTACAGAACCCTGGAGACTTCGGCTGAGTGCAAGGGTCATATCCAAGGACGCTTTGAAAGGGAGCGAGCAGGAGCGAGACTTCATTGCTTCTGAATTCTAATTCTTTTCCTTTTAATGAACCGCCTCCCACATGTGATCACTGTGCTCCACGGCACTTCTCGCCTTCGCTCAGCGCCTGCTTTCTATAAGAACTCACAGCCTTGTTTAAAAAGTGTCTCCGCATTTCCCTGGTGCTGCAGTGGTTAAGAATCCGCCTGCCAATGCAGGGGACACAGGTCGAGCCCTGGTTTGGGAAGATCCCACATGCCGTGGAGCAACTAAGCCCGTGTGCCACAACTACTGAGCCTGCACTCTAGAGCCCGCGAGCCACAACTACTGAGCCCGTGCACCACAACTACTGAGCTTGTGCTCTAGAGCCCGCGAGCCACAACTACTGAGCCCGCGTGCTGCATCTACTGAAGCCCATGTGCCTAGAGCCAGTGTTCTGCAACAAGAGGAGCCACCGTAATGAGAAGCCTGCACACTGCAACAAAGAGTAGCCCCCGCTCGCCACAACTAGAGAAAGCCTGTGCACAGCAATGAAGACCCAACGCAGCAAAAAATAAATAAATGAAAAATAAATAAATTTATTTTTTAAAAAAGTGTTTCCAAGGATCAGCAAGTAGGTGGTTGTAAAGCTCGTCGGGCCGGCGGCGGTCACTTACCCCACAGCCCCCCAGAGCTCCCTCGTCCCTCTCCTCCCTCTCCTCCTAAAAACCTTGCCCCCTGTGTTCATTCAAAACAACCTGGAATTTATCATTAAAGAGCATTACTAAGAGAAGCTAAGAGAAACAGTGTAAAAGTACACAATATATTTGACTTTGAAGTTTCCAAGCAAATTTACAGAGCAAGGATTTCTAGTCCTGCGCTTGGCTGCAGTGCCCTGCACTGGCACGGTTCACAGGTGCACAGGTGGGTTTGTCTCCCTTTCAGCCTCCAGCAGAGGGATTCCAGGCTCTCCTCTGCTTCTCAGGAATTTCCTTCCTTTCAGGGAGGGGTTGGAGCCAGAATCAGGGCCACACCTGCTTCTCTGGTACCTTCGGACAGACCCTGGGAGGCCAAGTTGACAGGTTGGAAACAGAGTCCAAGAGACTGGGAGAAAGTGGGACGCACACCTGCAGCTGGTCGGGGCTGCCAGGTGCTCCAGGCAGGTGCTGCCTCCAGCTCATGGATAGGGGACGAAGCTCAAAGTCACCAAGCTGCTGGCGATGACGGCGATGGCCGGCACACCTCTGTCCTGCGGTGCCCTGCGCGGCCTCCGCCTGGGGAAGGCGGCAGCCTACTTTTAGTCCAGAGGAGCAAAAACACGCTTTTAGGTAGATTTGACTAAATGACTGGCTCTGAGGTCATCTCTCTTGGACGTTCGAGATGGTGTGTTTCATCGGACTTCGTAGGAACTCAGAGATGTGAAGAGAAAAGGCATAGCTGCCGTGTACTCTTCCTGGACTTGGGCCACGAGGCATGGTCTCAGGTCCCCACAGATCCACAGAAATTTTAACATTTGTTTTTCCATTTTAATGGTGATCTAAACATTAAATATAGCATATTCTGGATTGACACTTCTTAACCAGGCAGGGTTTGACACATGCATTTATGATCAAGCATCACTAAGTTAAAGTCAGGGATTTGACAGGCAGCGAAGGTTTAGTGATAGTTCAGTGAGACAGGAGTGGAAACAGAGTTATTTGGGGTGCAGGCAGCCTAAGCATGCAGAGCCCACAGCGGTCGGGAATGTATTCACTCTCAGAGCAGATGGGCTGAGCTAAGGTCCTGGCTGTAGACTTAGGGGCTTGCAACACACAGTGAACAAAAAGCAGAGAGTAAATGTGCAATGACATTTTTTATAAAAAGGACTTTTTTTTTTTTGCGGTATGCGAGCCTCTCACTGTCGCGGCCTCTCCTGCCGCGGAGCACAGGCTCCAGACGCACAGGCTCAGCAGCCATGGCTCACGGGCCCAGCCGCTCCATGGCATGTGGGATCTTCCCGGACCGGGGCACAAACCCGCGTCCCCTGCATCGGCAGGCGGACCCTCAACCACTGCGCCACCAGGGAAGCCCTTATAAAAAGGACTTTTAAAGGAAATGCTTAAGAATTGTATCGAGGGTATGCTATTATAGTATTTGGCACATGTAAGTAGCAGGCTGATGATTAAATCAGCCTCTGGAAGCTGAAGTTCAGAAGACACACTGACTTCTGCTGTTTTGTCTTGTGTTACTGGACCAGAGTCTAGAGACCTCGCTTGTCTTTTGAGAATTCAACCACAATTAGCATGATTAACGGCATCAGAGATTGTTTTACTTAAGGTAACCTGACAACTGGAAAAACAAATCAAGCTTGGATCCTGTGGTCTTGTGTTTGGGTTTCCTGTTTTATGAATTATGCAATTCCCTCTTTAGGCTGTTTTCAAGCCAGTTCTGCATAATTTGCTAACGTGTCTCAAGAGAAAAGCGCACAGCGTGAAGCTCTCTGCCAAAGAGTATGCACGTCAAGAGGTTAGCACGTCCAATAAAGATGTTAGAAACAAAAGAGCTTAGCACGACACCACCGTAAGATGACATCTTGAGTTCAACATTCAACAGAGTTCATCTAACCCACCTGTTATCAA
This sequence comes from Mesoplodon bidens, assembly GCF_964165515.1. Lineage (NCBI taxonomy): Eukaryota > Metazoa > Chordata > Mammalia > Artiodactyla > Ziphiidae > Mesoplodon > Mesoplodon bidens. The sequence continues at coordinate 106,820,213 of NC_138176.1, read as the reverse complement.
GGTGTCACTTGGAATGTCTTCTATTATGCATTTCTCCTCTCTTTCCCCCACGTGGAAATAAAAAGCAGCTGAAAGTGAAAAACAAAAACTCAAAAGAAATGTTAACATTTGCATTTCTGTTGCTTTTGCCACTTCTGGTTCTACTTCTTTTGAAATGGATCAGTTGCAGGTGATACTGCTTACTTACTGAGTGCTTACATTTCATTGGATAGCTTTGTAAATTGATTTTTGTGAGAAGTGACATATGGTGGCTACACTTGGGCAGGTGATTGCAGCAGGTCCCAGAGAACAAGATAAAAGACGCCTGGACCCTGGGACCTTGCCAAGCGTGATGACATCAGAATTCCTTTGGATCGGTTCCTTTTAAGGATTTTGAAATGTTCCAATGGAATGAAAGACAAAGTGAGGCCAAGGGACAAGCCATGGACACCCTGAAGTGCCGCACCCGGCAGAGGCCCAGAGATGGCCTGAGCTGTGCGGGAGTGACCGAACCCAAATGGCCATTCTCTGGTCGCTTCCACTGCTTGGTGGGAGGTGAGGGGAGGAGGGAGTGAAGGCTGCTTCGTGGGGGAGAGAAACGCAAGTCCGCCGGGCTTGGGAAGGGGTGAGAGCCGGAGTCTAACAGAGTCCTCACCCCAAACGACTCTCTGAGTCTCCGTTTTCTCATTAAAAAAAAAAAAACAGTTAAAGTCACCCAGTGTGATTTATTATGTTCTTTCAGCTCTGGCATGCAACAATGTTTTCTTTTTAAACCTTTTATTTTGCAGTATTTACAGACTCACAAAAAGTTGCAGAAATCGTACCCATCACCCAGATCCCCGCAGGGGTAACATCTTACATGACCAACGGACTGCACAGCCATCAAGGAAACCAGGATTTTGACATTGGCAGAGTGCAGTTAACTAGACTACAGACCTTACATGGATTTCATCAGCTTTTGCACACACTCATTTTTTTAAAATGTGAGTGTGCTGTCAAAAGAATGCTTCAGCAAGTAATTATAAACACTCTTGAAACAAGTAGAAAAACAGGGAAAATGTAGCATTGCTTTTGGATTAAGAGATTAGGCTCCTATGGCTGAGTTGTTTCACTGACCTGCTTTTTAGCTGTGAGAACACAGACAGGCCAGCAGACCCCAGGGTTGTCATCTGTAAAGCAGGGAGCTAGTGGTAGCACTGACCTCACAGCAATGTGGTTGGGCCTAGGTGAGGCCGGTAGTAGGAGGTCCTAGCTCTGTGCCAGGCACACAGTAGGCCTTCAGTACAAGATGTGCGCGGTGGCCTTTCTGGCACTGGGTGGGGGAGCTGCTGGGTGCATTCCTCGTGGGAGGCAGTGGCCACCAGGCACAGGTCCTCTGTCTCCACCTGTGACCGTGCCCCCAGCCCTCCTGGCACTGGAGCCCTCCTTCTCCTTGTCGTCAGGGACCTTGCTCTATCGGGGGCTTCAGCCTTTCCCTTCCTGTTGACCTGTGTCCTCCACACCATGTCCCTCCCTGTCCACTGGCGTAGTCTGTTTGGGCTGCTACAACCAAACACCACAGACTGCACAGTGCACAGACAATAGATGTTTGTTTCTCACAGTTCTGGAGGTTGGTTGGGTTCTGGTGAGGGCCTGCTTCCGGGCTGCAGAGGGCCACACTCACACTGTGTCCTCATGTGACAGAATGGGCAAAGGGGCTCTGTGGGGCCTCCTGTGAGACACTGGTCCCATCCGTGACCTAATCACATCCCAGGGCTGACCTCCTAACACCATCATGTTGGGTGTTAGGGTTCCAGCATACGAATTTTGATGGGACTCATTTAGACCATAGCAACCACCATGCTTTCCCTTTGAGAAGCGCTATGGGGTGGTGTTCACAGCCTAGACGTAGGCCCGTCTGGAATGCCTCCTCTGCGCGTACCTCTGTGTGACCTCGGACAAGCTCCTTAGTGCTCCCTCATCAGCTAGTTGGTTACCCTGAAGTACAGTCTGCACAGCAGAGGCAGGCTGCATGCTTGACTCTTTCCCTGTAATTATCAACTTCCAAAGTGAGACACCGGTGCCTCAGTAACCTCCTGTGGTGACCAATGGGGCTTCCGTCATGTATCATCATGAACTCATGAGTTGTTACATATTTAATGCTTTCCCCATATATTGCAGTCGTTATTCTTCTGGATGCTCAGATGACCCCACATTTGGCCATTGGCAGTCCCTTCAGTTTGGCTCCTATGTCCTTTTATTGTGTGTGTGGTAAATTACACATAACAAAATTTACTTTCTTAACCAATATTAAATGTACAGTTCAGTGGTATTAAATACATTTACACTGTTGTGAAACCATCACCACTTTGCATCTCCATAATCCTTTTCATCTCATGAAGCTGAAACCTATTAAACAGTAACTCTCCTTTCCCCCCTCTGCCCAGCCCCTAGCAACCACTCTTCTACTTTCTGTCTCTATGATTCTGACTGCTACGAGTAGCTCAGATAAGAGGAATCATGCTGTGTTTGTCTTTTTGTGACTGATTTATTTCACTTAGCATGATGCCCTTGAGGTTCATCCATGTTGTAGCATACTGCAGAATTTCTTTCCTTCTTAAGCCGTTTTATGGATGTAGCACATTTTGTTAATCCATTCTTGCATCAATGGACACTTGGGTTGCTTCCACATCTTAGCTATTGTGAATAATGTTGCTATGAACATGGGTGTACAGATATCTCTTTGAGACTGCTTTGAATTCTTTTGGGTATATACCCAGAAGTGGAATTGCTGGATCATAGGGTAGTTCTACTTTTAACATTCCGAGGAACTGCCATACTGTTTTCCACAGTGGCTGTACCATTTTACATTCCCACCAACAATGCACAAGGGTCCCAACTTCTCTACATCCTGGCCAACACTCATTTTTTTCTGTTTTTTGATAGTAGCTCTCCTATTGGGTGTGAAGTGGTATCTCATTGTAGTTTTGATTTGCATTTCCCTAATAATTAGTTATGTTGAGTATCTTTTCATGTGTTTATTGTTCGTTTGATATCTTCTTTGTAGAAATGTCTATTCAAGTCATTTACCCATTTTTGAATCGTGTTGTTTGTTTTTGTTGTTGTTGAGTTTTAGGAGTTCTCTATATATTCAGGATATGAATCCCTTATCAGATATATGGTTTTTTATTCTGTTGCTAGTGTCTTTTGATGCATAAAATTTTTTAATTTTCATGAAGTTCAATTTGTCTATTTTTTGTTGTTGTTGCCTCTGCCTTTGGTATCATATTCAAGAGATCATTGCCAAATCCAATGTCGTGAAGCTTTTCTACTATGTTTTCATCTAAGAGTTTTATTATTTCAGGTCTTATATTTAGATTCTTGATACATTTTGAGTTAATTTTTGTATATGGTATAGATAAGGGTCCAACATCATTCTTTTACATATGGATATCCAATTGAAAAGACTGTCCTTTCCCCATTGAATGGTCTTGGCACCCTTGTCAAAATCATTTCACCATATATGCGAGAGTTTATTTTGGGGCCATCTATTCTATTCCATTGGTCTATATCCCTGCCTTTATGCCAATACCAAATTGTTTTGATTACTGTAGCTTTGTAGTAAGTTTTGAAATCCCGAAGTTTAAGTCCTCCAGTTTGGGTCTTCTTTTTCAAAATTGTTTGGACTATTTGAGTCTCCTTGAGATTCCATATGAATTTTAGGATGGGTTTTTCTATTTCTGAAAAAACATCATTGAGATTTTGGTAGGGATTGCATTGAATCTTTAGATTGCTTTGGGTAGTTTTGGCATTCTCACAACTTTAAGTCTTTCAATCCATGAACATAGAATGTGTTTCCATTTATTTATGTCTTCTTTAATTTCTTTTGGCAATATTTTATAGTTTTCACTGTACAAGTCTTTCACCTCCTTGGTTAAATTGATTCCTGAGTATTTTCTTCTTTTTGAGGCTGCTATAAATGTAATTGTTTTTGTAAGTTTCTTTTCAGACTTTTCATTGTTCATGAATAGAAATGAAACTGATTTTTGTGTGTTGACTTTGTGCCCTGGTACTTTGCTGAATTCATTTATTAGGTCTGACAGATTTTTGGTGGGATCTTTAGGATTTCCTACATTTAAGAACATATGCAAACAGAGACAATTTTACTTCTTCCTTTCCAATTTAGTTGCCTTTTATTTCTTTTTCTTATCTAATTGCTCTGGCTGGAACTTCCAGTACTATGTTGAATAGAAGTGATGAAAGTGGGCATCCTTGCTTTGTTCCTGATCTTAGAGGAAATGCTTTTTTCTTTCACCATTGAGTATGATGCTTGTGGTGAGTTTTTCATAAATGACTTTTACTATGTTGAGGTAATTTCCTTCTATTTCCAGTTTTTTGAATGTTTTTATCATGAAATTTTGTCAGATGCTTTTCTGCATCAATTTGAAATTTGTCAAATGGTTTTTCTGTATCACTTGAGATGATCATGTGTTGTTTTTTTTTTTGCCTTCATTCTATTGATGTGTCATAATATTCAATACATAGATTGATTTCCATATGTTCAACCATCCTTGCATTCCAGGAATAAATCCCACTTTGTTGTGGTGTGTAATCCTTTTAATATGCTGCTGAATTTGGTTTGCAAATATTTTATTGACGGTTTTTGCATCGGTGTTCATAAAGGATATTTGTCTGTAGTTTTCTTGTAGTGTCTTTGTTTGGCTTTGGATCAGGGTAATAATGGCCTCAAAGAATGAGTTAGGAAGTGTCCCCTCCTCTTAAATTTTTTTGGAAAGTTTGAGAAGGATTGGTATTAGTTCCTCATTAAATGTTTGGTAGAACTCACCAGTGAAGCCATCAGGTCCAGTTTCTTTCTCAAGAGATTTATTATTATTATTATTATTATTACAACTGATTCAATCTCCTTACTAGTTATAGTTTTATTCAGATTTTCTATTTCTCCATGATCCAGTCCTGGTAGGTTTTGTATTTCCAGGAATTTGTCCATTTCAGCTAAATTGTCTAATTTATTGGTGTACAGTTATTCATAGTATTCTTGTAATCCTTTTTATTCTGTAGTATTGATTTTAATGTTCCTACTTTCATTTCTGATTTAGTAAGTTGAGTCTTCTCTCTTCTTTTCTTAGTCCATATAGATAAAGGTTTGTCAATTTTTTTTGATATTTTCAAAGAACAAGCTTTTGGTTTCATTGACTTTTCTCTGTTGTTTTTCTATTCTGTATTTTGTTTATCTCTAATCTTTATTATTTCCTTCCTTCTGCTAGCTTTGGGTGTAGTTTTTTTTTCTTCTTCTAGTTCCTTAGATTGTAAAGGTAGATTGATGACTTGAGATCTTTCCTGTTTTTTAATGTGTTTATAGCTATAACCCCCCCACCCCCCAACACTATTTTCACTGCATCCCATACGTTTTGGTATGTTGTGTTTTTGTTTTCATTCCTTTCTAAGTATTTTCTAATTTCCTTGTGATTTCCCCTTTAATCCATCGGTTTAAGAGTGTGTTGTTTAATTTCCAGAAAGTTGTGAATGTTCCAGTTTTACTTCTGCTGTTGATTTCTAACTTCATCCTGTTGTGGTTGGGGAAGATATTTTATATGATATCACCTTTTAAAATCCATTGAGACTTAATATGTGGCCTAACATATGATCTATCCTGTAAAGTGTCCTATGTGCACTTGAGAAGATTGTGTATACTGTTGTCATTGGGTAGAGTGTTCTGTGCATGTCTGTTAGATCTAGTTGGTTTATGGTATTGGTTAAGTCCTCTGTTTCCTTACTTATCTTCTGTCTGGTTGTTCTATCCATTATTGTGAGTGGGGTATTGAAGTCTCCAACTATTATTGTAAAACTGTCTATTTCTCCCTTCAATTTTGTCAGTTTTTTCTTCATATATTTTGATATTCTGTCATTAGGTGTGTAGATGTTTATAATTGTTATATTTTCCTTTTTTTATTCTTTTTTTTAAAAAAGATTTTTTGGCTGCACTGCGTGGCATGCGGGATCTAAGTTCCCTGACCAGTGATTGAACCCACTCCCCCTTCAGTGGAAGCACAGAGTCTTAACCACTGGACCACCAGGGAAGTCCCTATATTTTCTTGTTGTATTGAAATTTTTATTAATATATAATGTCCTTCTTAGTTTCTTACAACTATTTTTGATTTAAAATTTGCTTTATATATTAGTATAGCCACCCCTGCTCTCTTTAGGATTTAAATGTAATCCCTGTGATAACCACAAAGAAGATAGATTTAAAGTACACAAAAAAAGAAATGAGAAAGGAATGTAAACACTCCTCAACAGAAAAATCAACTAAACACACAGAAAAGACAGTAATGCAGAAAATCAGGAAGGAATGTCTTCTGCAAGGAATGTCTTTTTCCATCCTTTCAGTTTCACTCTATTTGTGTCTTTGGATTTAAAGTGGGTCTCTTGCAGGCAGCATAAAGTTGGATCATGTGTTTTTATCCATTCTGCCAATCTGCATCTTTCGATGAGAAAAATTAATTCATTTAAATGTAAAGTAATTACTGATAGGGAGGGACTACTGTCATTTTGCTGTTTGTTTTCTATAAGCCTTAGAGGGTTTTTTTGGCCCTGATTTCCTACATTACTGTCTTTTTTGTGTGTTTAGTTGATTTTTCTGTAGAGGAATGTTTACATTCCTTTCTCATTTCTTTTTGTGTGTATTTTATATCTATTTTCTTTGTGGTTATCACAGGGATTACATTTAAATCCTAAAGTTATAACACTCTTAATTTGAATTTATACCAGCTTAACTTCAAAAACATACAAAAACTCTGCTCCTTTACAGCACTCTTCCCATCCCTTTCAGTTTTTGATGTCACAAAATTACATTTTGAAATTTTATTTTATTTTATTTTTTTGCGGTACACGGGCCTCTCACTGCTGTGGCCTCTCCCGTTGCAGAGCACAGGCTCCGGACACGCAGGCTCAGCGGCCATGGCTCACGGGCCCAGCTGCTCCGCGGCATGTGGGATCTTCCCAGACCGGGGCACGAACCCGTGTCCCCTGCATCGGCAGGCGGACTCTCAACCACTGCGCCACCAGGGAAGCCCCTGAAATTTTATTTTTAATATTATTATTTTTGGCCATGCCATGCAGCATGCAGGATCTAAGTTCCCTGACCAGAGATCAAACCTGTGCCCCCTACAGTGGAAGCACAGAGTCTTAACCACTGGACTGCCAGGGAAGTCCCTCAAAATTACACTTTTATGCATTGTATGCCCCAAAACATAAACTCATAATTATTTTAAATGCATTAGTTTCTTATTTCTATTATGTAGAAAACAAGATTTGTTGTTACAGACCAAAGTTATAGTATTACTAGATTTTACACTAATAATTTTTTTCTTTAAATGTATTAGTCTCTTAAATCATGTAGAAAACGAAATTGCAGTTGCAAACCATTGTTATAATGATACTAGCTTTTATAATTGCTCATGTATTTACCTTTACTGGGATCTTTATTTCTCCATACAGCTTTGATGTCCTTTCATTTCACCTGAAGGATATATTTCTTGCAGGGCAGGTCTAGTAGTCATGAACCCCCTCAGCTTTTGTTTTTCTGGGAATGTCTTAATTTCTCCCTCACTTTTGAAGGACAGTTTTGCCAGATACTGGACTCTTGGTTGATAGCATTTTTTTTTTTTTTTTTTGCAGTTACGCGGGCCTCTCACTGTTGTGGCCTCTCCCGTTGCGGAGCACAGGCTCTGGACGTGCAGGCTCAGCGGCCGTGGCTCACGGGCCCAGCCACTCCGCGGAATGTGGGATCTTCCCGAACCGGGGCACGAACCTGTGTCCCCTGCATCGGCAGGCGGACTCTTAACCGCTGCGCCACCAGGGAAGCCCGATAGCTCTTTTTTTTCTTTTGGCACTTTTAATACATTGGTCTTCTGGCCCCCAAAGTCACTGAGGGCAAGTCCGGTGACAGTCTTATTAAGGATCCCTTGTATGTGGCCATTTGCTTCTCTTGCTGCTCTCAAGATTCTTTGTCTTTTGAAAGTTTGATTATAATATGTATTAGTGGGGGTCTCTTTGAGTTCATTTTACTTGGAATTCATTGAGCTTTTTGGATTTTTGTATTGATGTCTTTTATCAAATTTCAGAGGTTTTCCGCCATTATTTGTTCAGACATTCTCTCTGCCCTTTCCTTTCTCTTCTCCTTCTGGGACTTCCAAGTGTGTATATTGCTCTGCTTGATGGTGTCCTGCACAGCCCTTAGGCTCTGTTCACTCTTCTTTCATCTTTTTCATTCTGTTTTTCAAACTTGATAATTTCCATTGTCTTAGCTTTAAGTTTACTGATTCTTCTACCTGCTAAAATCTGCCTTTGAATCCCTCTGGTGGATTTTAAATTTTAGTTATTACGCTTTTCAGCTCCAGAATTTCTTTTTTGGTTTCTTTATGGGTTTTCCATCTCTTTATTGGTATTTCCATTTTGTTTACACATTGTTTTCTTGATTTTCTCCATATCTTCCTTTACTTCTTTGAACATCTTTAAGACAGTTGTTTTAAAGTCTTTATCCAGTGTGTTTGCCATTAGATCTTTTTTCAGGAACAGTTTCTGTTGATTTATTTTTTTCCTTTGTGTAGGCCATACTTTTCCTATTTATTTGTATGCCTTGTGATTATTCTTTTTTGTTGAACACTGGACAGTTGGATCTAATAATGTAGTAATTCTGGAAATCAGATTATCCCCCTTCCCCAGAGTTTGCTGTTTGGTGTTATTGTTGTTGTTTGTAGTTGTAGTCTGTCTCTGTGCTGAGGATCAGCCTAAGGTGTAAACCTAAGGTCTTCTTAGGTCATTTCTGGGCATGCATGGTCAGTTTCTATCAATAATTTTCCCTGCATTTGCAGTTGTTTTTTAATGCCCTTGTCTTTAATGTTTGGTTCCCAAAAGGGAGAAAAAGTAAAAAATGAAGGGGTGGGGAAGGTTGCCAACCCTTTAAGTCCTCTGGAAGTCACTTCAGCTCGAGGGGGAGGGTCTTGCAATGGGGGAGGTGCAACAACAATGGCTGCCGGCCTGTTCATCTGCACGTCTGTGATCAGAAGCAGCAATCAGTGATCAGAGCAGAGGCCCCCAGTATCTGTACAGGGTCTTTTTTGCCCCACCAGTTCCTACAGGCTGTGAGCAGCCTGCTCCAGAAACAGGTGCATGGCCTCCTGGCCTCGGGCCTTCTGTCTGGGGGAGGGGGGGTGGGTAGCTTCTACAGTGCTAAGAGCTGAAATTGACCAAAATTAACTGCAGTTTACCATCCAAGGCTTCCCCTGGAAGCCATCAGCAGACTCCACAGTTCCCAGATGGTTACATCAGAGGGTTCTGCCCCTGCAGTTGTTGTCTGGGTGGGAGATGGAGTCTCACCTCACAGGTGCCTCCTACTCTGCCATCTTCCCCGTCTCTTGGTTCCTGTGTCCATTGGACAGAATAGCACTGGTTCTTAAATACGAAAGCATGTGGTCTAAAAGGTGTTTTTTATTTTAGCCAGTTCTGTAACTTTTGTACTGTTTTTTCTTTAAATATTATCTCTTCTCCATTATCCCTATTATATCCTTCAGAGTGTTTAACTTAAAACATTTTATAACTTTATATCCCATATCTTTTTGAATATTTCCATCTCTTTGTCTCTATGTGCTGCATTCTGGGTGATATATCTTCCAGTTCACTAATTCTTTCTCCAGCTATGCCTAGCTCAGCTCTTCAACCCACTAAGGACTTGTCATTCTGCACAGTTTTTCCTTTCCAGATTTACGTTTGTTTCTAATTATCCCGTGTTGATTGGCCATTTTTTGTTGTCATTGTTCTATATTTTATTTCTGACAATTTCATTACCTGTGATCTTGGGTCTTTTTCTGCTGACCTTCAATTTTAGTGACTTGTTTTCTTGTTTAATTGGTGATTTTTGTGTTGCACTCACTGCTTGGTTTTGATTGGTGGGAGTTGGGAATGCTTTCTACAGAGAGATTAATTTCTGCTCTTCCCTTATTCAAGGGGCTGCTGCTGACCTTGAGGGCTGAACTTGGTGCAGGAGACTTGTTGTCTCCCCCATCCTGCCGCTGACCTAAGCTCAGCCACAGCCCTCAGGGAGCCCTCACCCCGCCGCTCATGTGCTTACTTAATGTGGCTTAACCCCAGCTTCTCTTTGCTCCAGGCCCCATTCAGTTTTTTGTTTGCTTATTTGTAAAAGTGGACGAGGAGGTAACAGTTCTCTCCTACTTCTTATGAAAAGGGCAGTGTCTCAAGTGGTGTTTCCATCCAGAGTGTGGGGTCTAGTTGTACAGTGGTGGTGGAAGAAGTCTCCTCAGGGTGTATGAGCAGACCTAGCACCCAAGGCAGGCATCTGGGTTATGCCATCCAAACAGTGGGGTTTGGGTGGGAATAGAGTTAGATGTGAGTTTTCAGCCCACCATCTCTGCCAGGAAGACCCCTTCTGTCACTTCTCAATGTCCTACCCTCTGCCTTCCTCCCCCCAGTGCCACCAACTGCTCACCCCATCCCCGTTACCTGCTTGCTTTCTCATGATCTCCCCTTCCTTCTCCAGCAGTGGACATTCTGACCACTTCTGCCTCCTTTGCAATGGGCTGGCTCTGTGTCCAGCCACCCACACAGAGGGCTGCTGGCTGTGTCTGGCCCCACCAGCAGCCCCCTGAAATCCCAGCAGACGCATTCTAGCCCGTGTGAAGGGCCTTCAGGCATTAGCATAGATGCTAGGATCACTTTGCTTGGCCCAGTGTCCCTCATCTATTTGACATGTGATGCATTGCAGAACCCATAGGAGCCTCAGGAGGGAGCCTGTCCGCACTGGTCCCCCCCATCCCCGGGCCGACCCAGCCAGGCCAAGACCTTCCTGAACTTAGTGCTCTGAGGTAGGATGGGCCGACGTAGCCGACTGGGGGACGTACTGTTAGCCTCCAGTCTGTGAGTACCTTTATTGCCTTTACATCAAAGTAAGCCTGGAATTCATTAACTTCCAACCACTTCCACCATATCCTTGCGGCCCAAACCTCCCTCTTCTCTGGGTTAGTGCAGTGGCCCCTAACTCTCTCTTTTTCTGCCTTTGCCCCCCTACACTCTGCTCTCAAAATGACCAGATGACCATTTATAACATGCACTGATGAGTGATTTCTCTACTCAAAGTCCTCCTGTGACGTCCCATCCACTCTTCACCTCACCAGGAGCAGAAGCTCACAGCCCGTCTGCCCTGGCCTCCTACCGAGCCACGCCCGCTCTCTGTGCGGGCCACACAGGCCCCCTGGCTGTGTCCTCTGCCTCTCGCTGTTCCTCTGCCCAGACACTCATTGCCATATCTCTGCAAGGCTTTCCCTCCCTCCTTCAGAGCTCTGCTTGGAGGGGCTTGTCAGGAGGGCGTCCCCAACCACCTTCCTGAAAGAGCATCTTGTACCATCAGCATCACCTCCGCCACCACCACCAGTACCAACACCATCACCACCACCATTAACACCACCAGCACTACCACCAACACATGCAGCATCAGCGCCAGCACCACCACCAACACAAGCAGCACCAGCAGCATCAGCGCCAGCACCACCAGCATCAGCGCTAGCACCACCAGCATCAGCGCCAGCACCACCACTAACACCAGCACCACCAGCACCACCAGCACCATCAGCACCAACACAAACAGCATCAGCACCACTACCAGCACCACCACACCCACACGCACATCACTAGCACCAGCAGCAGCAGCGTCCCAGCCCCTCTTCGTCAGAGCCTGAGCATCACCTAGTGCAGGATTCCTTTACAGGTTTACTTTCATCATGTGCTTCCTTCAAACCTCGTTCCTGAACAAACCAAACTCGTTTCTGAATCCGCTCTAAGTCCTGGGCACTCTCCAGGGCACTGCCCTCCGGGTGCTGGCCCGGGAGGCTTCTGCAAAGGCACCTCCATGTTGACTTGTGCTCCCACATGGGCAGTAGATGTTCTGGCCCCAAAGATGACACTCACCCTCCTCCCAAGGCCCCACCCAAGCCTGTGCTCCAGAAGGAGGGGGAGGTGGACATGGGTGTCCCAGGGGTGCCCCCCACTATCTTTCCCCAGCCTTTCAGTGTTCTCACAGGATGTCCCCTGTCCTATAAATGGCACATGGTTTGTGAGTCCAGCCTACAGTCTCTCATTTGACTAGAGCGTTTAGCCCGTTGATTCAGGTTTAAATCTGTAATTGTGTTACATGCTCTGTTCAGTGGTACACTTGAGTTTTGAGCTCAGGTGTGGATGACACAGTCGACCTGCTTCACTGCATCTCACACGTGATCATCCCAATGTCAATGACTTTGTGGTCTGATTTTGGAGCTTGAGGTCTCCTCCAATTTAGAGGTGTCATTTTTCCGTGTTCGGTGGGTTTGATTTGAGTTCATGTCAAGGTAGTGATTTTGAGTCCGGAGTCCACAGTGGGGTCTGCAGGGAGCACCTATGCTTATTTCTTCTCAGTGCCTCAGGATGTTAATTGGGGTTTTCAGACCTTTGCTGTGGTCTCAGGCCGCAAGCCCCGGCGAGCGGCGGGGTGCGCTTGGGAATCGTGTTCTCTGTGCAGAGCCCTGTGCCGGAGGCTGTGCTCTCGCAGGGCCGGCTGTGTGCTGGCTCCCATGCTGGGGCTGCCGCTGCAAGCGCCTCAGACACCAGGCAGAGGGTTCAGAGGTCAGAGGGGCTGTTCAGGGTGGAGTCTGGCTCCTGCACCACTGCTCACCAGTGGCCGCCCTCTGCAAAACAAGGCCAACTCCTCTGTCTGGTACTCAGTGTCAGGACTCCTGCCAAATAGATGAAGCAAATCAAGCTTCTCAATCACTCAAAGTCACCCTGCCCCTGCCCTGCACCCCAGGGCCACTTGCTGGGTGCCTGCGGGGCAGCTGCTGCCCGGGGGCAGGAACATCTGTGCCCCTGGACTCCCAGGAATCTGGCCCGGGTGGCGCTCCAGTGACATGCAGGGAGCCAGGTATGCGGGATGCGGGTGTGGCGCCTGGTGGAGTGCGGGCTGGCACCCCCATTGGTGAGTGCTGTGCCCGAAGACCCTGTGCCCATAAGTCCACGGAGCACGTCTGCTGGGAACCTCGGGCACACGAATTCCCTCCTAGCACACATGCCGTCTGTCGAGCAGGGCTTCCACTGGGCTTCCAACCCCTGACTGGGGGTGGCTGCTTTCACTCCTTCCTCCCTGAGGTCAAGGGTCAAGGTGACCGTGGGGGATAGAAATCTGTTGTGGAGAGGATGGGTTGGGGGGGATCCGAGGTCGAGCTCGTGGGGAGGGCTGTCAGGGAGGGGAGGGGCGCCATCAGAGGAGACAGAGAGGCCAGTGGGGGGTTGGGGCGGGGGCCTGGGGGTCAAGGGCACATGCGGGGCAAGGAACAGGAGCAAAGTCACGGGCTTCCATGTTCAGGGACGGGCAGACAGGGCCCTGGACAGCAGGGAGAGTGGGGCAGCTGCGAGGACGGGTAGGCGCTGGTGGGAAACGTGAGAGCCCTTTCCAGGCATGTCTGCAAGCCGGCGGGGGCGGGCCCAAGAGAACCGTGGCCTCCGGTGGAAGGGGGAGCACGTCTGCTGGGGCAGAGAGACAGGGGGCACAGAGGGGAGACTGGTGACGGAGACCTCGCGGCAGGTGCGTGGAGCTGGGGGAGGGCCTGAGCAAGCTGCTTGGACAGGACACGGAGGGAGGGTCACCTGTGCTGACTCGAGCGAGGACGGAGGCCGTGGGGAGCCCAGGGGGCCGCCCAGAGCAACCTTCAGGGGGACAGGTGACCCTAAGGGAATGGAGAGGGTGGGCGAGTGGGTCTCCACGTGGGAGAGAAAGGGCCCGAGAGCCGAGAATCGAGAATTGGCCGGAGCAGGCTGAGGCGGGCAGAGGGCGTGGCGCTGGGCGGTGGGCGGCCGTGGGCTCTGCGTCTAAGGAGGCCAAGCCGGAGAAAGAGCGGTCTGGGGGCGTCAAGGGAGCAGGCAGTCCCCTGAGGGACCAGCCGGGATCCACGCCAGCAGGACGAGGTCGTGAACTCCGACCTCAGACAAGGGTTAGGGCAGGTCAGGAGTGAGGCCTCAGGGCCCCCCTGCGAGGCCAGGGGCCTCGATGATCAGAGGTCTGGGGGGGCGGTACTAATGATCCTGAGTTCCCCATGTGCCGTGTGCGCCGTGTGTGTGTGCTGTGTGTGTGTGTGCGCGGTGGTCCACCGGCTCCTCCCCGCTGGGTGACACCTGCTCCTCAGGGAAGTCTGGTGGCCCATCTGCCGGCCCCGCCTTCACCCGGCGCCCGCCCAGGACACACAGACAACAGCACCGGGTGTCAGGAGACGCTGGTCTTTATTCAAGAGCTGGGATGGGAACGCGACGAGGCAGGTGTTGGTCTCGCGCCGGTGACCCAGCGGCCCCGGGCGGCTGCCTGGCGACCAGGTCTGAGGTATTTCACGGCCGGGGTGTGGCTCTCGTGCAGCGCGGCCGCAGGGCCGGGGCCAGTCTCTGCGCGGAGGTCGCCGGCGGCCGGGCTCAGGGGACTCGGAGGCCCCGGCGTCAGACGCAGTTGTCGGGGACGCACGGGGCCTCCTCCTCCAGCGTCGGGCAGGGCTCCCCGTGGTTGGCGGGCCGCGCATGGACGTAGCGCGTCCTGCTCTTGGCCCCGGGCCGCCCGCACGGGCCTGCGCACAGCCCCCAGGACGACCACAGCGACACCTCGCAGTCCAGCGGCGTCTCCGGAGCTGGGGGCGCAAGGAGGACGGTGAGCGGGGCGGGGCTGCGGGAGAGGAAGGGGGTCCTCGCCAGAGACCGCCTCCGAACTTGGCCAGGAAACTCCTGATTTTATCAGCGCGCTTTCCAGCGGCCTCCAATGCGACGCCATCAAGCACACCCCCGAAAAGCCACCCCCAAGCGACTGGGTGAAGGTTTCTGCCCTGAGAACCCGATGCCGGCTGGACCCCCGCTCTCCGGGGTGGGGGGGCGTGGGGCGGGGGGAGAGCGGAGATCCTGTCGTGAAACGTTCTCTGACGTGGGCACAGACAGGCAGGGTCTCCACCGCCTGCTCTGCTATTCCAGGCGCGGACCCTTCGGGAGGCTGGCCACACTGCGGGCGCGGCCCCCTCGCTCTCCGGGCACCTGCGCATAGCTCGCCCCTCCCCCGCGGGCAGCACCGCCCCCACCGACCCGCTGCCGGTAGGGCACACAGGGGTCAGCGGGACACCGGGCGGGGCCTGGGGCCTCTCCGACTCGCTTCTGGGCTGTAGAAGTGTGAAAGGCTTGCAGCTGAAAATGCTGGGCAAGAGTTAACTCTTCAGTTTGGAGTTGAATGAACCAAATCCCAAATCTCTCAGAACCAGCGTCCCCAACCAAATGCTCCTGTCCTGCTTTTGAAGCCACTCAGAGACGCGGGTTCACGCAGCCCCGACGGCGCTGCCCCGCCCTCTGAGCACCAGCGGCCTCTCCCGGTTTGACCCGTCCTCACACTCCACGCGGCCACCCAACCCAGCTCTGTGGCCTGGCGGCGGGTGCTCTGCGTGGGGCGGGCCGGCGGTGCAGGGCTGAGCCCTGGACCAAGGCCCCTGGGGGCGGGGCGCACGCGGGGGCGGGGCTGCCTCTGTGAAAGCAGCGGGTGTCACTTCACAGGCGTTCCCTCTGGGGCGGGCATTGACCTTCGAGGGTTATTCTAAGGGTGAGAGGTAAGAGCTGGAGCGGGAGCTCAGGACCAGGTGGTGTCTGAGCAAGTCCCGACTGACCCCCAAACCCAAGTGCTGCTTCTGCTCCGACGCAGCCAGCTGTGAATGTCGCGGCTGCCCGCCAGCCCCGAGCGCCTGCAACCCAGGATCACGCGTGTGGAGCGGGGGTGGGGGGTGGCCGTGGGCGCTGCGGAGGAGTGGGAGCTGGGCTCACCTGGCAGGCTGTCGGCGACCTCGTTGCCCCCGCCCCCCAGGCCGGGGGCGGGCGGGAAGGCCCTGGGGCTGTTCGCGAGCCGCGCCAGGGTCACCGTAGCGATGGGAGGCAAGGACTTAAGCCTCGGGTAGTAGAAGGAGTTCGCGGGGTGGCTGGGAGAGGAGGCCGTGATCTGGAGGAGGGGCCCGGTCCGGAGATTGGTCAGGAAGGGCCAGCCCCGCCCCCAAGCCTCGCCTGTCCTCCCGGGGAGCGCCGCCGCCCGGGAGCTGCCATCCCCTCACCTCGGTCACCGTGTCCTGCGGGACGGTCGCGAACTTGGGGGATGAGAAGGTGAAGCCGCTGTTGGTCCCCGCATCGTAAGGGTGGAGGTCCACCGCCACCTGCTCCCTCCAGCGGCCCCCGTCACACAGGTCCAGGCTGTCGACGCCCACGAACCAGTCGGGGCTGGGGACGATGCGGACCACGAAGGACACCTGGGGGCCGAGGGCTCAGCGGCAGCCCCCGCGCCCCCCTCCTGCCCGCCCGCCCCCCGTCCACGCCGCCCCACTCACAAGCGAGTGCCTGGAGTGGGCCTCAAACTCTGCGGACGTCTGCCCGGTGCCGCTGGGCACGGCTGGGGCCGAGAACACGCTGTGCACGCTCTGCAGCTTCTCCCCGGCAGCTTCCATCTCCCGCATCAGTGCCCAGGCCTCGCCGCGCTCCGCGAAGTCCCTCAGCCCATTGCTCACATACTGGCCCTTCCTCCACAGGCTGTAGTCGGGGCTGTGCGCTGCCCCTGGGCACCACCCACCGGTGTGAGCATCACCCCTGGACACCGTCCCGCCCCTCGTGGGGCCGGGCGGGATGTCCCACAGGTGGCCTCACACTGCGCGGCACATCGCTGGTAGGACGGGCAACCGGCTGGCCCTTCCCATGACCCAGGCCACCCTGCCCCGCCACGTCCCCGAAGCCCAGGACACTGCTGCCGGCACACAGTAGGCACTCAGCCAGTACCTCTTGCACTGAAGTGAAGTGGGTGAGGTCCCCTCCACACTGTGAAGTGCGGGGCCACGGTCAGGTGACCGTCCCCTCCCGAGCAGTGGGGGTCACCGCCAGGCCGGGCATGGGACGGCAGGGGCTGCACTCACCCAGCAGGGATGACCACTGCGCGGGCGGGCGGAACATCGGGTACTGCTTGGGGAAGGATGCCTGGCTCCACTTGCCCGTGAAGGTGATGCTGTACTTGGCCGGGGGCTGGGCCGTGCACATGGACTCTCCCCCCAGCGGCTGGCCGGCCGAGCAGCCAAGTGTGGCCAGGAGGAGGGCCCAGAGGGCTCCACCCCAGGCGGTAGCTGGACTCGGGGTTCCCATCACCTACGAGAAGGGGGAGCCACATGCTGCACCGCTGGTCCCCGATGCCCTGCGCACGGCCCCTGGTTACAGGCCCCTGAGGACGCCGGGCACCTCCCTCCACGTTCCCTCTCCAGGCTCCGGCTGGGCCTGACCCCGTGGCTGGAAAGCCAAGCCGTGTTGGGTTACAGGAACCCAGGGTGCCTGGCCGGTTACACCTGGCATGGAGCTCACAGCCAGCTCAGCGCTCTGCGGCTTTCCCGAGGGACACACCTCTGGCGCTGCCATCTGAGGGAACCCCGGGAACCAGGAGGGTCACCATGCCCCGGACTAGATGGGCCTCCCTCTTGGGGTGCTGCCCCTCTTGGGGTGCTGCGGGTTTCTGGGGGGACAGTGCCAGGAGGCCAGCGCGGCTGCGGGGCCGGGGCCAGCACACACAGTACTCACCCAGCAAGAGCGACCGGAGGCTGTGGGCAGCCGAAGAGCCCAGAGCTCCAATTTATGCTGCAGATGGCACCCAGCCGGCCAATGAGGCCCCAGGTCCTCCACCACGGCCGCCGGAGAGCGAGCGGCAGATAGGACGCGGGGGAGAGGGAGAGAAAGGGACCTCAGTGCTGGAGCTGGCCTGGCCGCCCGCCTGCTCTGACGCCGAGCAGATGCTGCTCCAGAGCTGAGGTCACTCCTCCCTTGGGCGCCGGCCACTCGCCGCACCCCTTCCTTTGTCTTCTCCTCCCACCCACCCCCCCTCCCCCCAGTTCTCTCCTTTCCCATCAGGCCCTCCCTGGTGTCTCCCCGGAGGGGGTGCCAAAACCAGCGGCTGGGAAGAGAGCTGGGCCAGGGCCGCCAGCGTGCACTGCCCGCAGGGCAGGGTGGGACGTGGGGGCCATGGTCAGGCCTGACATCTGTCCATTTGTCCGTCTGTCCGAGTGCTGGGGACGGGTGGGGAAGCAGGGGCCCTGGGTTCAGCGGACACAGCTGCCTTCTTCCCGCGAACAGAGCTGCATGGAGCAGCCATGCTGTCCACACTGTGGCCAGGGCATCTGGACCGTCCCCCCGAGGGGAGTCGGAAACATGAGGCCACCTTCCCCAAGGGCCAGGAGGTGACACCGGGCCCCCCAACTTTCCTCCATGGGGAAGAGCTCCAAGGATGCCTGGCATACGGAAGAAAATGCCAGCAAATTCTTATCTCTGCTGCCTGTCAGGAGAACATTTCCAGAACCCTCATCACAGGGCCTGGGAGCCGGGAAGGACAAGGACAGTGGGATGGTCTGGCTTGTAAGAACCGCCCAGGGAGCTTTAAAGCTTAAAAGGAAGCATTCGGAGTTTTGAAACCATGTTAATGTTTTACACATTCCAAAAAAGAGAGAGAAAAATAAACAGCATCCACAAGAATAGAACGCAAACAAAAACAAATGATCTAACCTGTATTTCAAGTAAACAACACAACCGCCGGGAAGCGGCTGTGAACACTGCGTTGAGACTGCGGGTCCTCAGGCTCTGGACAGAGCCCAACGCAGTGGTTCTCAAACACTTTGGTCTCGGGACCCCTTGCACTCTGAAAAGTCACCGAGACCCACAAGGCGCTTCTGTTTGTGTGGGTGACATCCATCGATCTCACCATGTTTGAGACCCTAATGGAAATGCTTGGAATACTTATCAATTCACTTAAAAATAACAAAAATAAACCTATTGCACATTAACATAAATAGCAATGCTTTATGAAAAACAACTCTTTTTCAAAAAGAAAACCTTTGTGAAAAAAGTGGGGAGTGCAGATCTTTTTCTGTCTGGCTTCCTGGGAGACATGGGACGGTCACCGCCACCCTGCGGTCTCTCCAAGGTGCATGTCGAGCTAGTTGGCGTCCGCGCAGAAAGGCCAGCTGTGCAGGGACACAGCTGGAGCTCGGAAGGGTCGTCACGCGTGGATGTGCCACGTGGCCCCTGGGGACGTCCCCACACCCTCGTGAGCGCCAGCAGAATGGGCAGGGGTGTCTTTGCTCACACTGTGTCCTTGGAGAAGTGGCTGATCCGGGTTTGAGGAGAGAAAGTGGGAGGTGGGCCTGGGCCGTTTCGTGCTGGGAAGTGAGGACGTGCTTGGGCAGCCCTGGCCCGCCGTCCAGTGGCCGTGGGGGCCTCAGGGCTTGCCCCATTTTACAGAGGCTCCCCTCCTACCCATCACACCCACAGCTCTGCCCTTCTGGGGCCCCACCTCGACGTGCGGCCAGTGGGGACTGAAGGCTGGACCTTCTGTTGGCTCAGGGCTCCCCTGGGAGGGGACGGGGGGAGGGTGAACAGGGAGGCACTTCCTTTGGTGGTGTAGTGACCCTGAGAGCATGCCTGAGGAGTCCTTGGGACACAGCGAGGCACGGGGTGCCCTGCTCAGAGAGGGATGCAGAGGGAGCCTTGGGAGCCAGCGGCCTGTGACCCCTTGGCCTGGGCTGGGTCTCCGGCGGGGCAGCCTGGCCAGTCGGGGGTCAGCTTACACTCTGAGCCCCGGGTGCACTGCAAGCCACTCTGACCCTCGGGCTCCTCCACCAAGCAGGATGCGGTGCCCTGTGCCTCACAGGCACCAGGTGAGGTGGCATCTGGGCAGCACTTGACAGGAGGCTCCTCTGCACACAGGTGCCCCCCACCGGGTAAAGTCATCCATTTGCAAACGAATGTCCAGCACCTCCTGGGTCTCAGCGCCGGGAACACGGGAGTGACCCCAACGGACAGAAGCCCTGCTCCCCGAGGCTGTGGGGCTGGGGACCTGGGTGCATTTGTGGGTGGAATTCTGTTCTTCCGTGACTGCTTGGTTCTTTGGCCAACACTGAGGCCAGGGTCCCCTCCCGTAAGTCAGTCTATGGTCAGTCACCCCAAGGTGGCTTCGGGGGACCGAGGCTCAGGGCTGTGCTGTGATGAGGCCTCTGTAGACTCCACACTCGCTGACTGCTGCCCCTCCCCGCTTGCCCCAGTGGCAGAGCCCTGTCCAAGCCCCGCTTCCCAGGCCTGCCTGCATCCCCCGCCCACCCACGACTCCGATGGCTGCAGCAGGCACCCCGACCCCAGACCCCCACCCCAGGCCGCTGTAGCTCAAATGAGTGCACAGCGCAGGACGAGCCGCTGACACTGTCCTCCCAGGGGCTGGCGGTCTTCTAGCTGAGTGTTGCTCATGGTGCACTTGGGGCAGGGTCTGGGCTGCCCCAACTGGCCCCGGTGGGGTGTGGAGTTAGCAGGAGTTCCTGTGTGAGCCGCTGAGGATGGGCCAGGCACACGGGATGCCGGGGATGCAGTGGTCACGTCCGTGCCCCGGGCTGGGGCCCTGCCACGGCCCAGAACCCAAGGGGCCTGAGGGGCATTGGGCTCCAGTGGGACCTTCCATTTGTATTCTGGCCAAGGGGCTCTTGAGGCTGGGGCAACAAGAGCTCTTTCAGGTGGGGCCCAGTGTGTGGGGACGCCCATCTCCTTGGGAGCACCCAGACCTGGCGTGGAGTCTGGCTCCTCAGGGGCTGGCCGGCTGACAGGCACGCGTTTGTTTGCTGGTCTGTACCCTCACCAGACGTTGACTGAGGGCCAAGTTCCTGACAGACGCCACAACCCGCACACAGGGGCTTCCCATGTCTCTGAGCTGAGCCCTGCCAGAGCCCTGCTGGCCCCTTGCCCGCCCGCCCTCCTGTCCCAGCACCTCCTCCCCGTGTGCCCCAGGGCCTTTGCACTGCGGCTCCCTCTATCTGGAGAGCTCTTTCCAGGCCAGCCTCTTCCGGTCTCAGGTCTCAGGGAGAGCCCCTCCTGACGGGGCCCCGGAAGGCCTGGTCGGCCCTGCCTTGTTTACAGTCTTGGCTCCTGCAGAGAAGTAATTCTGCCCCAGCAGACAGGGATTTGCCCCGGGAGTCCTGCAGCCCAGAGTCTGAGGAACGCAGCTGTGAGCTGCTGCCCACCTGCCCGGAGACCTCGCTCCCTCCCTCCTTCTCACCTCACTCCATCCTGGGTTCAGGTCTCTTAGCACTTCTGATTGGTGGGGCCTGAGTCAGGTCAGGGAACCCTGGGTCCGGGAGGCACTAGGATGTGTGCTGGGCGAGCTGAGGCCCCCAACGGCACCCGGCTCCCCGCGCTCATGCAGGGAGGCCCAGTGGGGGGGCCTTGCTGCTGGCTCGGCCTCTGGGGGTGTCACCCCTGCGAGCAAGCCTGGCTTGCAGAAGGGCCAGGGGAGCCAGGGCTCTCGCCAAGCCTCACCTTCACAGAGGAGGCCTCCATGGCCGCCGACCGCAGGCCTGGGGGGAGATATGCCTCCACCTGGCTGTAAACATGAACGTTCCCTCCTCTGCTTAGCAGCCGGCTTCCAGAAACACAGGACTGTCTGTGCAGCAAAATTTGCCGTGTCTCCATCCCAGTTAAGATGCCAGGACCTCAGCAAAAATGGCAGAATGAGGACCTCTGAAAACACTGTCTGTTGTAATAGCAACAAGAAAATAGGCAAAAAAGGTCAGAACCAACTTTTTCTGTACTCTGGAAATTAACCAGAAGCTTGCAGCAGTCCTTGGAGAGCTGTTTTTTGTTTTCTGTTTTTCAATCAAGAAAATTAGCTGAATCTTGGTAAGGGCAGCTGTGAGGTTTTTTTTACCATCTTAACCATTTTTCAGTGACAGCTCAGTGGCATTAAGCATATTCACATTGTGCCGCCATCACCACCATCCGTCCACAGAACTCTTCATCTTCTGAATCTGAAACTCTGTCCCTTTCCAGCAATAGCTCCTGGTCCCCTCCTCTCAGCCCCGGAAACCCTCACTCTACGTTTTGTCTCTGTCATTTTGATGACTCTAGGGACATGATCTGAGTGGAATCATACGGTGTTTGTCCTTTTGTATCTGGCTTATTTACTCAGCATGATGTTCTTAGGTTCATCTGTGTTGTAGCAGGTGTCAGAATTCCTTTGTTTTTTTAATGTCCCTGTAATTTTTTTTTCTTGTAAGTCAATGATTACAAAGTGTAATGTACATAAAGAAAATTATATTTTTCCTTGCATATAGCTCAGTGGATTTTCAGAAATGGAAGGCATTCATGTAATCAGTAATTGGATCAAGGAATAGAAATTTAAGAACACATGAAACCTCCTCTTTTGTTACCTTCCAGTCACTACCATCCCCAAAGTGAACACTGTCCTAATTTCCAACTTTATCAGTTATTTTTGCCTCCTTTTATGCTTGATACAAATAGTCACATAATGTACTGTTGGTGTTTGACTTCCTTCATAGAATTCTCTTCCTTTTTAAGGCTGAATAATAGTCCACTGTACGTACTTACCACATTTTGCTTATTCATTCATCTGACACTGGACACCTCCACATCTTGGCTATTCTGACTAATGCTGCCGAACAAGATGACACAAATATCTCTTCAGGACCCTGCTTTCAAGTCTTTTGGGTAGAAGTAGAATTGCTGAATCATATGGAAATTCTTTTTTAAAATTTTTTTTGTTGAAGTATAGTTGGTAGCTCTGTTTTTAATGTTTTGAGGGACAGCCACATTGTTTTCCACAGCTGCTGCACCATTTCACATTCCTGTTAACAGTGCACAGGGTTCCAGGTTCCCCGCATCCTCTCCAAGCTGTGAGGTGTTTTAATTTGCCCTAGGCCCATGCCCCACCCTCCAGCTCTGTAGTAGCCTTGAAAATTGACAACCCAGATTCATGGTGAAAACCAACAACTCAGCGCCACTGGAGAGATCAGAATGGAGCCGAGCACTTTCAAAGCAGTGTCCCCCAGAAACTTGTCATTATTTCACCTGTCTGGTGGTTTCCTGGAAGACCCCTACTTGCAAGGCTGTCTGTATTTGACTTGATTCAGAGCCCACCCAGGATGAAAAGCCTTTTCCCCAGGGCTGATTGTTGAAAACGGTTACAGACGATTAATGAACTTTGCAGCAGCCGAGGTGATGGATAACCATGGGGTCAAATAAGAGACTAACCAAGGAGCTTAGAAGGAAAACCTGAGGATGCAGACTGCCTGGCTGCATGTTGAAAATGTGGCCCAAGACCCACAGAGTCCCGCAATAAAGACTGGGAGACTCTTTGGTTCCAGGCATTTAAGGAAATCTCTGTCCAGTCATTGACCACTAAGCTGACGAAGCTGAGACTTAGTGACCACACATGGCAAAGAATACCGATTCAACAGAATTAATTCAGAAATGTCACTAATCAAACTACAGCAGGCAGCAACAGCAACAAATCCCAGGGAAACCACTAGGAAAATAACCGAAAAACATGGTAAAAGAAACAAGTGGGGACTTCCCTCGTGGCGCAGTGGTTAAGAATTTGCCTGCCCATGCAGGGGACACGGGTTCGAGCCCTGGTTCTGGAAGACCACACATGCCGCAGAGCAACTAAGCCTGTGCGCCACAACTACTGAGCCTGCACCCTAGAACCCATGAGCCTGCGCACCTAGAGCCCGTGCTCCACAACAAGAGAAACCACCGCAATGAAAAGCCTGTGCACTGCAACAAAGAGTAGCCCCCGCTCACCACAACTAGAGAAAGCCCGCGTGCAGCAATGAAGACCCAACGCAGCGATAAATAAATAAATAAATAAATAAATAAATAAATAAATAAAATTTAAAAAGAAAAGAAACAACAGTGAATTAAAATGAGATACTAGAAAATATCCCTTTAACACAAAGGGAGGCAGCATAGAGGAATAGAGGAACAAAAAAATATAATACAGGTGAAAACAAGTAGCAAATGGCAGATCCTACCTTACAGTTAAAGATTCAATATGAATTAAATATCAATTAACTGATAGTGAATGGCAGAGTGGACAAAAACAAAACCTGATCTTACTACATGCTGTCTGCAAAAGACCGGCATTCTATTCAAAGACAGAAAGAGGTGGAAATAAAAGGATGAACCAGATGAACCAAACGGTAAACAAAATCAAGTGAGAGTGACTCTACCATATGAGGCAAAAGAGGCTTCAGGGCAAATATGGTTACAAGAGACAGAGAAGGGCGTTTTATAATGATAGCAGGCAAATCCATTAAGAAGATATAACCATTATAAAGTATATGCATCTCACAATAGAGCCCCAAAATGCGTGTAGCAAACCAGACAAATGAAGGGTGAATTGGACAATTCAACAGTAATCATTGGGGACTGTCAACTTTCAACAGCTGTTTTGAATGACGGATAAAGCAACAAGACAGCAGATCAAAAGGAAACAGAGGACGTGAGCTACTCTGTAGAGCCGGTGTAGACTCGGCCCGGCAGGTGTCTGAGAAGACTCCACCTAGCAGCAGTGTACTTCAGCACATGGAGCGTCTCCAGAATAGACCATGTGACAAGACGTCTCAGTAAACTTAAAATGATTAACATCATGCAAAATATGTTCTCTTGCCACAACAGAATGAAATTAAAATCAGTAACAGGAAGACATTTGGGAAGTTAAAAAATACATTGAAATTAAACCTTATACTCCTTAGTAACCAATGGGTCAAAGAAAAAAATCACATTATAATTTAGAAAATACTTTTGAGATAAATGAAAATGAAAACACAACATATGGAAACTTATGGGATGAAGCAAAGCAGTACTTAGAAGGAAATAAATAAGATCTCAAATCAGTAACCTAACCGTCCACCTAAAGAAACTAGAAAAAGGAGAGCAAACTAAATCCAAATCAAGCAGAAGGAAATAATAAATATTAGAGCAGAAATATATGAAATGGAGAATTTCAAAAATTGAGAAAAATCAATGAAAACAAAAGTTGGTTCTTTGAAAAGATCAAGAAAATTGACCCGCTAGACCAAAAAAAAAAAAAAAAAGAGGAGATTCAAATTACTAAAATCAGGAGTGAAATAGGAGACATTACTAATGACCTTACAGACACAAAAAAGAATTATAAGAGAATCCTATGAACAACAGTATGCCAATAAATTAGATAACCTACATGAAATGGATAAATTCCTAGAAAGACACAAACTACCAATGCTGACTGAAGAAGAAATAGAAAATCTGAATAGACCTATAATAAAGAGATTGAATTAGTAATAAAAAAAACTTACCATAAAGAAAAGTCCAGGATCATATGGCTTCACCAGTGAATTTCACAAAATATTTAAAGGAGAATTAACACCAATCTTTCTCTAAATCTTCTGAAAAAATAGAAGAGGGAACACTTCCCAACTCATTCTACAAGGCTAGTATTACCCTGATGCCAAAACTAGATAAAGTCATTGCAAGAAAAGAAAAAGGAAGGCTTTCCCCCTAAAATTAGGAACAAGACAAGGTTGCCCACTCCTGTTACTTCTATTCAACATTGTGTTGGAGGTTCTAGCCAGGAAAATTAGGCAAGAAAATGAAACAAAAGGCAACCGGTTGACAAAGTAGAAGTAAAACTATCTCTGTTTGCAGATGACATGATTTTGTATACAAAAATCAAAAGAAATCCATACAAAAAATATTGGAGCTAATAAATGAGCTTAGCAAGATTGCAGATATAAGATCAATACACAAAAATCAGTTGTATTTCTGTACACTAGCAAGAAACAATCTGAAAGTGAAATGAAGAAAACAATTCCATTCACAATAGCATCAAAAATGATAAAAAACTTAGGAATCAATTTAAGCGAAGAAGTATAAGAGTCGTACACTGAAAACTATAGAACGTTGTTGGAAGAAATTAAAGAAGACGTACAGACATCTCACATTCATTGATTGGGAGAGTTAGTATTGTTAAGATGGAAACATTCCCTAAATTCATCTACATATTCATTACAATCCCTATCAAAATTCCAACAGCTTTTTTTTCCCCTCCAGAAATGGAAAGGCTGATATTAAAACTCATTTGGATTTGCAAAGGGCCCTAGATAACTAAAATAACCTTATAAAAGAGGCACTAAGTGGGAGAACTCACACTTAGCAATTTCAAAACTTATTACAAAGCTACAGGAATCAAGACAATGTGTCACTGGCATGAGAATAGACATAGAAGCCAATGGAACATTACTGATAGTTCAAAAATGAACCCTCACATTTATGGTCAATTGATCTTTGTTTGACAAGGGTGTCAAAACCATGTGCTAGAGGAATAGAACAGTGTCTTCACAGATGGTGCCGAGGCAAATGGACGTCCACATGCAGAAGAGAGAACTTGGTTCCCACCTCACACCATATACAAAAATTAGGTCAAAACAGATCAAAGACCCAAACGTAAAACTAAAACTATAAAACAATAAAAGGAATCTTAGGTATAAATTTTGTGACCGTGGATTTAGGCAATGATTTCTTAGCTTTGACACCTGAAGCACAAACAACCAAAGGAAAAATAAATTATGCTTCATCAAAATGAAAAACCTTTGTTCTTCAAAAGACACCATCAAAAGACACCATCAAGAAAAGACAGTCAAGGATTTCCCTGGTGATGCAGTGGTTAAGAATCCACCTGCCAATGCAGGGGACACGGGTTTAAGCCCTGGTCCGGGAAGATCCCACATGCCGCGGAGCAACTAAGCCCTTGCACCACAACTACTGAGCCTGTGCTCTAGATCCCGCAAGCCACAACTACAGAGCCCACATGCCACAACTACTGAAGCCCCTGTGCCTAGAGCCCGTGCTCCACAACAAGAGAAGCCACCGCAATGAGAAGCCTGCACACAGCAACAAAGAGTAACTCCCACTCGCTGCAGCTAGAAAAAGCCCACGCACAGCAACGAAGACCCAACGCAGCCAAAAACAAATAAATAAAATAAATAAATTTATTTTAAAAAAAAAAAGAAGAAAAGACAGTCAAAACAATCAGTGACTCCTGTGTGCCAGGCACAGTCCTCAGCACCAGACATGTCAAGGGGTAGAGCAAAGATGCCAGCCCGGGTGGAGCCTGGTATTCAAGACGAGATGCAAAGGAGAAAAAACAGAGGAAACCAGACAAGCACACGTGTTCACAATAAACTGCTGGTATTTTCAGAGAGAATAAGACAGGGAAATTTGTCTCAAAGATACAGTATAGTAAGTTCCCTACGTACGAACAAGTTCTGTTCCAAGAGTGTGTTCGTAAGTCCAGTTTATTCGTACGTCCAGCAAAGTTAGCCTAGGTACCCAACTAACACAATCGGCTATATAGTACTGTACTGTAATAGGTTTATACTTTTCACACATATAATACATAAAAAAGAAAAAATAAATAAAACATTTTTAATCTTACAGTACAGCACGTTGAAAAGTACAGTAGTACCAGCTACATCACTGCTGCTTTTACTCTTGCTACCGGCCATCCTGGCCCTGAAATAAAGATACTTTACTACCATACTCTATACAGTGCTATACAGTAAAGTACACAAAAGCACAACCACTGGCAAAGGATGAACACACGTGACAATGTATGCCAGGCACGTGACCAACTTGCGTGATTGGACATGGGAACACATGTTCGCATCTTTGAAAGTTCACAACTTGAAGGTTGGTAGGTAGGGGACTTAGTGTAGAAGAAAATGCTCCTTCAGCGAAGGAAGTTCTGGATGGGCAGATTCACACAGTGGTGCCCGCCAGGAGTAACCGAGAGTCTGGACATCTCAGGGGTGGGGGAGTTGGTGGATACGTGGACCCCGAGGAGAAGGAACCCAATAGACCCGTGAGCAACAGTCCTGGGGGAAGGCCCGACTGCCTATACCATCCCTGCAGAGTGTTCTGGAAGATGCAGTCATGGGGCTTTGGATTCAGGGCAGGAAGACTTTTGGGGCTCCCGTGAGCACTCAGACCCCCAGCGCTGCAGGGACCACGTGCCTCAGAAGGGTCTGGAAGGAGCCCCGCTGCCAGCAGGCAGCACCCAGGGCCCCGCGTGGTGTCTGCTCTGGTCATTGGCCGGCGCTTAACCAGCCAGCCCAGGACCAAGTGCCTGGAAACCACCGCACCGTCTGTTTTGCCCACAAGCCTGCATGTGGGCAGGGCTCAGTGGGAAGCTGGTCCCTGCTCCTGTTGGTGTCACTGGGTGGCTGGAAGGCCACGGCCGAAGTCATCCAGAGGCTCTTGCGCTCACTGCCAGGGGTTTCATGCTGGGCTAGGACCTTGGCGGGGCCTGGAGCTCCTGCACGTGGCTTCTGCGTGCCCCGTGCTTCCTCTCAGCGCGGTGGCTGGTTCCCGGGCAGGTGCCCTGGGAACACGAGCCAGGGGGAAGCTGCACGGCCATTCCCAACCTGCCCTCGTGAGTCATGGAGCCACAGGCCCGGGTCACGGGACAGGCAGCAGACCCCACCTCTCATGGGGAGTGGTGCCGTTCTGGAAGATGTGAGGCTGGAGGGCTTGTGGACATTCGTGGGACCTACGAGCTGCCCTTGGGTCTTTGCTGTGGCTCATGCCTCTCAGGAGCTTCTAGGTCTCTGCAGGGACACACCAGTTACAGGGTCATCGCACCCAGGGGCCAAAGCGTGGCGTATTGAAGAGGATCAAGTGCCCCAGGTTTCTTTGCAGACCCCGGTCCCAATGCAACCCACCAATCAGAGGCGGGCTCCAAAGGTGACACTGAGTGACCAGCTGACCAGCGTCGAGCAGGGAAGCAGCTGCAGAGCGGCCGAAGGTCAGGTGCTCAGAGAGCAGGTGAGAGCCTTGTAGGAAGTTTACCCAAAGGGGGCGGGGCTGAGATACAGAGGAGGGCTGGGACCCCACCCCATGCTCCCTTCATGCCCAGGCCCACGACAAGGGGGCCCAATGTGAGCTCCCACCCAGCAGGATATGGGGCGGGTAGAGGCTGTGCTTCCCCATCTGCTCTGGGTCTCGGCCACGAGTGTAGACAGACAGTGCTTAATGGTCGCACACGGGAAGGACCCAGCAGGGCCAGGAGGGTCCTCACTGCTCTCACCCGACACCTGGCCCGATGGCCTCTTCCCGGGCCGTGTGCTCCGCTACCTCTTACACCCTCTCTGGGATCCTGTCTAGCAGAGCTCGGCCTTGGCAAGGGCTCTGAGATCTGCAGGGACGGCCTGGGGGTCGGGGGAGGGGAGCACTGGCTGGAGTGGGCAGCAGGGGACGGTGCTTGAATGTGTGTACAGCCCAGAGGGGATGCTGAACCCATGGGCAGGACCCCAACACACACTCCCGATGGGGTTTGGACCAGGGCAGGTGGAGGGGGCGGGGCCCCCAGGACAGCAGCCCCTGCCTCTGGGCCTGGGCGCCCAGCACCAGGGTGGTGGCCCTGGGCTTCTGGGCTCTGATGGGGTGGCGGACGCTCCGCACCTGGGGGTAAGCTGGGCTGAGGGATCCCCGAGCCAGAGTTGCCTCGGTGTCTCTGCAGAGTGTGGGGTGTGACCAGCTCCCTGATGGCCCTCCAGCCCCTCTGGCGCCCAGTGCTTTCCCACAGAGACGACCCCTGTCCTCATGACCCCACAGGCCAGCACAGCGGCTGTGCAGGAATGGAGCTCCGTACAAGCCCTGAGTCAGAGGCCCTCCCTGGCAGCCAGGCTGGCCGTGGATCCTGCAGAGAGTTTTGGGATTTGGGGATTTACGCTTTAATTTTCACATTTTCTTCCGCCCCCTGGATTTTCCTCTGTTGCTCTCCACGGGGTTGTGAAGTCATCTGCTATATCTGAACCTGGAAGCCAAGTTCTGATGGTCTCAGGGAGCTGAGTCTCCACAGGAAAAGCATCTTTCCTTGGAAGGACATGTGAGGAGAGGGGCAGCTTTGGAGAGAGACAGCAGAGGGGTGCTCTCAGCAGAGGGGGTGCTCCTAGCAGAGGGCTGCTCTCTGGCCAAGCAGGGGGCCCCAGGAGGCGCCTCACCCCTGGGGCAGAGAGCACCTCCGTCGTCGCCTCCCTCCTTGTCTGCCAGGTTCACAGGACTCACAGTCTGGGTTACAGGCTGGGGAGGGATGGGACGTAGAGGGGGAGGCACAGCCTGTTGCTGCTAAAAGCCTGGGCGTGTCCCGCTGTCCAGGGTGCCCCGACCCCAGGGCATTTGCCTCAGCGCTCCCTGTGCCGCAGCCTCACCTGGTCCAGCAGGTTCCCAGGAGCCACGCCACACACTGATCCTGTCAGCAAGGAGACAGAGCCACGGGGAAGGGGCTGGCTGAAGCCGCAGACCGTGGGTGACAGCCGGGGCTGAACCCTCGGGCTGGGCTCTTCTGCGGAGCAGAGCCGGCCCAGCACCGGGGGAGGGAGGCAGGGGGCCGAGGTGTCCGGGGAAAGAATCCGCAGGCCGCAGGCCTCAGTGTCTGGCGGGACAGGGGCTGCCGGGGCTCTGCTTCACTCCCCCTGCGCCGGGGCACGGGGCGGCACACGCGTACACACTCCACGCACAGCCCTGCGCCCCCGCAATCGCAGCCCGCATCCCAGGCTGACCCTGCAGCTGTGTTCGAGGACGCACCTGCCCCACGCCCCCTCTCCCCTGTCACCTTGCTGGGGTAGCTGTCCTGAGATGGGTCCACCCGTCTGTCCAGTGGGGAGAGACCACACTGCAGCTCAGGGACCTGGCCCTTCTCCCCAGAGCCCCTGCAGTGCCAGCGACCCCAGCCTTGGAGCCGGCAAGTGAAGCCGTGACACCCCTGGTGGCCTCACTCGCTGTGGCCCTGAGCATTGCTGGGGGGTCCTGGGGGGAAGCGACAGTTAGGGCTCCCCATCGTGGGGGAGACACACTGCCTGGGCTTTGAGCACAGCAGGCAGGGCTACCGGAGGGCAAAGAACCCTCCCCAAGCCGTGCCCCCTGGCCTCCATCCACCCCTCCCTCAAGATGGGGAATGGCCCCTCTTGGGGTCTGTGTTGCAGCATCCAGACCTGTCCTGCCTAGTCAGGGTGTCAGGTTCAACCAGAGGGAGTCCGGTCAAGGGGCCGCCTTCAGACGGGGGACATCACCGGAGGAGCCAACCCCAGGGTGGGGGCCCCCGGACCAGCCCTGCTGGGGAGGGGTTGCCGGGGCGGAGTGCGAGAGCACCAGGCTCTGTCCCTTTCCCCCTGCCCGGGCGGCCTCCCCGCTTCGCCCCACAAGCCTGGCGGGGCCGGCACCCCGAGGACTAGGGGAGGCCTCCCTCCTCCTCGGGACCCACTTCCCAGCCTAGAAATTCTGAGCCCACAGCCTTGCGGCCAGACGCCCCGGCTCCAGCCTCGCGGTGGCCTGCTTTCTGCCGGGCGCGGTGGAAATGTGGGTCAGCGTCAGCTCACGTGGCTGGGGGCCAGAGCCACTGTCAGGAAAAACATGCGGCGCAGCCCTGGCCGCCGGCGGGGCCCCTGCCCTGTGCATTCCTGCTGCCGTTGCTCAGACTGGGTCAGGCTGCGTGTTGGGGGTCAGGCTGGCCCGTTGCCAAAAGAAGGTGCTGCATCCCGCCCTGGGGCCCACTCCTCCCCCAGGGGCACCTGACGGGGCCTGCCCGCCCCGTGGGTGCCCCTACCGCCCCTGCAGGGGGTCTGCAGCACCTACTACAGGGCCCCGATCCTCCAAATAGCTCTGCTCGCGGGGAGAGGAGTACCCCAAGTTGGGAGGGCGCCCCTGGCATGGCGCCTGCTGTGGCCCCTACAGACCGTGGACAGCAGAGACGGTGGGGGGCTCGGAGGATCACGTGCACCTTGTGCAATGCCCCCCTCCTTCTGGGACTTCCCAAAGGACGTCTTACAAACGTGGAAAGTGGGCCTTGTTCTTAGTGATTTAAAGAAAGCATCAGCTGCCCCCGCCCCCAGCCACAGAGGAGAGGAATGGGCAGGGGCCCAGCAGACGCTCATCGGCTGTGGGGGCACAGAGCCCGCCTCGGTCGGGTGACAGGACGGGGGTGGGGACGAACGTCCACCCTCTGGGGAGCCAGCATGCGCTGCGGGCTTCCGCAGGCAGACCACGAGCCCTTGCCCCGCACCACCCCGACTGCAGAGACACTTGTGAAGGAAACGTTTGTTTCTGAACTGACTTTAGGCTGACAGAAAAGTTGCCGAGACAGTCTAGTTGCTTGTCCCGTCCACCGTTAAGGCTTTAAGTGTCCCAGAGAGCGGTCAGAACCAGGACACTAACACTTAACACCTGTTGCTAGCCAAGCCGCAGACCCGCCCAAACGTCAGCAGCTTTCTGCTGGCGTTCCTCCGTGCAGGACCCCCTCCCGGACCCTGTGCTGCCCTGCGGACCTGTGAGTCCTGGGCGGTTCGAAGGGCGTGATCGGGCGTCGGAGGCTGGCTTGGGCAGGAGTCCCATGGGGGCGGCAGGGCGGTCGTCCCCCTCAGGGGTCAGGTCAGGGTGCTAATGTGTAGATCCCTGTGTTCAGGCCGGGGCGAGAGTCCCCAGGGGTCGGCATCTGGGCCCCAAGTTGCTGGGGTGAGGCCCCCAGCCAGGCACAGGCCCTGCGGGTGCAGATGGGATTTGTGGGGAGACAGACGGTGGCTCTGGCCAACCTTCCCCAGGTTCTCTGCAGGGCGACCCTGTCCTGTCTCCATACTCCTGGCTCCCCCTGTCCTGGGGGTCCTGCCCTCTGTGGGGGAGGGGCTGGCAACCAGACCCCTGATGTCCTGGACGTCCTGACCGCAGTGGGCCTGGGAGGGTGCCAAGCAGTGTGGGCTTTGGCTCGGCCCCTCGTCAGCTGTCTGGGGGGCAGCCCACCCTGGGGGACGCAGTGCAGGGAAGTGGGTACACCTGGGTCCTGCAGGGCCTGGCGGGAGCTGTCCACCCCTCCCCTCTTAAGGCAGTAAGTTTCCCCTTTGCTGTGGTGATCTGAGCTGGGGTCCTGTGACTGCTGTGAGAGGGGGCTAATTTGGGGAGTTCTTGGCACCCTGGCCTCTTAGGAGGCGTGTGGAGGCTGGAGGCTGCCTGCCCTCCCACCGACCTTCCCCCTTCAACCCCAGTGGGCCGGGAAGCCGCACCCAGAGGGAGCCCAGGCCAGGGGACGTGCCCAGGGAAGGAGCAGCCTCTCCCACTTCCCCATTGGGCCATGCCCGCAGGAGGCCCTGAGCTCCGGGGAGGGGAGGCCATGGAGAGCCTTTACTCACTAGCCATGAGCCCCCAGGGAGGTTCTGTGCCTCTCAGGGCCTCGCCTCTCTCCGTCTGAGCACAGGGTCTGCAAGGCACTGAAGGGCTGCGGGGCTCTGTCTTGATCTCTCACCTCTGCCACTGTACTGGGCAAACCCACAGGTGTCCAACGGGGTCGCCAACGGAAAGCACAGAGGCGGGGGTGGCGGCAGCACAGCGGGCGCAGGCAGGGCCTCGCAGAAGCTGCTGCCATGATCACGGCCGCAGCAGCCCCAGCGCCCTCCTCGCCCTCCCAGACCCTCGCGGGCGGGGAAGGTTCCGTGCTTGCTGTCAGAACGAACACGTTACTTCAAGGGAGAAAATGCTAAGGAGGGCTGCAGTTCTCATTGGCAACCCTGGAAGTGGAGGACAGTGAAATGTCATCCCTGGGTCTCAGAGGGAGGAGGACACCGGCCAGCATTGCACACTAGCCCAGAAGTAGTGGCTGTGAGCGTGGCATCCACACATCTCCCCCCAGGAGAATTCCAGAAACAGACCAGCACTGACCATGGATCAGAATAGAGGGTACAAGCTGATGTCCAGACGCGGCCAAGGACAGGAAGCAGGTTGGGCACGGAGGCTGACGTAAGCACTGGACACACTAACACAGGCGTTCGACGAGCAAGCAGATGGCAGGAAGCCGTAAACATATGTGCCAGATAACACAGGGGCTAAACACATAAAGCCAGCTGAAAGGTAAAACAAGGACTGTGGAGGCAGACACGGGACTTCTCCCCGGACCTCTTCAGAGTTAGGTCTCGTGGCAACTGAAAAACAAGCAGATGTGGGTGTAGACACGGATCTTCATGTTCCTCAGAGAGAAAACATTATACTTTCTATGAGGCCGTGACGTGGACTCACCCACAAAGGAAACCTCAATGAGCAAAAAGTAGGTTAACAAACATGATCTTATTATAATCCAACAAAATTTAAAATAAATTTTAAAAGGTGTCACATACATAGCCCCAATCTTGACCACTCAGAAACTAAGACATTCCTAGGTAACACTTAGATAAAAGTGGGAAGTCAAATCTGAACGTGCAGGCTCTCTGGAAAGCCCAGCATCTCAGCTGAGCTCACAGACTCAACCGACCAGTGCTCAGGCGCTCCAAGGAAAGAATAACAGTGAGGGATTTCGTGCCCATCTTAGGAAATTAGAATGAGAGCAATAAGATACAGTTTAGAAAGTAGAGAGGAAATTATGAAGGTAAAACCAGAAATTAGTTGAGTAGAACACAAATAAGAAAAAAAGAGAAATGATAAAAGTGTTTTTTTCTAAAAGAAAATGGAGCTGCCTGGCCCTGCCCAAAAGCCTGATGAAGGAATGGCAGTCTTGATTTAGAATTTACATATGAAATGTAGAAACCTGCCTATAATTAGGAACGAGGAAGGAGACTCAGGGACAGAAAAGGTGGGAAGTATGACACACACCACAACTTTCAAATCTGGGACAACTGTTCAGAAACCTGAAGCAAACTGGTAATTTTCTAGTGAATGTAAGTCACCAAAATAACTTAAAATAGGGAAAACATGAGCAGACGAATACAAGAACCTGGGAAGGTGATTTAAAATGAACAAATAGGGAAAAGCACCAGGGACAGATGTTCACAGCTGAGTAAGATCTAACCTTAAGTTACAAGAAAAGTTATTCCAGTGTTATTTTAACTTTTCCGAGACACATAAAAAGATGGAAAACTCTGTAATTCACTTCATGAAACCAGTATAATTTAATACAAAAACCTTATGTAGTACAAAAAAAGAAAACTATAGACAAATATTACTTACAAATGAAGATGAGGAAAATATCTAAATAAGAGAGTAGCAAAGAGAACCCAGTAAAAAGTCTGCAGAATTATGTACTACGACTGGTCTAGGCCAGGCTTCCAAGGGTGGCTCAATGATTCACCTAAATAATTTAATGGACAAATTAGCACAGAAAATTCATAAAACCAAATCAATAAGTACTGAAAAGAAATGTGACAAAATTCAGCAATTATTAATAGCAACAACATTAATTAAAATAGAAGGAGAAAGTGAATACTTTGCCCACAACAGAGGCCAAGATCATGCTACATGGAAATCACAAAACTGTCTCAAAAATGCAGGAAAGAGCAGTGGCACTCCCCTTTGTCTGTTGTAATTCACCATTTTCTTGGAGGTTCTAGCAAATGTAACAAGAGAAGAAAAATAAATGACATCAACCTTAGAAAAAATAGATAAATTTTTTAGTGTTGGTGATGTGATCATAAATCTAAAGACTCCCCCATAGCCCCTAGTTTAAAAAATTAAAAATGAATAAGAGAATGATACTAGATAAATGTACAAAAGCGAGTAACTTCTCGAGCAATGAGCACCTAGAAGCCAAGGCAGCAGAGATTCTGTTCAAAGCAGTAACTGTGGTCAAGCGGCCCCAAGAGTAGAGGTGACGTTAATGGCCAAAGGCATTCACAGCTCTCCCCCTGACGGCCGCTCTGCTCCCGCAGGCCTAGGAACCCTCCCCTCCACCATGTCTCCCCACTGGCCTCCGGGGGCTGCCTTCTGGGCTGCGGGATCCAGCCTGCGGGAGGAAGCAGCTGCCACCTCTTCCGAGGCCATATCTGGAGGTCCACGTCAGCCCACCTGCTCTGCGTGGCCACTGCTCGGCCAGGCCTTGCCTGGCTGCCAGGGGCCCGCGTGCAGCCTCGCCGTGTGTGTGGTGAGGGCACGATGCCGCGCAGGGGCACCAAGCGTGTCAAGCAGCAGTCTCCCCACGAGAACAAAACGGCAGGAGCAGAACCACACCGCTGAGTGCAGAGCAAACAAGACCTAAACAGATGGAAAAACTCCAGGCTCTCGGAGGGCTTGAAACCCAGATGCAGCAGGTGCACATGCTCCCGGTGGGATCCCAGCTTTTCCCGTGACGGACACTTACAGTTGCCGTGGAGGGCACATGTAGAACACATGGAGAGATGGAGGTCGAGGGGCAGGGGCGGCCACTGCGCCTCCAGAGCCCGGGCTCCATGGCTGTTGAGGGGGGTGTGGCGGTGGGCTGTTCCACGTGAAGTATGGGGACCCGCGAGAGCACATGGCTCCTGCCAAGCGCTGGGCGAAGGTCAGCTCGTCTTGGTAGCGGTATTTGCACGACTCAGAACATACCTACCACCACGGAAGCCCCGTCCGTGCGCTAGTGAGACGCAGAGTAAGTCGTCTGCTGCCCAGAATGGAGCCCAGAATAGGATTCTGGAATATGTGAGCAAAACCAGGTAGATAGTCGGTGCAGAAAACGGTGGTCTGATCAAGTCATAAAGAACCTCTTGGTGAAGTAGCCCAGAGCAGTCCTGCAGCAACAGGGCTGGGGTGCTGAAGGGGCCCCGGATGAGGGGCCGAGGCCACCGAGAGGAGGTGTGGCCTCAGAAAAACCAGCCCCGGCTGTGCCAGGGCCCCGGTCTGAGGAGGAGGCTCTGGGGGCGTGCGCTGGCTCAGCACCCCGGGACCCGTCCCCTCCCAAGACATCTCATTGGTCTGCGGAGAACGTGTAGCCACGAGCTAACTGCCAGGGGAGTGTGCTTCCTGCTGGGCCCGGGGCTGACAGCTGCTCCCCACCAGCCCCCCAGCAGGAAGCCCGGGGCCCCACGGCTGCGGGCCGGGTGTGGACGCCCCTCCTGCCACTGCCCTGCTCCAAGCAGCCCTGTGGGGAGGATAGACAGGGCCCCGGTGAGGGGGTGAGCAGGCCTGGGCCCCACAGTCCAGGCAGAGTATGGGATGACCTAGCAAAACCACAGGGGAGGATGGAGGCCCTAAAAGAAAAGAGGGGGAGCCCTGACGGGCAGAAGGGCAGAGGGCTCACACAGCTTCAGGGGAAGCCACCCTCCACGCCATCCTCACGGAAGGGGGGCCACACTCGGGACGCAGCGCGGCTTCCTGCTGACCCAGCTCGGGCCCCACCATTGCCCCCGAAGACAGATGGAGGAAGCACGCTGGATTTTCTAAAAACGAGACCTTTCCTGAGACATAATTCACGTGACATAAATTCACCCTTTTAAAGGGTGCAATTCAGTGGTTTTTAGTTTCTTCACAAGGTTGTGCAACCGTCACCTCTAATTCCAGAACATTCCGCCACTCTCCAGAGAAACCCTGTGCCCATTAGCAGTCACCCATTCCCTCCAGCTGCCCCCGGAGTCCACCTCTGCCTCTTGGAATCTGTCTGTGCTGGGTGTTTGCACGCAAGGAACCTGCAGGTGTGGCCTTCAGGAGCCGCCCCTTCACGTCACGTCACGTCTTCAAGGTTCATCCCTGTCCCTACAGGTGTGAGGACTGGCTTCCTTCTGGGGGCTGAACAGTCCTCCCTGTGTGGATGGACCGCGTTTTGTTCATCGCTTCATCCAACGTTTATCGCTTCATCCATCAACGCCACTGGGCTGTCTCTACCTTCCAGCTGCTGTGAACACCTGTGTGAACATCTGTGTACTAGCGTGCACATCTGCTTGTGTGGACAGGTGTTCAGACTCTCTCGGGTTTGTGCCGGGGAGTGGAACTGGTGGGCTGGGTAGCGACCATCTAACATTCTGAAGTGCCCACCTGGGCCCCCAGAGGCCGTGTCCAGGTGGGCGTGAAGCCCTGACTCACTGATTTGCTTTCCTTGATGACCACAGACGCTGAGCATCTTTTCACGTGTTTGTTGGCATTCCTATAAATTATCAGGAACCCGTGTGCACGTGTGCTTCGCCCGCTCCCTCTCTCAGCTGTTCATCTTTTGACCGTTGACTTGTAGGAGGTTGTTAGCACGTCGGTTTATAACTGCCTCACCCTGGGGTGACAAACATTGCCTCCGTCCAGAAATAGTCACATGACCTCTTGAACCCAGCTCGAAGGGGGCGCAGGGCATGTTTTAGGGGTGTCGACTGGGTTAGAGCCCGGGAAGGGGGTCGCCTGCCCCCCACCGGGTGGAGAAGCTGCCCCGCCGCCCAAGTCCCTTGTGTATCAGGTCCACCTCCTCTCCCGGGCCAGGAATGGGCGTTAACATCTGACAGAGGCAGAGTCCCCAGTGCCCTGTCCCTCCAGATTCTTCTCACCTACTCTCCCTTTGTTTTCCAGCAACTGAGAAGTTCTTTGGTGATCTCAATGGCCCGAGTCACGTTTTAGATGAGCTCAGGGTGAAATGTCATCTCAGGGATGCTGGGACTCCCCACCTCGGGCAGTGTGGGTGCGGGTGGAGGGGTGGTGCTGCCTGCCGCCTTCCAGGGGTTTTCCATGGAGACCGGGAGTGAAGTTTGAGCTTAGACAATGACAGCTTTTATCGCTGTCGTAAATGCCGTGTTCTCCTTATCATCTCTTCTAACTGGAAGCTGCTCTGCTTTCTGAACATTGGTTTTGTGCACAGCTGCCCTCCTGAATTCACCTGTGGCTTCTGTGGTTTCTGCTTGTTCCAGGGCTGGCACGAAGTTGCAGCGGGGCCTGTGTGTGTGCGTGTGCATGCGCGTGGTCTGGGGGGCACATGGACGGGGCATGGTGGGCTCTGGAGGACAGGCCAGGTGAGGCCTGGGCCCGAGCTGTCATCACTGGGGGAGGGGCCGCCAGGCGGGGGCCCCATTCATCCTGCTCCTCATCCCTCGTTCTGAGGAGAACTGCGTCTGTCTGTGCGTCTGTCTGTGCGTCTGTGCGTCTCTGCCGTCTCTGCCGTCTTTGCCGTCATCTGTGCGTCTGTGGCTGTTGCCGAGAGTGCCTGGCACTTGGGGGCACTGGATGGGTGTCAGGATTTGGGGTCACTAAGAGGAACTTGAGTCTCCCTTGGCGAAGCCAGGACACAGCCCAGGGCCCCCACCAGCACCTGCTGGGTTCACCCTGCCTGGCCAGGCATCCTGAGGTGTCACCTGCAGGGATGGTGGCCTCAGAGAGGGTGGGGTGGCCGCAGGGGGCCGTGCATCCTCACTCACCCAGATGCCTCCTCCGTAAGAGCCCCAGGCTGCCCACCACCCAGGCCCCCGCGAGGTGCCCCCTCCCCCTGTCACCACGGGTCCAGCAGGGCAGCTCCCACCTCTGAAGCCAGGTAGCCTTTCACAGGCTGGGGAGGCTCGGGGCTCAGCGGCCAGCAGGAGTGGTGTCCGCAGGCCCCAGGAGGCAGGGTAGCAGGAAGCAGCCTGGTCCCTGGCCCCACCTTGAGCTTTCCCGGGGGCACCAGGTGGACTTGAAGGTCCTCCCCGGCCCCTCTCTCCTTCCAAACCCCGCGCCCCGGCCAGGGAGGGGTTGGGAGCAGGAATGCAGCACGGGGATGGCCTGGGGGACGGCCAGGCCCCAGCGTGTGGTTTTGATGTCAGGTGATGGTGCCTCCCGCCAGAGTCTTCCTCCCCCAGTCCCTAGACTGGGGGCCACCAGGGTGACCCTGCTCTGCCCAGGGCCGGCACAGGGCCCTGAGTGGGAGGTGTCCCTCTCTGGTGTCCCCGTGTCCCACCATGCAAGCTGGCAAGCAGCTCCCAACCTCGGCCATCTCTCAGGGTGCCTGCCTGAGGGCCGGTCCAGTCCAGCCTCTGGAACTAAAAGGGCCCAGCACAGGGTGGATCGGCACTGCCCACCCACTTATCCCATGGAGGGCCCAGCCGCAGACTGCGGCGTGTCCACCAACGCCAGGCCCCAGATCCCCTGGGCTGACCATGGGCCCACGTGGAGCTGCTACAGCTCTGCCAGGGCAGAGGGGCCGGTAGCCAAGGTCACCTGGCTAGTGTGTGACCCTGGCCAGTGTGTCACACAGCCACCGCCCACCCCTCCGACTGCTGGGCGTCCCCATCTGTCCATTCACACTTGCCACCCAGGGTGACCTCAGTGGGGACCACATCCCAGGGGCAGAGACCAACGATGAGAGTCAGCAGGTGACGAGGGGCCTGAGGCCTGGGACCCACAGCAGGCACCTTAGCCCTGCACCTGGGTGGGGGCCAGTCTGCCCAGTGGAGGGCTGCTGGCCTCCTGGGGGAGGGGGCACCTGTTGCCGACAGGGGTCTCGGAGTAAGAGGGGTCTCCTTCAGAGACGGACCCCAGCAGCGTTCACGGCGGCTCAGGATAGAAGGAGCCCCCCAGCAGCCCCGCCTCTGGGCTCAGTGCTTGGCCTAGCTCTGCGGAGAGCAGGGGAGGGTCCCTTGAAGGGGAGCAGGCCTGGCCTGGGGGGCTCTTGGTCACGGGGCAGAAGGGCTGGGGCATCCCACGAGGTGGGTGGTTGGAACTCCGCCAGGAGCACAGTGGGTGCACAAACTGACGCCCAGCCCTGGGTGTGGGGGTGAGAGCAGGTGGCTGGGCCACTGGTGGAGAGTGAGGGGGGGAGGGGAGGGGGAGGGGAGGAGGGGCACTGTTGGCCAAGGTCAGTTGGGGGAGGGCCCGAGAGAGGACGTGAAGGTCTGTAGGGTCATCGTTGCTGGCCTGGGGCAGGTGGGCCCTGAGCGTCGGGCACAGCTGAGGAGCAGCACAGACCTGCTTATCCCAGGCTCCCTGAATGGGGCCCCAGGGGGAACGGCTGCACCAGCCCCACTCCTGGCTCCAGCTGGGGGCGTCCAGGGTCCGAGCTTGCCGGGCCCAGGGATTCCATTCCAAAGAAAACCAGTGTCCACAACGTGGCCTGGGGTAGGGGCAAGGGCCAGCCCCGTCCTATCTGCGGCCATCTGCTCACCCCTCTTCTCCTGTGAGTCCAGGGAGCCCAGGGCGGCTGCTCCTCTCCGTGGTTGTCCCAGCCAAGCCTGATGGGCCCAAGGACTGGTTTTTTCCTCAGCAATTTCCAGGACCTTCCATTTGTCAAAACACTCACTGCTTTTACTGGAAAGCTGGCCCCCAGCCCTGAGCTCGGGCTGCCACCCCTGGCCTGCCCCCACCTGGGTACCAGGTCCCCCGGGGACGGTGCACTGGGCAGCCTGCCACGGCCCTGAGGGGGCAG
The DNA here is from genome assembly GCF_964165515.1 of Mesoplodon bidens. Classification (NCBI taxonomy): domain Eukaryota; kingdom Metazoa; phylum Chordata; class Mammalia; order Artiodactyla; family Ziphiidae; genus Mesoplodon; species Mesoplodon bidens. Next base: position 106,779,211 of record NC_138176.1, on the reverse strand, counting down.
TGACCACCCACTGCTCAGATGGGGACACCGAGACTTGCGGGAGGTGGGGGTGGACGTGGGCGGGTCTGGCTCCTGGAAATCCATGTGTCCCAAGAGCAGGATGGAGGTGGCCTCTCTCCCCAGCCTCGCGTCCCCAAGGGCCCGGCCTGGCCCTCACCAGAGGGACCTCCTCTGCCTGCCCTCTGCCCACCTAGCCCCAGGCCTCCTTCCTGTGCCTGGGTGGGAGGGGACAGGACTAACTCCGGTTCTGTCCCCCCCACCCAGCTGCAGCTCCGCACCCAGGGGACAGGCTCAGCTCACACCAGATGGGACGCACCGGGGTCAGCTGTGGGCCAGGGGCAGGCGAGGAAGAGTGTCTGGGAAGAGCTACTTCCTGAAGCAGGGCCATGGGGCAGGGGCAGGCTGCTCTAGAACGATCAGAGGCTGTGGGTGTGGGTTTGGAGGAAATGCCCTGGGACAGCCAGGAGATACAAGGCAGATGGGGACCTCCAGTGCCCTGTGAGACTGGACATTTGCCGAAAACAATGCATTTCATCCTCAAAGACAGGAAGGAGGGGGTCTGCCCCGTCCCCACCTCCAGGACGGAGGGCTCTGTGCTCTGGGCACCACACACCAGCTCTGACCCTGATGTTGATTTGGGGTTGTTCTCCGTGGGAAATCTTAGTTTCTGGACCCAGTTAGGACCATCAGACATCAGCTGCCCTGGACCGAAGGCCTTTATCAGAGTGAGGAGGGTCTGTCCTCCCGAGTGGGGGCCTCCTAGGGGGTGCACTTCTCTCCTGACCCCCAAGGGGCCCGCCAGCCTCTCGATCTGGGCCCTGCCCTGGCCTCCACTCCTGGCAAAGTCCAGGGCACTGGGTAAGGAGAGTCTCACCTGAGCCTGGGCACCAGGTCTGGGTAGGCCAGGCTTCCGGGTGAAGAGGACATGGTGCCGGGGCAGCCAAGACACTCCCCCCCAGGGCTGACCTTCCCAAGGAAAGTCAGGAAATATGTATGTAAACAGACAACAAATGAGGAAAGTATTTACAACTCATGTTGTAGATAAGTCTAATTCCTTAATATATAAAGAGCTCTTACAAATCAATAAGAAAAAGGCCAGCCATAATTTCCCAAATAGAAAATGAACAAGGATACCTTCCAGGACATGGAGCCATGGGCAGTGTGCAATTTCACTAGTACCAGGAGACAAGCACACACAGAGGTGCCATTTCTCACTGTGACATTGACGTGAATTGTGAAGTTTGATAACCAGAGTGTCTGGGTGGCTGTGGGGAAGTAGCTCTCGTATACGCAGTTGGGAGTGTAAATTGGCCAGTTTGGGAATATCTCCCCAGATTACACAGGGGCGTATCTTGCAGGAGCTATTCCACTCCTAGGAATCACCCAGGACAATGACCGAGGACAACCCCAGGCTGAGCCACTGTTTGTAAGAGCAAAAGAGGGGAAGGCACGTGGATGGGGAATAAACAGTGACTCATCCCCACGCTGGAGTCCCATACAGACATCACCAGATCCCTGGCCGTGTGAGAGGGACGCAGGAAGCATGGGTGCCCTGGTGGGGGGGTGGCTGCTGGGCTGGGGGTCTTGTGCCCCTCCCTTCTCTCTCTCTGAGCCTCTCGGAGATGGTTCCAAGCCGTCTGGGATGCCTGCCAGAGACATCCCTTAATTCTATGACGAAGCCCCTCTGGCTTCTGTCGGAGGTAGCCCGCGGGGGCCGGGAGCCTGGAGCAGAGGTAGACTCGTGCTTGGGCCTCGGTGCTTCAGGTCTGAGGCCAGAGGGTCAGGGACACAGATGGGGTCAGTGTGTCCCTGCCAGAGCCACTGGGCGAGGCGGACTGGGCTCCGTGCCATGACCAGGGCAGGCCTGGATGCCGTGTGCCAGGGGAGAGGCCGGCAGGGCAGCCCGGGGAGCAGGGCTGGTCACGGGGGACTGAGGTCCTCCTCCGGGTGCCGGGCGCCGGCCCAGAGGACCAGATGGTTCTCTTTACGAGGGGAGCGCTGGCGGCCGGGGGCAGAGAGCCCGGAAAAGCCTGCAGCTGGCCCTCGTCTCCATGCTTCTCCCTGATGTTGTTTTTTGCTGGAAAATCAATTCTGCAAATCCAGCTGGGCCCTGGCCCAGAGCAGCTGGGGGTGGTGCAGCCGGTGCTTTGGCAGATGCGGACCCAATGCCTCTTCCTGCCTCCTCTGAGCCCTTTCTGGGCCCAAAGCGGGGAGGCGGGGCACGGGGGGGCCAGCTGGGCATAGACTCAGAGGCCGCAGGGAGAGAGCCTGCCCCCCACCCCGTGTCCTACTCAGGCCACCCCCAGGACAAATGTCCCCTGAGCTCTGGCCCAGGGCCCGGCGCATCCACAGACCCTGGCAACGGGCGCCCACTCACTGTCCCCATGGCCCTGAGCCCCAGATCCAGGGCAGAGGCCTGAGGGTGGCCACCACTGGGTTCCTCGAAGGCCCACAGTGGGGGCAGCCCTGATGGAGGGGAGGCCAGATGGCCGGGCCTGCAGATGGACGGGCAGTCTGACCTTGGCCCCCACTCCTGCGCCAGGTTCTGCTTTGCTCTGCAAATCACAGGACCACCAGCGGGGTGTGCCCTGACCCCCCGTTGTCTCGGCCCCTCCTTGGATGGAGCCCACGACGGGGACACGCAGATCCAGCCGTTTTCTCCCTCGTGGGCTGTGCTTTTGCAGTCCTGATGTTTAAGAAGCCATTCCACCCCCATTCCGGCCACAGGGAGATGCCGTCCATAAAAGGGTGTCCTTTCCCCTTGACTGGTGTCCCCATGACATCTCAAGGTTCCACGCACACACACACAAGCACACACAAGCACATGCACCCCGAGCCAGCTCTCTCTGGGTTCTCTTCTGTTTGGCCCCATCTCTGTCTCTGTCTCTTTAAAGTGCCTTCAAGTTTTATAATCCCAAATTCACAGACCCTTGTTAGTCCATATACATTTGGAGATAAGAATTTGCTGACAATAAACAGCTGGCATTTTGACCAGGTTGCAGTGAACCTGTGTTCCTATGCAGAGAATGTGTGTTTCACTGTTACTCCCCTGACGCCACCCACCAACAGAGACTGGTGGTCGTCCTGATGGGTCAGTGTCTCCCCAAAGGCCGGTGGCCTTTGCTAATTCCCAGGCTGCTCATCAAGCTTCTTTCTTCTGGAGTCAGCGCAGTGTGTCACACACACTCTGGATTTTAAGATCGGGGAGGTTGTTGAAGAACCTTTGCTCACATGTCTTTCCGTGGGTTCATCAAAGCCATTTGTGAGTCGCCGGCAGAGCTCTTGGTGTGAAATGGCCCTGCCGTCTTCTGATGGGTCCTGGTGGAGTCGGGATTTCTGTGCCGAGGCCTATTGGCAAACATCGGCAGGCTTGTGTCTTCCTTTCCCGTAGCCCGACCCCTTCCTTCATGTTCCCGCCTCGCAGCTGCGGCTGTGACTGCCAGTCTCAACCCTGCGACCTCCATTCCCAGAGGGAAACCCTGGCTGCCAGGGTGGGACCCGCTGAGGTCACAGGGCAGCGCAGGGCAGCGCAGGGCGCTGGGTGTGCAGAGGAGCTGTCCTGGGCGCTGAGGGGCAGCTGGGGCCCACGGGGGCCCGAGGTCAGAGGGGAGCTCCTCGTCTCCCCACCGCCCTCCCTGCAGCCCCCAGCCCCTTCCAGCCTGTGCCCGAGACCCTGGAGTCACCCTGACCGCCCCCTTCTCTAGCCCACACCCCGAACCGGCAAGGCCGGCGGCTGTTTTCTCCAAACACATCTGGAAGCCACCCCCTTTCCCACTGCGGTCAGCCACCTTTGGGCTCTCGGGTCCCTCAGTAGCCTGGGCAGCCAGGCAGGGCTGGAAAGGGGCTCCTGTGGCTGCTGGTGATGAGGTGAGGGACCCCTGCTCCAGGGTGCGGGCCTGTGGGAGGGGATCCCAGGACTTGGTGCAGGGCCTGAGGACATGGGGCCTGGTGACTCTTGGGCTCCTGACTTAGGCCCTGGAGCCAATGGGGGCTGCTCCATGAGGCAGTGACGTGTCACAGGGGCCACCTGCGGGGTTGGCCTCGAGACCTCAGGCACTGGCCACACCTGCCAGTGACCTCCGAGGAGTTGGGGACAGGAGTTCCAGGTGGGGTACTGTCCCCTGAGACCAGGCACCAGGTCAGGAGGGGCAGGGCTAGCAGGGAGGGGGCAGGAGAGGTTTCTCTTTAAAGATGGGGGTGATCAGAGGCCCCAGGGTGAGCGCTGAGAAGCCTCCAGGCCCGGAACCAGCCACTGGACAGAGCAGGTGCAGGCCAGGCCCAGAGCGGCAGTGCCATCCTATCCGTCACCCTCGCAAGATGGTCTGCAGTGGGCACTGGTCCAGATCTCACCCAGTGGAGTCGGGCTGAGGTCCAGAACTTTGTCCCACCCGCTGCAGAGTGGCCATGCCTGCAAGGCCTCCTCCCCGCCAGGTGCTGCCCCACCCAGCTGGGAAGGGCGCTTGGGGAGGGGTCCCGGAGCCCCTGGAGCAGCACGTTGGGCCTGACCCCCCGCCTCCCCACCAGTCAGTGTGTGGGTGACAGGAGAATATTTCAGACACATGAGGTTTTATGAAATCAGCTCCCTTGAGCCCACTGTCAGGAAGCTACTGAAGGATGTGCTTCAGCAAAATGAGTGTGAAAACCCAAGAAGAGGGAGTCATGGGCTCGGGAAATAGGGCCGCCAACACGGGGAGGTCCGAGGATGACCTGTGCCTCCAATCTGAGGAAAGGCCCAGATTCATTGATTCATTTCCACCCTCACACACTGGGCACGGGGCAGAGAACAAAGTGGACGAAGGGCCGGCCTCCGGAAGCTCACACTTCTGCAAAGGATGTTAGACCAAAAAAGGGCTCAAATTAAAATATCAAGTTTCAGCTCTGACATGGAGAGAGCTCAGAAGCGTAAGCCCTGTCCTTACAACAAGGAAAAATCAACAGGGTTTCCTGGACCCATTCCAGAACCGAGGTCACAGGGCACAGCGCCACCCTGAAATCTGGGGGGACAGCTGACAACAGCATCCCAGCCGAGAGCAGATCCCCTGGAGCTGAGGCCATGGGAGCAGAACCTGGTAGGAAGCGTCCCAGGGGGCAGGGCGGGCCAGAGAGATGACGCCTCCAGGAAAGAAGCCTCGCCACCCCCGTCACCGGACCCCCGACCGACATGTGCGCTGTGAGCAGCTGTCCCACCGAGCTCCGTGCGCACACCCGGCGTCTGGCTCCGACCCCCACTGGGCAAGGCCCACACTGACCCGTCCAGGCCAGGGCTGACGGACAGGAGGTCCCTGTGCTGATCATTATGATGACGCTGCTGTAAGATTCCTGGACGCGTCTCCCAGCCTCTGTATGTCGCAATTCTGTGGCGATACCGAGTAGAGATGCAGGGACTGGGTGATAACTGGGCCCAGGGAAGGGACGAAGGGCATGTGTCCACACACAGCAGACGTACACCTAGTGCTCTCAGCAACCCTACAAGGCCCGGAGGGGACATGCTCGGGCAGAGGGCTGGTGTCTCTACGGGAGTTCAGGGCTGGGACAACCATCAACACTGTCCTCTATGGAGGACACCTGGGTGACCTGTCCCTATACGGCCACCCTTCAGCCTGAGGGAGACCTGGGGCTCCTGGTCCCCATAGAGCACCCCCCTCATCCTGGGGGAGACCTGGGGGCCCTGGTCCCCGTAGAGCCCACCCTTCATCCTGAGGGAGAACTGGGGGACCTGGTCCCCATAGAGCACCCCCCTCCTCCTAGGGGACACCTGGGGGCCCTGGTCCCCGTAGAGCCCACCCTTCATCCCGAGGGAGACCTGGGGGCCCTGGTACCCGGAGGTGGCCCCGTGCACCACCTGGGCTGATGGTGTAGGAGTCGCCCCACCTGCACTCACTCCTGAAGATGAGGCTGGATTTTTTTTTTTCCTAGGAGATTTGAATCAGAGCTAATCTCATAAAATGATTGGAAGGTGCACCTCCTTTCTTTCTGTCCTGTGGAATCAGTTGGTAATTAGTGTTTTTTCTACTTTAAATATTTTTTAGAACTAACCATTGATGCCATTTGTACTTTTCTTTCAGGAAGTTTTTTTTAAGTTCAATTTCTTTAAGTTATAGAGCAATTCAGATCTTTTACTTTTTGTCTGTTTTAGCAAGTGTATTTTCCTTTTTTTCTAAATTCTCATCAGAAAATGTCATCACATTCTCTGTCATTTATTGACATCGCCAACTGTTATAACAGGCTCCTTTTCAGTCCTGTTCCTGGTGGTAAATTCCTTTATCTGAATTTAATAATTTTACTAATTTAAAGAACCAACCAGTGAATTTGACACTCTATATTTGTATTGTATTTGATTAATTCCAATCTTATATTTATCATGTACATCCATCTATAATTTAAAAGTTTATTTTTTCAGTGTTTTTTCTAGTTGCTAAGATACATATAAATATGTCCTTATTCCAGCCTTTATATTTTTTTCTCAAATTCGTACCGCCTCTCAGTTTTCTTCTAAGTCACTACTCCGCCAGCTCCCAGTTACGTTAGCTGCTGCCCACTTTGTGCAAGTTGTACTTTCGCTGTTGTTTAGGATTCCCGAGGGGGACCACTGAAGACAGAACAGCTGAGAACCCTCCACAATCAAGTAAAGACTCAAGGGTAAGCGGCTCTAGAAGCAGTAATGAACCAAAACCCGGCGTGGACCCCAGTGGTGGGGGATGGTGGCCGCGGGGAACGTGGCAGGTGGCGAGTGTGGAGTGCAACACAGCTCCCGCCCCGGGTTCCGTGCCCACACCCAGGCGGGGACGTGGGCAAAACCAAGGCACTTTTCCCAGAAGTTTCCCGTAAGCGAGTGTTTGCCCTCGCAGGACCCAGGGAGGAGTCCAGGGGCGAGAGGCCGAGGGGCCGGGGACCTGCTGCGGCAGGTGGCAGGAAAAACACACCCCGTCCCCGCCCTCAGGCCCCCGTCTGGCAGCAGCTGCTGAGCAAGCGCAGCCACGCATCCCAGCCACGCGGTGCGGTCTGACCCACGGGCGCGGCGGGGCTTCCGGAGGCGGCGGCGTGACGAGGACATAGTGGTGTCCCTGCAAGCCTGGAGCCAGCGGTCTCTGCAGCCCCCAGGGGCCCGGGTCCAAGGCTGCCCGAGGGCGGAGGGCGGGGGTGGCAAAGGCCAGCACTCAGGCCGCAGCGCCCCTCCTGTGGTGACAGCGGGGCTCACTGGGCCGTCCATCCAGCCCCAAGGCCACCAGTGCTAGGAGAGAAGAGGACTGACCCCGCCTGTGTCCCGGTGAGACGAAGCCGATAAAACAAATGCTGGGCGTGCCGGCTCTTTCTGGGACTTTTATTTCTTTAAAATAATTCATACAAATGGTTACGGTCACAAACATGATTTTAACCAAAATATTGCTAGCCTACCACATCAGCAGGACGGCACCGCGCAGCCAGGCGCCGCAGCCCCGCCGCCCGGGACGGAGGCCCACGCGCTCCTCTCTGCACCGCTAGCGACGCCGTCTTCGCTTGGAACAGGGGGGTTCATGCCAAAGTTAGGAAAGACAGCCTTTGTTTTGTTTTTCTAAATTATTCTAAAAATAAGACAAGCAGGTAGAAAAAACAATGCACTGTGTGGCGTAAAAAGAAAACGGGAAGGATTCATTGTCCTGAGAAGTTTGCCAACTGCCTGGTTCGGGATGCGATCCACACACAAAAGGGAAAACGTCTGAAGCAGACCCGCTGAGCCCTGCCTCGGGCTTCTCCTGCCGACAGCTAAGCAAACAAATCCTTTGTGATGTTCTAAAGACTGTACACAGACGGGGACATTCATGATAGAATTAACTACTGACTTCCGCTGCTGAACGAGGACACAAAGGACACGGCAGCGGCCAGCCCTCGGGACGGGACAACTACAGCTGATGCGGGGAGAGGGTGCCACCTCTCACCCCTGGCGCTCGGACCGTCCCGGAGGCCGTGGCCACCTGCGGCGCCGCCCCTGCACACACCTGTCCGAGGGCTTGGCCGGTGCCCAGGCTGCGGAGCTCTGCCCGGGCTACAACTGGTCGCTCGCATGGTCTCTATCCGCCTCGGGCTTGACGGTTTGGCCAGGAGAAGGCGCGTGGGGTGGGTGGGACACGGGGGGCAGGCCGTGGGACAGGGACATGGCGCTGGGGACGATGCCTTCGACTGCGGCGGGGATGCCGCTGGGGGCCACGCCCACAACGCCTGGGGGGTACCTGCTGGGAGAGGAAGGAAACAGGTGAGGCCAGCGGAGCAGGACCCCAGGCTGCTCCTGAAGGCCGCCTGCTGGGAGACGCCATCCCACTCCCTGTGTGGCCACCACCCGGACAGACAGTCTCATGTCCACCAGGCCCTGAAGGTCGCCCCCGCTCGGGCGCTTACGCCCCAACCGTCCGTGTGCACGGAGGCCGCGTGAACACACGTGCAGGCCGAAAGCCCCCGCTCACCTGTAAGCGGCCCCGTTGAGCTCGGGGTGCACCACGGCCGGGTCCACACTGGCCCAATGAGTGGCGGCTGCCAGGTGGTCTTTGTTCACGCAGTTCTTCAGACTGTCGGGGATCCGGCCTGGGGGAAGCCGGGGAGATGGGAGGGACGGTGCCTGCGTTAGGCAGCTGCCACCAAGGGGACCCCAGAGGCAGGGGCTCCACTGGGGACACGGGCAGTCTCCGCAGACTCGCTCCCCTTAGGAACGGCGGGGTCCTGTCTGGGCAGTGTTGCCCTCAAAGCTCAGGGACTCCCAACCCCAAGCAACCGACCTCAGCTCAGCAGTGCCCCCAACCCCATCTGCTTGGCCCGGGGATTTCAGACAGAAGCTGACAGGGCCCGGCCCGGAAGGCTTACACGTGTAAGTAAGTGACTTTTTACAAGGTGGAGGAAACACCCCACGAGCTGGCACCCCAAGCAGGATAGCCAGCGAGCGCCACACACGTGACGCGAGGGCCTGGGCTGTGCTCGGCCCCCTCCATGTTTGGGGTCTGCCATGCCTGGCCCTGGGAGGGTCCATCTCCCTACCCACCCCGCAGAAGATGCCGCGGCCTCAGGGCCCCCACCCGGCCCACCTGTGACGGCTCTCCGGATCTCCCGGGCCGCCTCCTCACGCATCTCGATGGAGGCCTGTTCGCTGTACCAGGCTGCGTGCGGGGTGCAGATGAGGTTGGGCGCGTCCTTCAGGGGGCCCTGGCTAAAGCTGCGCGGCACATAGGAGGTCAGAGGCCCCGCGTCTGCCCGCAGCCACACCCCACCCTCCGTCAGACTCGGTGGCTCCCCCTGAAAGATAAACCTGCCCACGGGCTCCTGACTGCAGTGGGGAGGGGCCTTCACTGGGGTGGGGGGAGCTGTCCGCCCCTCCCTGCAAGTGGCTGTGAGCTCTAGACCCCAGGCCTTCCGGACACTGCTCTGTCCCGGAAGGGTGAAGACCCACCTGGAGCTGTCCTGTTGCCCCAGACGGGCGTTTCAGCCGTGAGGCCTCTGACGTGGCCACATGGGGGCCAGCCGCCTTGTGCCCCCGGGCACTCAGCAGGATGCCTGGTCTGAGCCCTTCCCACCAGGTGCAGGGGACTGGGTCGTCCTGGCCCACAGTGGTGGCCTCCCCTTGCTCTGAGATTTGGCCAGGGAGGAAGGTCTGACCAATGTGGGATCTCAGGCTCCCTTGTCCTCGGACCCTCAGCTGCCCGAGGCCGGGGCCTGGAGGCTGTGTGTGGGTATTGGGGCCCACTCCCTCGTGGCGCCGTGGCCACAGGGTCAGACCCGCAGGCTAACGTGGGCCGTAAGCTGGACGAGCACCGGCTCGGGGACCCCAGGGCACCACCGCAGGCACCTGAATGGCTCCGACTCATGCACGTCAAGGGCCGCACCGCGGATCCGCCCCTCCTTCAGGGCCTGGGCCAGTGCCTTCTCGTCCACAAGGCCGCCCCGGGCCGTGTTCACCAGGAAGGCCCCTTGTCTCATCTGGGAAGACACGAGACAGTGCGGCCTGAAGACACTCCCCCGCCGGTTCAGGGAAGTGGCTTCCCCTGCTCCCCGGTGAGGGATTCCTTGTGACCCCTATTTCACCCCAACTAAGCCCACCCCGTCGTGGGGCTCAGGTGGCTGTCCACCAGCTTGGGGCAGCTTGTGCCTGTCCGGGCCTCACTGAGTCCTCAGGGACCACACAGCTCTGATCAGCGCCCCCGGCCACGCCCTGTCCCCCAGAGGCCCAGACCCACTGGGTGAGAACCAAGTAAGGTGTCTGGCCTCACTCTCTACAGGGCTTCAGGAGCCTAGGGCAGACAGCAGTTGAGGCCCCAGGTGGGCACACTGAATGTACAAGCATGCCCACCCACACGTACACGTGCACATGCGGACGTGTACGTAATCATACGTGCACGTGTGAGTGCACACCTACGTGCACACATCAATGCAAGCGGCTACCCCACACTTAAATACATGTATACACACGTGTGTGTACAAGCCCACGTGCACACACACACGTGGGAAGGGCACTGTCGTTGAAACTGACCCACCCCCACATATATACACTGTGCATGCTTGCAACACAGGTCTCTGCGCACACAGGTACTTGAAAGGCCCTACGCCGCGGTTCGGGGAAGAAAAGGCCCCGTGGGAGGGCCTGCGTGGTGGCCGGTGACTGGCAGGCGTGGCGGGCAGGCAGGCAGCGGCTTGGGCCCCACAGCCCAGACCACGCCGTCCCCCGGGTCCCCGGGCCGCAGACCTGTTTGACGGTGAAGTCATTGATGAGGTGGTGGTTGTGCTCGTTGAGGCCGCAGTGCAGGGTCACGCAGTCGCTGTGGAAGAGCAGGTCCTGCAGGGTGCTGACCCGCTGCAGCCCCAGCGCCCGCTCCGTGCCGTCCGCCAGGTAGGGGTCGTAGAACAGCACGTTGAAGCCAAAGGCCTTGGCCCGCAGCGCCACCGCCTGCCCCACGCGACCTGGGGGGCGACAGGGTGTCACCACGGCACCTCTCTGGCCGCCCCGCCTCAGGTTCCCCGTCTGCCCGGGGTGACCCTGAGGCGTCTGCTCCCAGAGGCCAAGCGGCAGGACGTCCACAGGACGAGGCTTTGCAGAGAAGGGACGGGGCTCCGGGGAGCTGGGGAGCACCAACAGGGGGCTCCGCGGATGCACGGGGGGCGAGGCAGGGGCTGCACTGTCAGGATAGGCCCCAGTGCCCCGGAGGCTGAAGCCCTCTGTCCTCGGCTCCCGAGAAGACAAAGCAGGGAAGCAGCGCAGGCCAGGAGCTGGGGGCGGCAGGCACGCCAGGGCCCTGAGCTCGGGGCCACGGGACACCGTGGGGACTGGTGAGGCGCCAGCGCAGAGGGCCCGGGGAGAACGGGCACCCAGCGGTCCTGCCGACCAACCACGGTGCCAGCGCCTCGAAGCAGTCACTCACACTGCCCAGGCGGCAACACTGGCACGGGAGCCCCTGCTCGGCTGGCCTCGCCTTAAGCCACTTCACCTATGACGTCAGTCCCCAGTTCCAGGAACCAAAAGAAACCCGAAGAGAATTTTCACTTTTATGAAAAAAGGCAAAAGCGAAATTGCGTCCAGTGTGCCTGGCAGGTGCCATTACAGAGCCCCTTCCATTCCCGGGAACCGCACACCGTGTCTCAGTGTGGAGCTGCCATAACCTTGGCCTCCACAAGTGACATGGATCCAAAGGTCGCTGCTTCTTCCCTTTACACCACTTGGGCCACAGAAGGTTTCAGGGGACCACTCTGCTTTGGGGCAGTGGGGAACCAAGACAGAGACTCTCGGAGTCCCGAGAGGCGCGGGGAGGGCCGGAGCAGATGCCCAGGGGCCGTGGTCCCCAGGGCCGTCGGGCGCTCGTTGAGATGCAGCCTCTGGGGCATCCCCACCCCACTGAGCGTCTTGACCGACACTGCCTAGAGGTGGCTGCCCCAAAGGCACTGGCCAGGCCCAGCCGCTCCCCATCCTCGCTCCTTCCTCCCAGCCTGCATCACACCGCCCGGGCCAGGCCATCTCTGCCCTCGAACCCGCCGAGGGCGCTGGGGGCCTAGGTGTTGGGTGCAGGGCACTCACAGGGCTACAGGGCCCCGGCCAGCCCTGGCGTCTGTGTGTGCACATCCAGCAGGACAGCAAGTCGTGTTGGGGAGGGACACCCCTGTGCCCCACGGACGCCCGTGACCCCGACCCCCTGCACTACTGCAGGCGCGTCTCTGCCCTGCAATTCTCCCACAGCTGCACGAGGCGGCGCCTTTGCCGTGGAGAACCTCTGTGAGACAGCTGATGGGGCCGCAGGGAGCTATGGTCCCGCCTGTGCTGGGTGGCCCAGGTGGACGGGCAGGCCCCTCCCGCCACACTGCCCTCCCCTGCTTCCCCAACCCCTAAGGCCCACACCACCCCGGCACCTCTGCCCCCCGGATCCTGCCTGCCCCCCACCCGCCATGTCTCTGTTCCCTGGTTTGCTGTCTGAGCGCAAGGGGCCCAGGGTTGGCCCAGGACACCGGCCTGCAGGGCATGCGAGTGAGCGGGTGAGTGGAGTGAGCAGCCTCCATCCACCCAGGGCAGGGCTCAGGGCAGCCTGGCTGGCCATCACCTGAAGGTCTTGTGCGTTCAGTCACAGGGCAGGGGAATGGCAGAGTGAGCGTGCGTGAATGTGCGTGACCATACGAGCACCTGTTTAACATCTGTGTGTGTGCGTGGGCCCCACTAGGTGTTCCCGGGGCAGATAAGGGCCAGCACGGTCTCTGGGGCAGAGACCCCTCACCCCTGTGCTGCCCCCTGGCTGGGCAACCATGCCAGGTGGGGGCACCTGCCAGCAGCACAGCACAGCCCCAGCCTCAGGGTCCGCAGAGCCTGCGCACGGGGGCAAAAGCCATCGCACCTAGTCCGATGATGCCCAAGGTCTCCCCGCGGATCCTGGCGGCTCCAGAAGCCACCTCTCGGATTTGCTCGACGCTCTGGACCCGCGTGCCCTCCCGGAGCGCCTGGTGCAGCCACGTGGTCCTGCGGTACAGGTTGAGGATGTGACACATGGTGGAGTCGGCGGTCTCCTCCACGGACGCGGCCGGCACGTTGCAGACGGCGATGCCTGCGGACGTGAGATACGTGGGGCAGTCACTAGAACGGTCCTGGGCCTCGCCTGGGACAGGCCAGAGGACACGTCCCTGCCCCGGGATGCTAGGAGACAAATTCAGGTTACCTGCCCCGTGCTGCGTGGGAAAGCCACCCATGGGTCCAGTGGGCAGACAGGGTGGGGGACAGGAAGAAAGAGAGGCCGCCTGGGCAGATGCCCACACCTGCTTCTGCCCCTCCTGGACCACTTGCCACTGGACCTTCTGGAAAGGGGTCTTGGCCAGGCCACACCTCCCCAAGGCCCTGCCCTCCCCATCCCCTCACCAGCTCGACTTGCGACAAAACGTTAAGACAGGGTCAGGAAGTCATGCAGGGGAGACTGAGCGAGAACAGAGCTGGAGGCCCTGTCAGACTCGGGAACAAGGCTGCCGCCTGACAAAGGACCAGGCCCTGCGGAGGTCTGGCAGGGATGACTGCACGGCATGCCCCAGACTGTCCCTGGACGAAGGACGGAGCCCCAGCCCGTGAAATCGCGAGGCAATGAGGACCCGCTCCGCGAACAGGGATGAGGCCCGGAGGACGTCCCAACTCGAAAAGTGCCCAGACCGCAGCCTGACACTGCGGTGCCTTCCTGGGGGCAGGTGATAGCGGGGTGAGAGAGCTGGGCCGGCAGAGCAGAATGAACCCTGGGACGCGTGGCAGCTGACAGCGGGAGCCGTTTTCACGCTGCAGGTCTGAGGCTGCCGTCGGTGACCGCGGGCCATGGCGGGGCGTGTCCTCAGCTGCCCTTAAGCCGTGACCAACACAAAGGATAAGGAGAGACTAGACCAGAACGTCACAAGAGGCTGAACACTGTACCCGGAGAAGCATGCTGCAATCTGTTTCCGTGAGTGTGAGTCACACACCTGTGCGTACACACTCCTACGTGTCCTAAATCACAACACAAACCTCCTTTCCCAGCAAGTCTCGTGCACAGGGCTGCGCAAACCCCGACACGGATGTGCTGGCCGCCCCCCCCGGGCTGCTGTCCCTTCCCCACGGTCCCCAGGAGGCAGTGCAGGAGGGCGGCAGACACGCTGCCCACAACGCCCGGGCTTTCTGAGGGACGCTGCTGCCACCCTGCGCCTGCCTGAGGGGACCTGGCGTGGGGCCCACACACTGCCAGCCCCCAGGCCACCTCCAACCAGGCAGTCGGCTGCAACAGGACTCTCCTCTTCCCGGTAAAACCAACGGACAAAACGTGATGAGGTCACAGCAAGGGAGCAGTGTGCAAAGTTGCAAAGAGAAGAATCCAAGACCGTCCTACCTAAGTCCCCAGCTGACTTGATGTCGATGTTGTCAAAGCCGCTGCCGATTCGGACGATTATCCGAAGGGCCTTGAACTTCTCCAGGTCCTCCCTGGTCAGTGTGATGGTGTGATACATCAGCGCCCCAACGGCCTCGTTCAGCACCTGCAGTGAAGGGGGCACGTGAGCCGGTGTCGCTGCGGGAGAAGCCACGCGGGCACTCCCCCCAAGGGCAGCCCCCGCTAGGCGCGTCCCAGGGCTCCAGCAGGTTCCCGCCCGAGCGGACTTCTCTCCAGTGAGCATGGCAGGCCCTCTCCGGGGGGAAGCTGCCCCATCCCCGTGTGAGCGGTCTGCAGTGACCCGAATGTGACAGATCAGCAAACGCATGAAGCACACCGAAGGTCCCTGCCCCGGTCGACACAGGGGACGGTGCTCTGCCTGCCTGACAAGGGGATGGGCGGGGGCTGCCTTCTCCTTGGGCACCAGACGCTACGACAGACGAGAAACGCCGGGCACTGGGAGGACCCGGCTCACCCAAAACCTCCAGACCCCACCAACAGGATGAGAAGCCAGCGGCCACTTTGACAGACCGCTCTCAGAACAGAGCAGCCGCAAGGGCGCAACGCGCTCGGAGCGTCGGATAAGTCCCCAGGGACGGTGAACGCGCCGCAGTGAGCAGGGCACCCCTTTCAAACAGGGAGCAGGCTGATGTGCCGACCCCCGCTGTCACCATGCACAAGGCCCGGCTTCCAGGTCAGCCCTGCACGGCCCAGGGTTGGAGGGTTACTCCCCCAGACAGGGGCAGGGAGCAGCCGCAGCCCCTGCGCACTGTCCACTGTGCCGCGGACCTGGGGGGCCGCCTCCCCCCCACCCCCCGCCACTGGGAGGGGCATCAAGGTCGGGCACGCGCTCCGGGTGCGCTTGCACCTGAGGTGAGCCTCGCCAGCTGCAGCCCGCAGGAGGGGCCCACCGGCTCTGTCTCTGCACCCCTCGGAGCGTGGCCAGGGCCGTCGCCCCCAAGTGCGGGGCTCCAGGACACCTGGGGGCAGCCCGCGTGTCTCAGCGAGTCCGTTCCAGGCGAGGCCCACACGGGCAGGTTGGTGCCAAGCGCACAGACCTCGCCGTGGGCGACGTCTGCCCACCATCCCGCCCCACGCAGAGCCCCGCCCACGGCCCCCCTCGAGGAGGCCCCCCCACCCACCTGCCAGCTTAAGTCCATGAGCTCTGCCAGGGCCACGCCCACCAACATGCGACGCACCTCGCTCCTGGGGGTTGGGGGCGGGGAGCGCGGGTCGAGGAGGGCGGGGCCCCAGCCCAGGACTGTGAGCCGGGGTCCGCACCGGGACACAGTCTGGCCAAGGCCAGGGACGCATGACCTGCCATCTCTGGGCCCAAAGGCAGGGGCTGCGGAGCGGGCCGACACCGTTCCAACGCATCATGTAATCCAAAACCTGCCATACTTGGGGACGAGGTTTATTCCTTCCTAACGGGACGTTATAATCGATGACGTCTCGAATTCAGTGAAACACAGAGTCCACTGGGAACCTGTGGTGATGTGTCTGCGGCCCTCTCCTCTGGACCGAGCTTCCAGTGCTGACCATAGGTCCCCCGGGGCGACAGAGGCTGCTGGACCACAAGGGGCCACACGAGAGCTGAGGAAGCAGCTGGCCCGTGGCAGATGCAGTAAGCAGAGTGGAGCGGGCTCTGAGCGTGGGACGCAGGGCAGGGGACTGCAGCCTCGGGGATACTGCTAACGGCCTCAGGCTCGCCCCTTCTACGATGACTGAGTCCTGGTCCCAGCCGGACACGTGGCCACCCGGAACGCAGTTTCCTCTGAGGCTGGCCTGGCCTCCCTTCCCCTCCTGCTGCCTGCGGTGGCCTGGAGGACACGGCCACAGGGGACCTCACAGAAAGGACCAAGGCAAGGACAGCTGGGCAGCAAGGCAGAGGGGTCCTGGGTTCCTGATCCTGCAAGTAAGAGACGGGGTGCTGCCAGCCCTGCTCTGGCCCCAGCTCGGAAGATCTAGGAGTCTCAGCTCTGGGAGCAGGGGGCTGCCAGCAGGCGCGTGAATGGACTGGCTGGATCATGCCCGAGTCCTGACAGCTTCCCCGGCCTCCTGGGAGGGCCACAGACGCAGGCGCAGACTTCCGGTGCCATGACTCGACGGGACCCAGCGTGGACGGGGTGAGGCCCGGCGTGTGACAGCGGCAGAGGGCATTAACCGGGAGCACATGGGGAGGGTGGGCGGAAGAGACAGGGCAGTGGACATGGCGAAGGCCCCGGGGAGGTGCAGGGGAGAGGGGAGGCCCCTCTGGCCGCCCTGTGCTGTGTGGATAAGAGCTGGTGAGGAGGGCCCCCCTGGGGCAGGTGGGCAGGAGCCGGGGGGCAGGCTGCATGTAGACAGAGATCTGTCGGTGCCCGCGGTGTCCGGCACAGCTGGGTGCTAGAACCAGAGAGACGGACATATCCCTGCCAGCACTGGGAGGGGCAGCCCCGGATGCAGGGGCAGATGGATCGGCTGGACGCCCACAGGGCCCTCGGCTACAACGGGCGTGCGGATGGGCTGTGGGCAGGCGGGACGGGGCAGGTGGTCCTTGCGGCTCAGGCGCATGCGCAGGGCCGGCTTTTTCCTGAGCACTGCCCCCAGTTGTGGTCCTTAAGTGTCCCAGGCTGCACTTTTAAGCAGGGATGGTCCACGATGGTCTGAACGTTTCTAAAGCTGGAGAGACTGTGTGGCTTCTAGCGCCGGCTGTGCTGCAGCAAAAACCCACGTGTTTGCTTGTTTCCTTGAGGTGAGGAGTGGATCCCTGCAAACCCTCTTCAGGCTCCAGTCCTGCTGCCACTGCCCCCGGGGCACAGTCTGCCCATCAGCACCGACCACCCAGTACCAGGCATTCCCAACTTCCAGATACTCCGTTTGACACATGCAAACTGGAATTGTTATTTTAGCTTTCATTTGCATTTCTGGGTGTGACTCAGTCACCCAGGTACGTTTCTGGGTAAATTATTTTTTTCACACCTGGTCCTTTTTCTACTGAGCATCTCTCGAATCCCAGGGTACCAGGCGAAGTGTTCTCAGAGGGGAGCCCGGGCTCCTCTCAGAGCAGCGCCCACCCTGTACCAGCTACAGGATGAGACCACTGCAGGGGCACCACGCTGCCCCGTCCAGACTCCAGGTCCACGCTCCTGCTGGCTCCTGTCCCCTTTCCTGGTTGCAAAGTGGCCGTGACACCCCCAGTATGGCACCGACCTCCCAGCGTCCACTGCTGCCAGCCTCTACCTGCTGTGTAACCAGCTAGTCACTGACCTGGTGTCCTCAGGTCCACAGGGGGTAATGCGGCCCACCTGGTCAGGAGCTCAGAGCAGAGGGCCTGAGGGGTACTCACTGGGCACCACACCAGAGGCAGGCCACTGGTCAGGGCACCTCCTCGGCCCGAGTCTCCTCTCCCAGCATCACACACACACACCCTCAGCGACTTCTTATCTTTCCAGATGGGCATGTTCTGTGAAAACTGCCAGAGGCCCCAAGGGTGACACTCCCAGACGGCTCCAGGGATTTCCCTATGGCAGATGGCCCAGGTGGAGGGACAGCGGGCTGAAGACCACAGACGGGATCTCACAGGCCTGCTGGAGCGCCACCCAGACCTGCAAGCTGACAGCCCGGCTGCCCCTGGGTGTCTGCTAGTCCCTGGGGGGGGGGGCAGTGTCACCTGCTCCGCGGTCGCTATTTTGTCCACACACCCCTTCCCTCGCCCACTTTCTACTGGGATTTGTCTTTCTCCTGTTGGTTGAGAAGTCTGAGTATTTCAGCTGTTCACCCCCCGACTGTTACATGCACTGCAGACACGTCTCCTTTGCCCCCCCATTTTCCTGTTTTGTGTGATTTCTCTTGCAGGGAGATTGTTTTGATTGCCTCGTACTCGGATGACCCCTCCTTTCCACGCCGTGCTTTCTGCAGAACTGCCCACGTTTGGTTCTGTCCTGACCAGGGGCAAACACGCTCCCTGCAGACGCCCCCTCACTCTTGGTGACAGCGGGTGCGCATGAGGGCGCCGGCCAGCATCCCCAGGGCTCATGGGCTGACCCGTCCTTTCCGCCTCCAGGGTCCTCAGGTCCCACCGACCGGGAGCCACCCCACCACTGGCTACAATGCCTGTTTCTGCATTTTCCCTGGATTTTATTTCATGTCTTACCCGGCCTCGGCACATCCCTCCTGGGACTGGGCGCTTCACTCCGAGGCCCCCGCTGGTGCCCTTGGAACCCCAGGCGCGTCCCCGCGTCACTCCCACCCTGGCCCGGCCCCTCAACGGGACCCCAGGTCTTTTTTTCCACGGCTGCCCCCACCTCATGGGCACCTGACTTTTGCTAAGGAGCTTCAGAGAGAGCAGCGGAGGGGAGAAACGCCTCCGCCAGCCCCGCGTGTGGGCGGGCGAGCGAGCCTGGTTAAACCCCTCCTCTCAGGAGCTTTGACACACCCAGCTGGGGCCGCTCTGGTTCTTGTCCCCCACCCCTGGCGCTGGTGAAATCTGGATCCTGAATGGCAGGGCCCCCGACATTCGTCCTGGGTTCGTGGCAGGAGCATGGGAGCCTCCGTTCAGCTTTGGTAATTTTCCTCATGTTGTGGTGAAAACGTCAGTCTCTCCTCCTTAACGCTCAAATAACGTTGGACGGTCGTCCAACCAGCTGTGAGGAGGTAGAAACCCCTGATCAGATGTGACACAGAAGACACGCTGATATTTCCCTTCTAGGGAAAAAGCCTGCAGCCAGGTGGTCCACGGACCCCGTGTCAGCTCCAGAGCCATCGCGGTCCTGGGCTCCTGGTCTTGCTGCCCCGCCATTACCAGGCTCCCCTGGCTCCACATGGTTTCCTTTTGTGGTCTGGGTGGCTGCCCAGGCTCCAGCCGCCACATCTGGTTTCCAGCCAGCAGAAAGAGAGAAGGTGGCTCTGCACACAAAGGCTGCTGTCCTCTCCCTGGCTGGACTTAGTCATTTGGCCACCCCTGGCAGCAAAGAGGGGGGAAGGAAGTGCTTGTCCCGGATGAGAAACGGGAGGCTCCTGAGAGCGGCTGCACTGGCCAGCTGAGCACAGCACCCCTGGGGAGTCTGCGAATCTCTCCTCGTTCCTCATCGCTTCCATCTTTCCTCTGGGCTTCCCTTGACTGTGTCTTCTGAGCTTCCTATTAAAGTTTAAATCTTCCGCTCCCATTTTAGTTCCCAGGAGCTCCCTCTAGTTCTCCTGTGATTCCTTTCTCGCTGCATCCTGCTCGGTGTACAATCAGGCGTTACCTCAGGCCTAAGGACACCAATTACACAGTCCTAACGTCTCTTCTGTCAGGAGCGTAAAATTCTGTCCCCAGGACACTTTTTCTACCTGTTTTTCTCTGGCAGGCAAGGCCTTGGCTGTGGCTTCCCATGGGTGTCAGGAGGCATAGGGCTCGGGTGGGGCTCTGAGGGCCCTATGCCCCTCCCCAGGGGTCTGTCAACTTATTTGTTTTTTTAACACTCATTCATTCATTCATTCATTCATTCATTTATGGCTGTGTTGGGTCTTCGTTTCTGTGCGAGGGCTTTCTCCAGTTGCGGCAAGCGGGGGCCACTCCTCATCACAGTGCGCAGGCCTCTCACTATCGCGGCCTCTCTTGTTGCGGAGCACAGGCTCCAGATGTGCAGGCCCAGTAGTTGTGGCTCACGGGCCTAGTTGCTCCGCAGCAATGTGGGATCCTCCCAGACCAGAGCTCGAACCCATGTCCCCTGCATTGGCAGGCAGGCTCTCAACCACTGCGCCACCAGGGAAGCCCTGGGTTTTATATTAACTTGTTGAAATAGTTTTGGTAAGTCACAGTTCTGGAAAAAAACAGGTTTTGTCTTAGTTTTCAAATTTACTGGCAAAACTTGTTTTAGTACTGCTTACAATTTTTAAAAATTTCTCTCAGTATATCTCTTTTTCATTCCACTACTGCTTTTTTAAAAAGTATCTTTTTAGTTTGAAACAGTTTAAGATTCACAAGAAGCTGCCAACGAGAGGGATCCCGTGTCCCCTGGCCCGGCCCCTGTGGTGGGCAACGAGCTTGTGCCCGGTGAGGTACATCTGTGCACCCACGTCCCCTTGGCCATCTTGTCCTTGCTCATGTGTGCTGTTCTGTGTAACTTCACTGTGAGTCTGTTCCAGTAGCCGCCTCACAACAGGACACAGAACGCAGGACTGCCGTCACCACAAAGAAACACCCGTGTTAGCAGCACCTGAACCCAGCACCTCTGTCTCCTTCGCTGTCCCCGTCATGGTGGCTGGCCAGAGTGACAATGCACGTGACCCTGACGAGCTGGCTGCTCTGGCCCGGCCGACGCCGGTGCCCGTGGCTCACCCTTCCTTCTCTTGCCCAGTGGGGCTCCTCGGTACCCATGCCCTGGCTGAAGACCACCTGGTTCCCTCTGGTTCCAGCCACGAGGAACAAAGCTGCTGGGGGGCTCGCGGGCAGGTTTCTGAGCGGACGTGTGTTTTGCTTCTCTGGGAGAAACACCAGCACTGGGACGGCCAGGCAGGTGGCCCAAGCCTGCTCAGCTTTGGGAAACTGCCAGCCCGAGTTCCCGGAGGGGCCGCCTGGGCGTGCACGCTGCCACACTTTTCTCACCCGCTTATTGCTCCCTTCCCTCGGCTCTGGACCATCGTCAGCCTTTTTCTCATCAAATTTTGCCCGTGGCCCATCCCATCCCCTCAGTCCCTGAGACTTCTGTCGGAGGCTGGCTCCCCACCGTGGCCCCCTCACCCCAAGCCTCCCTCCTGCCACTGACCCAAGTGGCTGTCAAGTCTGCCCAGTGAGTTCTCACTTTCAGCTTTGCTCTGTTTCAGCTCCTAGATCTTCTAAAAACTCCCCCGAAGCCTGCTGTCGTCACGTCTTCTGCTCTCGGCTCCTTCTGAAGTGCTCAGGCTTGGTTTTCACATTGTGGTTGTAGCAGCAGACACCCCACCAGCCCCGTGGGTC
Organism: Mesoplodon bidens; assembly: GCF_964165515.1. NCBI lineage: Eukaryota > Metazoa > Chordata > Mammalia > Artiodactyla > Ziphiidae > Mesoplodon > Mesoplodon bidens. Next base: position 106,757,923 of record NC_138176.1, on the reverse strand, counting down.
CCTCTAGTCCTTTGTCTCTGCTGGTTTTCGCTCAGTTCTTTCTTATCCTACTATCTTGTTATCTTCGACTGTGCGATGAACATTGTGCTAGGAGGTGATTTGCAGAAACAACTTGGGGCCCAGGTCTACGGTCTCTTCCCGTGAAGAGTACTGTTCTCCCTTGTTTCTGCCAGCCACCTGAGCATAGGGCACCGGGTCACCTACAACCCAAGTTCAAGGCTTGATGTGGACGTTGCTGGGCCGGTGGGTGGACATGTGAGGGTGCATCTGGTTCCAGCTCGTCCTTTCTCCGAGGGTCCAGCCCAGAGCCAGGGTCCAGCAGGGCTCCAACCTCACCAGCACATGAGGCTGCCAAAGCCGCCCCGGCCTCTCAGCCACCTCTTCCAGCACAGCTGATGCCCCGGCCCAGCGGGCAGGACCTGTCCACCCCTGCGGCATCTGGGCCTCTCCTGACCCTGTTGGCTCTCCGAAGCACCTAGGTTTTATAAACCTTGGTCCAGCTTCCTCAGCTGACTCAGGGGAAAGGTGCTTCTGAAGTACCCGGTTGGCTGTGACTACAAACAGAAACCAGATTAACATACTACCTGTCCCAGGGAACCTGAGAGCTGCAAACCACGCGGAACAGGCTCGGGGTGTCCTGGCAACTGCCGCGGCCTGAGTCGTCAGGTGATGGAGATGCAGCCTGCCCGCCCCCAGCACCGTCCACTGCAGCCACATCCCCAGACGCCACTTTCTGGGAAAGAACTGGTTGTAATGGAGACGTCCCACCCCCGCCTCCCGACAGGCCAGGTGGTGAGGCAGCACCGCACCTGCCCACTCCGGCAGGAACCCTGGGACACCTGCCTCAGTGCTGGCGAGGACATGGCTCCCCACCTCCCCGCCCCCACCCCTGGTACCTTCTCGTGGATCTCCTGTGTAGACTGTGCGTCACAGAAGGCCACTGTGGCCACGTCCTTCAGGATGGGCATCTCCACCGTGCAGTCCCGGCCATCCAGCAGTGCCACCAGGGGCCGGGGGTGCAGGGGCCCGTTCATGATCGGAGGTCGGACGCCTGCAACGACAGGGCCGGACGCTCAGCTTCCTGCGGCAGCACAGCCCCCGCTGAAACCTCAGCCCACCCCAAGGACTTCCAATTCTACGTGTCCAGCCACGAGGATCTTTGTCAAAAATAAGTTAAAAATCAGGAAGGAAAACACACTGGTGTTTGCCACAGCTCACTGCCGCCTGAGTGGACACCGACGGTGGTGACTGCCCCCCTCCACGGATCAGGGCCTCAGGGATGCAGAGCCCCAGGCAGCCCCGCGCTCCAGCTGACGTCCAGACACGCAGGTTGGAACGACGGGCTCGGGGACGCACCCAATGCTTCTCTTCCACTCGATGCTGTGGTGTTGCCACCCAAAAACCCGACAGGGACCCACCCAGCACCAGCATCGCCTCTGCTTGTAGGTTTGAGGAGCAACAAACAGTGTAAAGGTAGAAGAGGGTTAGGACACCGGAAGAAGGCCAGAACCCCTCACCTTCCCAAAATGAGACAGCGAAGAATGATTAAAAACTCACTCCTTCCACACGAGGCCCAGGTGGAGATGGGAGGGCTTCACAGGTGACACGCGAGACAGCGGTGGCCGCATCAGCCCGCCCCCTCACCACGGCCCCGCAAGGCTCGCCCTGGGACGTGGCAGCCGGCGCGCGGGGTGCAGGACGAGACCGCCAGCGCCCACCACTCCCAAGAGCGCACAGCCGTCAGGACAGGCGGCAAAGGCACCAGGACCGCCGGGAGGGCTCCTGGCGTGGGGTCCAAAGGACAGGACCTCCCTGGTCACCTCCCCCTACATCACGAGCAGAGCGTCCAGGCCCCCTCTGTCTGCGGTGCGACGGTGGCGGTCCTGTGCAGACGGTGCCCTGGTCTCTCCAGCTCCACTGGGAGAACAGTGGCATTTCACTTAAAGACATTACTCATTTTAGCGTGTGACAAACACCCACTCCCAGCCTCGCTCAGCTGGAACTTTGCCCAACATCGATCCACACGACCTCAAGAAACCGAGCCCTCCGGGTCTGCGAAGGTGTCTTAGCTGAAAGGTGCTTGCAGAGCCTTGTCTAAAGCGCCCAGCGGTCAGAGAGGACGGGAACCCCCAATGGGAGACACCGCGACCGGGAGGGCTCCCAACTGCAGCGAGGCCACGGGAACATCCAGAGAGACCCCGCGCCGACCTGTGGCCTGGCCAGGCGCCCCTCCCTCGAGACCCTCGACAGAAGCAAACCCCATGGCAAACGTGAGGCCCGACCGAGGCCTCGCTGGCCCGGGCGACTCGCCCACTCGGGACGTCCCTGTCCTAACCCCACCACACGCAGGGAGCCCAGGAGCAGCGCCTCCTCCGCGGCCGCGGGGACACCAGCCTCGGGCGGCCTCACTCTCCCGAGCCCCGACCAACCTGACATCTCTTAATATGGGCTCGGCTTCCACGACCATGAATTCGACTGTTCAAAGCGTCTATCTTCAGAATCCCCCTGCAGAACCGCGTCCTGTCACTGGATCCTCATCCCACGTCTTTAATTGTCTCGAACCAAAGCTCCTAGGCTCCTGTCCACGGCGACCACTGAAGCCCACGCCGGGTCAAAGTCTGACTAAAAATTAAACACAAGAGACACGTTAAACACCACTGAGGGTCAACTAGACTCACGAACCTCAGGTCCATGGAGGAGGGGCTTCCCTGCACCTTGACCCCAGGCCTGTGGCTGCCGGGCTGGGACCAACCTGGAATCAGGCCCGGCCCTGCGTGGGAGTGACCGGCGGGGCCACAGCTCGGACGCAGAGGCAAGAGGCTCACCCCGAAGGTCGCCGCCACGTACCCGGGACCCCGCCCGGATGCCACCACGTGCACTAGCTGGGAGGCCTGGGGACAGGACGGCCGAGAAAGCGGGTCTGTGGCCAGTTCAGCAAGCTCCTATCTCACGGAGCCGATCGCTTCCTGGGTCCATGACAGGGCAAGGTGACTGGACTTCTGACAGGCCGCAGGGGGAAAGGGCCCCGGGACACAGACCCTGACCTGGATGCTTCCTGCATCCCATCCGCAAGTCCCGCGGGCGGTGTCCCGGGACTGGGGCTAGATTCAGGTGCAGTCCTCTCCAGAGAGCTGCCTAGCCCTTCCCAGCGGGCAGGACGACCTGGTCATCACCCAAACCTCGGGCGCACCCGAGTCCTCCCTGATCTGGCTCAGCTGCGGGAACTGGCCAGCCGCTCCTAAAAAGCTCCAGCCAGCCAGCCAGGCACAGCCCACGACCCCAGGACACGGGCAGCAGGGCCAGGGGGCAGCCTACAGCCACGGGCCATCGGCGGCCCTCAGTGCCTGCCACCCAGTGGGTGTCCAGCACCCGAACTGACCTCACCACCGGCTCCCAGGCGGCCTCGGCCCCTCTCAGCCCCATGCGGCCACATGCGCCAAGGCCCCCCACGCTCCCACAGGTGGGGGTCATGACGCCCCGGCCCCGGTCCCCGTCCCGCCGCACCCGCTCCGCCTCCCGGGCCACGCAGCGTGGACAGCAGCCCCACCGCGAAGGGACTCCGTGCCCGAGGGGTCGCACTACCAGAGCTCCTGCGACTCACGCCGGGGCCCCCCCCACGCAGCCACGCTCCTCCGGAATCACCAAACATGAGAAAGCAAAACGCTTCCACGCTGCAAACAGCGGAGGCTCCTTTGATCTGACTTCCTCCGGTGAAAAACGTACTCAACGAGCCGTAAGGCAGCAGGTGTCACCCCACACCCCAGACACGGCCCCGGGGGCGGCCCCAGGACAGGACGACACCCCCAAAACCTCAGGGACCCTCAGTGCCAGTCCTCAGGCCCTCCTCTCACTCCAGGCCGACCTGGAGGCCAGCCTCACCTTCCTACCCTGAACCTCACAAGAGGGGCTCGGGGACAGTGACGGGGGGTGGGGTGCCTAGGCTGGGCGGCAAGGACGCTAGCCTCGCCTGGGGTCTCGCTGGCTCTGGGGCCCCAGCCTCGCTCCCGCTGACCGACCACACTGCAGCCAGGGTGGATGCTGCCGACTGCAAGTGGGCACCCCCGCCGTGGCCCCGACTGGGCAGAGGCAGGAGAGCGCGCTCCAGGACCTCAAACACCTGCAACCCAGGTCCCACTGATCCCATCGTCTCTTCCAAAGTTGGCCCCAAGCTCATTCCAAGATGCAGTGGCAGCACCGGGCAAGGCACCACATCAGTCACCTCCGCACAGCCAAGTCGGGCCGACCTGGGTGCCCTGCCCTCCTACCCAAGGGTCCCCAGGAACCACACATGAGGATATCGGTGTGTGCAGGTGATGGGGACCCCAGAGAAGTCACAGCCAGCCATCTGGTCACGAGGCTTTCTTCAGTCCCCTCTCTAAACCCTGGAGGAACCAGGGCCAGCTGCACTGGGAAAGCGGGACAGCACCCAGCCAGGCCTTCCCTGGCTCACTCGCGGTGCCACCGGTCAGCAGCGTCCCTACACGCCCGCGACATGCCGACGGTTCCCTGTCCCCCGAGGGCCCGGGGCTCACGCGCCTCAAGTGCGGCCCAGCACTGTGTCTTCCCAGCCCTGGTGAAACAACCTGGACCCCTGGGCTCTCCCGTGTCCACCGCCCACCAATCCTTTTGTGAAAATGGTCTCAAAAGGAAGCTTTGCTTTGCCAATGCTGAGCAGCCTAAAAGGAGCCAGATGCATCCCTGCTACCCCGTGGGGGTGGTGGGTGCCCACCCAGAGGAGCGGTTGGCGGGCCTCGGAGGCCAGCCTGGACAAACGGAGGGCCCTGGGCAGGCCTCAGGCCCAACGTGTAGATGGGAGGCGACCTCTGGTGGGCACTGCAGACAGACAGGGTGAGTCTGGCTCTCCCCTCCCCAGCCCCAGTGCTCTGGGGGCAGGACGGCAGCGTCCAGCAGTGGCCAAGACACAGGGATTCAACCGTCCAATTGTGCTTGAAATAACAGCAAGACCACAGTCGCAGGAAGCTTCTGGGCTCGTGCTGGGGACGCTCATGGGTGAAAACACTAAGGTGCACCTTGTTTCTAGAAATAAGCCAAACAGAAGCTCCGTAAGTGACTTCACTGCTCAAGACACCGATGGGAGAGCCCCTGGATGCACAGGGCAGCAGGGGGTGCGCTGAAGGGTTGACAAGGTCAGGCCAGGGGAGGGGAGGGTCATGGTCAAGCCCAGAGCAGGCCAGCAAGTAGCCCCAGGGACCCCAGGGCCACCAAACCACCTTCTACAGCCACCGCTGCCCCAAACACCCTGCACAGGAACCTACAGAAGGCCTTCTGCCCTCCGGGGGAACAGCCCCATGTTTAAAGAGGGAGTGAAGGATGGCTGGAGAGAGCAAGGCCTGTGGCCAGCAGGCGTGGACCCTGGGGGTGGCGCACAGGCCATGTCCCACGCGTCTGGTGGGTGCAGTGCGGCCAGCCTGGCCCCCCCGACCCTGCGCTGACTGGACGAGTCTCAGGGGCTCCGGCCCTCTACTCACCCGCCTGTCTCTCGGGAGCCACAAGGGTCTGCACTCCTCCCCCGCCAGGTGAGCCAGGGGCTTGGTTCGTGGTCGGGGGCGTGGCAGGGATGGGGTTCTGGCCGGAAGCCCCCCGGCCAGATTCCAGACACACCTGCCCCTCCCCCTTACCAGAAACTGGACCGCATCTAGGAGGGTGGGACACAGGGCCAGCTCCTTGCAAAGAAACTCTGGGGACCAGATACGACAGGGAGGGCCCCAGCCCCTTGGTGATCTCAGTGACCGTGGTGAGGGGCCACCCTGGGGAGCGGGTGGCTGGCAGCCAGGACACCTGTCAGGGCGGAGACTCTGTCCCCTCAGCGATGGGACAGCCGAGGAGCAGACGGGTCATCTCCCGATGGTGTGAGGCTGGCCCCAGGTTCCCGGGTGTCCAGACGCCCTCCCTGGTCAGCCCCAGACCCGGGGCTCTGGGCGCAGGAGGGCCCGTCCTGTCCTCACGTGGACCCTCTCCAGCACCCACCGCTCTCCCCGCACCTGCTCACCACGCGGAGGTGCTGTCGGGGTGAGTGTGCCCGCGGGGCCGCACCTGCTGCCGGGAGCACCTGCCGGGGGCCACAGCCCCGCACTTCCAACACGTGACACTCCCGGGCTCTCTTCTCCTCCGGGCCTCACCTCCTCCCACCACCCCCAGCCAGCTTCCCTGGTCCCCTCCCGCCTGCCCCGTTTCTGCTCAGGGATGGACGTGGGTGCCAGCTGACCACTGGGGCCGTACGGCCAGAACACGAGCTCTGCCAGGACAGGCTTCCGGGGGCACCCAGCGAGTACGTGGGGAGGGAGGGATTTCTGACGACCAGCCTGACGCACAGACGGCTCTATCCCACGTCACAGAGGCGCCAGGTGCCCGCCATGGGGAGAGGCAGTGCGTGCCCGCATCCCAGCGGCTCAGTAAAGGGGGGAGGGGAACGCAGGGGCCAGCGCGGCTGCCGAGAGAGGAAGCCCGTGCCAAAAGCTGGCAGCGCCACGGCCCTGGGCTGCCCCGGCTCCCGGGCAAACGCCGGGAGCGGGCAGTGGCCAGACCTGCAGGGCCGAAGTGGACGTCCGTGCCAGCCGCCACCCAGCTCGGGCCCAACAGGAGGGCGCTTGATGAAGGCCCGGCAGGCGGCTGCCCTAACACCCCGCCCAGACCCTAGGACTGGCAGATGGTTCCCTTGAGCCTCGCCACCCAGCAACAAGAGGGGACGGCAGAACGGGAGGGAACAAGAGGGGACAGGAAAGGACGAAAGGGGACTTAAGCTGCGACTTGCATTCACGCTAAGGGAAGACGCCAACGACGGGGAGCTGCGTGGGGGGACGTGGACACTCTGGCACCGTCTTCGCGCTCCCTCCTGCCCAGCTCCACGCACTGGCCGCGTGGCCCTCCTGCCGGGTGGCCACTCCTTCCCTCCCCACCCCACCCCCACGCACCTAAGACGTGTCCTCGGCCACGGCTCCCCAGTGTGGGGCTACCCTCGGAGGGTCCACGGGCTGCAGCTGGCACACTCTGGGGTCACCCAAGTCGCTGAGCCCCCCAGACCCATCACAGCGCATCCCTGGCACCAGAGCCTGCAGGAAGCCCGGGCTTCCCGAGAACCCGGCCCTCGGCCACACCACGCCCTGAGCACCGGGTCAGCGTCCCGGGCCAGCTCCCGCCTCCTTCTGCAGCACCGATGAACATCTTAAGCTCAGCGCACCCAGAACTCGCCCCCAAAACGGCCTCTGCTCCTCTCCAGCCCCAGTAACTGCCCCCCCAACCCAGGCCCCAAATGCGGCAGCCACGGACAGGGCTCTGGCCCCACGGCCCGTCCAACGGCGTCTCCCCGGGCCCACGGCGAGGGTGTGCTCTCCTGGCTCCACGAGGCCTCTGGCCCGTACGCCGCAGAGCCCCAGTCACCGCAGCCGGGGCCTGTCACGCGCACGGCTCAGCAGCAGGAAAGGCAAACTCCTTGGCACCGCTGGCGGCCGCTGCCCCTGCCACCTCCCCACCCTCCTGCGTGAAGCCAGCCCCTCTGCCAGCACCGGCCCTCCAGCTTGACCACCAGGCACGCCCTCCGGAAAGCCACCTCCTGAGATAGGAATCTGAGGACCCGGGGCGGCCCCGCGCCTGCCCCTGCGTCACTCTGCCTGAAGAGCCAGCAGCAGCCAGCCTTCTCCAGCTCGCCCCGCTGCCCCGCAGCCCAGCCGTCTGGTCGGGGTCCGCCATGCTGCCCCAGGCAGAGTCTGGCTGGGGTGGGCGCTGAGCCCCTGCAGCCAAGGCCAGGGCGCTCCTGGAGGCAACGCGTGGCCGCGTAAAACCTCCAGCAGGACCACCGGCCAGAGTCAGCCTCAACTTCTCAGAAACCAAAAGACACCCCACACACCTGCTAGATAAAAACTGTGACAAAAGGCGAGGATGCGTCACCAAGACTTCCCCACGCGTGTTCACCTCTTTCACCATCTTCATTTACGCCCACGTATGTGCATGTGTTCTGCTACCTTCGTGATGCTCAGAATCCCACAAACAAGAACGTTGTCCACGTCAAAAGAACGCAGGTTGGGGCGGATTCATCGTGATGCCACCCGTAACTTAGGGAATGTCACCTTCCTACCTTCCAGAGTGATGTTTCACAGCTGCTGCGTGGAGACCCTGTCCCTCAGCCCTGCCCCCGGCCCTGTCCCTCCATCCCCAACACCCGGCACACACTCACTAATGTGATCTCATGTGATCTCACCTCTTCACACGCTCCATCCCCACTTTACAGACATGACACAGAGAAGTCATGTAAGGGGCCCATGACCATGTGTTGGTCAGGGGCTCAGCCGGGATTCCCCCAGGGACAATTCTGTGCTCTTGGCTGCTGTGGTCACTGCCCCAGAGGCTGAAGGATGCTGCCCCATTCAAGAGTAGACAGGCTACACTGACCCACAGGGCACCCCGGACGTCCACACTGCTGGGAACTGGCTTTCTCCTGAGTATTTATTTGCCTGTGTATGTTTTTATAGAAATAAAGTTGCTCCTCTTGAAAAGGGGGGGGGGCTGGAGAGGTGGAGGACGCCCCCATGGGATACGACCGGCAGTCCCGGCTCTGGACACCCTTTGTGCAAGCCAACTCTCCAGCCACCCAGAGAAGTGGGAGCTGGGTGAGGGGCTTACCCTCGTGACTACTCAACTCAGAGCACCTGGAAGAAAACCTACCCCATCCCACTTCCCGAGAGCAAACCTGTCCTAACCAACCACGAAGAAGAGCATCACCAGAAAGGGTCTGCCCCGGCCAGGTTCCCGGCTTAAGAGGCTGCCAGCTAAAGGCCGTCCTCCTGGCAAGCCCAGGGCCGCTGCACCCTTCCGGGACAGGCAGGCACCAGACAGAGGAAGCTCCGTCCAAACCCGCGGCTCAGGTGCCACGGCAGCTCCTCCCTCCACAGGCCTCGGAGCCTGGGGCCCCGATCTGCAGGCGCCAGGGGCAGGGTGGTGGCGCTGGAAGCTGAGGGGGGGGGCCCCCCCGGCCGACAGGATGCGCCCCTACCACGAGGAGGCCCCAGCCCGGTGGCTGGAAGCCCGGAGAAGCTGGGGCTGTGCAAGGGTGGAAAGACAGGTGGGCATGACACGGAAGTGGCCTGACGGGGGCGTAGGGCAGCGGCCAGCAAACCAACACCACCCGTGGCGCCCCCCGCCCGGCCTGCGCCCCCCAGCGCTACCCGGGGCACGGAGAATGCCTGTTCCTGACACCTTTCAAAACAGGAAGGGCACAGGTGCCTGGGGACAAACAAAAGTGGGTCACACCTGTCCCGTTACTCAGGTGGAAACGGACTCATACAGAAAAGGGCGCCCTGCCGCCACCTCTGCCGGATGAGCGGGAACGGCGCGCCTCCCAGCTGACGCATCACTTCGGTCATTTCAAAAACGAGTAAAAATCTCAAAACGGTCATTTCATTTCAAAAACGAGTAAAGATCGACTGCGGGAAGACCGGGCGCCGCGGACCCGCAGAGAGGCCGGTTCGGGTCCGAGGCTGCGGCACCGCACATCCCCCGGCTGCGGTCCGAGGTCCGGCCCCGAAGGACGCGGGGTCACCGGCGCGCCCGGCCTCCCTGCGAGGCCCCGTCAACGGGGACCCGGCCAGCCCGGCCCGAAGGACGGACGGGCCGGGGGGGACTGCGCACCGAGTGCGAGGTCCCGGCTGCGGGGGTCCCGAGGCCCCCGCGCCTCTTTGTGTCACCTGCGCGGGCGGGGCGGCGGCGCACGCGCACGCAGCAGCACGCGCACACGCACAGCGCTCCCGCGGTCCCGCCCCCATCCCCGCCCCCGGGCGCCGGCGCGCGGACGCCGGCGCGCACGCGCACTCGCACACAAAGCCGGGGCCCGCGCCCGCCCCGCCCGCCCCCGCTGCCCCGCCCCGCCCCGCCCCCGCGGCCGGAAATGCGCGCGCGCGGCCTTACCGAGCGGCAGGCCCTTGTTGAGCAAGTGCGAGCTGCCCATTGAAAGGCGCGGGCGGCCGCGGGCCCCGACGAGTCCGGAGCGCTCCGCCGCGAGCCCGGCGCGTGGGGCGGCCTGAGCACCGTCCGCTGCTCCGCCCGCTCGCCTGCGCCCGGGCGCCGCCGTGCCGAGCCGCCGCGCCGCGCCAGCAGCCGCTCCACCGGGCGGGGACAGGGCGCGCGCGCGGGCGGGGCTTCCGGCGCGGCGGTCTCCTGTTTCCAAGCGCGGGCGCCGCGCAGGACCACGCGGGCGGCTGGAAGCCGCGCCCGCCCGGCCGCCAGGCTCCCCGCCCCCGCTGGCCGCACCTTCCCGGCAAGCGCACAGTCACCTGCCCGCACACACCAGGCCCCTCCTGCCCGAATGACCACATGCACTTGCTGAGAACCCCCAAGGCCCCACTTGCCTTACACATGCACACGCACCTGCTCTGAACCTGCCAGGCCCCACCTGCCTGGAACCCACTGGGCCTTAACTGCTGGGCTGAACCGTCCCCTTATCCTCACCCTCCGGCCGCACCCATCCCGCACCTACCCTCCGGCCGCCGAGCGGGCTCCTGGGCACCGGTGGTTTAAATGTCCGGCCGGCCGCAAGATCGGGGGAGGCAGCGGCGCAAACCCCGGAGGGTTTTTCTGGGAAAACCCGCCCTTATGCTGGGCGGGGCGGCCTACACAGGAGCCCCCAGGACAGCTTCCCAAAGCCAGCGGCAGGGACTTCCCTGGGCCTGGGGCGGTGCAGGTGGTCCCTGAGAGGTGGCCAGGTGTGGCTGAAGTGGGTGTCAGTCTGACCACCGCCGCAGCCCCAAAGACAGCACCTGTGCTTAATGCCAGAAGTCCAGAGGGGACCTGGCACCCGAGGGTCATGAGGGCTCTCCAGGGTGGGAGCTAGCCAGGCCTCAAGGGCAAGTTGATCCGGTTATGGGGAAGGGCCAAGGCCAGCCCTGGGAGAACCTGATCCCCAGAGCAGGGATGTCCTGGGAGTTGGAACGCTGTCAGGTGACCCTGAGGATGGGCGATGTAACTGTCCTCTTAGGTAAAAAGCACATCATTAAACACGACAGCAGTGGGTAGCACTAAACTGTTGGTATGGTTGGTGAAACATGATGGACCATCCTGAAATCAACTGTGTTATCTATATATCCTTAAAATCCATAATCAGTGAGATAGTGTGGGTGGTTTCAATAAAGGATGATAGGGAACTGGGTGTCTATTTGCAAAACAAATGCTTTTAAATTCTCACTTGGTACTCACCTGTGAAAATACCTCCCAAATTGGATTAATTAGAACATATGGGGAAAATGAGAAAATGGGTTGTAAATGAGCATTCAGCAAATCTCTTAGAGAACTTTCCTAAACACAGACGCAAAACCAGTCACGAGGGAAAGATGAAAATTCCGGACCTGGGCGCGTCTTGCCCACACACCCCTCTCATTTTCTTAGTTAACGTTGTCCGGGAACAGAGCCCCTGACATGGCCTGGACCAGCTCCTCCAGCCCTTCCTGTCCTGTCTCAGCATCTCAAGTGCTGAGACCCGAGGTGCCCCTTGATACCTGCTCCCTCCCCCACCCAGCCCCCAGCCCAGGGTCACCTGCCTCGCTCCATCCCTGTGAGCAGCACAGTGAGTGGTAGAACAGAAATCAGATTCCATTGAGTCCTGCTCAAAGCCTGCAGGCTTCTCATCGCACTGGGCCAGTCAGAGAGCCCTGGGCCCGGGCCACCTGCATCTCCCCCAGCCTCTCTTCCATTCCGCGGCCAGGCGCCCCTCCCTCCCCCACCCCCCATGCTCCAGCCCTTCTTCCCACCTGCCACAGGCCGTTGCACTGCCGTTTCTGCTGCCTTCCCCAGCTCTTCCTGTGGCCACTTTCTCCTCCTTATCCTGTGCCTGCTCTAGGATTTACCTTTCTGTCTGGGCGTCCTTCAGCTCCCTGAGGGCAGGGCATCTGCTCCCCCGCCCTCGTGCATCCGAGGTGGGAACCACGGCAGAGGTGTGGGAGGACTGACCCGCCTTCCGAATGTGCCTGTCCCACGCTTGCCCCCTCCATCCTCGGGACCGCTCAGAGGCACCCAGGCCACAGGCTGCCGCCTCTGCTGCCCTCCATGCCCGCTCCCCAACCCGCTCCTTCGCACATGGCTCTGAAGACCCTGAATCACCCTCAGGGAACTACTGGCCTGCAGACCAGGGCTGGGCGGGCAGACGAGAGGCCCAGAGAAGCTCATCCCCGTCTCCCCACAGACCGGGGGAGGCGGGGGCCTGGACTAGGACAGAGCTGCCCACCCCGCCCGGCCAGCTATGCTGCCACCTCCCGGCGAAGCCCCCTCCCAGGAGGACTCACCACCCAGAAGGAAGGACTGGAGGAACCCCAGCCCTTCGCTCTTGGGCTGGACCCGCGTTTGTATCCAAAGTACGTCCTGGGAACTTAGCCTAACTCTGCGGACGGCAGAACGTGGCCCTGAGCCCAGGAAGACCAGAATATGTTGCTCCAGAGACCAGCCCCCCCCCGCCCCAGGTCACCAGAGGTGTTGCCCCTGAAGCACAGGCTTCTTGAGGAATGCGAGAATTTTTTCTAATGCCAGAAGTTAATGTTTTACTTTTCTCTCCGAGGACAAGAAAAATCCTTTGTCTTTATTCTGAAACAGTGCTCAGATACCTGCATAATTTATGAAACAATGGTCAGTGCGGGCATCCAGCGATGCTCCCTGGTCTCATCAGTTGCTGTGGGACATTCACTCTCCCTGTGTTTAGCGGTCCCTGAGGGCTCAACGTGGGCGCCCCCAGGAAAGCTGTCTCTCCTGCGGGCGTTGAGAAGTGGCCTCGGGATCCAGCTTCTGGTTGAACAAAGGGGCTCTGAGGCTCTCCCCGGCATCGGGGAGCACTGGCTGCTCCCCACTTTCACACCACTGGGGCTGGTGTGCTGAGGGTCTGCTGGCTTCCCCGTGCCAGTGGGCTGCGCAGAGGGGAGAACCTGGGAGACGATGGGCCCACGGTGGGCTCAGTGGGGTCCCGGAGGAGGGGAAAGGCGCAGTGTCCTGATGCAGGGAAGGGGCAGCCCTGCAGAGATCTGGGAAAAGAGCATTCCAGAAAAGGGAGAAGCAAACTCTAAGGCCTGGAGGAGATAGGGGGACAGAGGGCCGAGGCCAGGAGAGGTGGGAGACTGTGGGCTCACAAGGGCAGGGGCAGGGGCTTCTATTCCCACTGCTGGATGGTGGGGTGCACAGGGCAGGGACCCCATATGGCAATCCAGGAGAAGGCCTGGACAGCTCTCACACTCTGAGTCGGACTTTGGACTCCACCAGGGACCACCCAGAAGCAGGCCATCCCAGGCAGAGTTAAAGTTCCTTTCTAGGCTCCCTTTCACCCGCAGTTTCATTTTGTAGCAAAAGCAAGCGCCAGGGACTTCACAGGTGCAACTGAGACTGAGCGATTCTCCCCCAGCCCAGCGCCGCAGCTGCGTCGTGCTTTCCCACGGCTCCTGTTTGGCCCCAACCCCTGTCCCGGTGTCCCCGAGCCCATCTTCTGGCACTGGGGCTCCAGCCACAAAGTTCTGTGGCTCCCCGCACGTGCCCCCAGATGTGACTGCATGGCCCGCGAGGGCATCCCTGCTTCCTGCAGTGCAGGTCTGCTCCGGCTCTCCCACTGCGTCCTTCCCTCCATCCCCCATTCTGGCCTGGGACTAGCAGACGCTGTGTGTGTGCACGCGCACGCGTGTGTGTGTGTGTGCACGGGGCGTGTGTGCCGGCCGCCTTGGCTCCCCTTCCCTTCTCCTGTGCCTGGGCCCGCCACGTGCCTGAGCACAGGAGGCCCTGGAGAGTCACCTGGGTGGGGAAGCCGTGACCAGGGAACAGTGGGGCTCGGGGAAACCACATCCCATCCGTAAGGAGCCATAAGCGAGCGTTTTGATTAAACAAGTGTTCTTCATGGGTCCCCGTGTCTGTGGCCTTGAATTCAGTTTAAATACTCATGCTGGCCATGTGTGGGAGCTGTGCTCCGTTCCAAGTCATTTCACGCTGGGACCAACCAGGAGGGACGCTGCATCCACAGCTCCCGCTGCCCGAGCATGCTTCTGAGGCTGAGGGTCAGCGCCTTACCCAGTGCCCATCACTTAACCCCAGGCTTCAGGCTTCCTGGTCAGTAAAGTCTCAGCATCTTGTCGTGGTCCACAAACGCAGGGCCTGGAAACTGTGATGAGGTGCTGAAGGAGAGCACCCGGCTGCCAGCCGGACGCATGGCCAGAAACGGCTGCTCAACAAAACCACCCGCAGGTGCACTTGAAACAGAAATGGACAAATACCTACAATAACTGTTATCCAGACTGAAAACTGCCATACAACTTATATAACTTCTGTGACACTCAGGAGTTCAGCCATAAGATGAGAAGAATAATGACATCTACCTTCAAGGTGATTGCAGACTATGAAGTGCTCCCAGGGTGGGGAGGTAGAGGGGGGCTGCGGCAGCTGTTCTCCACGCCCCCCACCAGGTCCCAGTTTCCTTGATCATAAAGAGGGAATAAAAAATCGCCTGTCCAGCAGGCTGGCTAAGACTCGATGAAACACGTTACCTGAAGGCTGCTTCTTACGCCCTGATGTGTGGGGCTGGGGAACGCATGGAGGGCCCACTCCCTGCCAAGCTGCCAGCCCTGAGAAGGCTCTCCTGGTGAGTGTGTGGATGTGACCTTGGACGTTCAGGGAGAAAGTGTCCCACCAGCGCAGAGTTCCTCTTGAGACAGGTCACACTGGTGACTTCAGTAAAAACATGGAACTTGGGAGTCATTCGTTGAGTTCCAGGTAATAGAGTCTGTTATGGGTTGACTCGTGCCCCCAGTACCTCAAATGTGACCTTATTTGGAGAGAGGGGGCTTTGCAGGTAATCAAATTAAGATGAGGTCAGTAAGGTGGGCCCTAATCCAATGACTGGTGTCCTTATAAGAGGAGGAAAGAGATATTGGGACAGAGAGAAGGCTGGGTGAAGATGGGGGCAGAGATCAGGGTGAGGCCAAAGGTTTGCAGCAACCACCAGAGCGAGGGGAGAGGCCTGGACAGATTCTACTCAGAGCCTCAGAAGGAACCACCCTACTACCATCTTGAACTTGGACTTCTGGCCTCCAGAACTGAGACAATAAACTGTTGTACAAGCCACCCAGTCTGTGGTGCTTTGATATGGCAGCCCTAGAAAATCGACACAGAGAGAAATGGCAAATGTTCTGAAGACAAGACCAGAAAGTGATCTTAAAAACAAAGCAGGGGCCTCCCTGGTGGCGCAGTGGTTGAGAGTCCGCCTGCCGATGCAGGGGATACGGGTTCGTGCCCCGGTCTGGGAGGATCCCATATGCCGCGGAGCGGCTGGGCCCGTGAGCCATGGCCGCTGGGCCTGCGCATCCGGAGCCTGTGCTCCGCAACGGGAGAGGCCACAACAGTGAGAGGCCCGCATACCGCAAAAAGAAAAAAAAAAAAAACAAAGCAGAAGGAGACTTCCCCCTCTGGCGTTACCCATGACGGCAGAACCCTAGGCCCCTCCCACTTCAAACTTGCAAAGACAAGATGGAAGCAGCAACCTTTCCATGTGGAACCAGCTCATGAGGAGGCCAGGATATTCCAGCAGCTGGACACAAGCAGAGTGAGAGCAGACGGGTGGCACCCAGGAGAGCTGGTCTCAGAATCCCAAGGTGTCCGTCTTGACATCCACATCAGCCCTTGCAGGCAGGAACACGAAGCAGGAGGCCTGTGTGCCTGGACTGCTCAGACACAGGGCTCAGAGCCTCACTGGAGCTGAGATACTGGATCTTCATGGGTCTCACAGTCCAGGCCCCGTCACCCCTGCAGCAGATAAACTGACATGGAGCTTGGGCCTCTGCCAACGACACCCGCGGGGCCCAGGACAGAGGCAAACATATCATCACTGCAGGGAGAAGCTCTCCTTCCAGCACCGTTGGATTCTGACCAGCGAAGATGAGCTCACAATCAGAAGTGGGAGAGGGAGGCCAGGGGCAGCAGGCTCAGCCTCCAGCAGGCCGGCCGGTCAACACGGCGACGCACTGCAAGGGCTCAGGGAATAAGAGGGCAGGCGAGCAAGTAGGGACGAGACCCCCGGTGGGGAGAATGGAACCTCCAACAGGAAGCCTCACTCTCTGGAGGGAAGCGACTGGTGGGTGAGCGGCCGGGAACCCCCTGGACGTTGAGTTTGCCAGGTGTGTGCACACCACCTAGGACGCGGCGTGGAGTGCGGGGGACACAGAAGGGCAGGCAGAGTGTCCACAGGGCTGCCATTCAGGGAGAATGAGAGGGTGAGGAAGGAACGATAACGCCTGAGAACATTCCCCCGGCTGAGAGATGTAGCCCTTGGACTCCGGGGCACCTGAGTCTAGAGCTGGAAAAAAGGAACCTGCACTTCTACATGTGGGAGAGAAACCATAGAGAACAAAAGACAAACAGTTCAGGAGAGAAAAGCACCCCAGATACCTCAAAAGTAGTTGTGACAACAGCAGACTTATTAAGATGATAAAAGCAAACAATAATTATATACCTATTTTTTCAGTCTCGAGATAAAATAACTATCGACTTGGTATTTTACGCATAGCACGGTTATCTGCTGTGGTGTAAAAAAATTACCCCAGGGCTTCCCTGGTGGCGCAGTGGTTGAGAGTCCGCCTGCTGATGCAGGGGACACGGGTTCATGCCCCGGTCCGGGAAGATCCCACATGCCGCAGAGCGGCTGGGCCCGTGAGCCATGGCCACTGAGCCTGCGCGTCCGGAGCCTGTGCTCCACAACGGGAGAGGCCACAACAGTGAGAGGCCCGCGTACCACAAAAAAAAAAAAAAAAAAAAAAAAAATTACCCCCAAACTTAAGTTAGAACAAAACACATCTAGTATCTCAGCTTCTGCCGGTCAGGAACACAGGAGTGGCCGAGGTTGGCCTGATGGTCTCACGAGGCTGCAGTCAAGGCGTTGGCCCGGGCTGGGGTCCTGCCTGAAGGCGTCCCTGGGGAAGGGTCTGCTGCCGTGCTCACTCAGTGCTTGGCTCCCCCTGGCTGTTGGGCTGAGGCCCCTCACTTGCTGGACTCACGGGCTTCTCCCAAATGGCATCTTGCTTTCCCGAAGCCCGTGAGCCAACGAGGTGCCAGGAGTCTTCCAGCAAGGTGGAGGTCACAGGCGTTTGTAACCAAATCGTGGATGTGAGCCCCATTTGCCACATTCCGTTGGTTACCAGTTACCAGGTTACTATGTTGACACTGTTACTAGGTAACAGTGTGTGTGTGTGTGGGGGGGGAATTCCACAGGAGCCGGGGATCGTGAGGGTCTCAGCAGAAGTCGGTCTAACTCAATGATCAGGTTATCACTTGAGAGACAGGGCTTAAACCAAAGCATCTTCCAACATGTGTGACTAAAGAGTTTCTCAGTGGCAGGTCCTTGCCGAAGACACGGCTAGAGGAAGCACTTCAGGAAGAAAGAAGTGGGGCTGAGAAGGAAAGGGTGTGAGCAAGAAGCAACTGTGAGCTACTCACACAAGGTAATAATAATGACAATACTTTGGGGAAGAAAGGCAGAAAGGAAGTGAGATATTGAAAAATCAGAATGGAACTTAAAACATGTAGAACTTGGCAATAAAGAAAATGCTTAGGATGCAGCTAAACACATACTTGGAAGGGAGTTTCTGTTCTGAAACTGCACATGTGGGAAAAGAAGAGAAGTGGAGAAGCAGGGACCTAAGTGTCCAACTCAGGAGGTTAGACGTGGATAGCAGAGCAAAGCCATGGAGAGAAGAAGGAGGAAAACAGTCAGGACTAGAGAAGCGATTCATAGGACTAAAGATCAGAAAGAAAGCAAACATTAGGCAGGATGAACAAAACCAGAACTTGCCTGGACTACCTGATGGTCCCACAGACTAGAATACAGCAGAAGCAATGGGATGTCACCTCCAAGGTGAAGATACAAGAAGGTTGTGGCTCCTGTTTCTCTCTCCCTCCTTCTCCAGCCCTATCTCTATCCCCACCTCCACCTCCATCTCCATCTCCATCCCCATCCCCATCCCCATCTCCATCTCCCTCTCCATCTGCATCTTTATCTCTATCTCAATCTCCTTCTCTCTATCTCTCTCGAGCTCCTTGCTCTGGGAAAAGTGGTTGCTCTGTGGTGAGCTGTCCCGTGGAGGGACCCCACGTGGAGACACTGACGTCTCCAGTCAACGGCCCTGTGAGTGAGCTGGGAAGTGGCTGTGACCCCAGTTGAGCCCTCAGATGACTGCAGCCCCAGTCGACACATTGATGGCAGACTTGTGAGACCCTGAAGAAGAAGCCCCAAGCTCATCACATCTGGTTCCTAACACTGGGAAACTGTGAGGTGATACATGTTTGTGGTTTTCAATCACTAAGTTTCGATGTAACGTGTTACACAGCAATCAATAACTAATACAAACTACAGAAGTCATAATGTGGCAAGATTGAAAAAGAAAGGAGGAAAGACGGCTTTACTAAACAATATTAGCAATGAACAGTGAGATATAAACACAGATAGAACAGAGATTTTAAAATCAAAAGAAGATATTATAACCAATTTTGCCAAGAAATTCAAAGCTTAAATAAAATAAACAATATTCTGTTAAAAATTAAGCTAATCAAAACTCACTCAAGAAACAATAGAATACCCAAATAACCCAATAACCACAAAGAAAATGAATCACTTTAAAGATGGACCCCCTGCAAAAATGCAGATGGTTTAAAGAAAAGTTCTGTCAAATATTTAAAGAGCAGGTAATCCAAATCTTATAAAAGTGTTTCAGGTAATTAAGAAGTAGGAAAGCTACCCAAATAATCTTGAGACATCAAACTCAGATGTTACAATGAAAAATTTTAAGATACAGACTAGTCATATTTAGAAACAGATTATCAAATAAAATATCAGCAAACCAAATCCATCAATATGTATAAAAATAATTACACCAAATTAGGTTAATTTCAGGGATGTAAAGATGATTTATCATTAGAAAATATATTAACATTTAACACATTAAAAATCAATGGAGGGGCTTCCCTGGTGGTGCAGTGGTTAAGAATCCACCTGCCAATGCCGGGGACACAGGTTCAAGCCCTGGTCCGAGAAGATCCCACATGCCGCGGAGCAACTAAGCCCCTGTGCCACAACTACTGAGCCTGCACTCTAGAGCCCGCGAGCCACAACTACTGAAGCCTGTGTGCCTAGAGCCCGTGCTCTGCAACAAGGGAAGCCACCGCAAAGAGAAGCCCACACACCACAGCGAAGAGTAACCCCCACTCGTCACAACTAGAGAAAGCCCGCGCACAGCAACAAAGACCCAATGCAGCCAAAAATAAATAAATTTTTTTAAAAAGCAGTGGCACTTTTTCATTGAATCATTGCAATAAATACAAGAAAAATATTTGGTAAAATCTGGTAAAAAATTAATTTTTCATCGGGGTGAAATTGACACAACATAAAATTCAATTATTTTAAACTGGACAATTCAGTAGCTTCTAGTACATTCACAGTGTTATGCTACCATCACTACTATATAATTCCAGACCA
This sequence comes from Mesoplodon bidens, assembly GCF_964165515.1. Lineage (NCBI taxonomy): Eukaryota > Metazoa > Chordata > Mammalia > Artiodactyla > Ziphiidae > Mesoplodon > Mesoplodon bidens. The sequence goes on along the minus strand of NC_138176.1, from coordinate 106,738,437 downwards.
TTTTCATCAACCCCCAAAGAAACCCTGTGTCCATTTAGCAGTCACTCCCTATTTCCCCCTCCCCTCAGACCCTGACAACCATTAAGCTGCAGATTAACATCCCCATGAATTTGCCTATAATTACATTTAAATTGCATCATGCAATATATAGATTTTTGTGTCTGATTTATTTCACTTAGTGTAATGTTTTCAAGGTTCATCCATGTTGTAGCATGTATCAGTACATCATTCCTTTTTATGGCTGGATAAAATTGCATTGTATAGATATACATTTTGTTAGTCCATTCATCAGTTGATAGACATTTGAGTGGTTTCCACTTTTTTGCCTGCCTTTTTATCAGAGAGGTCAATCCACTTATATTTAGTGTAATTACTGATGAAGAGGGACTTACTTCTGCCATTTTGCTACTTATTTTGTATTTGTCTTACATATTTTTTGTTCCCGGAAAAAATATACATATATTTGTTAATTTCTTAGTGGTGGTTCTCTGGATTACAAGTAATATCTTAATTTATAATAATCTCATCTGAATTAATACACACTTAGTTTCAGTAGTTTAAAAACTTTGCTCCTATTTAGTTCCATCCCCACCCCCTTCTGTTGTTTTTGTCACAAATCACACTTTTATACATTGTACGCCCATCGATATCATTTATAGTTATTGTTTTATGTAACCGTCTTTTAAATCAATAGGAAATAAAAGTGGACTTAGAAACCAAAGCACAATGATACTGGCTTTTATATTTACCCGTGCTCTTTACTTCTTTGTATGGATTTGAGTTACTGTCTAGTGTCCTTTCATTTCAACCTGAAGGAGTCTCTTTAGCATTTCTTGCAGGGCAGGTCTACTAGTGACAGATTCTCCCAGTTTTTGTTTATGTGAGAATGTCTTAATTTCTTCTTAAATTTTGAAGGATAGTTCTGTGGGTGTTGAATTCTTGGTTGATAGATACGTTGAATGTATCTATCATCCCACTGCCTCCTGGCCTCCATGATCTCTGACGAGAAATCAGCTGTTATTATTATAGACGTTCCCTCATATGAGTCAGGATTCTCACTTTGTATTTGGTTTTCAGCAGTTTGATTATTATGTGTCTTAATGTGGATCACTTTGAGTTTATCCTACTTGGAATTTGTTAAGCTTCTTGGATGAGTACATTCATTATTTTCATCATATTTGGAAAGATTTTGGCCATTGTTTCTTCAAATATTCTTTCTGCCCCTTTCCCTCTATCTTCTCCTTCTGTGACTCCCATTATGCATATGTTGGTTCACTTGATGGTATTCCACAAGTCTCAGGCTCTTTTCATTATTCCTTTTTCTTTCTGCTTCTCAGATGGTCTAATGCCTATTGACTTATTTTCAAGTATACTGAGTCTTTTGTCTGCTCAAATCTTCTGTTGAAACACCTCTAGTGAATTTTTCCTTTCAGTTACTGTACTGTTCAACACCAGAATTACTATTTGGTTCATTTTGATCATTTCTATATTTTTACTGATAGTCTCCATTTGGTTAGACACTGTTCTCATGGTTTCCTTTGGTTATTTGTACGTTTCTTTAGCTCTTTGAGCATATTTAAATAGTATATTTAAAGCCTTTGTATAATAAGTCTAATGTCTAAGCTTTCTCAGGGGCAGCTTCTGTATATTTATTTTGTATGATCCATACTCTCTCATTTCTTTGCATACCTCATAACAATTTTTGCTGTTGGAAACTGGACATTTTGAATATTATAATGTGGTAACTTTGGAAATCAGATTCTCCTCCTTCTCCAGGATTTGTTGTCATGTCTTGTGGTTACTGTTGTTTTCTTTAGTGACTTTTCTGAACTAAATTTGTAAAGTCTGTGTCCTTTGTCATGTGGCCACTGAAATCTCTGGTCAGTTAGCTTCATAGTTAGTTAGTGATTTGACAAAGACTTTTTTTAAAAGCCTGGAACAAAAAAAACAGATAAGTAACAGAAACACCAAAAATCCTCCCAGTCTTTGCAGAGGGGCTGTGTGTGTGAGCTCAGTGCCTTCATCTCTCACCCAAGGAGCTGACAGCTCTGCCTTAACCTTCACTTCCATTTACATGGAGCCCAAAGGTCACACAGAGGTGAGTGATTAGGGCCTCTCAAGTCTTTTCTGAGGATGTGCCCAGCCCTGGCTATGCACATGCATGCACCTCTAGATTCCCAAGGATATGTGGGAGGTTTTCAAAACCTTATTCCCCAAAGTACCTCACTGCCCAGCTTTTCCTCCCAAGCTTTTTAGTGTGTCTGTTGTTTGCCCCAGTAGCAACAGCTAATACATTTGCCTTTAAATGTTTTTGATAAATGTTTTGACAAAAATCAGCCCCTTAGGTAGCTACTTCTCCATGCTGGGACAGTTCCTAGTTAGGTAAAATAAAGGCAAGCCCCTTGCAACAGTCCTTCAGGGAACCACCAGAAGGTCAAAACAAAGAACCACAGTTCCTTGGGAAGAAGGTCCACTCTGCTGCCTCTGGCACCAGACACCCACACCTGGCACATGGGCTACCATTGTCAAGACTGCCAAGCCAAACCAAGCCAGGGATGGGGGCGGTAGGCCAAGGGTGAGAAAAATGACACAAAGCCCTCATGCTGAGAGTGAGCTGCCTTTTTCCTTATTATCCATTCACCTTGTTTCTTTAAATCTTTGACTGTATTCCAGAGTTTTGATAAAGTTTATTCTGATAGTTTCCGCCAGAGTATTTGCTAGTTTTTGGAGTCCCTTACTGCACCATTTTCACTGATGTCACTCCTTAACAAACATTCTGATGAAACCCTGTGAGAAAACTATGAGTAGCTGGGGAATTCCTTAACTTGATAAAGAGTATTAACCACAAGTCAACTGCAAGCATTGTAAGCAATGGTGTGGCAATGGTTACACAACAATGTGAGTGTTCTTTTTTTCTTTTTAAATTTATTTATTTATTTTTGGCTGCATTGGGTCCTCGTTGCTGCACACGGGCTTTCTCTAGTTGTGGCGAGCGGGAGCTACTCTTTGTTGCGGTGTGTGGACTTCTCATTGTGGTGGCTTCTCTTGTTGCAGAGCACGAGCTCTAGGCATGCAGGCTTCAGTAGCTGTGGCTCGCGGGCTCTAGAGCGCAGGCTCAGTAGTTGTGGTGCACGGGCCTAGTTGCTCCGAGGCATGCGGGATCTTCCCGGACCAGGGATCGAACCCGTGTCCCCTGCATTGGCAGGCGGATTCTTTTTTTTTTTTTTTTTTTTTTTTTGTGGTACGCGGGCTTCTCACTGTTGTGGCCTCTCCCGTTGCGGAGCACAGGCTCCAGACGCGCAGGCTCAGCGGCCATGGCTCACGGGCCCAGTTGCTCCGCGGCATGTGGGATCCTCCTGGACCGGGGCACGAACCCGTGTCCCCTGCATTGGCCGGCGGACTCTCAACCACTGCGCCACCAGGGAAGCCCCGGCAGGCGGATTCTTTACCACTGGGCCCCCAGGGAAGTCCCAGCCTAATTGTTATTGGAAAATGATAAAGGACATTGTGCACTTGAAGATAGTGTGGGGCTAGTGATGGGAGAGCTGAAGGGTGAAGGAGGCAGTCCCTGTGGCTGCACGGGGAGCTGCCTGGAGAGTCCCTCTGGACAGAGGCCGTGGCCCTTGTGCAAGGAGACAGCTGGCCGCAGGTAACCCAGCTGCCCCCTAACCTGATGCCCTGCCTGGATCCTCAGGGTCCAACTCAGCCAAGTGCATGGGCCATGGGGTCTTCCCGGGGCTGGGGGCACGGTGAGGAAGGGGAGAAGGGGTGCTGTCTGATGCATCTCCTTAGTCATCTGACACCAAATCACAACCCCACAAAGGGTCACACAAGCCCGGGGCAGACTCAGCCAGTGCCAAAAAGAAGACAGAGCAAAGCCAGAGCCACCCTCCCCCAAACCCTCCACCAAGGACCGAAAGCCCTAATGGTTGCTTGTTTCTTCTCTCTGTTAACCAAGAACAAAGACCTGGTTGTAATAAATAGGCGCTTATTTGGAGTTTGTTAGGACCACAGCCCAGATCCAAGCACTGGAATTGTGTTCCACCAGCCTACAAGATGGAGGGCTTAGAAAGGGGACACATGGCCTGGTGACATAAATTGCTTTTCAAGAATCAGGATTGGAGCTGGAAGAAGTTAAGCGAGAATGGATTGGGGAACTTTGAAGTTACAAGGTTGCAGCCGGCAGCTGCTTGCAGATGTTGTTTTGAAAAGGGCTGGTGGAGGACTTCCCTGTGCAGTGGTTAAGAATCCGCCTGCCAATGCAGGGGACACGGATTTGAGCCCTGGTCTGGGAAGATCCCACATTCCGTGGAGCAACTCAGCCCTTGAGCCACAGCTACTGAGACCGCGTGCCCCAGCTACTGAAGCCCACGTACCTAGAGCCCGTGCTCTGCAACAAGAGAAGCCACTGCAATGAGAAGCCCCCACACCTCAACGTAGAGTAGCCCCCGCTCACTGCAACCAGAGAAAACCCACGTGCAGCAACAAAGACCCAACGCAGCCATAAATAAATAAATAAATAAGAAAAGGGCGGGCTTCCCTGGTGGCGCAGTGGTTGAGAGTCCGCCTGCCGATGCAGGGGACATGGGTTCGTGCCCCGGTCTGGGAAGATCCCACATGCCTCAGAGCGGCTGTGCCCGTGAGCCATGGCCGCTGAGCCTGCGTGTCCGGAGCCTGTGCTCCACAACGGGAGAGGCCACAACAGTGAGAGGCCCGCGTACCGCAAAAAAAAAAAAAAAAAGAAAAGAAAAAGAAAAGGGCTGGTGGAGTTTGATACAGTTCAGAGAAAATCCAAGTTCTCAGTTATGCAGGAAGTGTCTGAAACCACATCCACACTGGCCACCTGGCTCCATTTTGGATGCCTGAAACACAGCTACTCCATTTTGATTTTTTAAAAAAAATCATCCTAAATATGTCATTACGTCCCACCCCTCCTTCCCCTTTGCCTCCCTCCTGCCCTCCCTCCCTCTGTGACAGGAGTTTGGGGTGTAAGAGCACCCCAGCACTGCGGCTCTGGTGACACAGTTTAGCAATCTCTTGGACGATCCTGCCTGCAGGGTGGAGGTCAAACCGTGAGCAAGAGAGAGAAGCATCACCACGGCAGCAACTAATGTCTCCACCAGGAGGACAAATCCGAACAGCTCAGCAGAGGTACTTTAGGCCATCTATGAAAGGAAAGACTGCATTTCATTCTTTGGGTTGTGTTTGCAGGAAAGGGGCCGTGGCAGCCTGAGGCGAGGACTCCCTTCTCAGAGCCCGGCCGATTCGCGATGCCAGTGCTCCTTCACCAGCACAGGCACGCCAGGAACGCCCTCAGACCCGGCTGGAAGCAGAGAGCCGGTTCTCCCTGGGTCGGGCAGCACCGTGGCCCCCAGGCCTGGCTCGGCTCAGGATCTCCGGGCCCAGGAGTCGTGGAGAGCAGGTGGTGGTGAAACCAAACCCTCATACAAAGAACCAAAGGCAAAGAGTTGTCAAGTCGCGGCTGCAGAACAGGCCGCGGATGCCCCGAAGCTGGCAAATGAGAAAGAGCAAACCACACGAGGGGGTGGAGGGGGGACGACACAAAGGAAGGGGGGTGCAGGCTCCAGGTAGCACAGAAGGCCCTTGCTCACAACCACCTATGGCAGAAACTCGTCTGTAAGAAAAGTCCAGAATGATTGGTGTGCTTTGAACTGTGTCTCCCCCAAAAGACATGCTCAAGCCCCAGTGCCCGGGCCTGCGGAGGCAACCTTGTTTGGAAACAAGGTCTTTGCAGATGTCATCAAGGTAAAATGAGGTCGTTGGGTGGGCCTTGATCCAACCTGACAAGTGTCCTTATAAGAAGGGGGAAATTCAGACACAGACACACAGAGAAGCCCATGTGACGATGGGGGCAGAGATGGGAGGGGTGTGGCCACAAGCTGGGAATGCCATGCCCTGCTGGGCACCCCGGAAGCCGGAAGGGGCAGGAAGGACTTTCCCCAGGAGCCTCCGAGGGAGCATGACCCTCTTGACCTTGACTTGTGGCCTCCTGGACTGAGAAGGCACGCCCGCGCTGTGGGGCTTTGCTGCGGGGCTTTGCTGCAGGAAGCTGACAGAGACCTCAACCTCCTATTGGCTTTCATCATCTTTTTTCTTAATTTCAAAACAAATATCTCTGGTAGTAAAAAACCCACATCTGACTTTCAGAAGTCCGTTCCATTTCCCTTGCTTCTTTTCCTTCTGTTAAATTGATGGAAAACGAAAATGAACACTATTAAAATAGCACCTGCCTTACCGCTGTGCTATGATGGAGTTGCTTCTGTTTTTATCTGTCCCCCCATCCCTCCGTTTCTCAGCATCTCTCGCCCCCTGAATGTGTGCTCAAGTGGCATCGAAAAGGATGGTCACCAGATGGTCTGCTGAGAGATGGATGGCAGGATAGGGACTGGTTTGTTGCTTTTACAAGTTTTGTACTTTTCTCTGTTTCCTGGGTTGCTATCGTAAGATTGTATTATTTTTATTAAGAACAATACTGCTTAAGCAGATTTTAAAAACTCGAACAGACTTGGGAGCTACACGTATGGAACATGATACTGGGAAGTACAGTAGGTCATTTGGGAGCCAGCCCCCACGGAAGCCCCTCTTTCTCCCTGGTAAGTGTTATTTTGTAACATTTCTTTGTTTCAAGAATCTTGAGAGAAAACCACCTTTACCTGGTGTACTGGTTTCCTAGTGTAACCGAGCAGGATCCTGCAGGGCCTTCCTGGGGTGGTGTGTGTGTGGGGGTATCCCCCGCCTCTTTTTTGTAGAAAAGCTTTAGCCTCCTAGGACTTCCCTGAGTTCCAGAGAGCAAATTTAATCAGAGAAGTGAGAAATTTCAGAAACAAAGGAAAACAGCCAAGCAAGGCAAAATCATAATAGTTTAGCCATAAAACAAAGTCAAGGACCTCTAGTTCCTCCTCAAGAGCCATGTCCTTGAGATGTTCTGCAGATACTGAGACCCCCACCAGGTGGAAGAAGTTATGCATGCTGCCCACCAGCAAGAAGACCCCAGACCAGGTGGAGCGAGGAAACTGATCACTGAGATTCCCGAAACATCACCCAGTTACCTCACCACCAGCCAATCAGAGAATTGTACACAAGCTGATCAGGCACCCTGCAACCCACACCCCTCACCTTGCCTTTAAAACCTCTTCCCTGAAAGCCACTGCGGAGTTTGGGTCTTTTGAGAACGAGCTGCCTGTTCTCCTTGCTGGGCCCCATGCTGGGCACCTTGCAATAAATGCTATACTTTCCTTCACCACAACTGGATGCCAGTAGATTGGCTTTACTGCACACGAGCTAGAGGACCCAAGTTTGCTTCTGTAAGTCTAGGGCCACCATAACAAAGTACCCACAGACCAGGTGGCTTAAGAAAATAGAAATTGGGATTTCCCTGGTGGTCCAGTGGGTAAGACTGCACATTCCTAATGCAGGGGGCCCGGGTTCGATCCCTGGTAGGGGAACTAGATCCCACATGCATGCCGCAACAAAGAGTCTGCATGTCACAGCTAAGGAGTTCATGTGCCACAACTAAGAGCCCGCGTGCTGCAACTAAGGAGTCCACAACTAGGACCCGGAGAAGCCAAAATAAATAAATAAATAATTTTTAAAAAGAAGAAGAGGAAAACAGAAACGTGTTGTCCTGCAGTTATGGAGGACAGAAGCCTGAGATCAAGGTGTCTGCAGGGCCGCCCTCCCTCATGCTCCCGGGTGGGACCCTTGCTGCTCCCTCCAGCTTGAGAGCCTTAGGGGCTCCTTGGCTCGAAGCTGCAGCCTCCAATCTCTGCCCCCATTGCTACATGGCGTCCTCTCTCGTCTTCCTGTAAGGACACCAGTCATATGTCCTTCCTGTAAGGACACTAAAGGCCCACCCTATTCTCGTGTGACTGCATCTTAACTAATTGTATCTTCAACCACCCTATCTCCAATTAAGGTCACTTTCTGAGTTCCTGGAGGTTAGAATGCCCACATATCTTATTGCTGGGTACAATTCAAGCCCCAATACCTAGGTGGGGTCACATATGTCAGACAGCCTTCTTGCTTCCTCAGCTATAACCCGTCTTCCTCCAGAGCTGCCCATCAGAGCTGGTGGAGGTGAGCATAGGCCCCCAGCCTGCAATGCTTGGTGTGGAAAAAGCTAAGGGCAGGCACTGACCAGGTGACCCAATCGCTGCTCAGCCTCAGCCCTACAGGACATCCAGTGCGGTCCACTCCTTGTGGGCGCCTTCTGTGTTAAAGGGAGTGCCCACGTGACCTTTGCTCACGTGCCCCTTCTGTGCTGATATCATCTACAGTGATTATCATTATTAAAGTCAAACTCATTATTATTAAAAGCATAGATAATTGTTTAAAAACTTATTTTAAAAATGCTCCAGGGCTTCCCTGGTGGCGCAGTGGTTGAGAGTCCGCCTGCCAATGCAGGGGACACGGGTTCGTGCCCCGGTTCGGGAAGATCCCACATGCTGTGGAGCGGCTGGGCCCGTGAGCCATGGCCGCTGAGCCTGGCGTCCGGAGCCTGTGCTCCACAAGGGGAGAGGCCACAACAGTGAGAGGCCCACATACAGCCAAAAAAAAAAAAAAAGCTATAAAAAAAAAAAATGCTCCAGCTCACCATTGTACCCTTAAACTCAACTGTAAACTTCAGTAATTTCTTTGCTCACCATCTCTCCTTGTATCCCAGATTCGGTTTTCTTCTTGCTTTAGCAGTTCTTTCAGAGAGCATGAGCATAAACTTTTGGAACCCTTATGTCAGGAAATAAGTCACCTCCCAGTCACTCTTCAATGGTCATTTAGCTGGGTATAGAATTCTAGCTTCATGTTCTTTTCCTGAGCTCTTGGAGATACTGTTCAGTGTCTAAGGATGGATAGTAGCTAAGCAGCTACTATCTAAGGTAGCTAAGGAGAAGTCTGCTGTTGATGAGACACCTGTTCATTTGTGGGCAATGCAACTTTGATGTCTAGTGGCTTTTTTGATGGAATATGTAACCTCAATTCATTCATTTAAGAACATTTACCGGGCATCTACTGTGTGCTGGGACTGCTCCAGGTGCTGGGCACGTAGCTGCAAACGAGAAAGACAAAGCCCTGCTCATGGAACTGCCAGGCCATGGGGAACAGACAGTGGGCCAAACCAATAGCCCATATAATGCCAGGTGGTGACAATGGCTAGGAAGGAAAAACAGGAGGGAGAGGTTCCAGAAGGAGATCAGGTGGTGCAGAAATGTCCCTCCGAGGAAAGCCCTTGATGAAGCGAGCGGCAGAGCTTGCAGGAGCTGATGGAGCTCGTGGAGGAGGGCTCACGGCACCACGTGGGGTGAGAGCCCGCTCCCGCTCCCTTTGCTCTATTGCGATTTGTCCCGCACAGTCAGCAGGCCCTTCCAAGCTGATGACGTTGGTTTGAGAAGTTCAGAGGAGCCTGCTCCTTTGGGTCCTGACCCTCCATGCCGCCCAGCCCCCAGCAGTGTGCCTGGAGTGTAGATGATGGCACCACTTTGGTTTGTCTTTCTTACTTTCCACCTCTTTATCCCCACATCCTAGAAAAATTTCTCAGTGTGATTGTCCAGGTAACTGCTCTGGCCTGCAGCTACATCTTCCAATCAGCCCAGCTTAAAAGAAAATAATCTCCATATGTAATGGATTCTTCACCATGCCAAGCTGCTCTTACCTTGCAGACATAACTCCTCCTGCACAGTGTTTGGGGCATGCGGGTTGAGTGGGATGCCGGGTAGCACCCAGATAACTGGCCCTTGTGGCACGGGTGCTCCCACGACCCCAAGGGTCCCCAGCCGCTGCATTCTGACCATCCCTCCAACCCTGGCTCCTTCTGGCCCCCTGAAGGCAGATCCCCCACTGCTGGTCTCTGCTGCGGGAGGGCACACAGAGATCAGCTGACTTGGCTCTCGGTCAGTGACCCTGACCTTCCTCAGGCCCTTCCTGCTCCAGGCCCCACCTTCGCCCACCCCGGGCACAGACACCCTCTGAGCCGCCCCCGCTGTCTTGGCTGACTCATATGATTCTGGCCTTTGCCTCCTTACAGCTGTCTCCCTTTACAGTTTCGGTTGGCTTCCTGGTCTTCCTCGGAGTTGGCGCTTCACAGAAGATGGCCCATCCTGTTTCCTGACACAGTTCTTTCAGAGCGGGGGCCCAGATGGGCTGTGGAGCACAGGGCTGAGGATGCAGGGGCGCCGACCAGTGGAGAGCCAACGTCTGCAGCCTGGTGGATGGCAGATCAGGATTTGGCCAAAATAGAAGAGGGTGGAGGGGGCCTCCAGGACAGGACCTCTGGGTGCCACTGAGGTTGTTTTGGTGGAGGATAAGGGGGTCAGGGGAAGCCCTTTCTCACTGAACAAACATCGCTGCTCACCCCCAAACAGGAACTGTGGGGAAGCAGTGCGTGCGAATGGCTGTGGCCATGATTACCAGTCTGAACAGGAAGCAGACAGCCCTGGGTTCCCCGACGTCAGGCAAAGAAGTGAATCCACAGACTCAGGAGAGATGATGTCTCCAGCCCATAAAAACCTGCTGGGAGTGTTGAAGAAGCTTCCCCAGGCCGCTTAAATCCTCACTTTCCCATTTCAAGCTTAGATTGTTAAGCGAGATAAGATCTGAGCCTTCTGTGCAGTAGTGAGTACCAGTGGGTACCAATGTCACCAAAAAGGATACCTACAATACAGGGAGCGCTGATGATGCCAAAATCTCCAAAGAAAGGCCTTGGAGGGGTGTGGCCACCAGTGAGCAGTGGGGTTTAGGAGAGGGTATCTGCCGTGGGTGGACTTAAGGGTCCAGGGCTGATGCGGATGTAGCCAACCCTAGGGCCCACCTTCAACAGATGAGCCAAGGTCCACGAGCCTCTCACACCAGAGCCCACATCAAATGAAACCCTTGGAAAGCGCTCTCCTCTGTATGTTCCCCACTTGGCCATGAGGTCTTTAAACTGTTACTTCCGATCTCTCCTCAACTCCTAGGTTTTGCTCAGATAAACTTCCACTTTCTTGTCCAGATTATCATTAGACATTTTTGACAGCACATTGATATCTGTTTTCTTCTTTTTTTTAAACTTTATTTATTTACTTATTTATTGGCTGTGTTGGGTCTTAGCTGCAGCATGCAGGATCTTTCGTTGCTGTGCGCGGGCTTCTCTCTAGTTGTGGTACGTGGGCTCCAGAGCACGTGGGCTCTGTAGTTGTGACACGTGGGCTCTCTAGTTGTGGCGTGTGGACTTAGTTGCCCCACAGCATGTGGGATCTTGGTTCCCCGAGCAGGGATCGAACCGGTGTCCCCTGCATTGCAAGACCGATTCTTAACCACTGGACCACCAGGGAAATCCCCAGACGTCCATTTTCTTGAGTCATACGGAGAACTGCTGTCAGCAGGAGGCTGTGGAACATGGATTCCAGGGCTCAATGCCAGGTTTGGTTCTTGAGCCGCTACTCACCAGCAGGGCTCCCATGGCGAGGAGTTCATCTTCTCTGAGCCTGCTTTTCCTCACTTGGCAAATGTAGACTGGATAGCACCTTCCTCATGGGCAGCTGGAAATTAAGAGAATTGATGTAAACTGGAGACCATGCTCTGCCTTCCTCAGGGATTTTGAGAGGTGGGATAGTGTTGATTTAAACTGAGGTTATGATATGCCTTCTTCATGGGTGATTGGGAGGATGAAATCAGTTGATGAGAAATGGAGATTATGACAATCTCTTTCCCACAGATAATTGGGAGAGTAAAGCGGATTGATGGAAAATGGGAAGATTACCATGGCTTCCCACGGGGGGAACGGGGGGAATGGGAGGAGGAAATGGTTGATGGAAAGATGAGATTATTACGTGCATTTTCTGTGAGTGCTTGGGTGGAAGAAATAGGTTGATGGGTAACTGAGATTGTGGTATACCTGCCCTGTGTGAGGGTAGCAGGTTAAACTAGATGGATGGGATGATGGAATTATATATCTTGCTGTCTGGGAGGTTGGGAAGATGACACATGTGGATGGAAAGTGGAGATTATGACATACCTCTTCAAAGGTTTTTGTTGTTATTTTTTGTTTGTTTGTTTGTTTTTGGCTGCTCTATGCTACATGCAGCATGCGGGATCTTAGTTCTCTGACCAGGGATGGAACCCGTGCCCCCTGCAGTGGAAGCGCGGAGTCCTAACCACTGGACCACCAGGGACATCTCCTCTTCAAAGGTTGTTGGGAGGATAAAGAGGGTTGAGAGAATATGGGTATTTGACAAGGCCTTCTTTTGGTTGGTTGGAAGGTTAAAGTGGGTTGATGGGAAATGGAGCACCTCACAAACTCTTCCCCAGGGGGGCTGGGTGGAATTGTTGATGGAAAATGGAGGTTATGACAACGCGTGTTATGCTGCTTTCCTCTTGGGTGAATGAGATGGTGGGGGGGGGGGTTGAAGGAAAATGGAGGTTATGACCCCTGCCTCTCCCCATACAGCCAGGGAGTGGCAGTAGTGAACAGAATGTGGTGAGTTGACCCCACAAGGCCCTTAGTGGGGTCTACACGTGACCGGATCGACGTGCTCAGAAGGCACAGCATTGGGAGGACAGGAAGGAGGACTGCCTGCACTGGGCTGTGAAATACCAGCAGTGGCATTTACAGGGCAGACGTGGAGACGGCTTCATACCAAGGAGAGCCTCACCTGTGCCCTGAATGATTGGCCCTTGAGGCTGCCCCTCTTGTGCCTTTGGCTGGTCCCAGCTGAATCCCAGGGCTTGTACCCAACCCCTCCAGTGCTGCCCAGTGACCCTCGCCAGTCTGTCCCCTAGGGTGCACCCACACCAGCAGCATTTGAGTCCACCTACCAATCCCTGCTGTCTCCCCCACCCACTGGCTAGCTGTGGACAAGCCGACTGGGGTAGACCTCAGACCCCTCATGGTTCCCCTGGGTCTGCATATCCTTGGACTGTGCCTATGGCTTGTGCCACTCGGGAACCTCTTCCTTTCTACTTTATCCTCTCCACTTGCCCTCAGTCATCTCTGCCCACATCAAATTTTGCTGATTAGGAAGTGGAATTAGCACAAGAAATGTTTAATAAGATATTTAGATTATTCTGGGAATGAAATGGATCAGCCAGAGTGCCTTCAATTTCATGTAACAGAATATTTAGCTTCAGTGCAGGTGGTTATGAGCTCACCAACAAGGAGTCCAGAGTCAGGAAACACCAGGGTTGATTAATTCATCTGGTCAGCAAGGGCAGGTCTTTGCACCAGCTCCTCTGGGATTCTCTTTACCTCTTTCCTCATGGTCTCACTTTGACTACTACAGCTCCTAACATCACACATTCACCCTACCAGGTCAAAGGCAAAATGCGATGACTGATTTCTACCACCTGCCTTTCTTTAGTTAAAGAAATAAAACTTTCCCAAACACCACCTGCTTCCTAATCAGTCACTCTCTTAGGCCCTAGTGGCCAGAACTGTGTCAAATGTCCTCCCCACCCCCAACCCATCCTAGCAAAGAGGAAGGGGAGGAGCATGACTGGTTTCCTCTGGTCATGATTCATTCCCTGGGGATGGGCCTACTTTCTGTGAGCCCACTGCATCAGGGGACCAGAACAATTTACATTTTATTTATTAGTATTTATTGTATTTGGCACAGAAGAAATGGCTGCTAGGGAAAATACCAGCAATGTTCACAAAAGGAGGCAAGGAGGTCAACGACCAAAAGTCCAGGTATAGAACAGATGGTCCTTGTGGATGTAGAAGTTACCAAAAATAAAGACAGGGGTGTGGGACTTCCCTGGTGGCACAGTGGTTAAGAATCCGCCTGCCAATGCAGGGGATACAGGTTTGAGCGCTGGTCCAGGAAGATCCCATGTGCTGTGGAGCAACTAAGCCCGTGTGCCACAACTACTGAGCCCACGTGCCTAGAGCCTGTGCTCTGCAACAAGAGAAGCCACCACAATGAGAAGTCCACGCACAGCAACGAAGAGTAGCCCCCGCTCACCACAACTAGAGAAAGCCCGCGTGCAGCAACGAAGACCCGATGCAGCCAAAAAAAAAAAAAAAAAAAGGACAGGGGTGTAGTGGTGCCAGCAGCAAGTGGGGCTAAGTCTTCAATGATGACCACAATGACAAAGAAGAGACAAACAACTGTGTACCAGGCAACCGTTACGAGGCAGCTATTATGCGAGACCTCCAATGCCCGACAATTAGAGCGAGACCACTAGGCAGTTAAGGGTCCCATTAGGCTAACGGTCGGGGGAGTGGTGGTCGTCAGGTAGAGAGCGAGGTAAGAGGCAGATCCCAGCCTTCTCCCCAGGGCCCTCCAGCTCACTCAGCCTCGGGCCAGCGGGTGAGCTGGGGGTGCCCAGGAAACAGGCTGGGGGGCTATGTCCTGCAGGGCTCCAGAGCCCTCACCAAGGTTGCTCACTGGCCAGGCCCAGGCCCTGAGGCAGCAGTGAACCTCTCCCCCATCCCCGCCTCTGTGACCTAATGGCAGCGGCAGTCTGCAAGTGTTGCAGTCCATGGGACCTGGCCCTCACTGCTTAGCTTGGACTCCAAGCCGGGTGAAGGCCAACCACTGATGCACACTGAGATTCCCGTGGCCCTACCTGAGCCTGGGGACCTTACATCTAATCTTAACTGCACTTGAATCTACTCCCATAAGAGGACAAGCACCATCCCACAATCAGCCACCCAGAGTCATCCACGTAGTTGCAGGTCCCCACCTTGGATGCCCCACTGAGCAGGGGACTATCACCCACCAGCACCAAGAGCCCCTTGGATGCCCCTGGACTTGGGGGACCAAATCCCAAGGTCTCTGTTTTGGTCTCGCCCCAGGAGAAAAGGCAACCTTCACATCCAACTGAGCGTGCCCCCGGACCTCCGCCCACCACCATCCAAGCTGTGTGCAGGCAAGCCCCGACTCAGACAAGGGCCGCCTGGGATGAGCAGAGGCCCACAGACCCCCATCTACCTGTAGCCCGTAAAGCTGGCGTCCCTGCTGAGAACTCCCTTGTCAGCAAACAGCCACAGCCAAACCACAGTCGGAGCCCCCCGCAGCCCATCCACCTGCAAACGCTCCATCCAGTCCTCTGCACCTGACCATGCATCTGGTGGGGGGCAGCCCCCAGCCTGCCCTCAGAAAGCCACATGTGCTGGCCCACAAGGCTTTGTTTCCAAGGTGGACCCCTCACTCGGCCAAGGGAAACCAGCCCGCATGGAGAGCCACCTGCACCCCCATGCCCCTGCAGACCTTCCATCCAGACCTTCCAACTTTGACCCTTCACATGGCAAAGGGAAGCCGCCAGCCCCCGCTCCCCCTCCTACAGGGCCCCACCCACGTGTGCGTGGGGAATCCAGCCCTGAGCTGTCCCTTGATGTTCCCCGAGTCCTCTTGTGCCTGTGGCCCTTGGCACCTCTGGCTGGAAGGGGCTACTACCTGGTAGAAGAGAAATGCCTCATCCCACTCACCATGCACCCCACCACTGCACGGCCCTCCCAGAAGCAGTGCCCTGAAGTTGCAGGGGGTGAGGAGAGCGGCCTTGGACACCTCCCATTGCTGCCAGGGGACCGTGGCCCTGACCGGCTCCCTGACTCTGGGCCCCAACCACCAGAAAGGGGAGGACCGGCCCTGGCAGCCCCTCCCACCCAACAGCAGTTCAGTTGCTCTGTGAGACTGGCGGGAAGCAGGAAGTGGGGCAGGGAGAGCGACCTGGACCCAAAGAAGTGGGGCCTCCTGACCCAGACAGGAGAAATCCAAGGCCACCAGCGCAGGCGGGACTCGGCCTTCCGTGGCCGGGGCTCAGACTCAGAAACGTCAGTGCCTCATGGCCGGTGCTTGGAGCTGTGCATGGTGTGGTCCCCCGGAAGGGTCACCATGCCGAGGTGCTGATGGGCCCCTGGCCTGGAGACCTTTGGCCTGGGATCAGATTCAAGCCACTCTTCTGGTGGTATATCACCTGGGGAGTCTTCGTCTTCTGGGGAGGGCTTAGAACAGGACAAGACAGAAGAGCTGTCCGCAGGCAGGAAACTCGTGGATAAAGCTTTGGAGGAATTTGACAGAAAGCTTAAATTTATGAAGACAGTTTTTCACAGAAAGAGGGAAATTAATAAAAATCTATCCAAGAAAGTGTCTGAACTGAAGGAATTGCTCGGAATGTCTGAAGAAAACCAAAGGAGGAAAAATCTATTTCACCTGTCACAGAAGGACACCATTTAAAGAACTTGCCAGAAGAACAGGCGTCCCTGGACGTGGCTGGAGATGAGGGAGCCTGCGAGCACATCCCAGGGAGAGCCGCGGGCCCTGAGCGCAGAGGGGCCCTTGGCTGAGCTCCTCCAGGTCAAGGACAGGTTCTCCCGCCTGGAAGGGGAGGGGGAGGCATTACAAGAACAGGCTGAGCGTTGGGGTGGGAAGGAGGCCCAGGTCCGAGATCTGGAGAGCTTCTTCCTCAAGATGCAGAGCTTCCTGGAAGCTTTTGCACCAGGGAGGTTTTCACGGTACGAAGGCCTGGCACCCTTGTGCACCCCACCCTGGGAGGGGGGCCTAGAAGGGGGGTAGAGGTGCTTCACCACGTATAGGAGTTTTGAATAAACCGCATTGGAAGGTGACCGAAGTGTTCCTGGTGATGGGGACACCAGGGGTCACGGTTGCTCCCCACACACACGTGTGCTCACAGCCTCCAGCTGGTTGGGTCCCAACTGGGTCTGAACTGCAGACCCACCAACACGCAAAGCCAGCGCCGGGCCAGGCGCTGTTCTGAGGGGAAGCAAACCAAGCAGAGGGCCCATACCCAGGTATTCCAACAAAGACCGTTTCTGGCCCAAGGCCTCCCAGCCAGTTTGTGGCAAAACTTGGGTTTGGACCTTGGCGTTACGGCAGCAGGTTCCGATCTGATGCAGGCCTCTGATGAGCAAATGTGAGGGGTGAGACCAGGGTGGAGAGAGGCCAGGGGCGTTGGGTGAGGAGTGTGGGGTGAGGGCAGCAGGTGGGAGACTGGAGAGGGGGCTGGCCTGGTGGGCTGCGTGCGCGGAGCCAGGGAGGCGCTGCGGGATGGGGGGCAGGTGGGAACAGGTGCATCTGGGGGATGAGGGAGGTGGTTGCTTCCATGAGGCAGAGCTGAGAATGAGTTGGATGCCAGGGCTGCGGGGAGCTCAGGTGAGCCGGGGCGCAGGGCAGTGCTGCTCGCTCCCTCTCTCCCCACCTCGGCCACAGGCTGCAGCCCAGCACCTGCACTGCCCAGAACCCTCTTACTTCCTCACTGCTGCTCACCGCCACCCCTCACCTCGGGGCTCGGGGCGCACAGGGAAGCTTTGAGCTCCAGGGAGCCGGGCTGGGACAGCTGGCTTGAGGGAATGTTGACAGATGTGGCATTAGAACATACGTATATGTTCTGAAATATGTATAGGTTCACAGGAGGGTGCAGATAGGGCCAAAAGGTCCCGGGCACACTTCACCCATTTTGCCCCGGTGGTGACATCTTACATCATCATAAGACAACATTCCCTAGGAAGCCGGTGTCAGTGTGGTGTGCGCATAGGGTTCTGTCCTTCTGTCGCCCTGCCCGCGGCAGCCCCCCAGCCGCTCTCCATCTTGGGAGCTTTGTCATCTCGATAGTGTGACCTGAATGGACTCATACAGCCATGACCTTTTGAGATATTGGTCGGGCTTCTGTTTAGCTTTTTAAGAACCTGTCAAGCTGTCTTAGCAGTGTGTCTTACCACTCACGTTCCCACCAGCCGTCTGAGACCTGCATTCCTTCCAGTCTGTTGTCTTCTAGCAGGTGGGTAGTGGTGTCCTTCAGGTTTTCCTTTGCATTTCCCTTGGGGCTAGTGATACTGAACATTTTTTCATGTGCTTATTTGCCACCTGTATGTTCTCTTTGGTGAACGTCTGTTCATGTCTTTTGCCCATTTTCTATTTGGGTAGCTTGCGTTTTTTACCGTTGAGTTTGAGAGTTCCTTTGTCAGATGTGCGGTTTGCAAGTATGTCCTCCTAGTCTGTACCTTGTCTTTTCATCCTAACAGGATCTTTAGTAGAGAAAAAAGTTTTAATTTTGCTAAAGTCCAATTTAGCAAGTGTTTTATTTTATGGATTGTGCTTTTAGTGTCACGTCTGAGGTCCTGAAGATTTTCTCCTGTGCTTCCGATAGTTTTATAGTTTTACATCTTACTTTTAAATCTATGCTGTGATCAATTTGTGTCCACTTTTGTATAAGGGGTGACGCTTAGGTCGTGGTATTTTTGTTCATTTGTTTTGTCCTTGTTTCGTGGCCTGTGGAGGTCTAGTTGCTCTGGTACCGTTTGTTGCAAAGACCATCCTTCTATGTTAAATCGACTTTTCACCTTTGTCAAAAATCAGCCACGTGAGTGTGGTCTACTTCTGGGTCCTCTGTTCGGCTTGTTGGTCCTGGGTCTTTGCCTCGAACCATACCAGTCTTGAGATGGAGTGTACTGACTTCATTCTCCCATTTTGTTCCATTTCAAGTTGTTTTGGCTGTCCTAGTTCCTTTGCATTTCCATATAAACTTTAGAATAATTTTGTCAGTGTCTATAAAACTTTCTGGAATTTCCATAGGAATGTGTTAAACCAGGAGATCAGTCTGGGAGATGAGACATCTTGACTGCAGTGTGTGTCTGCATTCGGGGGGATCTTTGACCTCTTCCACCGCCCTGCCATGGGGTCCCACTGCTGCCTCGGCACCCCCACTTGTCCAGCTGCTGGAAGGACAGGGTCTTGGTGGTGCTGAGAGCAAAGTCAGAGGCTCACATACCGAGGGCCCGGCTGCCTTGGCCCTCAGCGTCCCTCCACCTTCCCGCCCCTGAGCAGAGCTGTGGGACCCCTGGAGCCCCAGGGCCTCCACGTCAGCATGGCCGGAACTCGGGCACAGCAGCTGGGGGTGTCAGGCCCTCAGAGCAGACTTGGAGATGGAGGGTGGTGGTAGCAGCTGACCTGTCCACTTGGCCCAGAGCCTCCACGCCTGGGCTCGAAGGAGCCCAGGAGCCTGTGGCGCCCTCGGGGCGCAGCAGGAGCAGAGCCCCAGGCCTGGCTTCCATGTGGAGAAGGAGTGTGGCGCTCCTCGGCCTGAGGGCTCGCCCTCCACTGAGGGGTCTCTGTGCTGGTGGCACAGGGCCTGTATGCCTGTGGCTTCCATTTATTTTCCAGAACAAATGAGTTATGACTGTGACAATCTTGGCAGCAACAGCAAAGCGTCTTGATGTATTGAATTGTCGTTTTGTGCACCAGGTTCCGACTTGCCGAGAAGGGGCTGGGAGGTCTGGTTACCCCACCGTCCTCCTGGCAACCCTCCAGGTCTCATCTGCTATGACACAGCTCACCGGGACCACACTGAAGCGTGTTCTCCAGGAAGCGTTCGTCTGAATGTGTGCTCTAAGTTCTCTGGGGTTTCTCCCTAGGAGTGGAACTCTGGGTCCCGTGTGTCACTTTCTGAGAAGCCACCAGCATGGTGTCCACAGCAGCGTTACCATTTTCATCCCTACTTGCAAAGTGGGAGGGTTCCCGCTTCTCCACACCCTCACTAACACTTGCTATTTTCTGTTTGGGGATTATTTTGTTGTTTGAAGCGGCATCTCACTGTGGTTTTTGATTTGCGTTTTCCTAGTGACTGAGGTGGGAGGTAAGACTTCTCCTTTATCCCCTTAGCTTCGCCGGACGGACACAGGGCAGATCAGCAGGAGAAAAGCAGACACATTTTATTTAATAAAATTTTATGTGTATGTGGGAGTCCTCACAGGACAATGACGCCCCGAGAGGTGGTGAGGACCAGGTGTTTATAAAGTAGGTTGAAAAAAGAGTGGCAATTGTGGGACAGAAGGGGGAATATCTGGGGGGATGGAAGGAAAATACGAAGGATTTAACGAGGTCTCCTCGCAGGGTCCTCGCTTGGCAACCCGCCTCTGGTGACGAGTGTTTCTTCTCGGTGCAGGGAGGATGTCCTCCGCGTCGAGTCTCACCTCTGCTTTCAGGAGGAAAAGGGGAGGTCAGAGCACCCTTCCTGCACCTGCTGTTTTTCAAGCGCCTTTAACACAAAATAACCAATATGCCAAAGCAGCACAGCACGGAGCGACATGTCCTGAGCCCCTGCCCTAGCAATGCTGGGCATCCTTTCACGAGTTTATCGCCATTCGTGTATGTTCTATGGGGAAATGTCTGTTCAAGTGCTTTGTCCATTTTTAAATAGGGTTGTCTGTCTTTTTGTTGTTGAGTTGCAAGAGTTCTTTTGTATTCTAGATACTAGATCTTTACCGTTACATGATTTGCAGATATCTTCTCCCATTTGCAGATATCTTCTCTGTTGGTTGTTTTCTCTCTTTCTTTCTTTCTTTTTTTGGCCAGCTGTGAGGCATGCAGGATCTTAGTTCCCCAACCAAGGATAGAACCTGCGCCCCTGCAGTGTAAGCGTGGAGTCTTAACCACTGGGCCAGCAGGGAAGCCCTTCTTCTCACTTTCTTGATGGTGTCCTTTGATGCACAAAAATTTTTAATTTTGATGAAGTGCAAACTTCGTATTCTTAAATTTTGCTGCTTGTGCTTTTGGTGTTATATCTAAGAAGCCATTACCAAACTGAGTCCTGGATTTCTTGAGGGCAGTTTTGCCCTGGCCTCTGTCCCCTCCTCTCACTGCTCAGGCTGCTCCCTGGTGTGCGCTGCCATGTGCGCTTCCATGCGGCAGACACAGTGATGCCCAGCAACCTCGCATCTGCGTCCTTTCTTCCTGGTTCCGGTTACACGGCCACCCCTGCACTCCTCCCCCACCGCCTGCCTCTCAGCCATCCCTGCAGCTTGTAGGGGAACAGGCCCCGGGACAGCTCCAGGCTGGGTAACAGGGCTCTGAGGCTGCGGGCGTCTGCAGCAGGGTCTGGGGAGGTGGAAGGGGCAGGGGTGGGTGCGGCCTGAGCTGGACACCAAGCACAGCACTGCTTCTGATGTGCAAACCACGCTGGACGCAGTGTCACCCTCCCCTTAGGAAAGGGGCTTTGTATGCTGAAATTAACCATGAGTATAGGAGGGCTTACACCTCCGCGGGAGAGGGAGTCCTGGGAGACTTATTTCCTCAACTCAACTCTTTCCTACTTTGTTACATTATATTTTCTACAAAGGAATTTAAAACTACTATTAGTGCTCTAAAGGGATTTTCTCAGTAAAATTCTTCCTGTGAGCTTAAGTGAATAAAATAAACAAACCAGTGTCAGAGGGCATTGGCGATTTAGCATGAAAGTGTCATCAGAAATCAAGGAGTTCCAGTGTGAAATGGGGAAAATCCAGAATGAATAATTATACTTAGAAAGCAAAAGGGGCGCCCAACTGCAGATGATAATAAACCTATTATTTTTTATGGTATTAAAATTTATAAAAGCCAAACGCTCTGAAAGAACTAAGCAGAATATTATTCTTCCTAAACGTGTCGGACGGGGCAGGGCTCCAGCATCACAGCTCCCAGTGGAGGAAATCCCAGGTCCGAGCCCTTCACCCTGTGCGTCTCCTTGGCATCTGCATCGACCTTGGGGGGCGGGGGGGGGCTCCTGCTGCCGCAGAGGACACGCACCATTGCTCAGCCTGTCACTGGGAGGTCACTGGGTTTGCCGTGACATCATCCTTTTTTTGCACAGGGTTCTTAGCGTCAGAGCGCTAAGGATGGGAGGGATAAACCAAATTCCGGAAAATAACGGACCTCCTCTGGAGAAAAGAGAGCACTGCTGCTTTCTCTCCTGCAGAGGCAAGAGGAGGGACACACCGCCCCCCAGGGAGGACGACCCTGGTGGGACTTCGGTGAAAGCTTACCGCTGCTCGTGGCCTGGTGACTGTGATCTTTGCTGAGTGCAGGCGGCAGCTCCCGGAGTTGGGGACGGGACGCAGGGCAGAGAGGGACATCCCACGGACAGGGAAGCTGGCACCAGGCGTAAAGCCTGGACCTGGAAAAGCTCAGCAGGGCTCAGACCCCAGGTCCTTCTGCCAACCCACGTCCTCCGTCCAAAATATTGAAAGCTGCTGTGAACTGAATCCGATTCAAGTTGCGAGAGAACTCAGACGCGGCTCAGTTGCAGATTAGACTGGATCACCCTCCACACAAGTGCCTGGCCAAAGAGGGAGACTGCCCTTCTTTACTGTAAAATACACGTAACATAAACTTTACCATCTTCATCATTTTAAATGTACAGTTCAGTGGTAAGTGGTATTAAATACATTCTCAAAGTTGTGCTACCATGACCACCATCCATCTCCAGAAAGCTTTCATCTAGTAAAAGTGAAACTCTGTCCCATTAAACACTGGCTCCCTATCCCCCTCCCCCAGCCCCTGGCGCCCACCCTTCTACTTTCTGTCTCCATGATTCTGACAGCTCTCGAGACCTCATATAAGTGGAATCATGCAGTATCTGTCTTTTGTGACTGGCTTATTTCACTCAGCAGAATGTCCTCAAGGTTCATCCATGTCGTAGCAGGTGTCAGAATCTCCTTCCTGGTTAGGGCTGAATCATATTCCATTGCACAGATGGACCACATTTTGCTTATCCATTCATTTGTCAAGGGACACTTGGGTTGCTCATGCTTTAGCTGTTGTGGACATGCTGCTGTGAGTACAGGTGTGCAAGTACCTCTCTGAGATCCTGCTTTCAATTCATTTAAGGATATACCCAGAGGTGGGATTGCTGGATCATATGGTAGCTCTATTTTTAATTTTTTGAGGAACCTCCATAGTGTTTTCCATAGTAGCTGCACCAATTTACATTCCCACCAACAGTGCACAGGGTTCTAATTTCCCCACATCCCTGTCAACAAGGTTTTTTGATAGTAGTCATCCTAATGGGGGTGATGTGGTATCTAATGGTGGTTTTGCTTTGTGTTTCTCTAATAATTAGTGATGTATTAGCTATTCTTATATCTTCTTCAGAGAAATGTCTATTCAAGTTTTGCTCATTCTTGAATCAGGTTGTTTGTTTTTTTGTGGCTGAGTTTTAGGAGGACTCTGTATATTCTGGACATTAATCCTTTATCAGGTATATGGTTTGCAAATATTTTCTCCCATTGTGGGTTGCCTTTTTACTCTGTTGATAGTGTCTTTTGATGCACAAATTTAAAAAGTTTTGATGAAGTCCAATTTGACTGTTTTTTGTTTTGTTGCCTGTGCCTTCGGTGTCATATCCAAAAAACTATGATGAATGTGTCAGACAATGTAGTAGAAAAGGTGGGTAGGGAATTCCCTGGTGGTTCAGTGGTTAGGATTCCGCGATTCCACTGTAGGGAGCATGGGTTCAATCCCTGGTTGGGGAACTAAGACACTGCGTGCTGCGTAGCGCTGCCAAAAAAAAGAAAGAAAGAAAGAAAAGAAAAGGTGGACAGTATAGTATGCATCAACAGATGGGAAATTTCAGCTGAATAAGGACACTCAGGTAAACGTTCATTCCCAGCTGACCTGCAGCACAGGAAATGCCATAAGGAGCTCTTCAGTGAAAGAAACTCAGTACTTGGAAGGCTGGACTCATATGAAGGGACGAGAGACTGAAAGGCCAAACATGTGGTGAATGTATAGTCATAACATCTTTCTCTACAGGTGGCGAGAGATTATGTCTATCTATCAAGAAAGATTTTTTTCTCTGACAGCTTAGAGCAAAGGTAACAATGTTCTTTTGGGTTTAGAGTGTAATAAAATGGGGGAAAAAGGATGACAAGCATGAAGGGTGGGAGGGACTAAAGGCAACTTCCTCCATAAATTCTTGCTGTGTTATGTAGCATAAAGTGAGGTGAAAAGTGTGAATACTAAAACCCAAGCCAAACCCACCAGTTCCAGCACCCCCCGCCCCACGTCGTGTTTAATCTCAGGAAGTTTTGAGCTCTCAGTGGTGAGGTCCTGCACGTCTACTGTGATGGCATTTTAAAGTTTTTGGTCCCAGTACCTGTTGCTCAAATATAAGAAATACAGTTGATTTTCAAGTTCTGGCTATACTACAAATGGCCCCCAAACAGAGCACCGTTCTTCAGTTTCTGACGCCCTGAGTAGAGAGATGTCAAGGCCAGGCCCAGGGTCGCTGTCCATGGCCAGGGCCCAGGTCCCAGGCAGAGCCTCTTCTTGGGGACGTGGGATAGGAGTTGGGGTCCCTTCCTACCACCCCCGGGTGTCTCAATGGGTCTGGAGCCCCTGTCGCCACACCAGTGGGTGCAGAGAACAGGAGCCACAGCCCAGGCCTCCCCCACTTTCTCCAGGACCCCCTCACCTGGGTGGGTGGAGGAGCCCGCTGTCACCCCTGCTGCCCCCTCTGCACCACCGCCCAGCTGGGCCCGCCCACCGGAGGAACCACCAGGATGGTGGGGAGGGAATTGGGATTCGACGCCGGGGGAGAAGCAACCTGTTCTGTGGACAGTTTGACCACCAGCACGAGGAAGCCTGTCCCGTGAGCAATGGTCTGTGCATGCCCAGCCGTTTTCCAGGACGTCCTGTGGCTAAAGGCACATCACCATGAACTCGGCGGGTAAACAGTCATGTTACTGCTGCAGGAACATCCAGGATCCCTCGTTTATTGTATTACAGAAACAAGGCCAGAAATTCAAACAAAAGAATTTCACTTTCGAATCCACCATCTCTTTTGAGCCAAGAAAGTAGAAGCTGATCTTTCAGAACCTCAGGGCTCAGCTCGTGCAGAATTCGGTCCGCCCTCGAGACGGCACACGCGGAACCCCAGCCAGTGAGCACGGAAACCGAGTTTGCTCAGACAGCCCTGCCTCACCCTTCCACCAGAAGGCAGGCGCTGCTCCCTGGCAGGTCTCCCCACTGGGGGCGCCCCTGCTGGGGGCCAGATGACCCCCTGTGAATTATTCCAGGACTGAAGGCACTTGTCTGCAAAGATGTTTCATTACAATTATTTACACGTTGAAACATGATGAAGACCCCGTCGTTAACTGGCAGTTCCAGGTGTTTTCCTCTGTATTGCAAGACGCATGTTTCTGTGACGTCCAGGCTAAGATCTGTGCCACGAGGTGACCAAATGCCCGTGCCGGCCGACAACTGTGGCAAATGACATTCCTGGCATCTGTGGTGACGGGTGAGACGATGTACCAAATTAACAAAACAGAGCATACGTTTTTATTGGAGAAAAGTTTTGTGATAAGCAAGTAACGTGCAAGCCTCCAGGCGTAAGATGGAGCTGCCTGCTGAGCAGATCCGCCTTTGTGGTCAACTGCGAAATTGGGCTTTTTCCCCCTGGCGCCCGTGAAGGACCGCAAGGGCGGAGCGTCCCGAGCTTTAGAGCCACCAAGTAGTGGAGACGGCAGCGCGAATGGGACCTGTGGCTTCACCCAAACCCCCGCCTTCTTAGACTCTCTGTGGGCAAGAAGCGATTTTCACTAATGGGTCTGCTGCTCACACTGGAATCTCATCTTTATTATAATTCATATCATAGGGAATTATTACACAACAGTTAAACTCCCATTTTGACTTCCTGAAGATACATTATTGTGAGTTTAAGTACCTTTTTCTGTAGTATATACAGAATTGGAAACGTTTTAACGTAGAGAATCCATATTTGTGAACCACATGCCGAATGTTTATTCATTTTTGCAGTGTATCCAAATGCACTGCCATTCCGAGCATCTTAGAGAGATTTGAGTGCTAGTCACTCAGGTCAGGATCTGTCCCCGCCCTTGTGCTAATCCAGGAGGCCACGGCCCGTGCCTTCCCTCCCTGGGGGCCCGGCGGCCCCTGGAGACTGGGAGATGCCAGCAACGCTGGGGACAAGACACCTGGGTGGCCGGTCCTTCTGACAGCCCTGGGGGCCCCGGGGAAAGGTGGACGCCAGCCCTCCCTTCCCAGCACAGCCTCAACGGACCCTCGGGGTCAGAGCCAGCTAGGGATCTGGGTCACACAGGTAGACACGGGCTCCAGCAGGGAGGAGGGAGCCTGAGCCTCGACACCGGACACTGGGCAGGCGTCCCCACAGGCCCGCCCGAGGTGCACTTGCTTTAGAAGCAGCCTCTGCCCTTCCTCAGAGCCGGTCCGCACCTCCACTAGGGATGTGGCCTCAAGAGGAAGCGCTGTCCCCCAGCCCAGCCCCACCCCACCCTAGGATCCCTCACGCCGCTGCCCCCCCACCCCCCCGCCTCAAGTTCCCCTGATGGAGCCAGCGGGTCCCGTGGGCGGCCGTGAAACTACCACAGGCGTCACTGAACAGCGTCGCTCCCACCTCTGGGTTGTGTTTGCTGCAGACACGACGCTGTGCAGCCTTGGAGCCTCTCCAGGAGGACAGAGTTGCTGTTCAGGGGAGTCTTGCCAGGGGCGGGGCGCAGGTTTGTCCTCTCTGCAGATGATGTGCTAGCTTTCTGGGGCTGCCAGCAAAATACCACAAACTGGGGGGCTTAAACCCCAGCTCTGAGGGCCAGAAGCCTGAGAGCCAGGCGTCAGCGGGATTGGTTTCCTCTGGGTGCTGCGAGCCAGGAGTTGCTCCAGGCCTCCCAGATTCCAGGGTTGCCGGCCCTCCTTGGGGCTCCTTGGCTTGTAGGCGCATCACCCCATCCCTGCCTCTGTCTTCACACATGTGGGGCTGTGTCCCAATGTCCCCTTTATGAGGACACTGGCCGTAGTCGATGAGGGTCCACCCTGATGACTGCAACTTAACTGCTCATCAGCAAAGACTGTTTCCAAATCAGGTCATGTTACGAGGTACTTGGTGTTAGGACCCCAACAAGCGAGTTTTGGGAGGACAGAGTCCAACTCACAGCAGATGATGTAGGGCGAGGAAGTGAGGGTAGGGATTGGGAGCCTTGGTAAGAAACACGAGCTTCAGAGCAGAGACAAACTCACGGAGACCAGGGCCACCATGTTGGAGAGGTCCCGGGGGCCCAGGGGCAAGCGGGGGTGTCCCCTTCAGAGAGAAGGAGTAACGTGCCCCTCATACTTCCCGCCCTGAGACAGGGGTGGCCTCCAGGCTTTGGGGGCAGCACGTCCTCAGACACCGGTCCACCCAGCCACCGAGGGGACCCCTGAGCCAGGCCAGGCCAAGGATAGCAGCCCTGCCCATCCCTCAGCGTCCCAGGCACCTAGAGGAAAATGATCCCGTGTAAAGGGTCTGGCGGCCCCGCGGGATGGTCAGAACTGCCCGCTTGGGCTCGGCCACAGAAGATGACCTAGTCAGCCGTCTGCACTGCAGGCCTCTGACAGGGGACAGGGACATCGGGGACGTCTGCTGCCAGGCCCCCAGCCCCGAGCTGAGCCCCACCCCAGCTCTCAGCACAGCCGGGACTGGCTGTGGCTCAGAGATTTGGCCCCATTTTCTGACTTTCTTCATCTCCCCGGGAGGGGTCTGTCACCAGGTCTGCGTCTTTGTCCGGACTGGAAGGGAAAGTCTTCCCTTTTATTTCCCTTGGGTCGTTTTTCGCAAGAACTGCAGCTTCAGGCAACATCCTTCTTGGACTTGGCATGTCCTGGAGCTGAGTCATTATGAGAAACACAGGCGGCGGGGAGGCCGTGTCCAGGAGCACTGACACTGTGACAGAGGCGCTGGGTCAGGTCCGTCCTGGCCCCGGGGAAGTAGCATCTTTCCAGCAGCGGCACCACCTCCGCATTACCTGCCGCGACCCCGGCTTTCCAGGGCCGCTGGAGTCTGCGAAGGACAGGACGGCGGGCAGAGGGCAGAGGTCAGAGGGACGGCCTTCTGGAGGGGAGTGGCCGCGAGGCCTGGGCCCGGCTCCCGCGTCCTGCGGGGGACGAGGCTTCCTGGCGTGTCGTCCCTGCCAGATGTCTCCGGGCACCCGCGCCCCGGGCCCACCTGCTTCTGCTGAGGCGGGAGAAGCCCAGGTCCCCTCGCGAAGGAAGGGGCGCCCCTCCCCCTGCCTCCGGGGACCCCAGGCCACCTGCCACCCTGCCCTTCGCCCCGCTAGCAGTGGACGCCTTCCGGCAGGCTGGGTCTCTGAGCGTCCCTCGCCTGGTCCCACGTCCTCCCAGCGGCCACCGCCGTGGTTATTCTCTGCTCTGAGCCCACACATCATGAAGGGCGTGTCACTTCTGGCACCCCCAAGCCTGGGGTTCCTGCAGCCCGACCTCCCGGGCTCCGGCCACTCGCTTCCACCCTATTTCCAAGCAGGGCCGCGTCCACAGATGTAGGGGGTCCAGGCTGAACGAGTCCTTCTGGGGACCCGTTCAGCCCACTGCGCACACTAGGCAGAATGACAAGCACCTTCCTCCCACCTGCTAATATATTTTGGATAGTTTTTTGTGCCAGCACCTGCGTCTCTACCATGTTTCTCTGCAGGTTCTGAGCACCACCCCCCAATTTGGGCACCCCCTTCACGCGAGTGGCAGGGTGACTGGCGACCCCGCAGTCGGCGCTCTTGTCCACGTTTCTCTGTGAACCCGTGGGGCGCAGCTGCGGAAAGAGCCTGAAAGTGTGTCCATGGGGCAAAGGGTATTGACGCCTACAGGTTCAGCCGTTATTGGTAAAGTAGGAAGGAATAGTTACTGTAGATAATATCCAATAGAGTAACTGCAAAGTGAAAAAGTAAAACTAAAGGCACCAGCCATGAAAGAAAGAATCGATGGTTGGACTTCATTAAAATCACACTTTTTTTTCTTTTGACCATTTTCACCTGCTTCCCTCATCTCCCCCCACCCCAACCTCTGGCATCCACCAATCTGTTCTGTTTCTATGAGTTCAGTGTTTTAGATTCCACACATAAGTGAGATCACACAGCACTTGTCTTTCCCTGTCTGACTTATTTCCCTTTCGCATAATGCCCTCGAAGTCCATCCATGTTGCTGCAAACGGAAGGATTTCATTTTTCACGGCTGAATAATATTCCAGTGTGTGTGTGTATGTGTGTGTGTGTGTGTGTGTGCACACCACATGTTCTTTATCCATTTATCAATTGATGGGCATTTAGGTTGTTTCCGTGTCTTGGCTATTATAAATAATGCTGCAGTGAACATAAGGATGCATGTGTCTTTTCAAATTATTGTTTTCATTTTCTACAGATAAATACCCAGAAGTAGAATTGCTAGATCATATGATAGTTCTATTTTTAATTTTTTGAGGAATCTCCATACTGTTCTCCATAGTGGCTGCACTAATTTACATTCACACCAACGGGGTACAAGGATTCCAATTTCTCCATATCCTCACCAATCCTTTTTTGTGTGTGTGGGGGGGCGTGCTGTGCAGCACATGGGATCTTAGTTCCCCGACCAGGGATTGAATCCGTGTCCCCTACAGTGGAAGTGCAGAGTCTTAACCGCTGGACCGCCAGGGAAGTCCCTCAATGTGGTTTTGATTTGCATTTCCCTGATGATCAGCGATGTTGAGCACCTTTTCATGTAACTGTTGACCATCTGTATATCTTCTTTAGAAAAATGTCTGTTCAGTTCCTCTGCACATTTTTAATCAGATTGCTTTTTTGAAAATTAAACATTTCATTTCTTTGAAAGACACTGTCAAGAGAATGAAAAGACAGGCTACAGACTGGGAGGAAATATTTGCAAATCACACATCTGATAAAGGACTGTTATCCAAAACACAGAAAGAACTCTTAAAACCCAACAATAAGAAACAACCCAATTTAAAAATGGGCCAGGGCTTCCCTGGTGGCGCAGTGGTTGAGAGTCCGCCTGCCGATGCAGGGGACACGGGTTCGTGCCCCGGTCCGGGAGGATCCCACATGCCGCAGAGCGGCTGGGCCCGTGAGCCATGGCCGCTGAGCCTGCACGTCCGGAGCCTGTGCTCCGCAACGGGAGAGGCCACAGCACTGAGAGGCCCGCGTACCACAAAAAAAAAAAAAAAAAAAAAGGGCCAAAGACCTTAACAGACACCTCACTGAAGAAGACATACAGATGGCAAATAAGCACATGAAAAGATGCTCCACATCATATGTCATCAGAAAAACGCAAATTAACACAAGATCCCACTCCACACCTGTCAGGAAGGCCACAATCTAGGACACTGACAGCGCCATGTGCTGGCGAGGATGTAGAGCAGCAGGAACCCTCATCACTGCCAGTGGGAGTGCAGGGTGGTGCAGCCACATTGGAAGACAGGTTGGTGGTTTCTCACAAAAGTAAACATACTCTCACCATACAACCCAGCAATCATGCTCCTTGGTAATTGTGCAAAGGAGTTTGAAACTTATGTCCTGTGCACAGAGATTTAGAGCAGCTTTATTCATAATTTCCAGAGCTTGGAAGCAACCAAGGTGTCCTTCAGAAAGTGAATGGATAAATGAACTGTGTACCTCCAGACAATGGAATATTACTCAGTCCTAAAAAGAAATGAGCTATCAAGCCATGAAAATACATGGAAGAACCTTAAATGCATATAACTGAGTGAAAGAGGCCGATTTGAAAAGGCTGCAGATTGTGTGATTCCAACTACACGACATTCTGGAAAAGGAAAAACTATGGAGACAGAAAAAGATCAGTGGTTGGAGGGTAGGAAGGGATGAATAGGTGGAACACAGAGGATTGTTAGGGCAGCGAAACTACTCTGCGTTGACGCTATAATCGAGGACACGTCATCATACATTCATCCAGACCCACAGAATGTACAGCACCGAGAATGAACCGCAGTATAAACTTGGGGTGATGATAATGTGTCAGTGGAAGCTCATCAGTTGTAACAAACATACCCCCTGGTGCGGGGTATTGATGGTGGGGAAGACAGGGCATAGATGGAAGAGTCTCTTCCTTCCTCTCAATTTTGCTGTGAACCTAAAGCTGCTCTAAAAAAAAAAAGAAAGTATTTTTTTTAAAGTAAGAGTGATGTTAGGTTGAACTCCCAAAGAAATTATTAATATTTTTCAATTTTTGATCTATAAAAGCAGTAGATTCATATAATTTAGCCGATTAAAATAGAGTTTGGTCTTTAAAAAAAATACACAAACTTCTGGCAAGTCTGTCCATTTTTGTTTGTTTGTCTTAATGAAAAACGCGAACAATAACTATTTGGATTGAGAAGGGCGTTAACAGTAGTTATGGATCGTGAGGGGTTCTGTGAGCACTCGTGTCCGCCTTGTTCTAGTAGCAGATTAAGGGAATGACTGTCTAGGAAAGCAGGCCTCTGGGATGGAGTGTGCCCAAGAGGCTCTGAGTCTCCACCTGGGCTGGGGACAGCAAGGCCACCCACCCCGGGGGAGCGAGATACCAGCAGGCCACGCGAAGGGGCAGGGATGATGTTCTGTGGCCCTGAGACGGACTGACCTGAGGCAGGAGTGGGAGGTCAGGAGATTTCTGGAGACGGATGTGGGACCCGGCCCCTTCCCCCCAACTCTGCCCCCACTGCCAGCCCAGGACACAAACATTGAGGCTATAGCACCCGCAAAACTTTGGAGAGAAATTAAAGAAGACCTGAAAATTGGGAAAGCTATATCATATTCATGGTTTAGAAGACTCGGTATTGTTACGATGTCAATTATCCCCCAAACTGTTCTATAAATTCAATGCAATCTAAATCACAATATGAACCATAAATGAACCATAAAAGAGAAGAAGCTTCCGGAAATGACCTTTTTTTTTTAAAGAAATTGACAAACTGGGGACTTCCCTGGTGGCACAGTGGATACGACTCCGCACTCCTAATGCAGGGAGCCTGGGGTTCAATTCCTGGTCAGGGAACTAGATCCCACATGCATGCCGCAACTAAGGAGCCGGCGAGCGGCAACTAGGGAGCCCACCTTCTACAACTAAGGCCTGGCGCAACCAAATAAATAAATAAGTATTTAAAAAAAAAAAAGAAATTGACAAACTGACTCTAAAATTTAAATGGAAACGAAAAGGATCTAAAATAGCCAAGAAAATCTTAAAGAAAAAAGGAGGAAAGTCGGAGGGCCTACACTCTGTGATTTCAGGACTTATTTATTATAAAGCTACAGAAATTAGGACAGTGTGGTTTGCTGTAGGGAACTCAATCAAGAGTCCAGAAATAGACCAACACAAAAGCAAATCCATTGATTTTACATAAGCTGCCAACGCAATTCAATGGGGAAAGGGAAACATTTTAAACACACAGTGCAGGACCTACCTGGATCTGTATGGAAATGAGCTCTGGCTGCTACCTCACAGTTTGCAAATCAATTCAAGGTGGAACATAGGCCTTGATGCCAAAACTAAAGTTATTGAACTTCCAGAGGGAGAGAGTTTTATCTCCTAGGTAGTCAAAGGTTTCTAAATAAGAAACAAAAACCATGCCCCATAATAGAAAAAAATGGATACATTAGACTTCATTAAAATTAGCATTATCTGCTCATTGAAAGGAAAATTCAGTAAATAAAAAGCTAAGCAAATTGGGAGGAGAATATCACAAACCATGTATCTGGGAAAAGACGTGTATCCAGAATATAGGAAGAGCTCAAAAGAACTCGTGAAATCAACGAGGAAAAGATGAACAGCACAATTTAAACAGTAGCAAACCATTTAAAGAGACAATTCACAGAAGTACCTGTATGAATAACCAATCATCACATGGACAGATGCTCAATATCACTAGTCAGGTGAAATGTAAATTGAAACCACAGGCACTAAAACAGCTAAAATTGAAAAGGCAGGATGTTGGGAATGGGAACTGTCTCCAGCTGGTGGGAGTGGACGTCAGGACAGCCATGTTGGAAAGCAGTTTAGCAGTTTCAGATAAAGTTAAACACCCCCTGCCCCAGCCATCACCCAGCAGTTCCATCCTAGACACATTCCCAGAGAGAAGAGGGCTGGGCCACAGCAGTGCTCAGCAGGGATGTCCAACTGGGAACGGCCCAAACACCCGCCCTGCCAGGACGGATGGACAAACCAGGGCATCGGCACGAGCCTCCTGCTCGCAGTGGAAAAGAATGACGTGCTGACTGATAGACGGGGTGGACCGAACTGGCTTGTTTCATGGTAGAAGCTGGGTGAGAAAGTCCACATGTCGTGTGAGTCCATCTAATGGACTGACCAGGTACAAGGCAGGGCTCTGCTCATTTCCGGAAGCTTCTTCTCTTTTATGGTTCCTGCAGCTCCTTTTATTTCTTAGCGGTTTCCCTTGTAATTGTAAATTACAATTAGTGGTTGTAATTTCTTACTTTCCATACTTCTGTCATCTTGCTTTTTAAGACAAAAATTGATCAGCTAGTGGGATTATCTATTTTATTTTTTGAACAACCATATTCTGCATTTATATATTTCTTCTACCATTGTAAAATTTTCTAACCTTTTTTTATTTTTATCTTTATTATTTCTTCTTTCTGCTTCCTTTTACAGTTATCTCTGTAACTTTAAAAAATAGTGTATGTAGGTTATTATTTCTTTCTTCTGTAATTAATGCAACTTTTTTATTGAATGAAAGATCCTTTAAATTCTATAGTACTTCACAATTTTCACAATTTCTCCACACATGATTTCATATAATCCCATAATAACCCTTTTTTCCCCTACCCTTATCTTGCCCCTCCCCCTTCCCTCTCCCCACTGGTAACAGCTAGTTTGTTCTCTATATGTGTGTCTCTGTTTCTGTTTTGTTATATATATTTGCTTGTTCTATTTTGTAGATTCAACATATAAGTGATATCATAGTATTTGTCTTTGTCTGACTTATCAGCATAATGCCCTCCAAGTCCATCCATGTTGCTGCAAACGGCAAAATTTCACTCTTTTTTATGGCTGAGTAATATTCCATTGTGTATATGTACCACATCTTCTTTATGTCTTCATCTGTTAATCAACACTTAGGTTGCTTCCATGCCTTGGCTATTGTGAATAATGCTGCTATGAACATTGGGGTGCACATATCTTTTTGACTTAGTGTGTTTGTTTTTTTCAGATATATACTCAGGAGTGGGATTGCTGGGTCATATGGTAGTTCTATTTTTAGTTTCTTAAGGACCCTCCATACTGTTTTCCACAGTAGCTGCACCAATTTACATTCCCACCAACAGTGCACAAGGGTTCCCTTTTCTCCACATCCTCACCAACGTTTGTGTTCTTTTTCGTAACAGCCATTCTGACAGGTGTGCTGTGATATCTCATTGTGGTTTTGATTTTAATGCAACTTTTTAAAGCTGTGAATTTTACTGCACTCTTCTATTTTTACTGTTCTCTAGAAATTCTGTGCTCTGTACCTAGCTTCTCTTTGGCTCCAGAGAGAGGCTTTGCCATTTCTGGGCGGAAACACTCTTTTCTCCTAGTTTGGGTGCAACGTGATCAAGAAAGTTGCTCGTCCTGTTTCTGCTCTGCAGTGCCGTGCTGTCTCCTTTGCAGCCTGCTGGGTGGGCCGTTTTTAGCACCTCTCCTATAAGTGCCTGGATTATCTTCTGGGCTCGGTTGTTGAGAGTTAGGGACAGGGTGGGTCCATTTCACTAACGTGACCCCAAGTAAGAAGAAAACCCTTTACACCGCCTGGGTGGCCCAGCACCCATTTCCATAATTAAACCATGGGGGTAGGGGTGTCTCCAGGCAGATCTCCCAAGACACCGATTGCGTCCTTTCGGGGGGGACGGCTCACATTGGGGAGGAGGGGCCGTACACACACACACGTGCACACACGTACATGCACACGGGTGCCTGATTTCTTTAGCGAGAGTCACAGGGACACCTGGACCCAGGCGGCCGGCCCCTCTCCCTGTAGCTTCCTCAGCTCTTGAGTCCCTGCAGGGCTGCACCTCTACCAGCGACACACACCAGCTAGGTCTTAACTCTGTCCTGTGTCCCAGCCTTCTTATTTTCAGACTCATAGCACCTTTCCAAAGGAACGCTTGCAATGCTGGGCCCTGACAGGAGCACTCTTGAACACCGAGCGCAAGTTTGAGCCCCACTCAGGACCAGGGAGGGCCCTCCAGCCTCGCGGCCCTGGAGGCTGCCGCCTGGAGAGTTTGTTGGCGGGTGTTGTGAAAATGACAGTCATGTAGTCTGGGTGGATTCAATCTCTATGGCTGATCATAGAAACTAACTATAGGTTGTTTTACTAAATGATTTCAGGGGAAAACCAAAAAATGTGATTTTCTTACCAATAAGCCAGCTAACTGTGTGTAAAGTCTTATCTTATCATCCTGTGTGGGGCACGTGTTTTATTCAAGAATCAGTATTTTAAACAGAATTGGCAGGTGTCAGCCGCCTCCTGTGAGATCAAAATCACCGGAGGTCAGTTCTGGTTGGACAGCGGCCTGGGCAGCGTCCCTGAGCCCTGGGTGGTTATTGACGCCCTGGCTGTCCTGTGGGCGGCTGAGATGAAAGAAGGGCCCCCGGGGCCGGACAGGTCCCCATCCTGTAACAAACAGCCTCCCACCCTCATCTGCACAGCCCCGCCGGGACGTCCTCCCACGGACCTGTCTGGGAGCCACCAGCTTCTCTTCTCTAGATCCCCCTGACCCACCGGGAAGGGGTCTTGGTACTTGCGCATGAGCCACCCTCTGCCCCCAGCACAGCTGATGAGTTCGGGTCCTAAGATGCTGGAAGTTTGAATGGAGACGACCTGGCAGCTGGTGGGCACTATGTGACAACAAAACCAGACTTGGCCTTTGCCCCTCAAACTCCCGGGATTTCTTGGGTGATGAGTGTCTTCTGTGATTCATAACCAGCTCCTTCCAAGCACAGCTGAGTTTATGCCAATGAGGCGACGCCACCGGGGCCTGTGAGAGCGTCAGGACAGGGGTCGGTCATTAGAAAAGCCAAGTGACCAGGGTGGGAACCCTCAGCCCCCCACCCCCGGACCTCCGGGGTGGGGACGGGGCTGGAGACAGGGTCAGAGCTCTTGAATGGTGAGACTGGAGAGCACCAGGTTGGTGAACGCGAGGGGACGCTGGGAGGGTCACGGCCGAGAGTGAGTGGAAGGAAGCCCCTCCATCCCTCCCCGGCAACCCCCGCCCCATATTGGGCTCTTCCACTGGTCCTGAGCTGCGTCCTTTATCATTAACAAGTAAGTACATTTTCCTGAGATCTGTGAATCGGTGAACCAAAGGAAGGGTGGGAACCACCGAATTTGTCACTGCCAGGAAGAAGTCCCACGTGGTAGTGGGGGCCCACGTACAGGTGGCACTGGAGGGGGCAGCCCCGCAGGACTCAGCCCTACTGTGGGCGGCGCTGACTCGGGGGGAGGGGCATCCAGATGGCGGAGGACGCGCCGGGCACGTGGCTGGTGGGGTCCCGGAGGGAAGCCCGGCTTCCGGGAGCCCCTGGTCTCCCCCAAGCGATGCTCAGCCTCCACGCCCCGTCTCCACTTCTCTCTGTGTCTCTCTCAGCCTCTTTCCATCTCTATCTCTGTGTCTCTGTGTCTCTCCCTCTCTCCTGTCTCTCCATTTCACAGGGGGCTTGAATTAACTCTTACTCAGGACTAGGGTCCTTTTTACCCCTCTGCTCTGGAGCTCAAGCGCATCTTGCTTTGCGGCTTGGTCAGGCCCCAGCCTGCCCCGCCCCCAGAGCCCCCTCCCCGTGCCCGGTCCTGTGCCAGGCCCTGCCGACGGTGCCCTCAGGAGCTGCAGAGTGAGGGGACCGGCAGGCAGCCCCCCGCAGGCAGGAGGGACCCTGGGTGCGGCCCTTGGGCCAGCAGCCCGAGGCGTTTCCAGGATGCGAAGGTGTGACTCACCTGAGCCCGAGGACCCGTCCCCCAGCCCCGCCCTCCCACAGCGCGCGGGCATCCGCGGAAAACACTGCTCCGGAGGTTTGTCCTAAATGTGCTTCCAGAACACAGAGGGGGCGGTGGCTTTGCATGGCCCAAAAGGAAGCGTCAGAGAGAAAACTGGGCGTGCGAACGCTGCTCCCACATCGACGAAGGTTAAGTGTACAAACACATAGATTTTAATAAGAGGTGTAAAATACAGAAAGATACACGTAGTGTGAAGACCTCTTCAGCCACACGTGCCCACGGGTTCCCACAGGCTCTGCTCCGAGAGCGTCTAGTGAACACAGATGGGCCAGAGACAAGCCGCCTCCCCCGAGATGGTTCTGTGACCTGTGATCCCGGAGGCCCGAGCACCTCCGCGTGGCTGGGCCCTCGGGTCACTTGACGCCAGGGCCACGCGGGGACCCGGCAGGAGGAGGGGACGGGGCGCAGTGGCGGCCGGGAATCCACTCACCTCTGTGTCCAGGGCCCAGATGCCGAGTCTTGCTGGCTCATAGCATCTGGATTAGCGGAAAAGTGCGGCCTTTCAACTTGACCTTAATTCTGCCAAGATCAGACACCCTCCTCACTCTGGACCCCAGTGCAACCCCGCAGGGTGAGCCAGGCTCGCCCGCAGACAACGGCCCCCCCCTCACCCAGCCACCGCCTGTGACACAGCCCTTCCCCCCACCCCCCTTTTTTTTTTTTGCGGTACGTGGGCCTCTCGCTGCTGTGGCCTCTCCCGTTGCGGAGCACAGGCTCCGGACGCGCAGGCTCAGCAGCCATGGCTCACGGGCCCAGCCGAGCGGCATGTGGGATCTTCCCGGGCCGGGGCATGAACCCGTGTTCCCTGCATCGGCAGGCGGACTCTCAACCACTGCGCCACCAGGGAAGCCCCAGACTTTCCCCTTTTATTCTACTTTTGTTGAGGCTAAACCTTCCAGAACCAATTTCCAAAAGCATGGCTGTGCCCCCGAATCAGGGGAGCCACGGGCGGGACGCTGTGGGCTGTGTGCTGTGGGCCCCCTGGGCGCCGGGCACAGCCGGCGTCCCAGAGGGAAGATCTGCCGGGGAAGCTGCATCCGAGGGCAACACAGCGACGCCTGGTCCTGGGGCAAGTACAGAGGAGGCTCCCCCCAGCCCCCCAGCCCTGACGTCTGTGTTACATGAGCACTACACACTCTGCTAAAGCGACAGGGGTAATAACGTCCCTCAAGTCCAGGGCGGTCACAAAACAGACGATAAGTGAAAAGCGTTTAAAAGAGGCAGTATCTTGGTTGCCTCAAAGAATGGGGTTGTGCAGCCCTGGGGCCCTCAGAGATGAAGGGGTGGCCATTCCCACGGAGCTGACCGGCCAGAGCACCAGCCACAAGGCCTGGCCAACCATCCACACAGCCACGTGACCAACGTGGTTCCAGAAGTTGGGGTTGGGGCATGATTCATCTTTATGGCAAGGGACACAAAGTAAATAACGTTTTTATACTAATGAAGGTTATTCAGAAAGGACCAAGTAATTCAAATGCAGTTTTATCTTCAAATACGTGGATTCCAAGAATGAATGCCGCAGATGAACTGCGAGGGTTTACGCGCTTCTGTGACATGCAAAACTGTGGGCTGAGTGTTTGCATCCCCAAACTCTTATGTTGACATCCTACCTCCTGTATTTGGAGGTAATTGGAAGTGGGGCCCCCGGGAAGGGCTTGGGTGCTGCGGGCAGCACCCCCAAGACCAGACCAGTGCCGTCTAAGAAGAGGGAGCGAGTTGGGACTTCCCTGGGGGTCCAGTGGCTAAGATGCCGCAGGGGGCCCGGGTTCAATGCCTGGTTGGGGTACTAAGATCCCACAAGCCGAAAAAAAAAAAGAAAGGAGGGAACGAGCATGGGAGGAAGTCTATTCACATTATCGTGGCAAAATGTAAGGTCAGGTCTGTGCAAGTCCACTTCCATGAAGCTTGAGGAAGCTGATTTATGGGGTGAAGGGTCGGGAGGGCAGCCCTCGGGGGCACAGATGGGGAGGGGCAGGGAGCCAGTACTCCCTGTGTGCCCAGTGTGTGCCCAGTGAGCACTGGGTACTGGTCTGTAGTTTCCTTGTAGTGTCTCTGTGCGGCTTTGGTTTAGGGTAATGCTGGCCTCAAAGAATGAGTTAGGAAGTGTTCCCCCCTCTTAAATTTTTTTGAAAAGTTTGAGAAGGATTTGTATTAGTTCCTCTTTAAATGTTTGGTAGAATTCACCAGTGAAGCCATCAGGTCCAGTTTCTTTGTTGAGAGGTTTATTATTGTTGTTATTACCGATTCAATCTCCTTACT
Organism: Mesoplodon bidens; assembly: GCF_964165515.1. NCBI lineage: Eukaryota > Metazoa > Chordata > Mammalia > Artiodactyla > Ziphiidae > Mesoplodon > Mesoplodon bidens. The sequence continues at coordinate 106,699,638 of NC_138176.1, read as the reverse complement.
AGTCATATTTCTATTCTTATTTTCTATTTCTTCATGATCCAGTCCTGGCAGGTATTGTATTTCCAGGAATTTGTCCATTTCACCTAAATTATCTAATTTGTTGGTGTACAGTTGTTCATAGTGCTCTCTTACAATCCTTTTTATTTCTGTAGCATTAGTTTTAATGTTTCCACTTTCATTTCTGATTTTAGTAATTTGAGCTATTTTTCTTTGTCCATCTAGATAAATTATGTTGATCTTTCCAAATAACCAACTTTTGGCTTTACTGATTTTCTCTATTGTTTTCCTATTCCTTATTTCATTTATTTCTGCTCTAATCTTTTTATATATAAATTTATTTATTTATTTATTTTTGGCTGAGTTGGGTCTTTGTTGCTGGGCATGGCCTTTCTCTAGTTGCGGTGAGTGGGGGCCACTCTTCGTTGCGGTGCGCGGGCTTCTCATTGCGGTGGCTTCTCTTATTGCAGAGCACAGGCTCTAGGTGTCTGGGCTTCAGCAGTTGTGGCTCGCGGGCTCTTGAGCGCAGGCTCAGTAGTTGTGGAGCACGGGCTTAGTTGCTCCATGGCATGTGGGATCTTCCCAGACCAGGGCTCGAACCTATGTCCCCTGCACTGGCAGGCAGATTCTTAACCACTGCACCACCAGGGAAGCCCTAATCTTTATGTTTTTCTTCCCTTCTGCTAGCTTTGGTCTAGTTTGTTCTTTCTCTAGTTCCTTAAGTTAGTGTGTGGATTTGAGATTTTTCTTGTTTTTTAATGTGTTTATAGCTATACATTTCCCCTAAACACCACTGTTGATGAGTCTATTACTTTTGGTAAGTAGTGTTTTCTTTTTTACTCATTTCGAGTTATTTTCTAATTTCCCTTTTGATTTATTCTTTGATCCATTGGTTCTTTAATTTCCACAAATTTAGGAATATTCCAATTTTCCTTGTGTTATTGATTTCTAACATCATCTTGTTGTGGTTGGAGGAGATACTTTTTTATGGTATCTAGTTTTTTAAATCTATTGAAACTTAATTTGTGGCTTAACATATGATCTATCCTGGAAAGTGTCTCAATGTGCACTTGAGAAGGATATGTATGTTGTTGTCATTGGGTGGGGTGTTCTGTGCACATCTGTTAGATCTGGTTGGTTTACTGTATTGCTTATGTCCTCTATTTCCTTATGTATCTTCTGTCTGGTTGTTCTATCCAATATTGTGAGTGGGGTTCTACAACTATTGCTTTAGAACTCTCTATTTCTCTCTTCAATTTTGTCAGTTTTTGCCTCATATTTTTTTATTGGAGTATAATTGCTTTACAATGTTGTGTTCATTTCTGCTGTACAAAGAAGTGAATCAGCTATATGTATACCTATATCCCCTCCCTCCCACCCCCCACCCCACGCATCTACGTTGCCACAGAGCACCGAGCTGAGCTTCCTGTGCTTTATAGCATATTCTTGCTAGCTATCTATTTTACGCATGGTAGTGTATATATGTCAATCCTAATCTCCCAATTCGTCCCACCCTCCCCTTCCCCCCGTGTCCACATGCCCATTCTCTACATCTCTATTCCTGCCCTGCAAATAAGTTCATCTGTACCATTTTTCTAGATGCCACATATATGCATTAATATATGATATTTGTTTTTCTCTTTCTGGCTTACTTCACTCTGTATGACAGACCTTAGTCCCATCCACATCTCTACAAATGACCCAATTTCATTCATTTTTATGGCTGAGTAATATTCCATTGTATATATGTACCACATCTTCTTTATCCATTCATCTGTTGTTGGACATTTAGGTTGTTTCCATGTCCTGGCTATTGTAAATAGTGCTGCAATGAACATTGGGGTACATGTGTAATTTTGAATTATGGTTTTCTCAAGGTATATGCCCAGTAGTGGGATTGCTGGGTCATATGGTAGCTCTATTTTTAGTTTTGTAAGGAACCTCCATACTGTTCTCTACAGTGGCTATATCAGTTTACATTCCCACCAACTGTACAAAAGGGTTCCCTTCTCTCCACACCCTCTCCAGCATTTATTGTTTGTAGATTTTTTGATGATGGCCACTCTGGTGTGAGGTGACGCCTTATTATAGTTTTGATTTGCATTTCTGTAATAATTAGTGATGTTGAGCATCTTTTCCTGTGCCTCTTGACCATCTGTATGTCTTCTTTGGTGAAATGTCTATTTAGGTCTTCCTCCCATTTTTTTATTGGGTTGTTTGTTTTTTTGATATTGAGCTCCATGAGCTGTTTATATATTTTAGATTAATCCTTTGTCAGTTGCTTCATTTGCAAATATTTTCTCCCATTCTGAGGGTTGTCTTTTTCTCTTGTTTATGGTTTCCTTTGTTGTGCAAAAGCTTTTTGTTTAATTAGGTCACATTTGTTTATTTTTGTTTTTATTTCCATTACTCTAGGAGGTGGGTCAAAAAAGATCTTGCTGTGGTTTATGTCAAAGAGTGTTTTTTCTATGTTTACCTCTAAGAATTTTATAGCGTCCAGTCTTACATTTAGGTCCTTAATCCATTTTGAGTTTATTTTTGTGTATGGTGTTAGGTAGTGTTCTAATTTCATTCTTTTACATGTAGTTGTCCAGTTTTTGCCTCATATAGTTTGATGTTCTGTCATTAGGTGTGTAAGTGTTTATATTTGTTATAAGTTCTTGCTGTATTGATCCTTTTATTAATATTTAATGTCCTTTTTGATTTAAAGTCTATTTTTTTCTGATATTAATATAGCCATCCCAGCTCTTTTTTGGTTACTGTTTGCAAGGAATATCTTTTCTATCTTTTCAATTTCAATCTAGTTGAGTCTTTGGATTTAAAGCAAGTCTCTTGCAGACAGTGTATAGTTGGAGCATGTGTTTTTATCCATTCTGCCAATCTGTCTTTTTATTAGAAAAATTAATTCATTTACATATAAAGTAATTACTGATAGGGAGGGACTTACATCTGTCATTGTGCTATTTGTTTTCTTATAGCTTTCCCTCCTCATTTCGTGCATCACTGTCTTTTTTTGTGTTTAGTTGATTTTTTTGTAGTGAAATGTTTAAATTCCATTCTCATTTCCTTTTGTATATATTCTATAGCTGTTTTATTTGTGGTTCCCATGGGGGTTACATTTAATACCCTAAAGCTATAACACTCTAATTTGAATTTCTACCAGGTTAACTTCAAGGACAACAAGACCTCTGCTCCTTTACAGCTCCATATCCACCCCTTTTGGTTGTTGATGTCACAAAATGACATTTTTGCACATTGTGTGCACAAAACATAAATTAAACATTCTTTTAAATGCATCATTCTCTTAAATTATGTAGAAAACAAGATTTGGAATTATAAATCAAAATTACAATAATACTAGTCTTTAAACTAATAATTTTTAAAATGTATTCATGTCAAATAATATAGAAAACAAACAGTGCAATAACAAGCCATTGTTTCAATAACACTAGCTTTTATAATTGCCCATGTATTTACCTTTCTGGAGATCTTTATTTCTCCATATGTTTTTTGTTTAGTGTCCTTTCATTTCACTTGCATGACTCCATTGAACATTTCTAGTGGTCATGACCTTCCACAGCTTGTTCATCTGGGAAGGTCTTATTTCTCCCTCACTTTTGAAGGAGTTTTGGCAGGTATAGTGTTCTTGATTGGCTCTTTTCTTCCTTTAGCACTTTTAACATGTCAGCCCACTGCTTTCTGGCCTCTAATTTCTTTCTTTTTTTTTTCAATTTACACACAAATGTTTATTTCTTCACATTTACTTTTTTAATTGAAGTATAGTTGATTTACAATGTTGTGTTAGTTTCTGGTGTACAGCAAAGTGAGTCAGTTATATGTATATACATACTCCTTTTCATATTCATTTTCATTATAGTTTATTACAGGATATTGAATATAGTTCCCTATGCTATACAGTAGGCCCTTGTTGTTTACCTATTTTATATATAGTAGTTTGTATCTGCTAATCCTAAACTCCTAATTTATCCCTCCCTCACTGCCTTTCCCATTTCGTAACCATAAGTTTGTTTTCTATATCTGTGAGTCTGTTTCTGTTTCCTAAATAAGTTCATTCGTGTCATATTTTAGATTCCACATATAAGTGATATCATATGGCGTTTGTCTTTCTCTTTCCAACTTACGTCACTTAGTATGATAATCTGAGTCCAACCACGCTGCTGCAGATGGCATTATTTCGTTCTTTTTTTATCACTGAGTAGTAGTCCGTTGTGTATATATACACCACATCTTCTTTATCCATTCATCTGTAGATAGACATTTAAGTTGTTTCCATATCTTGGCTACTGCTATGAACACTGGGGTCCATGTATCTTTTCAAGTTATAGTTTTCTCTGGATACATGCCCAGGAGTGGGATTGCTGGATCATATGGCAACTCTACTTTTAGCTTTTAAGGAACTTCCATACTGTTTTCCATAGTGACTGCACCAATTTACTTTCCCACAAATAGTGGAGGAGGGTTCCCTTTTCTCCACACCCTCTCCAGCATTTATTATTTGTAGACTTTTTGAGGATGGCCATTCTGACTGTGAGGTGTGAGGTGATACCTCATGGTAGTTTTGATTTGCATTTCTCTGATAATTAGCAGTGTTGAGCATCATTTCATGTGCCTGTTGGCCATCTGTATATCTTTTTTGGAGAAATGTCTATTTAGGTCTTATGCCCATTTTTTGATTGGGTTGTTTGGCTTTTTGTTATTGAGTTGTATGAGCTGTTTGTATATTTTGGAAATTAAGCCCTTATTGGTTGCATCCTTTGCAAATATTTTCTCCCATTCTGTAGGTTGCCTTTTCAGTTTGTTTATGGTTTCCTTTGCTGTGCAAATGCTTCTAGGTTTGATTAGGTCCCACTTGTTATTTTTGCTTTTATTTCTATTGCCTTGGGAGAGTGACCTAAGGAAACATAAATTCTCTGATTTATGTTAGAGAATGTTTTCTGGCATCTAAAATTTCTGATAAGAAATCTGTTGATAATCTCATTCAGGATTGTGTATGATGATTTGCTTCTCACTTGGTGCTTCCAAGATTCTCTGTCTTTGTCTTTTGAAAGTTTGATTATAGTGTGTCTCAGTGTGGGTTTCTTTGAGTTCATCTTACTTGGATTTTGTTGAGCTTCTTGGATATTTATATTCATGTCTTTAATCAAATTTGGGAAGTGTTCAGCCATTATTTCTTCAAATATTCTCCCTGCCCTTTTTTCTCTCTCTTCTCCTCCTGGGACTCCCACAATGTGAATGTTGCTCTGTTTGATGGTGTCCCACATGTCCCTTAGGCTCTGTTCACTTTTCTTCAATCTTTTTCTTTCTGTCCCCCAGACTCACTAATTTCCATTGTCTTATCTTCAAGTTCACTGATTCTTTCTTCTGCCAGCTCAAATCTGCCTTTGAATCCATGTGTTGAATTTTTATTTTAGTTATTGTATTTTTCAGCTCCAGAATATCTTTTTGGTTTCTTTTTTAGGTTTTCTATGTCTTTATTCATATTTCTATTTTATTTGTACATTGCTGTCTTGACTTTCTCCACAGCTTCTTTCAGTTCTTTGAGGATCTTTAAGGTGGTTGTTTTAAAGTCTTCGTCTAGAAGATCTACCGTCAGGTCTTTTCATTGGTAGTTTATGTTGATTTATTTTTTCCTTTGAATAAGCAATACTTTCCTGTTTCTCTGTGTGCCTTGTGATTTGTTGTTGTTGTTGAACACTTAACACTGGACATTTGAATCTAATAATGTGATAACTCTGGAAATCAGATTATCCCCCTTCCCTTGGGTTTGCTGCTTTGTGTTATTGTTGTTGTTTATCATTATAGGCTGTCTCTGTGCTGAGGATAAGCCTAAGGTATAAACTTAAGGTCTTCTCAGATCATTTCTGAGCCTTTCCCTGGGCATGCATGGTCACTTTCTGATTTTCCCCATATATGCATTTGTTTTTGAATGTCTGGGTCCCAAAAAAGGAAAAAGAAAAAAGTGAACAGGGATGAAGGCTGCCAGCCTTTTAAAGCCCCTGGAAGTCACTTCAGCTGGAGGGGGAGGGTCTTGCAACAATGAGGGAGGTGCAACAAGGGCCACCAACCTGTTCATCTGCACCTCTGTGATCAGAAACAGCAATCAGTGATCAGAGCACAGATCCCCAATATCTGCACAGGGTCTTTTTTCCCCACCCTAGTTTCCCCAAGCTGTGTGTAGGCTGCTCCAGAAACACATGCACAGCTGTCTTCCATGAGCATAGGGGGTCCAGTGTAGGTAGCTGCTACTGTGTTAAGAACTAAAATTGACCAAGATTAACCACAATTTACCATCCAAGGCTTTTCCTGGATATTTCAAGCCTTCAACAGACTCCAGAGTACCCAGACGGTTACGGGGAAGATTCTGCCCCTGCATTTATTGTCCAGGTGGGAGATGGAGTCTCACCTCACAGGTGCTTCCTACTCTGCCATCTTCCCTGAATCCTCTCTTTAAAAAGTACTTGTTATAAGGACCCTATAAATAACATGAACACCCACTAAAATGTGGGATGTGTCACACCTCTGTGTGTGTGTGTGTGTATATTTAAAAGAATTATTTCTTATTGATCACACAGTAGTTACAAGAATGTCAGACATAATGACTTATGCAATCTAAACAAGACAGACCAATTAAAATTTTCCATAGTGGGAAAATATACATATTGAAACTTAGCCATATGTGTAGACAGATGCCTGCAGCAAGAGTAGGTGATGGGAGGTTAGGGTTGAAGGACCGTGTGCAGTAAGATTGCTTCCCCTCCATCATAGTAAATACCTTCTGTTAACACATAGATATTCCACAAACATCTGAATACACAGGAGTAAAGTATGACCTGTCACATGTGCAAAGTGTTCTCACTATGCTGTTTCTGTGATACTCCCACAAAAATAGTAAATAGTGAACCCCGTGCAGGTAGGAGGAAGCATCAATCATTTATCCCAGGTTGGACTTGGAGGGTGTTTAACTGAACATTAATATTTGTAAAGAGCCTATTTCTCCTTTTGCTCTGTCTTTTTCACTATTGACATGCACAATTGACAACCAGTTGATGGTTGTTTGACCTAAAGGTGATAACTGAAATACTCTTAAAAACATAAGAATTTTTTTTTTTTTTTTTTGCAGTATGTGGGCCTCTCACTGTTGTGGCCTCTCCCGCTGTGGAGCACAGGCTCTGGACGCGCAGGCTCAGCGGCCATGGCTCACAGGCCCAGCAGCTCCGCGGCATGTGGGATTCTCCCGGACCGGGGCACGAACCCGTGTCCCCTGCATTGGCAGGCGGACCCCCAACCACCGCGCCACCAGGGAAGCCCAAAACATAAGAATTTTAATAACATATTTTAGTCACCCAGTTAACAAAAAACGTGGATCATCTATAGCTTTAGATCAAAAGGTAGTGGGAGTGCATCTGAACATCAGTGCTTTTAGGTTCAGTGTTCTGTAGTTCCTACCATTGTCCTAATGAATGAAACTAACACAACTTTATCAAAGCAGGAACTAGTTTGAACTCTTCGATAAGAGAAAATCCAAAACAGAAGAAATGTCACTCAATTTTTTCTCTGGGCCTTTTAAGAAAGCAGGCCAATTTATAAATTATTCAAGGTTCCTGTTGAGCAGTGGCGTTTTTCTGTGTGTAACTGTCTAGAGAACAAACCCCAAAGAACCCCCTAATGTTGTGACAGTGTTGACCCGGCCTTCACTCATTAGGAATAAGGAACCTTGAAGAGCAGTTCAAAGTGTTCTCATACACCCCCATTCACCCTGCTTTTTTGCCAGCTATTATGGCCAATGTGTTTGGGGGGCAGGCATGTTCAACAAATTAGGCTTAAAGACCTCTGGTTGAGTAGAAACCCTTCTAGAAAGAGTTGGCCATGATTTGAAGCTATACTATAAAGCTATAGTAATTAAAACAACATGGTCCTGGCATAAAAATAGACACATAGACCAATGGAACAGAATAGAGAGCCCAGAATTAAACCCCTGCATATACAGTCAACTAATATTTGATAAGGAGCCAGGAACATCCAGTGGGGAAAGGATAGTCTCCTCAACAAACAGTGCTGGGAAAACTGGAAAACCACATGCAGACCATGATATTGGACTCCTGTCTTACACCACTCAAAAATGTTAACTCAAAATGCATCAGATGTAAATGTAAGACCCAAAACCCTAAAATTCTTAGTAGAAAACATAGGGAAGAAACTCCTTGACATTGGTTTGGGCAATGATTTTTTTTTTTTTTTTTGGTATGGCACCAGAACCACAGACAACAGTGGAAAAAAACCAACAAGTGGGACTATATCAAACTTAAAGTTTCTGCACAGCAAAGGAAGCATAAACAAAATGAAAAGGCAACCTATGGACTGGGAGGAAATATTTGCAAAACATAGATAAGGGGTTAATATCCAAAATCTATTAAAAAAATTAATACCACTCAATAACAAAACAAAAAACCCATTTAAATTGGACAAGAAAGACTAAACAGGCATTTTTGCAAAGAAGACACCCAAATGACCAACAGATACATGAAAAGATGCTCAACATCACTAATTATCATGGAAATGCAAATCAAAAGCACAATTAGATATCACCTCACACCTGTTAGAATGGCTCTTATGAAAAAGATAAAAGATCACAAGTGTTGGTGAGGATGTGGAGAAAAGGGAAACCTTGTGCAACAGGCTTTCTCTAGTTGCATCGAGCAGGGGCTACTCTTTGTTGTGGTGTGTGGGCTTCTCATTGCAGTGGCTTCTCTTGTTGCAGAGCATGGGCTCTAGGGGCGTGGGCTTCTGTAGTTGTGGCACATGGGCTCTAGAGCGCAGGCTCAGTAGTTGTGGTTCATGGGCTTAGCTGCTCTGTGGCATGTGGGATCTTCCCAGACCAGGGATCGAACCTGTATCCCCTTCATTGGAAGGCGGATTCTTAACCACAGTGCCACCAGGGAAGTCCCCAGAGTATTTTATTTTTATACTTCTGAAATTTGTAAACAAGTCAGCCTAGGTTAAACAATAGTTTTCCAAAGCTGCATGTGCTCATTTCATACTGTTGAAGTGAAGAGTTTTTCTGCTTGAAGTACAAAAACAATTTCCTAAAGCTCCTAAGCAGGAACACTACTGTTCTTATGATCTGTGATTAGATGAACTGATCAATTTCAGTTGGTAACATCCCTTTTTTCCCTTGGCAAGTGTTTAACAAATTCTAGAACAGATGCATTTTTCCAGGCTTACACCAACAATTTCATTCCAAATGTCTCCTGAGGGGCATGTACCATACACAGGAATCCATCCCTATCCTTCTCACTTTCATACACTCCAGAAATTAGCGTGGACAAGCTCACCATTCTGTGTCTGTTCACCAGCAGGAACAGGGTGTCAGAAGTGGGATCTGAAGGCATCAAATCCCGAGAGGCAATGGCCCCCAGAATTGAACAAGGTACTCACACTGAGCCCCTTGTGCTCATCACTTCCATGAATTGCCACCTGCTTTCATTTTGGTGAATCTCTTCTTAGACTTCAAGCTTTGCTCTTTTTGCGTTTTGAGCTCTCCAACTTCATTTGGGATCTGGAAAGTCTTTGTCGTTTCAGGGGGAAAGTTTTGTCCATTCCAGTTCAAGACTTTATCTTTGGTGAGTACTCAGTTGTTGTCTGGAGCATGGAGTGACAAGATTCTTTCTGGGGGATTGAGCTGTGATCTAGGAATTCGTTTTATTCCTTTTGGAATCTGGGCTAGGACTCTAGCAACTTTATTGGGTTTCCAGGAGAACTAAGGGAAATGGGATCCCAGTCACCTAAATGTTTTGAGGGCAGCCCTCCTTCATGGACTCCAGCCAGTTTCATGTTTAAAAACTATGGATCCGGGCTTCCCTCATGGCACAGTGGTTAAGAATTCACCTGCCAATGCAGGGGATATGGGTTCGAGCCCTGGTCTAGGAAGATCCCACATGCCATGGAGCAACTAAGCCCATGCGTCACAGCTACTGAGCCTGCGCTCTACAGCCAGCGAGCCACAACCACTGAGCCCACATGCCACAACTACTGAAGCCCACATGCCCTAGAGCCCGTGCTTCACAACAAGAGAAGCCGCCACAATGAGAAGCCCGTGCACCACAACGAAGAGTAGCCCCTGCTCCCTGCAACTAGAGAAAGCCCGCATGCAGCAACAAAGACCCAACGCAGCCAAAAATTAATTAATTAATTAATAATTTAAAAAATACTATGGATCCCCCACATGCACATTTTTAGCTAAGTGGACTGAACAAACCAAAAGTAATCTGGAATTACAGTGGCCATTATGGGGAACGTTCAATCTCCCTAAACTTGTTTTTCTTAAGATTAAATTGGAGGACTGTGGTTCTAAAATTAAACAAAATGAATGGCATATTTGTTTTCACTGGTAACTGGAAGCTTCCAAACATGCACAAAACTGTAAAATTGCCTCTTTGCAAGATACCATTTCTAAATTGGCTGAAACAACCAAAAAAAAAAAAAAAGTAAAGAAAAAAAGGAGAACAAAATGGCTTACAAAGTCTTGTGCTTCTTGTGTCCCTGCCCTGCCCCTAATTTGTTTGTCTCAGGTAGGGTCTTGTGTGTCTTCCCACTCCCTTTGCCTCAGACTCTGCCCCTAGAAACCATCTTGTGCTCAGGCCCTGCCCCCAACACCACCTTCCTCTCTCCTCCTCCATGAAAACCTGCCTCTTTAAAATGAGAGCCTCTGAAGATCCAAATGCTAACCCTAATTACTGGTTTTAAGTTAACTGGGGCAAACCACTAGGTGAGGAGATCCTGACTCTTGATCAGTGATGCTTTCAAGGAAAGATCTTGAGCAAAAGGGGAAAATGTAGAATTAATTAAGGAGCATTCCTCTAACCTTTGGAGTCAGGACAGGTCCGAAGAGGGTGCTCTCACACCCACCATGCATGTCAATTATCCCAAACAGGAAGATGCCTCTGCCTACTATCCAGCAGGAAGAAAAAAACTTCCCTTCAACCCCACCCCCCAGCAGCCCAGCCAATCAGAGACTGCAGTAGTTCAGCCAATGGGAAGCCTCCATGCTTTGCCCCGCCCCCAGCTCTTCCAATGGACTCTTCCGTTATCACAGCCCCTCCCAACTCCTCGTTTTCCCTGTAAAAGCAAGTCCCCATTTCTTGTTCTCTGGGTTTGCCTGTGGTCTGTCCTTGTTTGCATATTCAGAATCGAAGTTCCTCCACTATTCCTGAGTAAACTCACTTTTGTTGGTGAAATAACTGGCTGTCATATTATTACAGTTGACAGAGGCTTGAGCTTAGCCTTGAGCTGCACAGGCTCTGATTGCCTTGATGCTGTTACTCTGGTTGATGTGATCAGGTTCCAGGAACTTGGTTTTATCCAGGACAGGAAGCTTCTCATCCTCCCGTGGTTCTGTTATTGCCATGATTCTGCTAGAATGCTGCAGGGCATGGGGGCTGGTGGAGGTGAGGGTAGAGTCCGAGTGGCTCCCATTGCGACAGTGGCTTTCTTGTGTCACCTTAGGTGATTTTTTCAATGCTCAACTTAATATTTCTTTTAAAAATCGTTTCAGAAATGAGTGTGAGATGTGGCTTAATTTGAAAGTCTTCTCTTAACTAGTGAAACCTAATTTAATTTCTATTTTTAAAAGGAATAAAAGGGAATAAGAATGTGAAGTGGTTGAAAGGAAACTAGAGTCGGTGCGGATGCCAGGGATGCTGGATGCTCTCCCCGCACCGGGTCCTTGTTACACTGTGGGAGCCTCTTTCCTTAACCAGTTCAGTTCTCCTCCTCCCCAGCGGGAACCTGCGGCTCCGTGTCAGGCTCCAGACGCATTCCTCTGCGGAGAGGGGCCCATGGAAAGTAGCCGGCTGACAGGCACCTGTGGCCTGCAGAGATTCTGGCCACGACTACCACGCGGGGTCACTGCAAGGAGGGGTCCTAATCAGGAGGGAGGGGTCACTGCCTCCAGGGGCCGCCCCACGCGAGCCCAGTCACCCCCATAGCCGCGCTCCTCGCAGAACCCCGGCCCTCGACCCCCGGGGGAGCTCTGGGAAGGCAGCACTGGGGCTAGGGCAGCAAGCGAGCGACGGGTGGAGAGAAGCCGCCCCGCCCCGCCTCAAGTTCAAGGGGAGACCACGCCCAGCCATGCTTCCCTCTGATTGACTGAACGAGAGAAAGGCTGGCGATGATTGGGTGGAGCGGACGCCTCTCGGCGCCCATTCTCCGCCACGGGGCGGGGGCGGACGTGATTGGTGCAGGCATCGGCCCGCCCCGCCCCTCGACGTCACTACCCGGCGTGCCGCGCGCCGCGCTTCCGCTCCGCCCGCTAATGTTTTGGCCGGTCCAAGATGGCGGTACAAGAGTCCGCGGCTCAGCTCTCCATGACCCTGAAGGTGCAGGAGTACCCGACCCTCAAGGTGGGGTCTGCGGCCGGGGAACGCCCGCGCCTGGCCGGGCGGCCTCTGGGGGGAGGGGGAGGGGCGGGGCGAAGGCCGGGGCGCGGCATGGGGCGCCGGGCGGAGGCCGGGGGTCTGGGGGCCGGACTTCCCCGGGGCCGGGGGTCTGGGGGCTGGGCTCCCCGGGGGCCGGAGTCTGGCGGCCGGGCTCCCCAGGGGCTGGGGGCCCGTCTCTCTGGGGTCCGGGGCTGGCGGCCGGGCTCCCCGGGGGTAGGGGACCTGAGGGCCGGGCGGGTGTGGCGTGTGGCTATCCATGCTCCCGCCTGCCTTCGTGACAGGGCGGGGAGCGCGTCTGCCTGGCGCCCCGCTTCTCCCTCCGGAGCCCGATTGTGGCCCCTTCGTCCTATAATACCGTGAACTGCATCAGCGACAGTCCTGGTCGTAGACAGGCTGGTGACTTTGGAGGCTGGGGTCTCAGGGCTGTGGGGTCGCGGGCGCCCAGCCAGAGTGCCCACCGTGACTGGCGGTTGGTGTCCAGCTATCCTCCCGGAAGCTCGTGTCAGACGGTGTTGATGGATGGCTTCCAGCCTCTAATTAGGGAACCTGTGAGGAAAGACCTCACGACCCAATGGGAACCCATTTGCGGGGCGTCACCAAACCTGAAATACAGCCTTTGCCACTCGGTCGCCAGTTGGGTGACCTTGGATGGTCACTGAGGCAAGTCGACTTACGCTGGGATGAAATCGGTGTTCCCGGGAGAGGGGTCGGTGCTAGTTCTTGCCTAGTTAGTAGAGGATTCAATGGTGATTGACTACAGTGAAGCACCTGAGAATAAATTCCTTCAACGCTCAAGGTTATAACATTCCCAGGAGAGCTGCGGCCTGAGCCTACGTGCGTCTGAATTCCTTTCCCGGGGGCCACGTCGCATCTCTCCTCCCGGAGGACCCAGCATCCCTGTCCACGTCAGTGGTGACAGAGGGTGGGTGCGGTGTGGCCAGGTTGCTGTGAGCTCTGTGTTCACTTCCTGGGAGACCTCGGGAGGGTCCTCAACGCCTCTGAGGTTGTTTACTCCTGTCAGACGAGCGCGCCTGGGTGGGCTCAGGGTGAAGAGAGGGCTCTGGCTGTGGGAAGGTAGCTGAAGGGAAGGCAGGGAAGTGCTGCTGGCCTGAGCCAGATGCCTGTTTGCTGGACCGCAGGTGTAGGGCGTGCTGTTTTGACACTCCACTCCCGCAAGACCCTACGGCTCATAGGCCACGATTCTCTGCTGCCCGAGGCACCCGACCAAAACAAAGGGGCGTGAGTGGGAACCGCTGACTGTGAGCTTTGGTCTCAGCCCCTGCCAGGCCTGCCGCTTGACGGACAGACAAGAAGGTTCAGAGATGAAAACTGTGGTGGTGAATGTGGGGAACACCAGACAGGCAGGATCCCTCCTGCGAGTCCTCCTCTCTCATTTCATAATCGTGAACGGAGTTGCAGACTTATCAAACAGGCTTTGATTAATGTAGTTAGGCAGATACTCCTAGAGGTAAAGGATTTTGTTTTTGTTTTTGTTTTTTGTTTTGGCTGCATTGGGTCTTCGTTGCTGCGCGTGGGCTTTCTCTAGTTGCAGCGAGTGGGGGCTACTCTTTATTGCGGTGGCTTCTCTTGTTGCACAGCACAGGCTCCAGGCACGCGGGCTCAGTAGTTGTGGCTCGCAGGCTCAGTAGTTGTGGCTCATGGACTTAGTTGCTCCGCAGCATGTGGGATCTTCCCGGACCAGGGCTCGAACCCGTGTCCCCTGGGTTGGCAGGCGGATTCTTAACCACTGCATCACCAGGGAAGTCCCAAGAAATATTATAGTATCATTTCAAGTGAGCTTGCCAAATAAAGACATTTTACTTCTTTTCTGGAATGATTTTAAAAAGTAGAATTTTTGCAAGGTACTCTCTCCGTTTTCCTTCACAGATTATTTAGATCCCACAGGATAATTCCTCTGTTCTCTTGACACGTGTGTCACTGCTGAGTTAACATTTTTATCAGGAGTAATTCCTACTGGATAATGAGGAAGTTTCACCAGGAACATGGGAAGAGCTGTTGGCTCTGTGAGCTGTGCTCTTCATGGTCTGGAGGGAGTCCAGAGGCAGGGGGTGTGGGGAGAGGGGGCGGGGGGACAGGGCCGGGGGCAGGGGGTGAGGGCTGAGGGTGGGCGTTCTGGAAGGCGTAGGTTGTGCTTCTCTAGTCTGAAGGCAGCTTCTCCTGCAGGGTAGCAGGGACGAGCATGCAGCGGGCAAGTCCCCTTCACACAGGATGGGGACTCCTCCCTGTTGGAGGGCTGGGCAGCCTCGTCACAGCCTCAGGGCTGGTAAGCTCTTCTGCTCTTCTCTCCTGGCAGAGTGGCCAGAGGGTGGAGCGGCCCTCAGCTGCGGCTCCCGGTGCGCTCTAACTGGGCCTTCTCCTCCCGGAGCCCCTGCTCCCCCCGGGGCGGGGCGGGATGGGGACTGGCCCAAGCCTGTGGACGTTTGGATGCGTCTTGGCGACGGGAGCTGTAGGATGCTGAACAGCAGCCCCGGCCTTGGCCCCCAGATGCTAGGAGCACGCCTCTGGTGCCTCTAGCTTTGCCGCTTGTCCTGGGCCCGGGGCGCAGGTGGTCCCCATGAGAACCACTGGTCTGTACCTTGCTGTGGGGAACTCGTTCTTACTGCACCGGGCGTGTCCAGGCGCCTTGTGCTCCGGCCCTAGCTGGCACCTTTCCCTGCAGTGTGTTGGGTTGTGGGTCGTGCCCCTCAGGCCTCAGGGAAGGAGAAGTGGAAACTCGAGTGCATGACCCACCATCGTCAACCGGAAACCCTGTTCTAAGTATGTTTTTAGAAGTTTTTTCTCATTATAAAAGCAATTTGTGTTTATTCTCCAAATTACTTTGCTAATTATCCCATTAGTTTTTGGAGTTTTTACTTCTGTTTTTTTCCTTTGGACAGCTGAAGGAAAATCATATTTTGGAGGCCTTCTTTTCACCGTCCAGATCAGGTGGGAGTTCGCTCAGCCCAGGGGAGGGACCTGGCATTGTAGCTGGAAACCTGCTTTGGACCCTGACTCCTCCCCCTGAGCTCACCTGGGCCCACCTCTGGGAGCCTCATCCTGGCTCCCCAGCCCCTCTCCCAGCTGTCCCCTCCTCGTCACATGTGACAGGCTGGGAGTGTGGCCGTTGCTCCCAGCTGGGCCTGGAGGCAGATTCTCCTGTGTCTTTGAAAAAATCTGCTGCTTTTAATGTGGTGACGGTCTTGTAGACCAAGTACTGCCCTGCAATTTCAAACCCTGGCTTTGTACTTGTAGAGAGTTTGTGTGCCAGTTACATGCTAAAGTTATAACTTTCAGTGCGGTTTTACAAACTTGGTCTCAGCTGGGCTTGGGGGATCACGTGTTCTCAAGTTTGAGAAACGCTGGTAGCATAAAGTGTTTGGGCTTTTGAGACAAGTATCTGATTATGCTGTGTCCCGGGTGGTGGCCGTGGCTGGGGCCTAACTTCTTTTTACTTTAGGTTTTGTGATTTCCCGAGTGAGCCAGTCCCTCCCTCAGACTCTGGCCATCTCTGGTCCGCAGCTGCATGCATCATGATTGCCTTCTTCTCAGGCTGCAACCTCATCACACCTTCAGGGCAGTGTTTGTTCTCAGCTGAAAGAGCCCGCACGTGGCCTTGGCTTCCAGAGCCCCACACACCCAGAGCTCGGCTGCGTGCCCCTCTCTGAAGTGTGTGCCTGCCCCGCGCGTCCTCCTGGCTTCGCGCTCCCCTCTCTCTCACTGTCGCTGGAGGGATGTTTGACCACACAAAGGCAACCTGGTGGCGTGTCCTGTCCTTGCATCCTCTGCGCCGGGCCCTCCCAGAGAGACGTGGGTTGACGTGAGGGGTCCCTGCTCGCTGCTTGTGTTTTTAAGTATTGTTAGTGTTTTAAACAGATTTTAAGTCTGGAAAAGAAAGGGCTTTCTAATCTCCATTTCTCTGTAAGGGGTGGGCTGTTAGAGCCGGCGCTGACCCCCAGCCCTGGGCGGGTGGTGGCAGAGCTGGTGGGGGAGCCGTGTGGCTGCCACACACGCCTCGGGCCCCTGGCTTCCGGCCGGGTCTGTAACAACCATGATCACTGAGCACGTGACAACTGCGCTCTTGGAACTCTCAGAACAAACCCAGGAGAGGGGGTCCCCGATGGTGCACGACAGCGGGGCGGCCTGATGGAGAGACGGGTGAGGCCCCGTCCTGGTCACACGCTTGGTGGCAGGAGGCATTAAACGAGGGACACAGGGTTTCAGCGCACTGGTTCGGGGGTGGCCAGGGAGGCGTGTTTCGGGGAGGAGCCATGTGGGCTGAGTTTTAAGTCTTGGCAACCCTGACACGGAATGCTCACGCTCCCACTGGAGCGAGGCAGCTTGGACGTCCCCAGAGCCCTGCAAAGAGGGCAGGGGCCACTGAGTGCCCAGCTGGCGACACGGGCCGGGGGGGCGGGGCGGGAAGATGGGCCGGGAAGAGGCCTCAGGCAGGCTGAGGTGGGATGTTTGATGCTGACCTGAACCTGGCCAAACAGTTTCCGCCGGGGTAACAGTTGGTTATTTTCAGGTGTACGTTTTTTACAACCTTTTGAAAACTAGAATTATTCACTGTTTCAATCACTACTAACCAATAGTTAACAACTAAATATTGCTGAGTAGTTTGATAACTGGACTAGCGCGCAGAATGTGGCCGAGGGGAGAAAACCCCCAGCTGGGTCGATGGCCTCACTGTCCACAGAGCCAGCCTTCCCCTGCCACCACATGCAGCCCCTGGGGCCTGGCCTCGTCCCCTTTCCCATCATGACAGCGGCCTCCCTGCCCTGCCCCATCTGAGCCAGACCTCCCCCGGCTCCCCGCCCCATCCTGTGTCCCTCCCAGGTCTCTGCACATGGGAGCCGGCATCCTAGCGCTCCACCAGCTGGCTGGGCCAGGGCACTGTTGATGTGTCGTTGCCCATGTGGCCCCAGGCCACCGCCCTGAGCCGGATCCGGCCCTGTGGCACCTGCGCTCTGGCCCTCGCCCTGGTGTTTTCTTTCTGGCTTCGGTCACCCTCTGGCGCTTTTTCTGTCAGATGCCCCCTTGGGACGCTGGTCCTCAGTGAGGGGCCATGTCTGGGTGGTTGTTGCCCTCCCAGCGCCTGGAAGAGCTGGCCCGTGGGGGGCACTGGCGGTAGCTGTTGGCCGAGCGAGCGTCTCCTCTGTCTGGGGGGAAATCCCTTAAACATTCACATCCAGGTGTGGCAGCCTTCGGAGTTTCCTTTCTCACCCCCCCACCCCGGCCCGCACCCCTCTCTCCTTCCTTCGCGGCTCAGCTGCTGGGGAGGAGTGTCTGCACCCTGCCCCTCTGTCCACTCATGGTGTGCATGCTGTGACCTTCTAGGTGACAAGTGGACAGCACCCTCGGGGCACCCCCTTTGAGATGGCCACCTCCCGGTCTCATGAGCGGTCTCCAGGCTGGTTTTGCCCCATCACTCCCTGGCAGGCTTCTGGCCAGGGTCTCCAGGTGACCCCATGGTGCTGCCTGAGCCCCTGACAGCGTCTGGTGCCCGCCCCAACCTCTTACCACGTGTGCCACAGGCTGCCCTTCCTTCCCGGCGTAGGGTCCCAGGTGGCTCCCGTGACGCCACCCACGCCTGGCTCCTCGCAGGCTCACAGCCGCCCCTCATCCTCCTTGTTGGGACTGCTCGCTGCCTTGGTGACCTTGTTTGAGGACCCCCGTGTGTACCGATGACTCCCAGCTGGATCCCCTCGCCAGCACCAGAGCCTTGGACCCGGGAGCCTGTCAGACGTCCCCTCTTGGGTCTGTAAGGTGTCTCAGCATGTGGAAGTCTGAACTCGTTGTCTTACCCAACTCCTCCGCAAACCCGCTCCCCCATCTTCCTGGTCTCAGTGGGGGACAGCGCTTCCATCCCATTTGGCTCAGGCTGGAACCTTGGAGCCAGCCTTGACCCCTCCGTTCTCAGAGCTCACATCCAGCCTGTCCTCACATCCTTTTCACTCTGCCACCGTGGCCTAAACCAGTCCCTCTCTGGGTTGTTGAAGGAGCCCCCAGCTGTCCCTAGCACTGCCCGTGCTTCTTCCTGGCAGCCTCCCGTCTTACTCGGGGTAAAGTCCAAGGTTGTTAGAGTGGCCCTCCAGGGCCTCATAACTTGGCCCCCTCTTCCTTCTCCCCCACAACCTCCTCCCCCACGTCGTCCTCCTCCCCCTCCCCCTCCTCCCACCTCCTTGCCTCCCCCTCCCCCCGCCACCTCCTCCCCCTCCCCCACCTCCACTCCTTTGGACACTGAGCCACAGTGGCCTCCCCGCTGCTACAGGATGTGCCAGCATGGGGGGCCTCAGAGTCTTTGCTCTTGTTTACTTTGTCCAGAATCCTTTCCGCCAGATGTCAGTCTGGCTTATTCCCTCACCTTCCCCTGTCTCTGCTCAGGTATCACCTTCTCAGTGCGACCACCTTATTGAGACTGGGAGTCCCACCATCCCCTCTTCTGCTCTGTTTTTCTCCTTAGCTGCCACTGCCATTTGACTTAACTATGTTTTGCTTCTTTGTTTCTAACCACTGGGATTATAAGCTCTTTGGAGGGCATAGAAGAAATAACTCTTCAAATAACAGATGAATTATTAAATATTATTTTGGCAGTTCTATCCAAAGAAGATTGAAACAAGTAAATGTAACTATTAGAACGAATGAGACAGAATATGTTTATGTACCCAGAAACACAAGCAAACTAACCAGAAAATGACTGCAATTAATTAGAAAGGTCAACACAGTAACTGGGTACATGAAAAATAGACAAAAGTCAGTCACTTTTCTGCATCCCAGCAATAACCAGCAGAACATCTCCCAGGAAAATGCCAGGAAGAGTAAAACGTTAGGGTGACTGCAGCACACCAGCAGTGGGCGCCAGTGGAGGCGCCATGGCTGGCAGCAGCGGAGGGTGCTGGGTTTCTGTTTGAAGATGCTAACAGTAGCTGTAAAGATACCATCTGACTTCTCTGTGTGCTTGATCAGACCTTTCTTATTTATCATGAGGGAAGCTCCAAGAAGGGTGTCTCTGCTGGACACCAGGGTCTGGTATGAAACTGCGAAAGTAACAGCCTTGTTGCAGAATTGCTGGCTTTGGTTATGTGTTGTATGGAAAAGGTGAGACAGTGTTTCCCTGGTGTTATGCATACAGTCGGCACTGGTGCCTGCTCGGGCTCTGTGTGTCGTGTTTGGTCAGTGAGCCGTCCCGGGCCTGGAGACGCTCACGTGGAGGCCTGGTGCCAGGATGCCTTGTGTGCATGACGGCTAACTCAGCATTTGCAGCGTGTTCTGTTTTACCTGTACTGCCCTTGCTGAGATGGACCAGTGGCATGAAAAGATGCCTGTGAGTAACCAGCAGTCGCGGATGAGCGGACCCTGCCCCCAGGAGGGAGAATATGGAGGTGCTGACAGTGCCCTTCCCGCCTCCAGCTTTGTCAGCACTCCATGGAGTGAAAAGTCCATCTCATCACATCCCCTTAGAGGTGGACCAGCAACATGTCACTTTTCAAGAAGCCTATTTGAAAGAGGGTGTTTGAAGCACTCCTGCCCTTCGTGAGCCTCCCTCAGCTGTGTGCTGTGGCCAGGGAGGTCAGCCCAGGAGAGCGTGGAGCCACTGTGATTTGTGAGACTCCCGTGCCACATGCCGGAACACGAGGCACAGCTCTCCAGGCCAGGCAGGGGCGTCTGCTGCCATTCAGGGCTCAGTCCAACACTTTACAAGATGTTGTTAGCTTTGTGATAAATATTTAGAAACCTCTTCTGAGGTTTCTTAATTGTGAAAGATAAAAGGCCTCATGCCATTGGGGAAATACTTCCTTCCTGTGCTGGTAAAAATGGCTGAAAACATTATGAGAACAAACTAAAATGCATCTCTTTGTCAGCAAATACTGTGAGAAAACCCACAGCAAACACTGGAGAAGGTTTGAAGAAACACGTACCAAAGCAAATGGCACAGTGTGGGAAGGCTGCTGTGGAGCTGGATGAGAGTACAGATGTTTCATACAGGTCTTGATTAGGGTGTTTGCCAGATTCTGTTTCAGTTATGAAAACAGGAAGGATTACTTTTTGCGAGTCACTGAAGGGGAAAGAGGTACTGGAGGAAACATAATTTAACATTCAACTAATTAAGTGGAGAAATTCTATGATCTTAAGAGCTGGAGTGAAACAAATTACCAAGGAAACATTAAGTAGATTTGGTTAATACAAATTTAATTTTTTGGTATAACCAGATAAGATAAAACCAGAATTTAAAAGCAAGTAACAAACCTTTAACAAATCCACTAAATGTGAACCATAAAAAGCTGGTTCAAATTGATGAGAAAGCTCCAATACCCTCTTCCTTGTTGAGTATTGGGTGAGGAATACAAACAGAAAATATGTAGAAGGAAAAATGTGTTGAGTTGAACCACATAAAATCACCCTTTTGTAAAAATGATGGCTGAATAGCGTATACCATGTAAAAAGATTAAAAAAAAAAAAAAAAAACTTCCCATAAAGAAAAACCCCAGGACATGATGGCTTCACTGGTGAATTCTATTAAATGTTTAAAAAAGAGTTAACATTGCTCCCTCACAAACAGCCAGAAAATGGAAGCGGAAGGAAGTTTCCCAGCTTGTTCTGTGAGGTCAGTTCTACCCTGATACCAAAACCAGACAGACAATACCACAAGAAAACTACACATCAGTCCTTATGAATGAATATAGGTGCTAAAATCCTCAACAGCATGCCAGCAAACTGAATCTGACAACATATAAAAAGGATTATGTACCATGACTAAGTGGGATTTACCCCAGGAATGCAAGGTTGGTTCAACATGTAAAAGTCAATGCCATACTAATAGTATAAAGGACAAAAACCACATGATCACCTCAATAGACACAGATAAAAACACTTGACAAAATCCATCACCCTTTCATGATAAAAACACTCAACAAACTAGGAATAGGAGAGAACTTCCTCTACCTGATAAAGGGCATCTCTGAGAAAACCACAGCCGACATCATGCTTAGTGGTGAAACACCAAAAACTTTCCCCTAAGATCAGCAAAAAGACAAGGATGTCCACTCACCATTTCCATTCAGCATTGTCCTGGAGGTTCCAATTGGGCCATTTGGGCAAGAAAAATAAATAACAGGCATTCAAATTGGAAAGGAATAAGTAAAACTCAATTTGCAGATGAAATCATCTTGTGTATGGAAAGTCCTAAGGAATACACACGTACACAACACACACACACACAAACCTGTTAGAACTAATAATCTGGTTCGGCAAGGTTGCAGGATACAAGATCAGTTTATATAATAGAAATAATTTGTATTTCTGTATCCTAGAAATGAACAGTGAAAAGGGAAATGAAGAAAAAAGTTTTATTCACAATAACACTGATAAATTGGATTTCATTAAAGGGAAGAAGCTTGTGTTTCAAAGGTATGCTGTTAAGAAAGTGAAAAGACTACTCACAACAGAAAATGTTTGCAGTTTTTTGGTTTTTTTTTTTTTTGCGGTATGCGGGCCTCTCACTGTTGTGGCCTCTCCCGTTGCGGAGCACAGGCTCCGGACGCGCAGGCTCAGCGGCCATGGCTCACGGTCCTAGCCGCTCCGCGGCATGTAGGATCTTCCCGGACCGGGGCACAAACCCGCATCGCCTGCATTGGCAGGCGGACTCTCAACCACTGTGCCACCTGGGAAGCCCTGCAGATCACTTTTGATAAGGATCTAGGATCCAGAATATGTAAAGAACTCTTACAGTTCAATAATATAAAGACAAATAACCAGATGTAAAAACAAGCAAATGGTTTGAGGAGACTCCTCTGAAGAAGAGATACAAATGGCTAATGAGCATAAGAGGAGATGCACGACATCATTCATCATTAGTGAAATAATGAAACCATGATGAGGCACTGCTTTTACCCATGGGAATGACTGTGATCAGAAAGATGGACAGTAACAAGTGTTGGATGAGGGTGTGGAGAAACTAAAGTCCTGATAGACTCTGAGGAATGTAAAATGGTGCAGCCACTGCGGAAAGCAGTCTGGTAGTTCTTCAGAAAGTTACACAGAGTTACCATATGGCCTAGCAGTTCCACTCCTAGATAATCTACCCAGGAGAAGTGAAAACATGCCCATACAAAAACCTGTGCAGGAATTTATAGGCTTATTATTCATAATAGATCCAAAGTGGAAGCAACTAAAATGTCCATCAACTTATGAGTGTATAAACAAATGTGGTATCGCATAATGGAATACTATTCAGCCATAAAAAGGAATGAAGTACATGCTACATCATGGATGAGTCTTGGAAGCATTATGCTAAGTTTTTTTAAAAAGCCAGACACAAAAGGCCACAGAATGTATGATTCCATTGATACGAAATGTCCAGAATAGGCAGGTCCATTCAAGTAGACAGTAGATTAGTGGCTGGTTGCCTGGCTATGGGGAGTAATTCTGTAGGCAGCAGGTTTCTTTTTGGGGTGATGAAAATGTTCTGGAAGTAGATGATGCTGATGGTTGCACAACCTTGTGATGATACTAAACACCACTAAGTTGTATACTTGAATTAAAAGGGTGAATTTTATAGTATCTGAATTATATCTCAATTAGAAATTGGTAAAATAAAAAGTGATGCAGGAGGACTTCCCTGGTGGCACAGTGCTTAAGAATCCGCCCGTCAATGCAGGGGACACGGGTTCGAGCCCTGGTCTGGGAATATCCCACATGCCACGGAGCAACTAAGCTTGTGTGCCACAACTACTGAGCCTGCACTCCAGAGCCTATGAGCCACAGCTACTGAAGCCCATGTGCCTAGAGCCCGTGCTCCGCAACAAGAGAAGCCACCTCAGTGAGAAGCCTGCACACCGCCACAAAGAGTAGCCCCCGCTTGCCGCAACTAGAGAAAGCCCACACGCAGAAACGAAGACCCAATGCAGCCAAAAATAACTTACAAAAGGGGGGGGTGGTTTAAAAAAAAAGTGGTGCAGCTTACCTTAAATTATCTTTCAAAGGGCGAAAGTTTTAGTTTTGGTAAAGACTAATTTACTGATTCCTCTTTTACAGTTAGTGCATTCTGTATACCTGCAAGAAATCTTTGCCTATTTCAAGGTTGTGAAGATTTTCTTCTATGTTTACGTCAAGGATTTTTACAGTTTCAGCTTTTATGTTGAGGTCTGTGGTCCATGTCAAGGGAATATGTGCAGATTGTATGAGGCACAGGTTGAGGTTTGTCCTTTTCCCACGTGGGGTCCAGTCCCGGCACCTCTGTTGCGGAGACAGCCTGTCTTCTCTGCCCTGAATTACCCTGTCTCTTTGGTTGGCCACACGGACTGTGCACGTGGGTCCACCCCCCGGGTCTCCCACCCTCCTTGGTCTCCGTTCCGTCCTGGACCAGTGCTTTGAATCAGGCACCATTGCCCGTATGTCACCAAAATCATTCAGGATATTTTTTTATCCAGGTAGAAAACAAATGAACCATCTCCATCATTTCTAAGTGTCTAGCAGTGCTGTATCACGCTCAGATCTCTAGGACTCTCTAAGTCAGCTTGGGCCACTCTGACAGAACGCCCCACAGCACACACTGTTCCTTCGGGTCCTGGAGGTGGAGTCCCTGAGTAGGGGCCGGCACCCCCAGGCACTGCTGCTTCCTGTTCCCGCTGGGAGCATCCCAAGGTGTGCACTGCTCTCCTCGTGGTTGTGACTGGCGTTTCCCCGAGTGTTAGTGGTGCTGAGCGCCTCCCACACGTGTTGGGGCCGCGTCTCTCTTCTTCGGAGAAATGTCAGTTCAAGTCCATGGCTCATTTCTCAGTTGGGTTGTCTCTCTGTCATGGAGCTGTCGGGGTTCCTTATGAAGCCTGGATAGTAACCCTTATCAGGTGTGTGGTTTGCAAACGTCTCTTCCCGTTCCCGTTGCACTCTGATGATTGTTTCCTTTGCTTTGCAGAAGTTTTAAAGTTTAGTGTAGTCCCATTTGTTACCCTTGTTTTTATTGCCTGTGCTCTTAGGAATGTACTTTTTTCTCTTGGTCTGGCTCTTTGTTGGTTTCCCACCTCACTGACATTTCTCATGTCTCTGTGATTTTGTTGTCTCACTGAGGACTGTCTGAGTAATTTTCCTCCCAGAAGGGGTTTGGCTGCTAAGGGGTTTGGAGCCTTGCCTATCAGAAAGCATCTCAGTTTTGCCTCGTTCTCAGTGATACTTTGGCATGGTTTAGAGTCTTCAGCATTTCTGAAATTCCACCCCTTCTTTTGGCAAAAGCCCCTTGGGAAGGAGCCTGTGGAGCTGTTGGTGACAGAACAGCAGGGGACAGTTGGGGAAAGGCGGGAGAGGCAAGGCCTGGGCGGCCCAGTGTCCCCAGGAAGGACATTGATTCCAGGTGCTCGTGCAGGGGGGTGGGTGGCCGAGCTCAGGGTGGGCGGCATGGGCAGCAGAGGGTGAGACCCGAAAGCTCAGCCCTGCAGAGCGCGTGGCCCAGCTGGCGTGGCCCCCGAGCATGTGGGCCGGTGGTCTGGGGCGTGGGAGGATGGCCAGGGCCAGGAGAGGCGTGGGGCTGGTGCAGGTGCAGGGGAGGCCTCTGGGGGACGGGAGTGTCTGGAGCCGTCAGGGGCTTGGGTGGGGCGGGGTGTGGGCCACGTGCGGGGGCAGCACCCTCGCTGCCACCACCACCACCGGCCGGGCTGTGCCATGGTTCCATTCCCGCACCGTGGACGTATGCCAGATCCTGAGTCGGCTTCTTTCCTCGGAAGAGAAATAAGTAAGCTTGACTATTACCTTACAGTATAAATTGTTGGGACTGGATCCTAACGGTGGACTGAGGATGAATGTGAGAGCATCACCGGCATCTTTTTTGGGTAAGAGTTAAAAGTCGGATCCCCAGCCCACGGAGCTTTCTTTGGAATCACCCTGCCTCGGTGACGTGCACGGGTGTACCGGTGTGTGCCCAGCCCGTGCAGGCTCTCTGGCCCGGGACAGGGACCCGCGGACTCCTGGCCCATGATCGCACCTGTGCCTGTGCAGGCATGTGACTCTTTTCTCCTGTGTCATGGTTGTTTTGATTATATTTATTGGAATAGAATTTTAACGTCTGGATGTGATAATAAAAAACAACTTAGGAGCTTTCGTTTGTTGTGCATCGTGGGATTTGTTCAACTTGTTTTCTAGTAATTCCACTTTGTTTTCTTTTATGAATTCATCGGTCCAGCTCAGATTACAAATACACAATGTGTTCACGCAGACGGCCTGCGGGACCCGGGCAGGCTGCCTCCGCTCCTGGCCCCGGGTCCTGAGGGCACAGCCGGTGACCCACTTCCCAGTCGTTCTGGAACTGAGTGCTCACTCTTTCAAGCAGTAAAATTAACGCCTACACTCACTTGGGTTTAACAAACAGCTTGGAAGGGAGTTTGTGGTCATCAGTGACACCCCACCAGCCCTGACTCAGCCCACTGCGGGTGTCTCTCCCTGTCTGCGCACCATGGAGGCTGCCTGGGGAGGGTCATCGGGTCAGGACGGTGGCGTTGGGGGGCAAACCGAAGGCAGCTGAGTACCCTGGGGCATCTTCCCCGGTGCCGGTGTCACACAATCTTGGGGTTGCTCTACGTGCCGCTCCCATTGCAGAGACCCATCCCCCCCAGTCCTGGTCGTGGAGACCACGGGTGGTGGTTGAAGGCTGGGTTGTGCCTCCACCCTCCAGAAATCCCATCCTGTGGCAGGACACACCCTCCACAGGAGCTGGGGGGATCCTTCACCACACGTGGTTTGCTGTCTGCCATGAGCCTGGCACCGTGTTGGGTGCTGTACGCAGTGGTCACTTTCTGGCCAAGTGGACACCGAAGGAGCCCCTCCGTTTTTTCTTACAGGAAGTACTGAGTCCAGAGGAGGCGGCCAGTGTGGGGGGTGGACCACAGAGACCAGTCCAGTGGCCCATGCAGGGGGACCCACGCCACCCACCAGCAGCAGGTGGCCCCGAACATCCTTGTGAGGCCGTCTCCCGTATCCTGCTGGGCTTGGTCTCTTAGCTCGGTTGTGCTTTGATAGCCACCCCACAGCAGGTCATCAGCGAGCCCGAGTCCCAGCGGGCTGACCACCCCTTGCCGAGCCCACCCCGTCACACATGGCAGATGTGGCTCGGCTCGTGGCATTCTGCCCCTCAGACTACTGATGAGACCCAAGGCGTGAACAGGCATGTTTACGCACTGCTGAATGGCAGTGGTAGCTGACGGCAAGGACAGTGCTGGCCTTGCTGGGTCTCTGGCAAAGAGTCCTGCTGTGGTGGCCCCTCTGTGGCTGGAGCCTGGCCCTGCCCGTCTCTGCCATCACCCCAGGGTCTCTGCTGCTGGGAAGCCCAGGCTCTGAGCCAGGCCTAGGTCTCCTCCCTGCCAGGCACAGTATCTGGCACACGGCTGGTGCCTAGCAAGTGCTGGTGGAGCCAGCAGTGCCCTGGGAGTGGGTGCTTCCCTGCTGGACAGGCCTGAAGACGAAGCGCTCACAGGGCCGGTTTGTGGCAGCCATCGCAGAATTCCACGGAGACCCGCCATGTGAGCGGGGAGTGCTGGCAGGGAGTCCCTGTCTTCGGTGGGTTTCCCTAGGGGTCCCCGGGGTGCGGTGCTGGACCCTGCCTGC
Organism: Mesoplodon bidens; assembly: GCF_964165515.1. NCBI lineage: Eukaryota > Metazoa > Chordata > Mammalia > Artiodactyla > Ziphiidae > Mesoplodon > Mesoplodon bidens. Next base: position 106,672,597 of record NC_138176.1, on the reverse strand, counting down.
TGCGCTGTGATGACCGTGGGGGCCGAAGGGTGTGTGAACAGCAGTTCTTCAGACTTTTCAGTGATGCTTCGTGGGTTTTCTATCTTCCCGTGCTCTGGAGGGAATGGGTGTTCTTTTAATAACTCAGGGGAGTGGGCGTCCTCTCATTGAGATCAGTTAAATGTGTGCCTGTGATCTCCCATGGGTGCTGATGCCGTCACTTTCCTAACCCTGAGGTGCACCTGAGGTGCTGCTTTCTGTCCGGCCTCAACCTGGTGCCCACCAGGCTCATCAGCATCTCTGCTGCACATCGTGGGCTTCCATGTCCAATCGATTAAAGCCCCCAGTACTGCTCTCCTTTTTGGTCATTTCCTTAACTGTGTTATTCTAGATGAATTTGGTGATCTTTCTGTCTGCTGACTTATGGAGGTTTCTGGGAAGAGTGGAGACTGCACTACATCTTAGATGTGGGTCAGGGTGCATCTCAGCCTTTGTGTCCTTGTCTAGGAACACAGGTGACCCTCGCTCACACGGGCCTTTTGTGGGCCTCGGGCAGGTTTTAGAGGAGATGCATTTTTAGAGAATGAGAAGCTGAAGCCTCTTGCCTCAAAAAGTGCCACGAAGGAGGCCCGCACATCCCACGTGGACGATGGGTGGTGCCCACCCGCCGACAGTGTGGACTAAGTGGCCTTCTGTCTTCTTCAGGTGCCCTATGAAACACTGAACAAGCGCTTCCGTGCTGCACAGAAGAACATTGACCGGGAGACGAGCCACGTCACCATGGTAGTGGCTGAGCTGGAGAAGACCCTGAGCAGCTGTCCAGCCGTGGACTCTGTGGTCAGCCTCCTGGATGGTGTGGTGGAGAAGCTCAGTGTCCTCAAGAGGAAGGTCAGTGCTGCTTCCAGGCCATGCTGCCTGCCCTGCCCCCAGGCTGCATGCACCCCATGGGCGCACCCTTCACCCAGTTGTCCTGAGAAGGGGCCACCTCCTGGGGGAGCTGCAGTGGTGGGGGAGCTGCGGTGGAGGGGCCCCCCTCCCCTGCTGTCCACGCTCTGGAGTCTGTCAGCTGTAAGGCCGGCTTCCCGACCCACATTCCTGTTCCTGTAGGGCCAGGTTATCCTGACTCCAGATGTCCCAGGGAGCCCAGGTTGGGGAGGCCAGGATGGGTAGTAGATTGATTTATTATTTTCACAATTTCACCTCAAAACAGCACATAGGGTATCTTGTTTCTGGGAATGGTAGGTATGCCCACTGGTAGGCCCTAAAAAGTGAGATAAGATATTTGAAAACATTTTATTCACCAGAATTGGAGAGCAGGGTGTCAGGTGGGCTAGAAGGCGAGGGACCCCTGCTGCCTAGAGAGAGCCCCCAGCAAGGGCCTCGCTGGTCAGTGACTCAGGGCCATTAGAGTTGGGGGCCTGATGGTAGGACCCAGCAGCACTACACCTCAGGTGAGGGTGCCCAGAAGTGGACTTGCCAGGAAAAGCACTGCCGCCCACCCCCTCCTTCAACCTGGTCTGAGTGGTCCCAGCGGGTGCTGCCTCCAGGCTCCAGGTAGAGTAAATGCAGTTCTCTTGAGTGGAGGATGCCTTCCATCTGAGCATCAGATTGTTCAACTACAGTAACCAGGACAGGTACACAAGACACCATGACTGCGACACAGCAGGAATAGAAAGAGATCTGCACAGACTTCAGGTACAGAAACTATCAAATACCATACTTTACTGTGCTTAAAGGATGAAAAAATAGCTTGAAAATATCTGCAGGGAATAGAAAATATGTCATTTAAAGTTAAAAAGAACCAAGTAAAAATACAAGAAGTGAAAAATAGCAAATGAAAAACTCAAATGTTTGCTTACAACAAACATTTTAACGCTTAACAATCAGACCAAGCTAAAGAGAGAGTTAGTGAGCTGGAAGGTGGGTCTGAGGAAATTACCTAGAATACAGCACAGGGATGAAAAGATGAGAGCACATGAGAGGGTGAGAGATTAGGGAACAGAGCAGGGACTATGCAGTGGGCCAGAGTCCAGGAGAGGCGGGCGGGGGCAGAGATATGCGGGGAGAATGACAGGGAGACCTAAACAGGTTAAATAAAAGTAAACGTAACTAGGATTTTCACATAGTGAGACTGAAGAAAAGAGAGACAGAAAAATCTTAAAAGCAGGTAGAGGAAAATCTGCTTGTCAAGGAGCAGCAAATATCCTGACAGCTGACTTCTTGATGGCAGTTGGAAGCCAAACCATAGTGGAATGTGCTGGAAGGAAACAAGGGCCGACCAGAATTCTGGACCTGCTGTCCAGTGCCTAGCCACCAGCCACCTGTGCCCACTAACATTTAAATGGAATAAAATCAAGAATTCACTGCTGGGGCCTTCTCTGGTGGCACAGTGGTTGAGAGTTCGCCTGCCGATGCAGGGGACACGGGTTCATGCCTCGGTCCGGGAAGATCCCACATGCTGCGGAGCGGCTGGGCCCGTGAGCCATGGCCGCTGAGCCTGTGCGTCCGGAGCCTGTGCTCCACAATGGGAGAGGCCACAACAGTGAGAGGCCCACGTACCGCAAAAAAAAAAAAAGAATTCACTGCTGGGGTTGCATGAGCTACACTTCAGGTGGTTGACAGTGGCTGCTATGTGACGCGCAGGCGTAGAACACTTCCACCTGGCTGTCTTAATTTTGAGCAAAATTGCCTTTAAGGGAAAGTATTATAAAAGAAAGTCATGTTATAATGACAAGTAGTTTCATTAACCAGGAAGCTATGACAAATTTTAAGTTCTACGCCTCTGGCAGCATAGCCCCAGCGTATGTAAAGCAGTAACATCCCTGAGGAGGTGGACAGACCCTGCCGTCCCCTCGGTAGCAGCAGCCCCGCACACTCTTGCTGCTTGTGGCCCTGGGCCCCAGCTCCCCTCTGACCTCCCTGCCTCCTGGTCCTCGGCGGTCGGGTTGGGGTGCCTGGTCTCTGCCCATCCTGAGCGCCCCCTCTGTTCGCGTGTCACAGGCGGTGGAGTCCATCCAGGCAGAGGATGAGAGCGCCAAGCTGTGCAAGCGCAGGATCGAGCACCTCAAGGAGCACAGCAGTGACCAGCCAGCAGCGGCCAGCGTGTGGAAGAGGAAGCGCATGGACCGCATGATGGTGGAGCACCTGCTGCGCTGCGGCTACTACAACACGGCTGTGAAGCTGGCGCGCCAGAGTGGCATCGAGGTGGGCGCGGGGCTGCGGGTTCCCAGGGCAACGGGCTTCCCAGCCCTTCGTGGAGGCTCCACTCGGCCATTCGTGCGTCCTGAGCTGGGAGGTCCCCTCCCGCTCGTGACGGCTCTAGGGGTGCGTTGCACCTGCCGCAATGGTTTACACATGTTCCGAGGAGCTAGAGTGTGGACAGGGATCCCTCCCCGCACCGCTGCCCGCTTTCCTGCTGCCAGGTGCGTCCCGTGACCGTTCTCCTGGGGGTGACGCCTTTCTCTGGGGTCAGGCACGTTTTCCATCTGTCCGTGTGTGGTGGCCCTGGGGGTGCAGGTGTGGAAGTACTTGATACCCTTGGCTGCTGGCCCGTGGTGAAGGGGGCTGTCACCACCCCCCGCCAGGCCTCTGCAGGTCGGCCTGCACCTTTCTCTGGCCTTCGGGGCGGTGTGGCTGGGGGCAGTGGTACCCTGGTGTCCCAAGGGCAGCCTTCACTGGGGGGCGGGGGGGCAAGGAACAGTTGCTCGGGCTGTTCAGACCAGAGTGCGTGGCCACCCGACCCTGTCCGCATCCTGTGTTGACTGGAGCCTCTGGCGGCAGAATCCGTGTGGACGGCAGTGTCTCCCTCGTCTCCACGTGGGGTCCCGTCTCAGCCTGCTCCTCTGCCACACACTCAGGACCCACTGGTTCCGCCCCTCCTCACTCTTAAGTTCTCAGTCTGAGCACTGCTGGCCGCCTGGGGCCCACCTGCCCCCTGCCCCCCCACCCCGCGAGTCCCATCCCCTGGCATGGTTTAAATGTCACCCGTGTGTGCGTGGCTCCCACCCTGGGTTGAGGGGCTCAGCCCTAGTGGCTCGAAACCCCAGCATGAGACCCTGCCCCCTGTCCCGGCAGGTGGCCTTGGGTCCCTGACAGCATCGTGCTGTCACCCCCACACCGGCATCTGCAGGTCCTCGCTGTGCGCCCTGGCCCCACTTCCTGCTGTGTCCATGTCCCTGTCTAGTTCCAGCCCTAGGCCTTTCCTTCGATGTGGCTGACACACTTGTGCAGTGGGGCTGGGGACGGGGGGCTCCTAACTCTTGCACCCCAGCCCCGGGCAGCTCCCTGGAGTTGCGTGTGCCGCGTGCCCAGGCTCCTGCTGTGGACAGCAGGGCCACCAGTCTAAGCTCGGTGCCCAGTGGTCCCTGGTGCCTGCTCTCCTCACCCCTCCCTCCCCTGCCCAGCACGGCCAGCTTCTGACCAACGGGCTCTCCTAGCCTCAGTGAGATTCCTGGCACAGCCTGTCCATCTGCAGTGGGCGTCAGGCTTCACTGCCGCGTGCCCCCCCCAACCCCCCTGCACCTGCGAGGGTGCGGCCATGCACACCTGCGGTGGCTGGTGGGGCACGAGCTCCCCACGCCTCCTGGCCCCCAAACGTGCACCTTGTAGAGGGGAGAAGCACGAAGCCAGATGAGATTTGGTGAAGGTGACGTGTCTGCAGAAGTGCCAAGAGGGACCGGAGGGTGGCGGGGGAGGGGCTGGCGGTTCTCAGAAGAAGGTCACAGCCCGAGAAGGTTGGCATGCACCTCGTCGAGGAGATAGTCATGGAAGGGGGTTTCCACAGGAGCCCCCAGCTTCACACAGAGCGCAGAAATCCAAGTCTCTTTCAGAAGCAGATGCAGGAGGACATCCTCTTGGCCTTGGGGTGGGCGAGGCCTCCCAGGAAGAGGCTGCAGCTGGAGCTCCTTCATGTCAAGAACTTCTTTTCATCAAAGGACACCACGAGGAGGGGGAGTGCGGGCTATGCAGATGGCCAAGAAGGGAGGAACGCCCGGTGGAGTCCGCTGTGGTCCCTGCGTTAGCAGCTTCCATGCTTGCGCCTCCCGGGAGCGGACTGTGGTTGGCGCTCACTCTGGCCCACCTCCCACTGGCTAGTTTAACATCTTCACTGTGGCACCCATAACTGAGGGTCCGAGGATGTCAGAGGACCGTCAGCAGGAAAGGAAAGACCTGGAAAGACCCGGGATGCCGGGGGGTGCAGGCAGGAGAGGCCACCTCTTGGATTTTGAGCAGAACTGGAAAAGATGGGAAATGGGAGAAGAAAGACTAGAATGTTGTCTGGGGGCCTGGCCTTTGCCCAGTGGGAAGGGTTCAGGAGAAAGAAGACAGTGGAGAAATGGCCAAGGAAGCGACATGAGAAAGCAGCCCACCTCTGCAGTGAGGGTGGTGAGCAGAGAACTGGATTAGTGAGTCCTGGTTACGGCAGCCACGGGGCACCTCGTCGTCAGAGCTCCCCTCGGGAGGGCAACGCCAGGTAGCAGCCGGGAGGAGCAGTGGCCGTGGTGCTCGGCCCGCCACACTCCCAGCCCTGTCTGACTGGGTCCTGTTCCGTAATCGGCAGTCAGGACGGGGAGGTTGGGGGCGCTTCCTGCGGGCCCAGCCGCCGTCCCTACTGAGGACGTGGGTAGAGCCGCCCTTGCTTGGCCACCCTGACCTGCCCGCTGTCTGGAGCAGCCGTGCAGGAGCTGGAAAGCTGACAGGGCATCTCCAGTGTGCCCCCCCCCCCAACAGGAGCACACCCCGGGCCCTCTGGTCAGCTGCTCTTCTGCCCTTGACCCATTTGGTTCCGCAGGAGATGCTTCAGGAGCTAGCAGTCCATGGGTGCCGCCTTGTTGCCAAGTAACTGTACTCAATTATTTCTTCCTGTTAATTTTGCTGTAAGTGCCTGGTTTTCACTGCAGCATCATTAGCTATATGCATTCAGTGACTTTCTCTTGAAATAGAATAGGTGTCTCTTACTTAAAAGCTTGCACCTTAACACTGCATCCACCAGTAGGACTCTGTGTCCTTTTGCAGCACAGCTCCTGCAGGGAGCTTGACGTGGCCCTGGTGCCTGGGTACAGAAGTTCGGTGGCGAGCTCCTGGCTTGCTTTGCCGTGGCAGACCTTGGTTGAGAGAGTGTGGGCAAGAAAGCTCTCTTGTCCTGTGCTCTGCAGTGCCCAGCAGCCCATGAGGCCTGAGTGGGGACTCTGGAGACACGGGGTTCCAGGGATGTTTGTGTTGGGTGTTCCACCTGGTAACTGAGAAAACGATCTTCACTAACGTTTTCTGCTCGAGTCTGTTCCAGATGGAAGAGAAGTTTACCTTTTGAAATTTTCGTTTTCTTCTAATGACCCCCCTCCTTTTGTGATGTCTGAGCATTCTTCACCTTGCCGTGTGCGACCAGGGAGGTCCTTCTCGCTGGCTGTAACCCAACCTCTTGCTGGGGGCCTTGCACTTCCTGGCACCACACAGAGCCCCCTTGACTGCAGCAGGTGTGCACTTGAGTTGGTGGGTTCGTTACTGTGGGTCCCTGGCCCTACTGGGATCCTCCAGCCCAGCAGATGCAGCTGCACTTGGCCTGCCCTCCCAGATTGCCAGGCCTCAGGGATGGAGAGAGGGGAGCAGACAACGGAGGGCAGAGAGTTGCAGACCCTAACCACCCTGCTGCCCCGTCTCAAAAATCTAAACTTTAAATCAATCTGCAGAGCAAAACACAGAAAATGAGAGTATGAACTGCTGGGTCTCCGTGGCTGCCCTGAGAGGTGATGGCGGGCAGACCTCTGCCCTTCAGGGCCCCAGGTTCTGGCAGGGCCTGGGCTCTCAGGGGGCCTGGGACCCAGCATCTAACTGGGGCGCAGGCCTGCCTGCTGTGCAGACCCGGCCCACGGAGGGGCTGCCCCGGCAGGGGGCGGGGGTGCTCCTATAAGATGAGACTGCTGGGCACCGGGTGCTGTGTGGGGCCGGCCTTAGGCGGGTCCGGGGTCCCGTTCTCTGAGCCGGTACTTCCTTCCCTGCAGGACTTAGTGAACATCGAGATGTTCCTGACAGCCAAAGAGGTGGAGGAGTCCCTGGAGAGGCGAGAAACGGCCACCTGCCTGGCCTGGTGCCACGACAACAAGTCCCGGCTGCGCAAGATGAAGGTGTGCGGGGCTGCGCCTGGGCGGGGCTCCTGGAGGGGCGGGGCTACACCTGACAGGGCTCTTGGAGGGGGCAGGACGCGCCTGGGCAGAGCTTGCAGGGTGGGGAGGCAGCTTTGCCACCTGCAGTAGAGCCGAAGTGCTTTCACCTGTTGGTTCAGAGTTCTGGGGTTCTGATTCATAGTGGAGGGTTATTGGGTTTGGTGTGGGTTTTGGGGTTTTATTGGGGGTGGCGTTTGGGTTTTAGGTAAAATCCCTGAAAAGTGCACCCCCTCTACATTATGGTTTGGACAGAAGTTCTGAGCATGAGGTTCTGAAGGCACGAGGTGTTGACCGGGCTTGCGCTGCGCGTGGCCGCTGCGGGGGGTTGGCGCCGGGTCGGCCCCCACACACGTGTGGAAGCCAGTGGGAGCGGGTGCCCGCCTGCCAGGGTGCAGAGTTCCAGGCTGGGATATTCTCCAATACAGCCTTCCTTGAGACCCACAAGCAGCTTAAAAAGTAGGCACTTAAACATAAATTGCAGAATTTAAACATGCTTACTGAAAGGTGTCATTTGCCTTAGGGCTTGCAGAAATGCTTGATTGTATTAACCTTTCCTGCCTCTGTCAGAAAAACTTTGTCTTCTGTGTCCTAAACTGAGTGCCTCTAACCCCGCCCCGTTGAGCTTGTCGTGTGCACATAGTCACCAGCCAAGGGTGACACTCTCTGCCACTCAGGGCCGCCAAAGCGAGCACGACGCGAAGACGGGACGGAAAAGTAGAGTGGCCAGTGGCTCCCCTAAAGAGAGTGAGGATCTTGGTATGGAAACCATAAAAGGAAAGCCAGAATTGGTATGTAACACGCGCCCGCTCTCCTGCTCCACCCCCACGGCTGTGCGCTCGGTGGGGACCAGGGCAGAAGGAAAATAGGCCTCCGGTCGCGACAGGCGGTTTCTGCAAGCCCTGTTCCCTCCCAGAGAACACCGCTGCTTGGCCAGGGCACACCACGTGGGCCGGGTCAAAGCGGGGGCCTTGCAGCTACCAGGGGGTGGGCTGGCAGGGACCGAATCCACGGATGGCACATTGCTGTGACCTCGCCATGTAACTTGAAGGAGCATAAGTAGTCATCCAGAAGCGCACTTGGAGGACAACCTGACGACACCGGAACGTGCTCAGTACAAAATAGCGTCTGAACACAAGTCAGCACGCAGTCACTGTACAGTTCGTACATGTGTGGGCACACACGAGCTCCCGCACTATATCACACTCGCAGGCCAGGGAGGGGAGGGAGCTGGGGCGGGGGGTTATGGGTGCCCGTGCCAAATGCCAGGGATCCCTCAGATCAGTGATGAGATTCTAGACAAGAAAAGCAACTCTGAGACCCACGTTTCCCGCAGTTGAGAAATACTTCCAAGGATAGGCGCAGCAAGGAAAGTCTCCGGAGTTGACCTGGGTCTCCGGACACGTCAGGCTAACAGAGGCAGCAGCGTGTGTGCTGCGTGTCTGCAAACTCGGAAGGGGTCATAAATGGGAGAACGCCACGCCTTTCTCAGACAGCACAGGGCGTGTTCAGCCAGCAGCACGTGACGTCACCCAGATCGTAGCTGTCCACGTGGAGCGTGACCGCCTGCGTGTGTGCTTCCCTCTCAGCAGACTGTTTGAAGGTTAACCTGGAGAGCAAAGAGCCACCGCAAATAACGCCAACACATTTCCACGTGTCAGTTGTGTAAAGCTGTGGCCCAGCGTTTACCCGTGACGCTCCTCGGCTGCACATCCACCGGCGGCCCCAAGCAGCAGCAGTCACGGGGACCCCGGAGGCAGGCGGGGCCTCTCCCCGCTGCTCCCCCTCTCGGCCCTGCTGGTCTGGCCTCTGAAGGGGGCGTGTCCTCTTCACTGGTTTGTGCGGCACCTGCCAGGCGGCCCACGTCCTGCCCCACCCAGTCGGGGGTCAGGACAGACTGCTGCCCAGGGCTTAGTCCCCCGTGCAGAGGGCAGGGAGGGGGGCTCGGGCTGGGAGACCGCCTTCCCTGAGCACCTGTGGGGTGGATGTGTGGGCACCAGGTAAGTGGCTCTCTGCATCTCTGCCGTGCCTTGGACGCCCTGGACAGCACGGTCCGGCGGTCAAGTCAACCTGGCCTCACCCCGTGTCCCTGGGGCGGGTCTGGGGGCTTTGTGGAGGGTGTCCTCCCAGGGTCCGGCCCAGGCGCTTCCCCAGAATGCAGTGTGCACGCCGGGGCTTGGGTGGGGAGCTGCGGGGTTGGCAAACTTGAGTTGAAGCGTCAGGCGTAGAGCACCGTTCACACCATCTTGCGACCTGGGCGCTGTGACAGTGACAGTGAGGTTTGCGTCCTGTTCTGTTAATTCCATGTATTCTGTCTCTGGTGGAAACCATGTTCAAGATGTGATCATCTAAATTACTTCTTTTGTAAAATAATCCAGGTTTTTCACCTTAGGTCACGCAAGTTCGTTTTGCCTGCTTGCCCTCTACCCCCAACCGCAGGGATTTTAGCCCCAATTGGATTGATATCGCTAAGATTTCACAGTTAGTTTGGGCTTCCATACAAGCGACCCCACTGGCTGGGGCCCCGTTAGCCGCCCGCAGAGTCTCCTGTGGAGCTTTGGGACTGACGCCTCCCAGGTGACGCCTTTGGGAAACAGCCACCTCATGGCACAGCAGCCCCAGCCCCAGACCCCTTGCACCCTCGGCAAATCCTGGGGCTCCCGCCTCTTCCAGGAACCAGCCCCTGACCGGCTCTCACTACCTCTGCCTCCTTCACCTGGTCCTGGCCAAGTGCCCCAGGCCCCGCCCCCCCCAGGGCCTCTGAACTGGCTCATCCCTCTGCCTGGAGCATTCTCCCGGAGTTCTCACGGCCCCCACCCTGAGGGTCCTCGCCCAGCGCTCCCTCCCACCCACCGGGTGCCCAGGCCTCAACACGGCCTGGCTCCAGAGCCGCCTGGCGGTGGAAGGCGCCCCGTGTGGCTGAGGGCTGCCGGCCGGCGGGGCTGGAGGTAGAGGAGGGTGTGCGCTTGCTGACTTAACAGGAACTGGGCCGCTGTGTCTGTGCGGTTACCCGCCGCCCTCTGCGCTGCCGAAGGCTCACTCTGCTTCTCGCCCCCGGCGCCGCCTGCCGGCCCTCCCTGCCCTCCCCTGCCTGGCCCGAGGGACGCACTCGGGGGCACACTTGGCCGAGGCTGCGCTGGGAGGGGCCGGGCCCCAGCCCGTCAGAGCCCAGAAAGCCACGACTGTGGATTGAGATCACGGTTTCAGTGGCAGCCCTGCCTCCCTCGCTACTCGGAGCGGCTGTCGCTGTGCGCGTGGCCTCAAGCTGGCACGTGGCTCCGGTGACCCCGTCTAAGCTGCCCATTGTCTTGTCTTCACCCTCAGAGCTGCCTGGAGTTCAGCCTCAGGATCCAGGAGTTCATAGAGCTCATCCGGCAGAACAAGAGGCTGGATGCTGTGAGGTAGGCCTTTCTCCTGACTCTCGGGGCGGGCGTTTTGGGTCCCCTCCCGGTCTGGGTTGGGGGCAGGCAGGGCGGGTGTCTGGCAGGTCTTCTCTGGCTGGCTGGGCCCTGCCCAGGGACGCACGGCCGCTTCTCTCCCATTGCTGAGCAGGGGTGAGGCCGCGGGCGCCCCCGACAGGGCCAGGCCTCCGCCGCACTCTTCCCGTCGTGGTCCCTGGAGCAAATGGCCGTCCCAGGTCAGGCTGTAGGCAGCGGGGAGCACAGTGTCCCCAGGGCAAGAGAGCCCTGGGCAGCTGTGTCGGTCCTCCCGCTGCTGCAGCTTCAGCCTCGCGCCCTGAGCTCTGTCTCCTGGAGGCATGGGGCGCCGGGCTGGGGGGCTCCCAGCCCAGGATGTGGTGGTTAGAGGGTGTGCGGGGCCAGTATTGCTCTCCACAGGGAGCCTCAGGGAAGGAAGCTGGAGTGCAGGCGTGGCGGCAGGGGTCCCCGCCCCCTCCTGCTGTTTCCACCTGCACAGGCAGGGCTCAGCGCCTGGGGTCTGATCGATCGGTGGATGTGAGTGAGGCTGTTCTGGGGGTCACTGCAGAGCTGGAAGGCTGGACCCTCTCTGGGGCCCCAGGGGCTGTGCAGGAGGAGGGGCAGGTCGGATCCGGGTGCCACGGATGTCGTTGGGCCAGGTTCCTGGCACCCAGGGTCACCTGGAATGGCTCGGGCAGGTACCATTTGCGTTCAGGCACTGCCTCTGGGTGTCCTCTGGGTGGAATTCTGTACTTGGTGCCTCGCAGCCCGTCCCCATCCCCTTGAGGAGGGGGGCCCTGAGTACCGAGGCTTTGTGCGTGTCTGGGTGGGGGCGGGGCCCAGGATCCCGCAGCTGCCGTGGAGCCGGGCTCAGCTTCCCGGCGCTGGGAGCGCAGACTTCAACAGGCCGCGCTGTCCTTTTCCAGACACGCGAGAAAGCACTTCAGTCAGGCCGAAGGGAGCCAGCTGGACGAGGTCCGCCAGGTCATGGGCATGCTGGCGTTCCCGCCGGACACGCACATCTCCCCCTACAAGGTAGGGTGCGCCTGGGGGCCCTGGGTGCTCGTAAGGTCTGGTCTGTAGTCACTGCCACAGTCGAGCGTGGCCCACGCACGACTTGTTCCTTTCCCGTCTTGGGCCTGAGTCGTGGGACCCAGGGTCACTTTTCCCATCTTGTTCCCATTATGCTGGTAAAAAAACCTTAAATCAGAAAACCTCCCGAAGCGCATCAGCTGCAAAGTGCAGTTCCAAGTGCCTGACCGCTCCCTTTCTCTCCCCAGGGGCGCCTCTCTCTCTGGAGTGCCTGGTCAGGGCTGGACAGGGCGGGGCCTCTGCACGGCTCTGCCAATGTCTTTCCCGACCCCGCTTGTTCCTGATTTGCTTTCTCTTCCCTGCGCCAGGATCACTGGGCACATCTGCCCTCGGTCCCTCCCCCTTGGGTGGCTCTCCTTGACCTTGAGGGTCCATGTGGGTCTGGGCAGGGGCATACCCCCCACAGCTGTGGTCCTTTTGAAACCTGGGGGCCGCCCTAATGACCTTTGAACCTTCTCTTGGAAAAACACCGCAAGTCCCGTCCTGTAAAACCTAAGAGGTCTGACAGCCCCCCCTTCATTCCTTCCCTTCTCCTTCCCCTGAGGTTCAAACTGGCTGTTTTCCCTGGGGTGGCCCATTGAGTCCTGGGTGCCGCCCACCACTGGTCTCCTCTCCTCAACAGCCTTTCTCAGTGTTTACAATGTGAACAGGGTTTCCCAAATGCTGAAGTTGTGCTTCCTTTTGATGAACGATTCTGTCTTTAAGTCATTCCTCTCTTCTTGGTTTTTGTTATAAACACTCAAGAGAAGCCCAGCTACACCTTCAGCACTTTGCTCAGAGACAGCTCATCACCCACAGCTCCCTGTCCACGAATACAGCTCGGCCAGGCTCGGCACGCCTCGTAACAAGGAGCCCTCCCTCCAGTCCCAGTAACACAATCCTCGTTCCATCTGAGGCCTCATCACAGTGGCCTTGACAGTCCACAGCTCCTAGGTTTCTCTGCGGAGCCTGGGGCGCTCCCTGCCGCTCTCCCTTCCTCCTCCTGGGCCCACCTTTTAATGGTCCATTCTGTGTGGCGTCACCTCCAAGTTTCTAGCTGCTGCCCATTGCCCAGTTCCAAAGCCACACCCCCGTGTTTAGGTATTTGTTACCTAAAGCATCCACTTCCGGTAGCCGGTTTCTGTCTTAGTCCCTTCTGGAGTCTGCGACAACACACCACAGATGGCTTGTGAACAGCAGAATGTTAGCAAACGGTTCTGGAGGCTAGAAGTCCAAGATCAGGTGCCAGCGGGGTCTGGTGAGGCCCTCATCCGAGTCGCAGACTTCTGCTGTGTCCTCCCGTGGCGGAAGGGTTGGGAGCCCTCTGGAAGCTCTTCTTAGACGGGCCCTAATCCCATTCATGAGGCTCCACCGTCGTGACCCCATTCCCTCCCAGAGGGCCTCCCTGTCCATTGCCTTGGGCCTCGGCATTTCCTCGTGTGCAGGGAGAGGGTAAAACCCCTTTGTGTGGTGAACCAGCCCTGTGCTCCAGGCCTTGAAGCTGGTCTCCGTCCAAGGCCCTGAGTGTTTGCCCTGCAGCCCCGCCTGCCCCGCAGAGTTCTGTGGGGCCTCTGGCAGACCCAGCCCCTGCCGCCCAGGGCGTGTGGCGCAGGCCTTCGGGAGGTGGCTGGAAGCTTCTCGCCCTGACTGAACTCACACCTTCTGTAGTGTTTGGGAATATAAGTCCGCAGGTCACAGAGATCTTCAGGTCTAAACTCAGGTTTTAACTCACAGCGTTTGGTCTTCCTGCTCTGGAGATTTGTTAGAAGTGCAAGAAAGGCTGGCCTGCCCTTGGGGCCAGATGTCCAGCTCAGGAGGGCATGGAGCGTGTCCCTTCCTTCCCCGGTGTGGCCTTGCAGGGGCTGTAAAGAGCCAGGCGAGTGCTGCCATCATGGCTTTGCGGACAGGAGGGGCCGAGCCTCAGAATGGGCTCCGGGCCAGGGCGGAAGCCACAGCCGCCAGGGCAGGCGACCCTTTCCCGGGGCAGAGCTCTCCACACAGCCTCCCACCTATGAAGGTTGGTCAGACAGATTGAGCAGCACAAAAGAGAAGACCAAGATGACACAGGAGAACCTCGGCTCAGAGCAAGTGGGGGATCTAGGGTGCGGGAAACTCAGAAACGGAGTTGGGACAGTGGAGTGTACTGGAAGCAGGAGCAGGGGGCCAGATACTCCTGAAACGTGCTGGAGCAGCCTGGTTAAGGGAGCGAAACCCTTGTCCCTCGTGGTGGCAAGTCACAGGCGTGTCCCGACAGGTCACGGCGGGAACGGGACGAAGTGCTTTGTTTTGAGAGGCTGCGCAGGGCCTCGGAGTCGGCACTGGGCAGTGCCAGCCCCAGGGTGTGGACCTCATTCTCCGTGGACTTGGATAAAAGAAACATTAAAAGCATTTCTTAAACGTTGGAGTGCGATGTGTACCGTACGCCAGGACTCTTGAGGAGCTCACACAGAACCTCTGACTGTGCTTGTGTGTGTGTCTCCCCCTCCTTCCCTGCGTTCTCTTCTTGAGTCTAAACCTGGGCGGTTTTAGGCATGGACATGATTTAATCTTCTCTTCTAATAAGTGGTTTCCTGGAATAAGGCTTCTCCTTTCAGACCTTAATGCTCTTAGCAAGAGGCTCTGGAGCTCGCTCCGTGCCGAGCTGTCCTTGCAGCCCCAAGTCCTTGACTTGCCTCGAGGCCGCAGGACACATGCTCCAGAGCAGCCGAGTCCCCGCCCAACAAGTCGGTGTCCCAGAAAGCGAGTCAGCAGTGGGCTCGCCGCGGGCCGAAGTCAAGGCTGCCCTCCAGCCGCCCGCCTGCGGGTTAGTGGGGTGACTTCCTCCAGTCACCTTTCATCTGCAGGGAAGAAGATTTCGCGTTTGTTTGCTGTTGTCACCCCAACTCTGCCCCGCTTCTTCCAGGACCTGCTGGACCCGGCCCGGTGGCGGATGCTGATCCAGCAGTTCCGGTACGACAACTACCGGCTGCACCAGCTGGGGAACAACTCCGTGTTCACCCTCACCCTGCAAGCCGGCCTCTCGGCCATAAAGACACCGTATCCTTCGCGCTGGGAGTGGCTCCCCGTGTGCCCCCCTTAGTGTGGGGCTGGGGTCCAAGACCCCGCTCCTTAGCGCCCTCGTCCTCCACCTTGAAACGGGCGCTGCATCCCCCGACTTCAGACCCGTGCCTTAGTTGGGCTGCAGCCCCACGGTGTTGAGACTGGGGGAGGGGGTGCCCAGTGGAAACCTGCCCTGAGCCGGGCCGCCTCCAGGTCCTGCCCAAACTCCATGGATCGAGCCATTCGGAACAGCCTCCCCCGAGGTGCCCGGGGGACCCCCTAGAACCTCGGCCGGCCCCCGCCCTCCTTAACCCGCGCACAGGCAGTGCTACAAGGAGGACGGCAGCTCGCGGAGCCCCGACTGCCCAGTGTGCAGCCGCTCCCTGAACAAGCTGGCGCAGCCCCTGCCCATGGCGCACTGCGCCAACTCGCGTCTGGTCTGCAAGATCTCGGGGGACGTCATGAACGAGAACAACCCGCCCATGATGCTGCCCAACGGCTACGTCTACGGCTACAACGTGAGGGCGGGGCCTGGGCTGCGGAGGGAGGGGTGAGGCCTGTAGGAAGAGTGGGCGGGGTCATAGGGTGGGCGGGGCTAGCAGGGCTGGGCCCTGAAGGCTTAGGGCAGGAGTACCTGCCCGAAGTAACTTTTAAGAAATGCAGTGACTTGTTTCCCGAGACTTGGTTCTGTGCGTTTCTCATAGAAACGTTGATTTAAACCATATTGGCTCTTCTTAATGCGCTTGGTCTTTCTTTTCAGTCCCTGCTCTCTATCCGGCAGGATGATAAAGTCGTCTGCCCGAGAACCAAAGAGGTCTTCCACTTCTCCCAGGCCGAGAAGGTGTACATCATGTAGGCGGGTCGCCGCACCCAGGGCGGCTGCAGGCCCCTGCCTGCCTGCCTTTCTGTTTCTTGCGACCAAAGATCAGTGAGCAACGACAAACACTCTTGGGAAGAGAAGAAGTAAGATTTAACAAGCTCGTACTTGATTTTGTAACAAGTCAGCTCTTCGACGCTTCTGAAGCGCTTTCACCTTTCAGAGAAACTTCTTTAAAGACTGACCACGCGGAGGGAGGCTAGAACCTTTCACCATAGGAACTGATCCCTTCCCTGTGTTCTCACAGTTCCCTCCCTTTTGCTAACGAGGAACCCCGGGGGACAGGCTAGTCCTCGGCCGTGGCCCGGGAGCGTTGGTGGCCGTGCCAGACCTGCGGCGACTCGGTGCCACGAGGGACCCTGTCACTTCTCTGTAGAGCTGCTGCCAAAACGCCAGCACCGCGGGTGGGGCCGGCCTCCAGGACCGCCACCTGCCTGCAGCCGCACCCACGGGGCTGTGTTAGGATGTGTGTAGGCTCAGTGTCATGTCACTCGTGCCGCCTTATCTCCTGCCTGAGAATGTATCCGTGGAAATCCACTGGACCGGGGTCTGCAGAGGCCTTGCCGACGGCTCCGTAACTTTAGCTCTAAACACTATTCATTACAGAAGCCAATAGTTCAGTTGAAGTAACCACCGATGACTTTTCAAATCAAATGAACCATTGTAGTTTACACGAAACCGTATTGTAGAGGTTTGTATTCAACGCTTATTTTTGCATGTTGATGTTGATTAGCTAATAAAATGTAAATGTAAGACACGGGAATAAAAGGGTTTCTACTTCTTGTTCCGCGCGCACATCCCACCCCACCGGTGGTGTCTGCCACCTGACCGCTGGTCCAGGGTGGGGCCTGGGTTGGCGGAGAGCTGCTCCCACGTGAGCCCTGTCCCAGAGTCCTGCCCCAGGGCCCCTTCAGCCTCACTGCTGCCCCCCGAGCAGCACCTGGTAACTGGGGGTCCCTCTGGGGTCATTTGAGGCACCTGAAGCAGAGCGTGTCTCCTGCTGAGAAGGTGCCAGGCTGGGAGGAGGGGCCCCTGCTCAGATCTCCCTGCTGAACTTCGGCAGGGATGGCGCGGCAAGGGGGCTCAGGGTTAGGATGCGGGCAACCACATGAGCCCCTCTGCCTGGCAGGTCGTGCCTCGGTGGAGGGGCCTCCCCCTGTCCGCTGCTTCAGCCCCCTGCAGTCCAGGAGCTGCCCAGTTCCTTTTGGCAAATTCCTCTTCTTAATTCGCACAGCTTCTGTCACTGTGGCCAAATGGGGCTCAGAAGCAGCTGGAGGCTACTCCGGCTTGGCCGGGGCAGGGCCACCTGCTCCACCAGGTCCCCAGCGCCTGTCCCCAGGCATGCTCTGTGCTGCGAATCTCTGTCCCCGTCGTTCCTGCAGAAATTTCCTGCTAGGACCGGCGCTGGGTTCTGTGGCTCCTGCTAACCACTCCCTCATGCCTGTTCTCTGCCATGTCGGCTGAGCCTTCTGGGTTCCTTGGCCTCCTTCCTGGCCTCACTGCTGTGCTTCCCCGACCCTTGACCCGCCCGGGCTTCTTGCTGGGTGCTGGCCACTGTGGCTTCCGGCCTTGGTCCCAGCTCTCTGCTCCTCTGCCAGGCACCCACACCGACCCCTATGCCCTGGGTCCACATCCCAGAGACCATGGTCTCCAGGTTGTTGCTGTGTGCTCTGCTTAGTGGGGGCCAAGGATGGCAGTGCCATCCAAGTGGGGTCTCCCCGTGCCCATCTGCCACCAATCAGGCCCCAGCGCACACGTGGGCTCCCGGCTCCGCAGGGGTGCGGGGCAGAGCTGTCCGCGGGGCGATGGGCTCCTTGCCGCCACCTGCACCCAGGGAGGGGGCAGCGGGAGTCTCTGCTGGCCCCATCCCAATCCTCTCTGCCTGCCTTCCTGCCCTTTCCTTTCTGTAGAAATAGGTCTTAACTGAGCACATGCACGAGGATGAATTTCTGCACGCATGCTCGTGCATGTGGCCCGAGGGCCAGCGGGCCCTCAGGGCTGCCCCCAGGTCCTTCCCAGGCCAGTGTTCCAGCAGCGGTGGTTATTGGTGACAGTGGCTCAGCGGTTCTCAGACTTGGTGAAAACAGAACCCTACTGTCGGCTCCCTGGGTGGCTTGCCCACGGACAGGGGCAGCTCATCCTTTCCACTGTGTGCAGCGTCCCACTGGACGTGTGGAGGGTGACTTCCCGTCCACACACTGGTGGACACTTGGTTGTTTCCAGATAAACCTGCCCCGAGCGCTCTTGTACGTGGCTTTTGCTGAACACACACACGTGTTTTGTGGGAGGAGTGCCGGTCTTGTGTTACCTTTGCTAGACAGACAGCTGGCCGGCATGGGCCCCCTGCTCACACTGCCGCCGGTGCCCGGCCTTCCATGTGGACTGCACGTGCTGTTGGCTGTGAGCACCAGCTCCCTGTGGGCTTGTTTAGTTGTGAAAATGGCATGTGTGGAAACACAGATCTTAAGTCAACAGCTGGATGAGTTTTGCTAAATAAATGTTCACACACATTAGCCAGCGGGCCCAGGTGGCCAGCACCCCCAGCCCCTCCAGACTGTCTGCTTGCCCTGCACACAGCCATCGCTCCGGTTTTTGTAACTCAGGTGAGTTTCGCCTTCACTAAAATCAAATCACGGACTGAGCTCTTGATCCCTGACTTGTCTCACCCAGAAACTCCCGTGGTCTCTGTGGGCCGCTGCTTCTCTATGCGCACCCGGCCTGGTTGTCCACCCGGCCATGGACACGCGGGCGGTTCCCGGGACGTTGGCACCCCCGTCTCTGGACATTCCTTCTTCTCTCCTGGGTAAAAACCTGGAAGTAGAGTCCCTGTGTCCTGATGTCGTCACGTGTTTATCGTCGCAGCCGCCAAGGACTTCCTGGAGTGGCCACACAGTCCACACCCCTCCGCTCGCCCCACCTCATTCTTTTCTATGTGTGTTTGTGCTCTGCGTTTCCTGGGCTGGGTCTGCCTCACTACCCACTGATTGGTTAGTCATAACTCTGTCAAGCCTTCTGCCCCTTTTTCGTTGGATTACCTGTTATCTTAATTAGTAGGGATTCATTACATAGTCTGGCTACCGACCCTTTGTCAGAAATATGTATATACACTTTATTGACGCTGTCATTTGATCAGCTGAGGTTTTAATTTTAGTGAAATTCAATTTATCAATTTCTTCTTTTATGGTGAATGCCTTTTTGTATTCTGCGAAATATTTGCCTATCTCAACATCAGAATGATATTCTCTTATATCTTCTAGAAGATTTAGTGTTAACTTTTATGTTTAGGTCTGTGATGCATCTCAAATTACCCTGTGTGTGTGGTCTGAGGGAGAGGTTGAGGATCATTTCTCCCCAGTGTGTTTATCCTGTTGTTCCAATATCAGAAGACTTTCTCCCCATTGAATGATGGTGGCTCCTTTGTTGGGAAAACCATTCCCTGACTCTCTGTCTGGGTCCACTTCTGGATGTCCTCACGCCACACTCCATCTCAGTCACTGGAACTTTAATGGAATTCTTGAAACCAGGGAGTGCGAGTCCCTTTTGTTCTACTTATTTTCTAGGTTTTCAAGATTGTGTCAGCTGCTCTACTTCCCTTGCACACACATGTAAATATTAAAATCAGCTCGCAAAATTCTACTGGGAAAAAAAACCAGTCTGCTGGGATTTAAACTGGAATTGCGTAGAATCTCAAGATCAATTTGAGGGCAGTCTTAGTCTGCTCAAGCTGGGCGGCTGAGACAGGAGGATATTTCTTCAAGGTCCTGGAGGCCAGAGGTCCAGGACTACGGTGCTGGCAGTTGGGTCCTAGTGAGACCCCATCGGTCCGGCGCCTTCTCCCTGTGTCCTCCCAGGAGGACACCAGTCCTGCTGCATCGGGGCCCCGCCCTTGTGACCTCATTTAATCTTAATTGCCTCCAAACAGTCACACGGAGATATGGGTTTGGGGCGGGGGGATGCTGATTCAGTCCGTAACAGGGACTTGAAAATCGGCAGTCCTGAGCCTTCTAACCCGTGAACACAGGCTGTCTCTCCACATGTTTATTCAGATCTACCTTCATTTCTCTCATTTACATTTTATAGTTTTCAGTGTACATACCTTGCACATATTTTGTTAAGTTAACCCTAATTATCTCATGATCTTTAACGCTATTGTAAACTTAATCTTTAAATTTACCTTTCCAACATTTCCAATATGGTAACAGACAGACATAGAGTGATTTTGTATATTGACCTTGTATCCTGTGACCTTGCTAAACTCCCTCATTAATCTTAGTAGCTTTTTGGTGAATTTTAAGGAATTTTCTATGTACACAACTGTATCATCTGTAAATAAAGACAGTTTACTGCTTTCTTCCTAATCGCATGCCTTGCTTCTCTTTTCTTCCCTTCTTGTACCAGCCGGAGCCGCCAGCTCAGGGCCAAACAGGAGGGTGGACATCGTTGCCTTGTTTCCAATCTTGGGTGGAAAGCATTCTCTTTCACTGTTAAGGGTGATGTTTGCTGTAGGTTTTCCTGGGTGTTCTTTATCAGGTTGAGGAGGTCTCCTGAAAATTATTACCATAAACTGATGTTGAATTTTGTCAAATGTTCTTTAGTTTGTCTAAGGAAATTACCATATGATATTTCTTCTTTATTCTGTTGTCATGGAGAATTACATTCTTAGATCTTGAGTGGTTAAACAAACCTTGCATCCCTGAGATAAATCCCACTTGGTATGTTATATTCTTAATGTATTGCTGGATTTGTTCTGCTAGGCCTTTGTTAAGCACATGATCTATAATGTACTCTATTATTTTGTAATGTCTGTAGGACATGTAGTGATGTGCCCTCTCATGCCCGTTGTTGGTCATTTGCTTCTCCTTATTTTTTCCTTGATCAGTCTAGCTAGAGTCAGTTTTCTATCAATCAGAATTTCTATCAATTTTATAGATTATTACAAAGAAGCACCTTTTGGATTATTTTCCCCTGTTGTTTGACTGTTTTCTGTGTTTGATTTCTGCTCTTTATTGTTTTCTTCCTTCCACTGATTTTGGGTTTAAGTGTTCTTTTTCCAGCTCTTGAGGGGAAGATTAGATTACTGATTTGGGGGCTTTCATTTCTAACATAAACATCCCATACATTTTAATATTGTTTTCATTTTCATGCAGTTCAAAACATTTTAGTTTCCCTTGTGATTTTTTCTGTGACCCATGGACTATTTAGGTGTCTGTTGGCTAATTTCCAAATACGTGGAGATTTTCCAGATATTTTTGTTATTAAATTCTGATTTAATTCTGAAGACCTTCCTGTAACATTTCTTCCACCACAGATCTGCTGGTGATGAATTCCCTCAGCTTTTATTTGTCTGAAAATGATTTTATTTCACCTTAGTTTAGTTTTGGGGGGACATTTCACTGTACATACAATTCAAGGTTAACAGTGTCTTTTTTTTTTTTTACTGATACAAGGGTTTTGTTCCATTGTCTTGGAGCTTGTGTTGTTTCAGGCAAGAAGTCTGCTGCTCTCTTATCTTTGCAACACGCCTTTTCTCTCAGAATGCTTTTAAGGTGCTTCTTTGCCACTGGTTTTCCACAATTTGATTATGACGTGCCTTGAGTGGTTTTCTTCATGTTCACACTGCTTGGGGTTTATCATCCTGAAAAATCCCATTTGGTTGTTTTACAATATCTTTTTAGTTCTCACCACAATTCAGCTTGGCTAATTTTATTTATTGATTCAACATTCAACAAGTATGGAACACCTACTATGTGCCTGGCATCATGATACAAAGACAAAGATCCCTGTTTTCATGGAGCATATGTCCTGAGAGCAGAAGAGGAAAAAGCCCAATAACCTAGTAATAAGATTACAAGCCTGTAATCTTGTGAGTGTGAGATAGAGCTGTAAGAACTGTGAGACAAAGTACAGGAGGTTAAGAAAGGGCAGGAAGGCGGGCCGGGGGCGGGGTGAGGGGAGGCTTGTCACAGCAAGGGAGGTGAGAGGCTGCAGGAGAAAGTGCTGGGGTGGGATGCACAGACTTCCAGGCACAGGGTGGCTCCAGGAAGCCTGACGTGGCTTCAGGGATGAGGGGAGAGCAGGAGGGAGGAGGTGGGGCGGCCGGCACAGACCAGGAAGGCCCCGTGGGCTGATAAAGGCTTTTGCTTTGCTCTGGGATGGGAGCCACTGCAGGGGCGAAGGGGTGACATGATCTGACCTTAGCCTCTAGAGGGTCCCTCTGGCTGCTGCAAGGTGAATGGACCCTAGGGGTCTGAGGGGAGTGGGCAGAGATGACTGCAGTGACCCGCGGAGGGGGAGGGTGGCAGGGACCTGCTGGTGGCCGCGGGTGACGGAAAGTGCTTGGATTCTGAATACGTTCTGAAAGTGGGCCTGTCTGGACTTCCAAGTCGGGTGAGAGGAACAGGGGTCCAGGGGGACTCCAAGGTCATTGGCTCGAGCGAGTGGAAGGACAGATGACCATCCATCAGCTGACACCAGAGGGCGGTGGGCAGGTGGCTCAGGTGGTGCGGGCACAAGGCTGGACTGGGCCACACAAGCATCCTGGGCAACCTGGGTCAGGGCAGGGACAGCTCTTAGGAGTTGGGCCCGCACAGGGCTGGGGAGGAGCTGGAAAGAGTCGGGCCTCGTTAGGTCAGGAAACAGTTACCCCGTAGCCGCAGAAGGGAAACAGCTCTTGGTTGCTTGGAGCAAACCAGAGGCCTGAGGTCTGGGCACAGAGAGGGCAGGCAGCCACTTCCTCTCTCTTTTTTGTGTCGTTTTTAAATTCATTTTTGTCTTTTCCCTTCTTTCTTTTCCTTTCTTTTAATGGCTACTTATTGAGATGTAATTCACATACCACAAGAGCCACCCTTTCAAAATGTACAACTCAACGTTTTAATACAGTAAGGAGGTTGGGCAACCACCACCTCTAATTCTAGGTCACGTCTGTCACCCCAAGAAAGAAACCCTGTGCCCATCTGCAGGCGCTTCCCTTCCCTTCCCTCTGCTGTGGGTTTGCCTCTTCTGGACATTTTGTCTAAGTGGCATCACACATTTGCTCTTTTTGACGGCCTCCTTTCACTCAGCGTCCTGTGTTTAAGGTCCCTCGTGTGGCGTCTCAGCGCTTCACGCCGTCTTGAGCCTGGAGACAGGTGTCTGGTCACCGTCGGGCAGGGAGGAGCCCTGCCTGGGCTGTGCGCTAAGGCCGCGGCCTCTAGCGCCGTCACCCCCTTCGGCCCCACCCCGGGTCGCAGCAAATCCCAGCTGCCCCCTGACGCCGCTCTGTGCCGGCGCCGCGGCACCCAGAGCCCGAGTGAGGCGGGCAAGAGCTGGGGAGGCCGCGGCGCTGCGGAGGGAGGGCCGGGCGCCCGGGGCCGGTGAGCGGGCGAGCGCCTCCCGAGGGCCTGGCTGCGGCGGGGGTCCGAGGACGCCGGGGCCGCCGGGGAGGGCGGCTGGGGTGAGGGGCCACCTGGCTGGGGGTGTCATCTGGCACCTGGGGTCCCCGGCCGCGTGAGGACCCAACGCCCAGCCCGGGGAGTCCCCGCCTCCGGGACGTTCGGCCACCGAGCGGGCGGGAGACGAACCAGGGAGGGTCTGCCGGGGAGGGTCCCCCGGACACGGCTCCCAGCGCTGCCATCGGACCCGGGAAGTGTAGCCGCCCAGGCGAGGCTAGGGCCGACAGCGGGGGGGCCACTCCTTGGGGAGGGTTGGGGGGGTCATCTGCCGAGGCCCCCAGCCCCGGGGAGCCCGCGCCCCCTCCCAGGCCCTCCGAGTGGCGCCTGGGGAAGGTCTCCGGCGCTCCCGGAGAAACGCGCAGCGGCGCCCACCCGGGCGTCCCGTCGCAGGGGCGGGGCCGGGCCGGGGGACCGCAGTCCTCCCGGCGGCAACGCCGTGAACGCCGAGCTCGCACCCCTCAGCCCGGCCCCGCCCCGGCCCCGCCCCGTCCCCCGCGCACGCGGCTCCTTTAAGAACTTGCTGCGCCCGCCCGCCTCCTTTTTCTCGCGCGTCGCCCTCTCCGGCCGCCCCGCCCCTGCCGGGAGCGCGCCGGCGTCACTGCGCAGACCTCAGCCCTGACCCCACGTCCGCGCCTCGGAGGTCAGGGCGAGCCATTGCTTGCCGAGCTCGGGGACGCGTGACAGGAGGTGGGCGGGGCCTCCTCCGGAAGGGGCGGGCTAACTTGAGAGCAGCCGCGTCGCGGCGTAGATGCTATCTTGGCCGGGCCGACCTTAGCCCCCGCGCCGCCCGGGCCAGGGCGAGCCAATGACTGTCGCGATCTGGGGCATGTGACAGGGGGCGGGTCCTTCGCCGGAAGGGTGAGGTGAGGCGAGCGGCCGGGTCGGGCGGTAGGTACTGTGGTGTTGCGCCGCCCGGCAGGGGCGACGGGGCGGGGGCGGGGGGCCGGAGGGCGAGCCCTCTCTCGGGGACGCTCCCTGCGTCCCCCCGTGATGCCCCTACCTCACTCCTCCCCGGACGCCCCCTCCTCAGTCCGGCCGCTCCCCGGACTTCAAGACGGGGGCGGAGTTGGCCCTGACAAGGCCGTGGGCAGCCGGGTGCTGGCGTGTGCTCTGGAGAGCGGCTCCCGCCCCGACCGCCGAGGGTCGGCGACGATAAACGTTACTGTTGGCGGGCGCGACGGGAGAGGCTGCGCCCACCTTCCCGGCCCTTCGTTCCACTGATGAAGCCGAGCCCTGCAGCCAGCCAGGCGTCCTCGGTGCCCCAGGCTCAGGGCGACCCCGGCCCCTTCCTTCCTGCGCAAGTGCTGCGCGGGCGCCCCGGCCTCCTCCGCACCCGGCTTCCAGGCGGCTCCCCGCGCGCAGGTCGAGTCGCAGCAGCTCGCTCCGGGTGTAGAGGCCGCCTTGTGGCCTTTGGATGGATAGTCGTGTTGGCGAGGGAAGAGGGGCGGCGGCGGTCCTGTGGGGAAGCTAATTTAATTAAGTGCATCTTAGACCGTTCTGATCCTTGTCTTACCGCAGTGCGTGGGCAGAGGCGGAGAACAGCCGGGGCTGCAGCCTCTGCCGCGCTGGTGGGGTCGGACCGTAGATCTCCAGAGCTCACGTGCTGTTGTTGCTCTTTTCCTAATTTCCACCAAAAAGGTTTTGTTGGTCTGATTTGGAACGTCAGCTTGAATTGTTGTATTTCAGCATCGGGGGTCACCTCCCCGAGGCCAGGGAGCGAGGACCCAGCCTTGCGCCCACACCCCGATTCCCAGCGCACAGTGGAGCCCAGCAAACATTTGCTGCTGAAACCCAGAGCCCTGAAGTACTAGGTGGTCATTTCGCGTGTCTGCGTTCCAGGTTTCTACATATGGATCAGAAACTTTCAGAGTTGGTGGAAGAGCTCACAACTTCAGGAGAGCCCCAAGTGAATCCCGAGAAAATGAAGGAGCTGAAGAAAATTTGCAAGTACGTCATAAGCGTTCACGTTTTAGGTGACGGCTGTCTCAGCAAGCCCGTGACAGCCCTGGGAGATTGTGGGACTCCCCCGGGGTCCACCCTCCCCTGCCTGTCCCCACGATCGACCCTCTGCCAGGAAAGAAGCAGCAAAGGGACACGCCCGGGACGTCTCCCCAGGGCCCTGCAGCGCCTGGTCGTGTTCTGGGTAGCGGTCCCAGGTGGGGCTGTGTGGCATGGGGGAGAACACAGCAGGGCTATGGTTGGTGTCTGTTTACTCTCGTGTGTGTGTGTGTGTGTGTGTGTGTATGTGTGTGTGTCCTTGAGCGCACGTGTGTGACTTATGGATTAGTTACTGTTGGAACAAAGGATGGGAGGAAGGTTAGAGGTCATAGCAGGCGGGCTCTGCAGGACCTGTTTTTCAGCACCACCCCTTCTTTTCTCCCACTGCCGAGGGCCTCTCAGATGCTGGGAACGTAAGCCGAGGAGATTTACTGATCATTCTTATCCTGTGTTTACAAAACAGGAGAACTTAAGTGATCGTGTTAGTGATTTATGTTTTGATAAAAAATAGTGTCTCAGTTCAGGTTTTGCCGCACACCCCAGAATCCCCCCAAACAGCAGGGTGTGTGGAGGGGCGGGGATAGCCGGGAGGAGGAGCAACGAGGGGTCAGGGTGTGTGCCGGCCCCGCCAGGGCGGCTCCCAGAGGCCCACAGAGCTTTCTGGGGGTGCTGGGACGTGTGGTCTCCCCTTGGGGTGGGGTCTCTGCTACGCGAGTGCAGGGCCGGCAGACCTCTACCCGCGGGCCAGCCGGGCGGGGAGTCCTTCAGGCTCCGCAGGCAGTCAAGTCTGCTATGGGCACTGGGCTGTGGACGGGCGGTCAGCCGCTGAATGAATGAATGAGCCTGGCTGGGTCCCAATAAAACTGGGCACCCACGTTGAATCTCACACATCAGGAAGTGTTACTCTTTTGACTTGTCTTAACCAATAAAAGGAAAAACTGTTCTTGGCTTGTGGGCTATGCAGAAATAGACAGGGGCTGGGTTTGGCCCACGGGCAGTAGTTTGTCCACTTTGCTCTGGAGGAAGGGCAGAGGGCTGTGGGAGGGCCCGCGTCCCTGCCACCTGTGGGTGCGTCAGGCGCCTGCTGAGGATGGCTGTGTCCTCAGGTCTTCAGAGGAGCAGCTTGGCCACACCTACCACCTGCTGATGGCCCAGCTGAGCCAGGAGCACGCCGAGGTCCGCCTCTCCGCTTTCCAGGTCCTGGACCAGCTCTTTGCCAGGTCTCACCATTTCAGGATGCTAGTCGTTTCCAACTTCCAGGAGTTCCTGGAGCTCACACTGGGCACCGACCATGAGCGGCCCCTGCCTCCCCCCAGGGAGGTGGCACAGAAGCTGAGGCAGGCCGCCACCCGGGCCATCCGCGGCTGGAATGAGAAGTATGGCACAGCCTATAAGAAGCTGGCCCTGGGCTTCCACTTCTTAATGCACAACAAACAGGTAGGCAGGCCCCAAGCTGCACCGCCCCTCCCCGCGGGGAGCCCTCCCTGGCCCCCGGGGGTACTGAAAGGGGCGGGCCTCAGGGGCTCCCAAGACAGGAGGAGCAGCTTTGGGGGAAGAGCCGCAGCTCGTCCCCACGTGTAGGTGGTGCTGAGCCTTTGGACCTGGTTTCTAGGAAAGAAGAAAAGGAGGAGGGAGATTCAGCTGTTCAGACGTAGCCCTTTTCTGTGCTGGGCTCTGCGCTTGGGCTGTCCCCCGCTTTCACTGTGAGTTGCTGCCTGGGCTGCCACAGGCTCTGGCCGGCCCGGCTGGGTGGTACCTACGAGTACCGGTAGTGCCAGCCTCTCCCGTGCCCGTGCTCCCGGCCTGTGGCTGCTGCCTTTCCTGCCGCTCCCTAGGGGTCCACTCGAGCGTTGTTCTCAGGTCCCTCGGTCCAGCCAGCAGCCTTCCTTCCCACTAATTGGAGCGAGCTTGCTGCCTGCCTGCCTGCAGCACGCGTGGGGCTGCAAGTCTTTTACGTCTTATTTTACTAGGAGACGCCGCTGGCTGTGTTCTTCCTGGGGCTTAAGTATCGCAGCTGAGCGTGTCGCTGTGTGTGTTAAAAGAGCGCATGTGAGGGCCTCCCTGGTGGCGTAGTGGTTGGGAGTCCGCCTGCCGATGCAGGGGATACGGGTTCGTGCCCCGGTCTGGGAGGATCCCATGTGCCGCGGAGCGGCTGGGCCCGTGAGCCATGGCCGCTGGGCCTGCGCGTCCGGAGCCTGTGCTCCGCAACGGGAGAGGCCACAGCAGTGAGAGGCCCGCATACCGCAAAAAGAAAAAAAAAAAAAAAAAAAAAAAGAGCGCATGTGAGCTTGAGATCCGTAGAGCTCATGGCTGTAGCTGGCGCGGCTGCGTCTTCCCTAACGCCAGTTTTTTTTTAATTTAGTTATTTTATTTATCTTTGGTTGTGTTGGGTCTTCGTTGTTGCGCGCGGGCTTTTCTCTAGTTGCGGTGACGGGGGCTACTCTTCGTTGCGGTCCGTGGGCTTCTCTTGCTGTGGAGCACGGGCTCTAGGCTTGCAGGCTTCAGTAGTTGTAGCACGCGTGCTTAGTGGTTGTGGCCTCACGAGTTCTAGAGCACAGGCTCAGTAGTTGTGACGTACAGGCTTAGTTACTCTGCGGCATGTGGGATCCTCCCAGACCAGGGCTTGAACCCGTGTGCCCTGCATTGGCAGGCGGATTCTTAATCTCTGCGCCACCAGGGAAGTCCCCTTAGGGCCGTTTTTTATTCTTGTTTTACTTGGGTTCATCACGGGCAGATCTGACCTTTACCTCAACTTCTCAGGTAGATTTCCAAGATGTGGACGCTAGGACTCTGGCAGAGAGAAAGCGAGCAGATGAGAAACAGAAGCGCTTGGATAGAATCTACAAGGAGAGGTCTGAGCAGGCTGCGCGGGAGATGGAAGGTGAGCTGTGGGGACCGGGGGTGCCCCCGTGCCCACCCGCTGCACCTTCCCAGGAGGTCTCGGGTCTCCGCCTAGCTCTCTGTTCTCCTGTCCCAGGGCCTGGTCCCCAACAGGGTGGGGGGGTGGGTGGAGGCAAGTGGGCAGGCTGGCTGGGCGGAGCTGGCTCAGGTTGAGGGCTGGGGGAGGCACTCAGCGACAGACCCTAGCCTTCCCCTCTGGAGGCCGGGCAGCAGGAGGCACCCTGCAGGCCACCCACGCCTCCCCCGCGGCCCCGGCGGCCGTGCTTGAGACGTGTACCCTGCGGTGGTCTGCGCACCCCATGCGTTTGACGCTCCCCTACCCCCCAGCTGTGGTCTTGCCGGCCTTCTCCCCAGATCTCCACCATTGGCCAGCCCTTCCCGTGAAGGGCAGCCAGGGTGGGAGCACCTGGGCAGGAGGCCTGGCCTCAGGACAGCCGCAGAGCAGGGAGAGGTGGTCGGCCCCGAGGGAGATGCCGGGAGGGTGGGGGGTGGCCAGAGTGGGACGGTGGCGGTGTGCCCCCTCGGCTGGCTGCTGTCTTCCAGAAGTACTGGCCACAGAGGCTCTCGCTGGGTGTCCATAGACGCCGCCAGGCGCCGTCGCAGCATGAGTCAGGGCTGAGGGTGGTACCCGGGACGTCCTGAAGTATGGCCTTGCCGCGGCCGGCCGGGTGGTCTCTGGAGCAGGGCGCCTGTCTGCCCCTGTGGAGGAAGTGGGGGGCGGGGCGGGCAGCTGGCTGCATCCCCACCCTCGACGGCAAAGTCCTGATGGGACCCAGCGAGCCCCGTCTCGTCCTCCCAGAAATGTCTGGGGAGATCCGGAGCTGCCTCATGGAGCTGGAGAGCTGCTTCCGACTGCTGGTGCCCTTTGACCTTGACCCGACCCCGGGGGCTGCCTTGCCCGCCA
Organism: Mesoplodon bidens; assembly: GCF_964165515.1. Lineage (NCBI taxonomy): Eukaryota > Metazoa > Chordata > Mammalia > Artiodactyla > Ziphiidae > Mesoplodon > Mesoplodon bidens. The sequence continues at coordinate 106,643,825 of NC_138176.1, read as the reverse complement.
CGGCCAAAGAGGGTGGCAGGGACGAGGAGCAGCCCTGCTGCAGCAAGACTCTGGCCACCTGCGCCCGCTGCCCGGGAGCCGCGGGGGCGGAGGGGCTGCCCTCGGAGGACAGCGACCCAGAGGGGTTTGTGCGGCACCACGGCCTGGGCTCCCGCGAGTACACGCTCGAGGTGGAGTTCTCCTCAGGTACGGGCTGCGCTCACGCCCGGCCGCCTTGGCCACGGCCCCGGCGCGTCCCAGAGCTTGGGCTTTTCAAGCTGTGGGGTCAGGGGTGACTCAGGCTTGTGGGTCCTGTGGCCCCCACCCCGCGGCCCTCATTGCGACACGCAGGCCCGACGGTGAGGGTGGGCCTGACGCGCCAGTGATGGGGCACCTCTGCGGAGGGGTCGGAGGGTGGCTGGGAGAAAGAAGTCATTGAGAAACAGCTTGTCACCACGTTTGTGATAACACAGGTGGTGACAGGCTGGCCTCACGTGGCTCCTGCTTTCCAGCCACCGGTGGGGCAGGGGCACTGACCCCCTGTCCGACCCCATGTGGCCCAGGCCCCTCGGGCGGGGCTGGAGGATAGCCGGGCTGCAGGAAGAGCCCTGCAAGCCCCAAGGAACCGACGCCCTCTGGCCGGGGCCATGGAGGCAGGGGCGTGCTGGAGGTTGGGGTGCCTGGCTGAGGCTTGTAGGCGTGGCAGAGCTCAGAGGGAGGACCTTGGGGCCCAGGGGCGGGTGCAGCCTCCATCCTGCGAGTAGTGTGGGGAGGGGTGTCCCGACCGCCTGGCGCGGAGGGAGGCATTGGGGTCAGGCTGAATCCATCGTGGCCGAGATCACAAGGCAGTGAGTCTCCTTAGGGAGTCAGGTTTGGGGTCCCGGGTGATGCGTGGCTGGGGCAGGGTGGGTGGCAGTGCAGGTGGCCCGTCTGGGGTGCCCAGTGACCTGCCCGGACGGTGGTCCCTCTGATGACCCGTGTGCTTGCTGCAGACAGCCTGAAGGTGCATGAGGACGAGGACAACTTGGTTATCATCCACGTGGTCCGGGACACGCTCAGGCTCATCCAGAACAAGTTCCTGCCGGCCGTGTGCTCCTGGGTCCAGGTGGGCCAGGCGTGTGGGCAGAGGCTGCCAGGGCGACCCCAGGGGAGGGAGGGAGGGTGCCTGGCCTGCTGAGTGATTCCCCGTCCTCGCAGCTGTTCACCCGCGCAGGGTTGCACGGCGGGCACTTGGAGGGTGCTATCGACCTGAAGGCCGAGCTGGAAACTGCCCTGAGGCGATCTCGGGAGCTGGACGTCATGCCCGAGGAGGGCTGCAGGAGGGAGGTGAGTGCCCCCGGCCCGTCCACCCATGAGGATAGCCAGGGGACCTTCCTCTGATACCAGCTCGGCCTCCTAAGCAAGCAAGCATCCCTGGGGCCCCAGCGTTGTTCCTTCTCTTCCTCTCTGGGAACCGACTTCCTGGAGCGGGAGCCCTGGACTGAGCACCAGAGGCCACAGCCAGGCCTTTGCCACACGTGGAGGGACTGGGACCGGGTCTTGGCAGAAGGGCGAGGGAGGTGGGCTGGGCAGCGGGCCGAAGGCTCTAGTTGGGGAGGGGACTCCCAGGGCCCAGGCAGGGATGTGCGGGAGGCGGCCTCGCCGAGACTAGGCTGCCGCCCTGCCCGAACACCTAGTAGGCCCCTTCCCGTGAACTCGGTAGCAACTTCCAGCCTCGGGCGTTTCTCCCGTCTGTGCACTGGAGCCGAGGGTGGCTGCAGGACCCGGAAAACCAGGATGTCTCTTAACGTACAGAGCAGTGTCCCAGCCTAGGGCAGCCAAGTGGGGTGGATGTGGGGACTGGTGCCCGGTTTTGGGAGGGTGCTCAAGGCCCGCCATCTGCTGGGCATATGGCGCCACCTCCCAGGTGCCATGTGGTTCAGGAGCGGGGAGCTGATCTTCGATGGCTGTGTCCCCAGCAAGGCTTGTGGGGCGGGGTCAGGTGTGTGGCCCTGGTCCAGGGGCCCTAGGGACTGGGCAGGGGTAAAACCACCTGCTTCCGGACACCAGGCCCCCGTGTGGTGACCCCGAGCCTCAGAGGTGGTGGCGTCCAGGCCCCCTCCCGTGAGCTTGCACCAGGAGCTGGACCTTCGTGCCTGAAAGGGATCGAGAGAGCTGGGTCCTCTGAGGGTGTCCCAGGGGGCCGTGGGGGGGCAGGGAGCCACTACAGCTGGAGGGTGTGTGTCGGGGGAGGTGACAGCCACAGCTGGACGTCGTCAGCGGTCAGAGCCAAGAAGCCTCTGGTCAGAACCAACGAGAAAACAGGCAGCAGAGTGCACTGCGCCCCAGGGGCACCCAGAGCCCGAACCCCACAGGGTTGAGCCGTGGCACCTGAAGGGGGAGGGAACGGGCGGGGGCAGGTCCCTCTCCCGTTTCCTGAGGAAGCCCTGGGGTGGGGAGAGTGCTGTTCCTTGCTGAGGAAAAGGTCAAGTTTGAAGCCCCTCAGACTTAGAGGGGAGAGGGACCAGCACCCTGGGCCTTGGTGCCTCGTCCTTGCCCCCAGGGGCCCGCGGGGATGGGCCCTGCAAGAGTTTCTGAGAGTTTCCGAGCTGAGGGCCGTCGTCTGCCCTCCTCTTTGCGGGTGTGCAGCCCCCGGGGACCGGCAGAGGGCGATCTTGACCTTCTCCCGCGACACGTGGGCATGAGGCCTGGTCGTCAGCTGGGGGCCTGGCTCTGCTTCCGTGGCCGCTAGGGCTTTACTCGGTGCATAACTGCACAGGAAATAAGTTCTGTGAATTTTGACCGAGATACTTGTTTCACAATGAGAAAGGGTGCTTTCTGGGCCCGGGGGAGGAATTGGTCTGGTCTGTGCATCCTCTCAGGTCTGGGGGGGGCGTGTTTCTGAGCCTCAGCGGACTCCCGGCGCGGCATCAGTGTGGAAGGCCGGGCCGAGAGCAGCGAGGGGTGTGGGGATCAGGGGTTGACACCGTGTGCCCCCTTCACAGGCACGTGAGGCCGGCCTATCTTGCTCGAAGGCCGCCTTTCCCTCACTGTGTCTGGCGGGGTTGGGGCAGCTCCCCCCTTTTCCGAGCAGCAGGCACCCTGAAGCAGCCAGGGCTTTGGGGGAGAGCCTCAAGGAGAGACCAGGCAGCACAATCTGGTCCCTCCAGGTCTGGGGCCAGCATGCACTGCCCGGGCCGGCAAGACTCGGAGCCCAGAACTGGTAGCAGAACCTTCCGGATGTCTTGACACGGCTCCCTTGAGGGCCACTAGGTGAGGCCAGCTACTGGGAGCGAGCCCTGAGCGGCCCGCTGGGTCTGGTTCCAGCTTGAACATCAACGCATCCTTGACGGTGGCCGGGCAGCCCCAAAGCCCGGGAGGCACGTGATGACACGGTCAGGTCAGAGTGCACTGTGTGCAGGGAGGCGGCTGAGGGCACGGGCTGGGGTGGCCAGGGTCTGTCGGGGTGGGTGCGTGGTCGGCTGTGGCAGTGGCGCTGCCTTGTCAGGCTCCTGCAGGAGTTGATTCCAAAGGCCCTGAATCCTTGGAGAGCGTGCTCGCTGGTTCACTAGCAGTGGCGGCGGGCCTGCTGATGGAGTGATTGGGGCTCGGCCGCTGAGTGGCAGCGCCCCGCTCGCTCGGGCAGCCTGCTTCCCAGAATAGACGCGGCTGCGGTATCTGCACATCTGCGCCCGCTCCATGCGACCTAGCAGTGATTAGAATTACGGACCAGTGTTTCTCGCTCGCTCGTTTTCACATAGAATGTCTGGGGCCTAAATCCTTTGCCTGGTGTTTCCCCATTTAGCAAGAGCTGAGCTGGGAGCGTGTGGTTAAATATTTGAGAATTTTAACAAATGTGGAAGAGACCGAAGCTGATGTGAAGGTCGTGCTGAAGCTTAGACGATGGTTTTGGCCTTGGAAAGTGTGGGTCGTGCAGGGGCTTCTCCTGGGCAGCCTGACTGCAGCCAGGCCAAGGGCCTTTTTTTCAGATTTCCTGTTTCAGTCTGTGTGTTGCCGTATTGTTTTCCTTTTGATGTAGACGTTCCGTCTTTAAAGAATACTTAAGCCAGCTTAAATACGTTTAACCGTTTGTTTTATAGAGTGTCTGTCCCAGTTTCTTGTGGAAGCGGGCCGAGGATAAATCTTAACTAGATCAATATGGAGCATCGTTTGGTAGATTTAGTTTCCAGTTCTGCTGCTAGAGGAGAGGTCTAATAATCCGTGGCTGCTACATCTGTTAAACTGATAAAAATCCTTGGAAAACTTTTAAATTGCCTGCTGTTTAACTAGCTACGATCACCACTTAACTTTGTATTGTATAATTAACAAAATATTAATCTTCCCCCAACCAGTAAGCCAGAAAAAAATAATTCCAAGCATCAGTCTGTTTAAGCTGTGGACAGTGTGGGTGTCTTCTCAGTTGTCGGGTTCCTCGCTTCCACGGCTGGAATGCCCACGCGGATGCTCTCGTTCTCACCCACTGGTGGGCTGAAGTGGCAGCCACAGGGTTTTAACTCAGACACACCCCCTCTCATTGCAAAAGTGGAGATTGCTCCTCTTAACTCTGGGTGAGGTTTTCTTCCTGTTTTGGTCGCCCAGGCGGGTGCGCGGGCCGCGGCCAGGCTGCTGTCACGGCTGTGCTGTGGCTGTGCTATGCGCTGGAGGCGTTTCTCTGCTGCCGGAGCTGAGTGCTGGCTTCCTGTAGGTGAAAAGGAAGGAGCAGGGAACAAGGGGAGTGAAATGTTGACCGCGTTGGGTGCCCCAGGGAAGCAGGGGAACTAAATCAGCCGGCAGTCAGGACCTTGTGTTCGGCAGGGCCAGTAAACAACCTTCCTGGTGACGCGCCCTCTCCATCACCACTGCGCTGAAGGCTGCTGCGTGAGGGCTGGAGCCGGGGGAGGGGGCTGCACACGTTCTCGCGAGGACTGGGACCAGGAGCGTGTTAGCTGCTGGCGGGGCTGGGGTCAGCCGTCTCCCACCGCAGCCCCTGGGCCCTCCCTGCCCTGCAGCCCAGCCTCCCCAGCACCCTCCAGGGTGGCCGCTGTCTTCCAAACACTTTTCACATGTGGTCCCGTTAATTCCAAAATCAGCCCTATGAGGTCGATTCCATTTTCACCGTCCTCTTACAGATGGGAATATTGAGTCTAGGCGTAGCCGCATGGGTCTTCTCACCAAGGCCGAGGCAGCACAGCAAGCACCTCGCTCTTGCTAGGAGGTCGCACTGAGGGAGGAGAGCGAGCATCAGGGCTGTGTCGGGGCACTCGGGAGGAGAGCGCTGCTCATCTGGATGCAGAACAGACTCAGGCCACCTGGCCTCGGCTTGGAAATGGATGTCCAGACGTTTGGTGGCCTCCTTGCGCACCCCCGGCAGGCTGGCCAGGGTGCCGGAGCAGCTCCCAGGGCTCGGCCGCATGGGAGCGGGTGAGAAAGGGACAGTCAGTCTGACTGTTGGCTCTCAGGCCCCTGTGCAGGAGGTGAGCACATGCTCCACGCCCCGTCCGCCTCCTGTTCGCGGGCCCGTGGTGGTCACCGCGCGTCCTGTGTCCTCTGAGGTGCGTCCCGGCAGTGGAGATGCGCGTGAGATATTGGCCTGGCTGGGCAATTTGCACCGCGTCCAGGGAGGGCATTAGCATATAAATAGCAGATGTGATGACGACCATCACAGCTGAGCACGTTTAATTTTTAGTTTATAAGGTAGAATGGGGTTTTAAATGCGTTGCCATCAAGCCGCGGAGACAAATGCAGCTTGGAGCTCACTTGTCTGACGAGGCCTTACATCATTTTTTTTTTTTTAAAAAGGGAAACAGACACACATGAAACTGAACAAAAGTGATTTCTTGGGTGAAAAGTAATGGAGATGGTGCCCCGAGTTAATTAGATCGCACAAAATTTATTTAATGGTCCAGCTGTATCTCGGGCGTGCCTTGGGCGGGCAGACCTGGGAGGTGGCTCTTCCTGTCCTTCTCAAGTAATTAGCAACCTGCTGCCCTACTTCTGTAAACAGATTACGTTGTATATCTTAGCTGTTTTTATTGCTTGTTTAATTATGATCGGGGAGCCTCATTTTTCTAAATCCTTTTAACTGTGGGCGAGAATCAATTTGTGTGAAACCAGAGGAAAGCCCAGGGCATCCTCCACACCTCCCTGCGGCCTTGGGAGGGTTCAGTTTGGGGCCTGGCCCTCACCCAGACGGTTGACCGCAGGGCTCAGACCGCCTGCCCGGGCCTCCGAGGCCCTGGGACTTGACCTGTTAGGGAGGGTGGGCGCACCCCCCGGGGCGGCCTGGCATGGTCTCCTGGCCCCCAGACGAGGGCGGGCTGCTTTCTTAAGCATGTCTGGTAGTCTTTCTTCCCGATTGGGAAGCTCAGCTCCAGCAAACTGCTCTTGAGAACCACTGGTGAGTCTGGCCCCGTTTTGAAGGCCACCCACCCTCAACCGATTCCTCCCTAGGGCGTGACCTCCTCCTAGGATCCTCGGGCCTCTCCTCACCCCTCCTCTGCCCGTAGTGCCTCTACCAGCACCCAGTGTGGCGTCTGACCTGATCTGTGACCTTTAACCTTGAGGGGAAGTTGCCACCGCGACTGCCTGGGACCCCTGGGCTGGCCCCTCGAGCACAGGGGGATGCTTTCTCATGGGCCTCGGTGTCCCCAGCCATGTGCTTTTCGGAGGCCTGGAGAGGACTGTCCAGCCTGCGGGCAGGGGGTTTCCTTCCTCTGAACAGGCCCTTGGCCCCAGGTGTTCCGGCCACAGGGATTGTGCCTTGGGACATCTGCACTGCTGTTCTCCCGTGCGGGTAGTGTGCCCAGAGCCAGATGCAGAAGGTCCCGCTGTGTGCTCAGGACAGCAGAGCCCAGCCCAGCCCATATGAACTAGAACTCGAGAATGGGTTCATTCAAGCTTGAGTTCAGTATCAGCAGCGAAGCCCCTGCTTCCTTCTGCAGGGCCGTGGTTTGAGGGTCACCCCAGCTGCTAAGGGGTTTAGGACGCGAGCGTGGCAGCAATGGCCAAGGTCGTACGAGGGCCCCGGGGCCGCTCACGGCAAAGCTGTGCCCGAGGACCTGGCCGGGGGCCCTAAGGAGGCAGCTCTTGAGGGCCAGACGGTCTTCCTGGGTGCCATACAGCCTCATGGCCTCGTCAGTGAGAATTTAAGAACAGGGGGAGCCAGAGCTTAGTGTTTAATCATGGGGATAAACAACTTTAGTTGGGGAGAAAGAAGGTATAATTCCTAATAGTTAGCTAAGCAGCTAATTATTTTTTAGGAAATGAAAATTTAATAAAAGTCTCAGGTGAAATTCAAGGGTGTGAGCAATAAGCATAATATTTTATGAAAATGAGCCCCATATTTAAAGTCTGGCACTATGTGTTATGCATTGTAGCACCCGGTCCCCATCTACCTTTTAGAAAATTAAAACACATAAATTCTGTTTAGTGTTTGATACGCACTGCACTAGCCGGGACCGTAATGCCCTAAAACCTTGGGCTGCTTTCCACCTTTCATAAATTCCTGGGTAGATTCTATACAAAAATAATTTTCAGGTCCGCGGCTCATTGTTATTCAAACGTGATTGATCGTCGTCATTTGCTCAGCTCTGGAGTTAAGTGCCCCTGTCATTTCCAAAGAGTATAATTGGGACGTTTCACAGGTCAGCGGCGGAGACAGGCTTCCCTTTTGATCAGTGTTAGACCGATAACAAAAATTACAGTTTCCAATGATTAATGTCTCCGTGCTTCCCATACGCACGCCGCGGGGTGTGCCCAAGCTCAGTGCATTTGCATCTGATTAGGCCTCACGGGCAGCTCCTCCATGGATTTCGGGTCCGCAGGGCATGGGGCGTCCCCGGCCTGGCAGTGCCAAGGGCAGCTGCGGCCTGGCTGGCCTCCTGCCCTGGGGGTCAGCGGGCTGGGCCCTCCGTCCTTCTTCCGATGTGCCTGTGTGCCCCTGAGGCGTTGCTGTCGAGATGGGCTCTGGAGGGGAGGGCAAGTCTGATGAATACAACCATTGGTTGCTATCACCCCGGCAGCGGGCTACCTCTCTGGACGTTTCCTTCGGGTAGGCCTGGGGGCAGCAGCCCCTCCTGGCCTGAGAGGCTGGAAGCAGGCAGCGCCCCGCGAGTGTTTCAGGATGGCGCTGTCAGCGGGGCCGGGCTTCTGGGCGCCTTCCTGCCATGACCCTCTCAGGAAGGACAGGCCCCCACGCCCTGTCCTGGAGTGTGGGGGGGTCGTTGAGGATGGGTGAGGGAGAAGGGGAGCAGGAGGCTGCTCTGGCCTTGGAGGGGCTGTGCCTCCGGCTCTGAGCAGCATGGGCTGCCAACATGTCATTCATGCTGCACGTGGCCCCAGCACATTGGCACGTGTGCGAGGCCGTCGGTCGTCCTGCTTTTTGGAGGGCCCTCTGGTCCCCACGAGGTGAGCCCTCTGTGCTCAGTGTCCCTGCTGCTCCTACCCAGCCGGGCACTGCCCAGGAGGGGGTGGGGGCAGAGGCGGAGGGGACGGGTCTTGAAAAGAACGCCCTGGGTGGTTCTTGGGTCCCTGGGCAGAGCAGGCGGGGAGGTTGGCCTTGTCCAGAGGAAGCTTCCTCTTCGGTGGTTTTTTTTTTTTTTGCAGTATGTGGGCCTCTCACTGCTGTGGCCTCTCCCGTTGCGGAGCACAGGCTCCGGATGCTCAGGCTCAGTGGCCATTGCTCACGGGCCTAGCCGCTCCCCGGCATCTTCCCGGACCAGGGCACGAACCCGTGTCCCCTGCATCGGCAGGCGGACGCTCAACCAGTGCGCCACCAGGGAAACCCCGGTGGTTTTTTAACAAGCCATCTTGAGGGTAGAGTATTCCAGAAGTGCTGTGGTCACACTGGCACCACTGGACGCCCAGGCGGGGAGCCAGCCCGGGGCAGGATGAGGTGCTTTGGCCTGGCTGGAGCTGGATGGAGGGCCGTCATCCAGGCCCTGGCTGTGCGGGTGAGACCTGCCGCTCGTGGGGGCTCTGTGGGCTGAAGCAGTGCCCATCCATGCATCTCAGAGGGCCGGCCGGTGGAGGAGCACATGCGGCTCGTGTAGTTTAGGGACAGGAGCGGACCTCAAACACGGCCATCACGGTCAACAGTAAACCCTGACTTGGAGAAAGTCCACAGAAGCAGGACTGGGGTTGTCCGGGTCTCTGCCTGTGGTGTCCACTCACAGGTCTGGGGGTGTGTCCACAGGCGGCAGCCCCGGGAGACAGGGACGAGGACGAGGATGAGGACGACAAGGACTTTGTGGAGGTCCCGGAGAAGGAAGGGTATGAGGCCTGCATCCCTGAGCACCTGCATCCTGAGTATGGTGAGTGGCCAGGTTGGGGCCGGGAGGTCCCGCTCAGGACACTGCCCTTCAGGGCAGACCTCACGTCCGGCCTGGGGCCCGCCAAGCAGGGAGCTGGCCGTGGTAGGCACCCCGAGTCTGTGCCACCTGGTCCTGAGGTTCACTGGACCCCACCCGTCGACCCCGCGGAGCCACTTTCATTGAAAACCATGTGACTCTCATTTCCTGATCGGGGCGCTCACTGGCCTGGGCCCCTCCCTGAGGCCCGGCCTGGGCTCCCGCGGTCCACTTGGTGGGCAGGCCCTGCTGCCAGTTCCTGTGGGTGCGGCCAGGCTGTCCACACACGGAGGCCTCCGACCCACCCCCACAGGCCCATGCTGACCCCCCCTGCCCTGCAGCTTCAGTTCCCACCACGGTGAGGGGCAGCCCTGCTTGGGGTCACGGAAGTCTCAGCCGTCGGGAGTGAGTCCAGGGTTGGAAGGGCACCCTCAGAGCAGAGAGCACCTCCTGGGCTTGGGGGAGGGTGTTGGGGGCACGCGGTGTGGTTCCCACGGCGGTAGGGCCCTTTGGGCTGGGAGGGAGTCGGGGGGGGACGCCACTGCCTTGGTGGGTGGGGGGCAACCACCCCACATTCTCTGGGCTCCCTTGCTGCCCAGTCTCCGTTTCTCAGGGGCGTCACGGGTCAGGCGGTGTCCTCCTTCCCGTTGATGGAGTCGCAGCCTGATGTCTGGTCCAGGAGCAATGACACACCTTGAGAAGGCATGCTACCCACGACCTGTCTTTCCCGTGTAGCATTCTTTTCTTTTCCAGAAAATTTCCAAAAGCCTCATCTGCACAGGAGGCATCTCTTTTCCAGAGGAAGCTAATAAAACCAAGATCGCATGTGGGGTTGTGGCGAAGTGGACAAATTGATTTGAATCGGAGTGTGTGAGATGAGATGTGAATTTGTTAGTTTAGACGCTCAGGCAGTTGGAGTGTGAGGACATGACCCGTTAGGTGTGTCACACCAAGTTACCATACCAGCTTCACAGCTCTCCAGTGTTTGGGTCCTGCCGTCTGCGCCACGTGACCCTCCCTGGGTGCCTGAGGGTGCACCCTCCGCCCTCCTCCTGCCCTCCTGGCCCCCGCCCTTGGTCCCGGCTGCGCTGACCGCACCGACCACGCCGACTGACCATGCCATCCCAGCAGCGGGGCTCCTCTGACCACTGGGCCACTCCCTGTGCCCTCTGTTCTGCCTCGTCCTCCAGGTGCCTGGCCCACCCCCCGCGAGGCCTCGTCCCACACCAGTGAGGCTGCCACGGGTGCTGAAGGCCCTGGGGTGCCATGACTGCCCTCCCAGGTCTCCCCTGGCTACCCCGCCTCGAGGGAGCTCCAGCCCCGCCAAGAGGCTCCCAGGTCTCCAGGCACCACTGTGGGTGACCACCTCCAGGTGTCACCGACCCGACGTTTGTCTTCCCAGCGGGGCCGCAGGTGTGACAGAGCGGAGCTGAGCCATCCCCTGGTGGTTTGTGGGCCGGGCAGCCTGGGAGCCCTTGCACGACAGGACCTGCTGAGCTCTGGGTCTGTCCTGCGGCAGTGGGGGGCTGGGTGCCGTCCCCCCGTTCCCTGGAGGGGTCTGGGGCCTGGTCTGGAGCACAGAGTTTGGGGCCACGGGGCCCCTGCAGGAAGTGCTGGGCGTGCCAGTTCGTAACTAGTTGATAGTTCATCACTGGTTTTTCAGTTAAACTCAGGTGACTCTGCAGTAGATTCGGCCTAAATCCGCAGCTGAGGAGACGGGTGCCCGTTTTCTTTCTCTGAATTTTCACTGAGGGGCTTTTATCTTCCCGTTAATCCTACGATTTCTGTCAGGACGTAATCTCTTTCTCAAATTTACATTTTAATTACAAGGCCAGCTGAACTAGGTAAAATCAATAGTGTCAGGCTCGCAGCCGAACTCCACGCGGAGCCCCCACCCCTCCATTTCCTGCCATCGATCCTGCCCGCCCCATCTGCTTTAGCGCTGCAGGCACGGAGGTGCCACTTGGTCAGTTTAAACCAGCCCAGGGGGTTTGGGCATTCTCATGACTCTTCCTCAGAGCCGCCGAGGGAGCACATTTGAGCTGAGATCTGTGTTTGAGGCAGACGCCCCTGCGCGGGTGGGTGGGGCTGGCGGGGTTCGCCGTGACCTGCGACCTCTGGTCTCCCCGGACTCAGTGTTCTCCCCGAAAGCACAGCACCCGGGGCCGGGGGACACGTCTGCTTTTTGGACTTTTACCTTGAAAGTATGTCAGGGAGATTGATTTTCTACAGCAGTGTGAGAACGGTAGTGTTTTTTTAGTGCTCTGAGTGTTTACCCTGCTTCAACATGCTCACCCATCTTTTTAATGGTTTAAAACAACAAATCGATGAAAAATATATTTCATTCTTGTAACTCTTAGGAATTCTCGTATCGATCTTTGGGTTGCGATTGTAGCCACCTACATGAGTGCCACAGCGGCCACTTATCAGTCCCACCTCCCCGTGTGTGCGCATGCCCGTGTCGGGGTCTGCACCAGTTGGTAACGCTGCATTGTCAGCATCCCGAGTGGGGGCATCTGGAAGGCTTTGTGAATGGACCCGGGATGTGTTGGTGATGGGGCCAGGTCCCCGCCGGCCTTCCGAGAGCACCCAGGTCTCAGAGCTCAGGGTGCTGCCGGGTGACCAAGGTGGACCCTGCCACGCCAAATGGCTCTGCCCCATGTCCTCCACTCTCAGCCACGGGCACCTGAGAAGCAGGGGTGGACCCTGTACTCTCAGGGCCGTGCACAAACTTGGAGGGCGTCTGGAGCAGGCAGGGCAGGCGTTTTTCGTGAAGGGCCTGGGGTAAACGTTTTCGGATTTGTGGGCAGTATGCGGCCTCTGTTGCAGCTACTCACCTGCTATCGTCTACAAAAGCACCAGACAGCATGCCGGCTGTGCCCGCGGGGAGGCCACGTGCAGACACCGGGAGGACTTGGCTGCGAGGTCTGCCCGCCCTGCTGCAGAGAGCCCGGAGCTGATGGTGGCCTGAGCCAGCCTTCCCAACCCGTCCTTTTCGCCTTTCTTCCCTCCCACCCCCTCCCACTTCCCCTTCCTCCCCCAGGAAGCACTTCCCCTGGCGTCCAGCTCTCAGTGCTGTGTCATTTCCTGTCTGGTTTCTCTCTCTAAGCGGGGGATGTTCTCGAGTCTGTGCACGTGGATGGAGGGATGGAGACGCCATCAGGAAGGCCAGGCTCGTGGCGTCGCGGGCAGCGCTTCGTGTCAATGTTGGTGCTGCTCTGCTCCCGTGGCGGGCGGCTCTTTGGCCCCTGGAGCTGCCTGCCTGGCTCTCTTGTCAGTTTTCCATGTGTCCTGGGAAGGACTTCTCAGACGTGAGGCCCCAGGGTCTGTCATAGAAGCCACGACCTACCTCACTGACCCTTCGTCCAACCCCCACTGGCCAGGGTCCGGCCGGCACTCCCAGGGCGCTCATGAGGCAGAGCCATTCACGTCCATTAACACCTTCACACACTCTTCTTATGCAGCTTTTTGATGTAAAACCCAGTTTTTTTTGTGGTGACATTGGCTGAGCTTCCTTCTAGTTCCCTTTGGCACAACGAGTGTCTTTTCATCCTTTTATTTTCTTTTAGTTTTAGTCTCTGTTAACCTTTTGTTTTAAGTGGTTCTCGCCAAAGTGGTAAATTGCTGATTGTTTTTAATTTCATCAGTGTGTCTTTTTGTTGACTTGAATCCATTGAGTTACTACTGTGTTCTCAGCTGGGGTTACCAGTTTGCTGCACATCTCTTTGCCAGCCTTCCTCTTTAGTTTGCTGTTGTTACTACTGTTTTGTTTTTTTCTTTTCCTACCTTTTATTTGCTGGGTAAACTTTTTTTCTGCTGGTTTTGAAAGTGTTCATCCAGTATAAATAAAACGATACGAGTATTTTCGCTTCTGATGGTGACGCCTGCTCGGGAGAGTTGCACTCATACTTCCCCTCGCCATGCACCTCCCAGCACGTCCCTGTCCCCACGTCCTGCACAAGATGGGGGACATGCTGGCTCCTGCTCGCTCAGGCCCCCCAACCCGGCACATTGGGTTGTCCAAGTACCAACTTACTTCTGACAGTTGCGGGTACTCAGGTTTCGGGGGAGGTGGGAGTGAATCTTACCAAGTCATTTCTTGGCCTTTTCTCTCCATGTCCCGCAAACCCTCCTGAACCTCCAGGTGGGGCTGTGTCCTTGACCTGCATGTTGAAACCTAGCGTAGCTGGGTATAAAATTCTGAGTTTGACTGTTGTTTCCGAGACCTTACACTCACTGTTGCCTGTGGGAGGCTTGTGGCTTCCGAAGGAAAGCTGCTCAGACCTTTCTGTTCATCTCTCGCGTTCCTAAACGTCCTTGTAAGAGCCTTGCACGTTCTTCCTTTTGTCTCCTTCCTGATACTCAGTGAGCCCCTCGGTCTTGCTCTGATTCCAGGAAGATTGGGCTCTTTATTTCATCCACTCCAGTTATCTTTTCTCTTTCCGGGGTCCAGTAATGTGGAAGCTGATGCCTATGTGAATGCCCTTCACATCTCTGACCAGAGAGAGCTGCCCATGGGTGTGCAGCCACCCTCCTATCCTTCAGCACGGCCTGGACTCGTCCTCTCCTCCGCTTGCCCGCTGTCTTCGTCTTCCTGGCTCCCTCTTTGTGGGGCCCTGGTGGGTCTCCAGCTCCTCTTTCTTTCTCACCTTCCAAATATTTTGTTTCTTGTTCACCTCTTTCTTGGCAGTGGTTCCCTGTCTGGAGGAGAGTTTGGGGAGGGAGGCGCTGCCCTTGCTCTCGGGATGGAGTGCCTCTGAGGTCCTAACCCACACCCTGCCCCGTGCCTCCTGGGCAGCCCTTGGCCCAGGTGCCCAGCTGGGAGGGGCTGGCAGGGGTCAGGGACAGCCCGGGAATCGGCACAGGTGGGCCAGTGGGGCCCAGTAGTGTCAGAGAAGCTGCCCTCCCCCTGCCCTGGGGACCTGGGCACGGACCCTGGCCTGCAGAGGTGGCCTGGTGGCCTTGCCGGTAAGATGCTGGCATTGGGGCCTCATCTGGCTGGCGGGGCAGGTGCTGTGCTGATGGAGGGTTCGGTGCCCTCACACATGCTGTGTCGTCACTGTAGGATGGGGACACGGCGCCCTCCAGGGGTCTGTCTGGGGTCATGGGGATGGTGGTCAAGAGCAGATATGTCTCTGTCACAGGGCTGGAGAAAGACCTGGCCACGCTGGCCTCGCAGGCGAGGAAGAGGACGGGGAGCAGCGAGGAGGCCTGCGATCCCACCTCTGCGGCCGCCCAGCTGCATTGGCTCCAGCGCCACTTGCCCCCAGCCTCGCCCCCGAGCCCCAGGTGATGCCCAGACACCTGCCCCTGCCCAGGCAGCCCCGTGTGTGCACCCCTGGCCGGGCAAGCACCTGCCAACATCTGTACTGGGGCGGGGGCTGCAGGGGCCGGGGGTCCTCAGCACTGGTGTGTAGGCCAGGCCATGGGGGCGGGCCAAGGCTCGGGGGTTCAAGGGGGCAGGCGTCAGGACACCCCTGGGCCCAGCGTGAGGACCGCAAATCTGAGGCCAGCTCCCCGTATGGTCTTGGGATGGCCAGCCTTTTCGTAGGGCTTCAGGGGCTGCCCTGGGTTCCAGGCCCGAGGTGGCAATGGTCGCAGCCCAAGTGTGTGACCAGGAGCTCCGGGGCTTGTGGAGAGGCAGGTGGCCGAGGCCGGCTCCCGGCAGCCCATCACTGAATCCTCTGCTGTCTCCAGGGTGCCGCTGGGTCCAGAGGAGGCTGAGAAGCTGGCGGCAGAGCGGGCCCGGGCGCCTGTCGTGCCCTTCGGGGTGGACTTGTGCTACTGGGGCCGAGAGGAGCCGATGGCCGGGAAGATCCTCAAGTGAGTGCGGGCGTCCCATGGGTCCTGTGGGCCACCCAGCCTGCCCCCGGCCTGGGCGCAGGGGACACAGCCAACGCAGGGCCCAGCTCTGCCGCGCAGGCCCTCACACGTCCCACTGAGCGCAGCTCTCGGGCTCTCATAGGCATGGTGTCCGGGGTCGTACAGCCCTGCCCAGAGGCCTGTGGACCTTCTTTGAACCTCCTTGTTACTCCCTGGGGGGATGTCCCCTGTTGTCCACCCTGATGGTTGGCCATCATGACAGACGGCATGAAGGCTTGTCTGCCTAGGACTGGGGTCCGGCCCGGCCCAGCCCACTGCTCCAGGCTCTCTGCCCAGGCCCTCGTCACGATCACCCTCTGGTCCTCTGACTCGGATCTCTGCGGGCCCGGCCTGGGGCTCCGCAGAGAGTTTCTGGGAAGCCGCCGCCCCCGTTGCTGCGCTGGACACTTTCTCTCCAGAGTGGACACGGGGGTGGGGGTGGGCGGATCTGTCCTCTGTTAACCTCCGTCAGGGAGCCCCTGCCCCGAGTCCAGGCCAGGCTAGGGCGTCAGGCCACCGGGGTGGGGTGCCTGCTGGTGCCCCCGCCATGCTATGCGTTTCTGCTTGTCCTGGATGGGCTCACAGGCCCAGGGGTGGCCCCTGCTCAGCCGCCCAGGCTAGCCTTGCTGCGGGTGCTGCGGTGGCCACCCCATGACGGCGCTGAGCATCCAGTCCGTGTGCAGGTCCGACTCGGAGCACCGCTTCTGGAAGCCCCGCGAGGTGGACGCGGAAGTAGAGAGTGCCGCTGTCTCTGAGTCTCTCCGGAGCCGCCAAATCACCTTTGCGGGGCGATTTGAGCCTGTGCAGCACCGGTGCCGTGCCCCCCGGCCTGACGGCCGGCTCTGCGAGCGCCAAGACCGCCTGAAGGTGAGGAGGGTGGGGGGCTGGGCAGTGGGGTGGCCACCTCGGCCAGGCCAGGATGGGGCCGGAGGGGGCGTTGGGCTCCAGGCTGCTGGTGCCAGGACCTTCCCCTGGGTGGGTGGTCTGACATGCAGGCACAGGGCTGGGTTGCTCCGTCCTGGCCCCTGCGTCCCCGCCCACGTGTGTCTCCTGAGCGCACTCTGTGCTGGGCTGGGGGTCCACGGAGGCGGCACTGCGCCAAGCAGGGCTTTGGCCAGACTGACACCAGATCTCCCTCCGCTGCCTGGCTCTGTCGCGGCTGCGCCGGAGGGCGCCTCCTTTGAGGGGTGTGTGAGCAGAGGGTGGTGTGGGCTGGCCGTCCCCGAGAGCCGTGAAGGTAGGGATGGCCAGTGGCCCGCTCCCGCCTCAGAATTGCTCTGTTCTCTGCCTCAGTGCCCTTTCCATGGGAAGATCATCCCAAGAGATGACACGGGACGGCCTCTCCATCCGGAGGACAGGGTCCGCGAGCAGAAGCAGCAGCTGCAGAGGGCGGCGGGGCGCCCAGGTAGGTCCGGGGGACAGGGTAGGGGCAGCCACGGCGTGGGGAGCACCCTGGACCCCGGCAACCTACAGGGTGACCCGTGGTTTCCACATGTGGTCGCCTGCCACCTCCCACTCAGTCATAACTCACAAGCGTGGCCGGGACACACTGTCCTCGGGGCTAGCAAGACCCTGAGCACCAGCCTGACCACATTTTCACACGGCTCCTGATGGGCGACGTGGATACACACTCACGGCCAGAAACCACCTTGTCCTCGTTTGTTTGGGTTCTGGGTTCTTAAACCTGTTTTTAAGCAAATGGAAAAACCGGGGCATGAAAAGTTAACTGGCTGAGCCCCGAGCTGCCTCCAGGACGCCAGCTGCCCCCCTCCGTCACCTGCTGTCTTGCAGAACCATGCATGAGGGGCCGGGCAGGAGGGCTGCGGTGTGTGTGGTGTGCGATTTGCGTGCACGTGGACTGTGTGTGCGTGTGTGTGGGCAGAAGGTGAGGGTCCTGCCCGGTGGTCCCAGGCATCCTTGCTGAGCCTCTGAGCCTGGGGCGCTCTCTTGGGGTCCTACTCAGGGCCCCTGTTTTCCGGCCTGTAGGCCTATTTCGTGCCAAACAGAGAGGGGCTTTCGTGCCAAAGCCACCGAGACGCTGTTCTCCGCCATTCAGGGAGCTCATCTCATCCTAGCACGTGAGCCGGTGCTGTGTTCTGGCACGAGCTGTGGGGTGGCGGCTGCCTGGCCCCCAGAGGGCCCTGAACAGCCGGGCAGGATGGTGACCCGCAGAAGCAGCATCCTTGGCAGGGCAGCACCCGGGCATGCTTGGGGTGGGGGTGGTGGGCCCACTGGGGCCGTCCCGCCTTGGGCCCCTTTTCTTAAAAGAAAGGCCAGGCCCACGGTGCAGAGCCCCCCGAGGCAGAAGGCGGCTGTGTCTGTAGGGGTGGTGCTAGTGTGGGTCTCAGCTGGGCCGTGTGTCCTCTTTAGCAGGGTTTTTCCCTTTGTCACGAGAGACAAACGTTAGATTTCGGCCTCACACCCAGGGTTGGCGCCTGGAGCCCTGGCGGGCGGCGGGGAGGGGCCCTGACCCATTAATCCGCGGGCGAGGCCTTCCCTGGTGGCCCACGCTTGGGAGCAAATTAAGTGCCTATTTTTGTGTCAGCCCTGAAGAGTATCAGGATCTGCAGCCCTCGGTGACTTGTTAACAACAGGTATCATGCCGGGGCCGTGGGCCAGCGCTGGCCAGTCAGATGTGAAATAGCATCTCTTTACTAACTACAGTATCGATCCCCGCCTCCCTCACACGCCGGGCAATTTTCTTTTCCCTGGCGTTAACCTCGGTGACAATGCGCGCGGAGCTCCAGGGCCCGTCAGCACGCAGGACGGCCCCGTGGCCCGGCTCTTATTGATTTTTTTCAAAGGCTTTTAAATTGCTCCTTCATTTTACTGAGATGCTCATTCCATCTCTACTGGGTGCCGGCGTTTTTCCGTTGTGTTTAAACAATTGCTCCATTCACCGGGTTCCTAAACTGTGACGCCTTCTCATTACTGGGAGATAAACTGTTTGGACAGTTTTCCTTAATCTTGGATTAATCGTTCCTGTATCTGGATTGTGCCACCCCGTATTCCTTCACTTCAAAAATCAACTTGGGGAGGCCTCGCTATCTGTCTGGGCGCGTGGCTTCTCCCCCCACTGGACGCGCCCTGCTTGCCACCCGGCCCCTCTGCTGCAGCTCCCCGTGGGGCTCTTGTTTGCACGGTGGGCGCCATCGGGGTTTGGGGTGTCCAGCCCCCTTCTGCCAGCCAGGGCCTGGGTCCGTAGGTCTGGGCACGTTGGGGGGCTGTGCTGTCACACTCCTGACCAGGGCGGCCTTCCCGAGCCAGCGGGCTAGATGGGGCCTGAATCTCAGGGACCTCCACGCGACCCAGCCCTGCCCCCCGACACAGCAGAAGGAGACTGAGGTGGAAGTCGCTGCCAGGGCAGTGGTGCGTGGAGTTGGGACGCTGGCCCCTGACTCCGATGCCTGTGCCTGCTGCGTTGGGACCCCCTATTTAGACAGTTAACGCTTCCCGTCTTGGCAAACAGGCACACTGACCTGTCTCTGTTGCAGCCGGGTCTGGTGAGACCAGGCCTTGGGGCTGGGTGACGTTTGTTTCCCCGCGGAGCACCGTCTTCTGACCTGAAGGGCCTGGGCCGTGGCGGGAGGAGCAGGGCTGCCTGCGTGAACCCGACACCCTCATCGCTGGAGCCTGGAACCAAGTTATCTTTGGACCAGTAAAGAGGCCGTGGCCACCCTGCTGTGCACACCCTCTGGCCAGCAGACGGGTCCGGAGGCCGGCCACGCCTGGGTTCTGGCGGGGCACCGTCAGCCTGGAGGCCGAAGCAGCCTGCGCGTGGCACTGCCCCTGGCCGCCAGCCTCGGTTGCCTTCCTGCCTAAGGGGTCAGTGGAGGCACCCACCTTGGCCTACGGGGGCCTTGTGCCCACTCCTCGGGCAGCCGGTGGCCCTCCCTGCCCCCGTGTCAGGGAGGGCTCAGGGCTCAGGTGAGGTCGGCGCCGGGAGTTTTCTGCAGTGTCGGGTGTGTTTGCAGCTTGGCAGGACCCTGAGCTCATGAGGGATGTGGAGGCAGCCACTGGGGTGGATCTTGGCTCATCCAGGCCCCGTGGGAAGGGCAGGCGGCGGCGGTCCGGCCTCACCGATCTCAAGCGGCAGGCGGACACAGCGCGTGCACGCATCGCCAAGAAGGTCTTCGCCAAGTAAGAGCTTCTCGCGGGGTCCCACCCTCCGCCCCAGGCCCGGTGTTGCTGGCAGCGAGAGTGGAGAGGCTGCCAGCCTGCGCCCCCACCCCGCTGCTCTGGCGGCCAGAGGCGCTCCTCACGGTGCTGCCAGGTGCCCTAGAAGGCACGAGGGTGTCCGTGCCCAGGCCCCATGGGCGCCGTCCACCCCGGGCAGAGGAGGCGGCGCCAGAGCCCTGCCCGAGTCAGGTGAGCAGGAGGGTGGCTTCCTGAGCACCCCCGCGGAGCCCCCACAGCTCCTCGCCGCCAGCCTGCCTTGTGTGTCTGCATCCAGGGGAGGGCTTGGCCCCTGGGCTCTGGGCACGAGGCTGGCTCCCCGTGGCTCAGCCAGGGGTGATGGTGCCATGGGTGCTGGCGCCCGGAGGAGCGGGGACCGGGGGCGTCCTTCGAGGGGCTGGGAGCTGTGGCCAGAGCCTCTGTGATCTGTGAGGGAGGTCGTGCCTGACCCCTGGAGTGGTGGCCGTGTCTGGGCCTCCTCGCTGCCAGGCCCCAGCGGCTTCCTCCCGGGCACAGGCGCTACCTCATCACGGCAGCCAGGCTGGCCGCGAGACGCACGTTCCTCGCCAGACGTCGAGCTCTGTGCACAGTGGGGCAAAAGCAAGCTGGGCTGAGTGGATCCAGCGTGTCTTGACCGCCTCTGCCCACACGCTGCTTCCTGCCCGGTTGCTGGGCAGGCTGCACCCTCGTTCTGGGGTGCACCCTGGTGCTGGCAGGATTAGGGATCCTGGGAGCTGCCTTCAGGGCTCAAGGAGCGATGGGAGAGATGCCAGGACACGGCCAAGGCCACGTTTGGGGGCAGCGCCACTCACTGTGGTGTCCGGCTCTGGACGGGGAAGCTCTGGCTATTTCCGAGCTGTGTTGCCCGTCCGTAGGGAGCGGACGGGCAGCTGGCCCAGGACCCATGCCTGAGCCCAGCCAGGCTGCAGTGAGCAGCCCGGAGCCCTGGCCGGTGCCTCCCTGATCACATCTCGCTGTGCTTTCCCTGCAGGGCCGCTGTGCAGAGGGTGGTCACAGCCATGAACCAGATGGACCAGAAGAAGCATGAGAAGTTTGCAAACCAGTTTAACTACGCGCTGAATTAGAGCGCCAGGCCGGGTTCACTCTGGTCGTCAGCTCCTCCTCTTCTGCTGATGAGCTAGGATGGGAAGGCAGACCCAGGTCTGGGCTGTAACAACAGCCACAATTATATTGTGTATTTAACGTGAAGAAATGGTGCACTTTCTCCTTAAAGTGCCCCAGAGGTGTGGACTCTCCCCTGCTGCGGGGGACCACGGCCATCGCTTACGGGTCTGACTGCCCAGTAGCCCGGGGTGAACTCGGGCAGCCGTGTCCACAGGTGGGCGTCTTGTACAGCCTGTGCCCTTTGTGGTGTGATTCAGGGTCGCTCAACGTCCAGGACGAGTGTGCAGCCTCCAGCCCTGCCCCCCAGCCTTCTCCTCCTCGGAGGAAAACCCACATTTCACGTTGACACGAAGGGGAGCCAGCTGTTTGCTCTTGGCGTTTCCAGCTCACAGACATGCTGGTGGTGGTTCCACATCAGAATGCAGGGAACTACCTCACTCTTTGTTCTTCTAAAATCAACTTTATTGAGACATAACTCATGTACCGTAATGTTCATGCCTTTAAAGTGTACAGTTTGGTGATGTTAAATACACTCACAGTGTTGTACAGTCTCCACCACTGTCTAGTTCCAGAACTTTTCATCACCCTAAAAGAAACCCTGCTCCCCCAGCCCCGGCCCCCTCTAGTCTCCTGTTTCTGGATTTGCCTTTGCTGGACGTTTCCTGTGAATGGAGTCATAGCAGCCTGTGGCCCTTTGTGTCTGGCTGCCGTCACTTAGCACAGCGTTTTCAAGATTCTTCCCTGCTGGGGCATCTGTCCGTGCTTCATTCCTTTTTATGACTGGATAACTCACCACTGTATGAACATACTGCACTTTGTTTATCCATGCATTGTGGACATTTGGGTTGTCTGCACTTCAGGGTTATTATGGATGATGTTGCTGTGACCATTTGTGTACAGGTTTTTGTGTGGGCGTATATTTTCATTCCTTTTGGGTTTATACCTAGAAGTGGAATGGCTGGATCATGTGGTAACTCTGTTTAACTTATTGATTGAATTGCCGAAACATTTTCCAAAGCAGCTGCACTGTTTCCTGTCCCCACCAGCAGTGTATTAGGGTTCTCGTTTCTCCATGTTCTTGCCAACATTTGCTTTTGTCAGTCTTTTTAATTTTAGCCATCTTAGTGGGTGTGGAGTGGTGTGTCATTGTGGTTTTGATTTGACTAAGGATATTGAACATCTTTTCATGTACTTATTGGCCATTTGTATATTTTCTTCGGTGAAACATCTAGATCCTTTGCCCATTTTGAATTGTTGTTTTGAGTTGTAAGAGTAATTTATATATTCTGGATACTAGATCCTTATATGATTTGCAAATATTTTCTCCCACTCTGTGTGTTCACTTTCTTGATTATATTCTTTGAAACACAAAAATTATGAATTTTGATGATACCTAATATATCTATTTTTCCTTTTGTCACTTGTGATTTTGGTGTCATATCGAAGCAGCTGTTGCTTACTCCAAAGTCATGAATATATACTCTTATGTTTTCTTCTAAGAGTTTTAAGATGTAGCTGTTCATTTTAGGTCTTTGGGCCATTTTGAGTTAATTTTTTAAATTTTATTTATTTATCTTTTATTTATTTACTTTTAGCTGTGTTGGATCTTTGTTGCTGCACACGGGCTTTCTCTAGTTGCGGCAGGCGGGGGCTATTCTTCATTGCAGTGCGCGGGCTTCTCATTGTGGTGGCTTCTCTTGTTGCGGAGCACAGGCTCTAGGTGCGCGGGCTTCAGTAGTTTTGGCTCACAGGCTCTAGAGCATAGGCTCGGTAGTTGTGGCTCGCGGGCTCTAGAGCACAGGCTCGGTAGCTGTGGCACACGTGCTTAGTTGCTCCGTGGCACGTGGGATCTTCCCGGACCAGGGCTCGAACCTGTGTCCCCTGTATTGGCAGGCAGATTCTTAACCAGTGCACCACCAGGGGAGCCCCATTTTGAGTTAATTTTTGTCTGTGCTTCATTCATGTGGATATTCAGTTGTCTCAGCATCATTTGTCAAAAAGATTATTCTTTCTTCCATTGAATTGTGTGCACTTTTCTTGATCATCAGTTGACAATAAATGTGTGAATTTATTTCTGGACTCTCACTTCTATTCCCTTGACCTATATATCCTATGCTACTGCTACAATGTCTTGATTAATGTAGCTTTTTTTTTTTTTGGCAGAAAAGCTAGTTTTTATTTAGAAAAGTCTGAACTTGGTTCCACTGTGGGCCTGATGATAGTCGTGGGGCAGCTGTCACCAGTTCTTCAGAACTTCAGGAAATCCTTATTGGCCAGGAACACTGCCACTGCTATAGCCATCAGTGCCATCAGCATCAGGAACTTCGGCCACATTGCCTCCTTTTCTTTGGCCAGGGGCTGCAAAGTTTTCTTTTGGAGCTGGTCTCTGAAATTCCAGTCCTTCTTCCCTGGACCCTCAGGCTCCACTTCGTTATGGGAGGGCTTTGGACTCCACCCAGGCAAAGCTTGATTCTGCAACTGCTGTACTTTGGTCACCAGGGCAAGTTTCTCCTCCTCTGACCTCTTTAGTTGATCTTGTAGGTGCTGGGTATCCGAGCTGCACAGGTCTCTGTCCCCCTGCAGGTGTTCAGTCTTGGCCTGCAGCTCCTGGCACTCATTCTCCAGAAGCCGTAGGGCCTGGTTCATCTGTAAGTCTCTACTGTCTGCTCCCTGCAGTTTGGACTGAAGCACGTGGAGCTGGCTCTCCAGCTCCCTGTGCTGGGTCCCCAGGGTCCTCCAGTCCTCCTTCAGAGCCTCGTACTGGCTCTTCCACTCTTCACACTTCTGCTCGGCCAGAGCCAGGGACCACTGTTTGCTCTGCAGTTGCTGTTCTGCACTCATTTTCCCCTCCAGCACTTTCTGCAGTGTCTCCTTGGCCTTCTGCTCATAGCTATTTTTCTGGTCTTCCATCTGGGTACAGGTGTACAGCTGGTTTTCCAAAGATCTCAGTTTGCCCTTCAATTTGTCTTCATTAAGCTGGCCCTGGGGAAGCCCGAAGCCTCCCTGCCTGCCTTCCTTACGGGGCTTAGAGCGATTAATGTAGCTTTGTGGTAAGTTTCGAAATACTCCAACTTTGTTCTTTTTAAACGTTGTTTTGGCCATTCTGGGTCTTTTGCATTTCCAAACAAATTTTTGAGCCACCTCACGTGTCTGTCCCTGTTGCTAAAAATAGTAATGGAATCTCAAAAATAAATGAATGAATGAATGAATGAATTTGTGCCACCAAAAAAAACAAAAAAAGGGCATCTGAGATTTTAGGGATTGCGTCGACCCTAGAGATCACTTTGGAAAGTATAGCTGACCTTAGAAAACCACGGGTTTGAACTACACAGGTCCACTTACACAAGGACTTTTTCAGCAGTAAATACCACAGGGCCCCGTGAGCCATGGCTGGTTGACTCCTTGGAGGAGAACCACAGATGCAGGGGCTGATGGTGCGGTTACACGTGGATTTTTGACTGCATGGAGGTAGGCTCGGTAGGGTCCCCTAAACCCTGAGATGTTCAAGGGCCATGTGTAATGTCATTTTAATATTAAATTTTGTAATTAGTGAACTTAGAATATCTTTTATTTAGGTTTTCTTTATATTTATTTATCATTTATTTAGGTTTTCTTTATATTTTCTCTGTGTTTTGTAGTTTTCAGTATACAAGTTTTGCATTTATTTTGTTAAATTTATTCTTAAATGTTTTATTCTGTTTGATGTCATTGTAAACGCAGCTGTTCTCTGAATTTCATTCTTAGATTGTTCATTGCTAATGCATAGAAATACAACTACTTTTTTTATGTTGGTCTTATATCCTGAAACCTTGCGGAACTCACTTATTAGTTCTAATAGTTGTATGTGTGTGTAGATTCCTTAGGATTTTCTATACACACTATCATGTCATCTGCAAGAGAAAGTTGTATTTCTTTCTTTGCAATTTGGATTTCTTTTATTTTTCTGTCTTGCCTGGGTGCTCTGGCTAGAGCCTCAGTACAGTGCCGGATAGAATTGGAGAGAGCAGACATCCTCGTCTTGTCCTTGATCTGAGAGGAAAAGCTTTCAGTCTTTTACCATTGAGTGTAATGGTAGCTGGTTTTTTTGTAGATGGCCTTGTATCAGGTTGAGGAAGTTTCCTTATGTTCTTAGTTTGTTGAGTGTTTTTGTCGTGAAGGGAGTTGAATTTTTGTCAAATGCACTTTCTACATCTATTGAAATGATCATGTGGTTTTGGTCCTTTATTCTTTTCGTATGGTGTGTTACATTAAGTGTTTTTCATATGTTGAACCATACTTACATTCATGGGATAAATCCCACAGGGTCAGTTTCAGTAGTCTGTATATTTCTAGGAATTTGTCCATTTCATCTAGGTTATTTGTTATCGTTTGTTGACATACAGTTGTTCATAGCATTACTTTATAGTCATTTTTATTTCTGTAAGGTTGATAGTAATGTCTCTTCTATCATTCCTGATTTTAGGAATCTGAGTCTTCTCATTAATTTTCTTGGTTAGTCTAGCTAAAGGGTTATCAGTTTTACTGATCTATTCAAAGTTGTTTTTCTCTGTTATTTTTCATTTTTTACTTAATTTCCACTTTAGTCATTATTTCCATTGGGTTGCTTTGTGTTTAGTATTTTTCATTCTTTTTCTAGTTTCTCAAGTGGAAGTTTAGCTTATTGATTTGAGATCTATCTTTGTAACGTAGGTGTTTACAGGTATAAATTTTCATCTAAGCACTGCTTTAGCTTCATCCCATACGTTTTGGTATGTTGTGTATCCATCTTTATCTCAAAAGTATTTTCTAACTTCTCTTATGATTTCTTATTTTACCCATTGTTTATTTAGGAGTTTGTTGTTTAATTTCCACATACTTGTGAATTTCCCAAATTTCCTTCTGTTATTTTATTTCTCATGTCATTCTGTGTAGCCAAAGAACATGTTTTGTGTGATTTCAGTTCTTTAAAATTTGAGACTTATGATCTATGCTGGAGAGTGTTTTATGTGCAGCTGAGAAGATGAGTATTCTGCTGTTGATGGGTGTTCTGTAGAGTCTGTTAGGTCTAGCTGGTTTATAGTGTTGTTTAAGTCTTCTTTTCCTTATTGATCTTTACCCCAGCAGTTAAATCCATTATTGAAAGTGGGGCATTGAAATCTCCAACTGTTATTGTTAAATTATCTATTTCTCCCTTGTCTGTCAGTTTTTGCTTTGTGTATTTGAAGGCTCTGTTAAGTGCATAGATGTTTATACTTCTTATTTCTTCCCGATGGGTTGACCCTTTATAGCACAGCCTTCTCTATCTCTAGTACTAAACAGTTTTTGCCTTAAGGTCTCTTTTGTATGGTGTTAGCGTAGCTTCTGGTGGTTTGCATGGTATATCCTTTTCCAGCCTTTCACTTTCATTATATCTCTGAATCTAAAGTCTTATGGACAGCATATATTTGATCATGTTTTTATATCTGTTCTACCAAGTCTCTGCTGCTTGAGTGGAGTGTTTAATCTACTTACCTTTAATGTAATTGCTGATAAGGTAAGATATATGTCTGCCGTTTTTCTGTTTTTCTACGTGTCTTTTTAAATCTTTCTTCCTCTGTTACCTTTTTTCTTGTGTGTTAAATGGCTGTTTAATTCCCTTGTAGTACTTTAATTCCCTTGAGTCTCTACCACTATTTTTTAAGTAATTTTTTTTCAGTGGTTGCTTTGAGGATTACGATGAACAACTTAATACAATCTACTTTGGATTAATAACAACTTAATTTCAGTAATGTACAAAAACTGCTCCATTAGAGCTCTGTTTCCTTCCAGCTCTTTTCTGCTATTTTTGTCATACAAATTGCATCTTAATAGATTGTAAGCCCATCGACATAGTTTTGTAATTATTGCTTTATGTAGTTGTCTTTTAAATCAGATAGGAAAAGAAGAGGTTTACAAACATAAGCACATTTATACTGTCTCTTATCTGGCTCTGTAGTTCCCTTTCCCAGTGCCCTAATTTCTCTTTGAGGATTTGAATCTGGTATCTTTCACTTCAACCTGAAGCACTCCCTTCAGTGTCTCTTGTAGGGCAGGTCTGCTAGCAGTGAAGTCTCTTCATTTTTGTCTCTCTGGGAATGTCTTCATTTCTCCTTCGTTTTGAGGAATAGTTTTGCTGGATGTAGAAGTCTTGGTTTAACAGTCTTTTTCTTGCAACACTTTTTTTTTTTTTTTTTTGCGGTATGTGGGCCTCTCACTGTTGTGGCCTCCCCTGTTGCGGAGCACAGGCTCCGGACGCGCAGGCTCAGCGGCCATGGCTCACGGGCCCAGCCGCTCCACGGCACGCAGGATCTTCCCGGACCGGGGCACGAACCCGTGTCCCCTGCATCGGCAGGCGGACTCTCAACCACTGCACCACCAGGGAAGCCCTCTTGCAACACTTTGAGTGTGTCATCCCACAGCCTCCTGGGCTGCAGGGTTTCTGGAGAGAAGCTAGCTGTTAGTCTTTGGAAAGAAGCCTTGAACACGAGTTGGGTTTTTAATTGCTACTTTCAAGATGCTCTGTTTGTCTTTATCCTCTGACTGTTTTAACCATGAAGTGTCTAGTTAAGGTCTCTTTGTGTGTGTCCTACTTGGAATTTGTTGAGCTTCTTGGTTATAGAGATTGTTTCTCATCAAACTTGGCCACTGTTTCTCCTAAGATTCTTTCTGTCCTGTTCCCTCTCTCCTCTCCTAGGACTCCCACCATGTATACACACTTGGTTGATGGTATCCATTGGCCTCTGAGGCCTGTTCATTTTTCTTCATTTTTTTTTCTGTGTCTCAGACTGTACCTGTTGACTTGTCTTCAAGGCAGCTTAGTGATTAGCTAATGATTGGACAGAGATTTCCTTAAATGCTTTGATCCAGTGAGTCTGGTGGTTTTCCGACTAGCTGTGTGTGCGTGTGTCTGTGTGTTGGGCACACCTTCAACGCTCTGCCAGCCAGTTGCTGACTCTGCCTTGGCTCTCACTTGATGAGTGTTTTGGTCTTTGCTCCATGAGAAAGTAGCATGTTATAGTTTTAATTGACGTTCCTCTTAGGAGTGAGAGCAAGCATTTTTCATAATGTTAAAGCATTCATTGTTTATCCTTTTCTGTGAATTGTATTCCATACCCTTTGCCCATTTTTCTGTTAGCTTATTGGTTTCTTATTAAACTGTGAGAGCTCTTTATTCAGTAACAAGCTGTACATGATGAGTCACAAATATTTCCTCATTTTATCTTCTGACTTTGCTTATCTTGTTTTTTGCCATGTAGATTTTTTACGTAGTTGAATTTAGCCAACCTTTCATGGCTTCTGAGTTTTGTATTCCTTCCCCACTCAAAGATTGTATTAAAAAATTGCTTCCATCTTTTCTTCTAGTACTTTTATAGGTTGCATTTTCATGTTTAAGTCAGTGATCTACTTACCATTTATTTTGATATAAAATATGGCTCTAGAAATTCAGTTTTTTATTTTAGATACCCATCCAGGTGTCCCAACACTAGTAATGAATTCGTTTGTTTTTGCAAATTTAAAATACTGCCTTTATCATTTGTTAAAGCCCCTACGTACAGTGGTTCTATTTCTGAACTTTGTTCTATCTCATCAACTCATCTACCTATTTATATATCATCATACTGTTTTAATTACTGTGCCTTGGTAGTACATGCCTATGTCAAAGACCTCTTATATTTCTGTTCTCTTTTGTATAACTTCAGGTAAAGTTAGATAACTAATGTTTTTATAAAATTTAATTCATGACTGATTTGTGACTGGTGCTCTTTGCATCATATCTTTTAATGACTCTCCATGAGTGTTTATTAAGACAAACCCACAGGTCCATGTGTTTCTGGCTGGCGGGAGCAGCAGTGGGAGCTGGGCTGGCCCTTCTGGCCAGTGGGGCCCAGTGGACTGTACCTCGGGGAGCAGGCTCCACCACTCTGAGCCCAGGGCCCCCAAGAAGTGACTTGATGCTGATGGGGTCCTGGGTGGGTCCCACTTTCCTCAGAGGCCCCAGCGGAAGCAGAGGAAGCTGCACCCCCTCTCTTGGTGCCCTCAGTGTCCCGCCTTCCCACCTGTCTTGTCACATGCTGCTTGGGACCCCATGAGTCAGGGAGGGGCAGGGGGGCCTGGGAGAGCCTGGGCAGTAGGTGGGTGTGGAGCCAGCAGGGGAAGGCTGCACCCCGTGTGCCTTGAGGAGCCCACTTGCATGTGGGAGAGCAGGGCGCCCCAGTGAGGACCTGGCAAGCAAGAGCGGGACTTCCTGGGGGATGGGGTCCCAGGGCCTCCCAAGGCCGTGTAGCAGAGGGGTGTCAGTGCTGGCGTTTGGGCTAGGCAGGTTCTCGTCAGGAGGGCGGGAGCAGTGAGTGGGGAGTCCCTGTCAGCGCGGGTGCTGTGGGGCAGTGCGGGCAGGGCTGGTGGGAGCGGGTCCTCACGTGGCACTGAGGGCTCTGGCTCCAGCCTGGGAGCATGGGGGCTGCCGTGGGGTGCGGGGTGGGATGGTGCTGTGCCCTGGTCCAAGGCAGACTGGCTGGGTGGGCTCAAGGAGTGGCAGAGGGACGGCAGGAGGGAGGACTGGCAGGGCTGTTACAGCGGCAGTCAGAGCTGGCTGCACAGAATGGAAAACTCTTGAGTAACAGTGGCTTGTGAACACAAGACTTTAAATGTCCTTCTGTTCTAAGGTGGTGCCCAGGCTGGGGAGGAGGCTGCACAGAGCCATTGGGCCTCATCCCTTCCCAGTATCAGAGTACAGGGCCTGTATCCCCAAGGCTACATCTTGGCCCAAAGTGGCTGCTGGAGCTCCAGCCATCACTGGGTCTGCAGAAGGGGGGCAGGGGTATGTGCCTTGGGCTCAGCCATTTCCTGTAAGGAGCCTCCCTGGGAACCCCTCCAGCAACATACACTCTGCTCATGCCAACTTGGCCAAACCTAGTCACATGGCGTTGTCCAGCTGCCCTGAAAGCAGGAAAAGTTGTCTTTATTCTGGGGATGGGCGCCCACTGCCATCAGCTGTGTCCTGGCAAGAGGAAGAACCTGTCAGTGCCCAGCAGGGGCTTCCCCAAAGAGGGCCACCACACAGCTGTCGGGTATGGGGTGAGACATGGCACCCGGAATTGTGGCCTGCCTACAGGGGATGTGGTCGTGGAATGGACGGGACTTACCCCTGCTACCCCGTGGACCTGTGTGCCTCAGCTCTGCACCCTCCCCTTGAGTGACAGTCCCTGCGTCCCTGAGAATGACCTGTTTGATTCCTCCCCACCCCCTCCCTGCTACTACTACCCTGCCTGCCCCAGGTGCCCCGAGTTGTCTGTCCAGTCTTGCCCTTCACCATGGAAACACCACACCCTCCAGGAAGCCACACATGGCTGGGGAAGGTCCCCCAGCTGAGTGACACTTAAGTGGTCCAGGATGGAGACCTGGGTGCCACCCTGGGATGGGGGACGTGGTAGGTCACGCTGGCTGACCTGGAGCAAGGGGTGGGAAGTGGGGAGGGGCACAGGAGGCTGAGTGATGGGCCAGCGCCACTGGCCTGGGGAGGGCTGGGGGGCCTGGAGAGGGGGCCACAGGAGAGCTGCCCTGTGGAGGGGGGACGGAGCGGGAGTTCAGTGGGTCCTGGGAGGGGAGTGAAGTGCGGCTGGGGGCACGTCTGAGATGGGGCAGAGCTGGGCTTGGCCCCTGGGGCTCATCCTTGCCTCTGCAGGACAGGGGTGGGCACAATGGGTTCCCCCGAGCTTTGAGAAGGAATCGGCAGCATCCGCAGCAGGAAGGAGCAGCAGCAGACCCGGCAAGGGTGCAGGATGGGCTGTGGGCGGGCAAGAGGGTGGCGTGATGGGCGGGGGAAGGGAAGCCATCGTAGACAGCTCTTTAGTAACTTCGGCTCGGCTCTGAAAGGGGGCCACACTGCAGGCAGCCGGAAGAAGCAATCCTGGGTCGGGTGGAGACACTAGAGCGTATTTGGACTCCAGTACAGCCCGGCAAGGAGGGGTGGAGGTCCTGGGGCTGTTCCAGTCCTCATGGCACTGGCACCAAAGTGGGACCTTGGTGGGGACAGGGATGAGGTGCCAGCAGGGCCACCGTTGAAGGGGGAGGGGAGGGCTGCGGCAGGACGGGCAGGTGGCATGAGCCTGCCGTGGGGGTGGGGCGGTGGGCACTGGGGGTCCTGAGCGGGGAAGTGAGCACAGTGGGCCAGGGGCAGGCTGCAGTCCAGGTGAGTGTCCCCTGAGGGTGTGGATGTGACTGGGTAAGGCTGAGGGTCCCCAACATGCCCAAACGGAACAAAGCTGGTTAAAGTTAAGTGGGGCAGGCAGGCAGGGAAACGGGTGCAGCTGCTAGGGTGCTCTGCAAGGGTGGCAGGTCTGTTAGCAGCCCCCACAACCGCTCCCCTTTTTACCAGGAATGAGAGCGCATCCTCTAGAAAAACTACATTTCCCAACCTCCCTTGGCTAGGAGTGGTCATGTGACCAAGTTCTGGCCAATTGAGATGTGAGCAGCTGTTACATGGGCTTCTGGAAATCACCTTAAAAGGAGGCAGTTTTGCCCCTCTTCTCTTCCTGTTTGCTGCCTAGAACGTGGATGTGATGGCTGGAGCCTCACCCTCTATATGGGTCCATGAGGAGGAGGGCCCAGCCCAGCCAGGATGAGGCAGTGGAGAGCTGGACAGAGCTGGTTCTCCAAGGACCCTGGGAAGGTGTCCTAGCTGCCCAGGGCTGCCAAAGGCCAGCATTCCCTCACACAAGAGAAAATAAACAATCTCCTTTCAACTTCTGTTCATTCAGTTTTTCTCTTTCATGCAACCAAAGCCTAACACACAGCAAGGGACCACAGCCAGCCAGCTGTGGGCTGGGCACAAGCAGGGGAGGAGGGTGGGGCTCAGCAGTCCCTGGGCAGGAGACTGGGGGGCAGTGTGGGGAGGGGAGCCCCCCAGGGCGGGCTCTGGGTGCCTGTGCTTGTCCAGGCTCATCCCTACAGGGCCTGTGTCTTGCTTGCTCCTTCCACATGATGGAAACTACTTGAGTACCATTCTGGGATTGGGGGTGTATGCTGTCTGGGGCCAGGGCTGGTCCTAGGGGCTGGAGGAGGGCCTTTCCAGAGCACATGAAGATCCTGGGGCTGTGCCAGTCCTCATGGCACTGACAACAAAGTGGGACCATGGCGGGGACAGGGATCAGGTACCAGCAGGGCCGCCACTCCCCTCTGCTTCCAGCTCAGGAACCCCAGGCTGAGAACTGGGCAGGCAGGGGCCCCCCACAGCCTATTGGGAGCAAGGGTGGTAGGGCCAGCTGGAGGGTCCCTGGGGAAGCAGCCAGAGGAGCCTGCACCCCCAAGTTACCCAGGTCCGTGGCGGATTCTGAGCACCTGATAGGAGAGTGAGTGGGAGGGCTGGGGTGGGAGCTGGGCCTGCACCCAGGAGGGGCAAGGGCACCCAGGCCAGGGCCAGGGCCTGTTTCTTCCCATGTGACCATGTGCAGATACCCGCAGCTCGGATGCCACTCGGGTGTGGGGAGGCTCAGATGGGCTGACACAGGGCCCAGCACATGGTAGGCATGCACCAAAGAGAGACTGGAGGGGCCCAGGGAAGTGACAGGGAGCTGTCCCCGCTCCCACAGCAGGGCCTGCACAGGTGCTCAGAGCAGCCCAGTGTATGCCTAGCCTGTGGGCCAATCACGGCTGTGGTATCAGCTCAGGGCTGAGTCTGCGATCCCAGAGGTGGAGCCGGGCGGGTGGGGGGCGTTGATTCCCTGCCTCATGGCTTCCAACGGCCCCCCTGCACCGGTGTCCTGAGCCATGGTTTACTGATGTTGAAGGGTCCAGCGGTGTGGCCACCTTGTTTCTGGGCGACCTTGGTGAGTGAGGGCAGGATGTGGGATGGGGAGAGGAAGGAGGCCGGAGCTGTCGTCTCGAGTCTGAAACTCCCTCCCTCTTCCTCCCCTCCTGCCCCACAGTGGACAACGCTGCAGCTGCAGGGCCAGGCCTCGTGGAGGGTCGGGGGCACTGGTCTTCCCTGACCTCTCCCTCTGTTCCAGCAGGTTCCGGCCCAGCAAGGTGGGCTTAGGGGAGGCAGAGGACCCCTGAGGGACAGGTCCAGCTCCTGCAAGGTCCTGATGGTTTGCCCTCCTCTGGCCTCTCCCCCCAGCTCCTGGAAGTGGAGGCTGTGGCTTCTTGCTTGGCAGCCCCCTGGCATCCTGTTTGGGCTAAGTGCACAGTAATGCTGATGATTTGAGGCCAAGAGCCTTCAGGAACCTTATGGAGCTTTCTGGGGCTGCTCCGTCATCTGTCTACACCCTGGAGGCCCAGGCCTCAGCAGTGAAACCAGGGGTGTCCTCACCCTTCTGCACCCCGGCCGGTTGGATTCGGGGACATTCCGGCTGCCCGCAGGTTGGGTGGAGGATTCGGATGGCGGCTAACCACCAGGAGCGAGGATACTCCGAGAATTTCAGCAGCACCAGCCCCGAGCTGACGGGGAGGGCAGAGGCGGAGTGTTGCATGGGGGGCGGGGGGGACTCGGGTCTGAGGCAGGGGTGGAGCCGCCTGCGGGAGGCCAGAGGCCCAGGCGGCGGGGACTGCAGCAGTGGGCAGGGCGGCTCCAGCTGCCTCCGCCCCTCCCCGCTGCGCGGTGGTCGGGGGCTGCTTCTCCCCCACCCTTTGCCCACTGGTGATGGAGAGGACAACGGGGGGCGCCCTCTCGTAGGTGAAGGCGGTGCGTGCGCGCCGCGGCTTCCCAGACTTGGGCCTGGACGGCGGTGGCTGTCACTCACACGCCGCAGTGTCGTCCTTCTCCCCAACCCTGCCCACGGTGGTGGGTGATGGGCTGAACAGCGCAGGGAAGAGTCCCTCTGAGAGTTCGCTAGTCGCACACGGAGCGGGATGTCCCGTCTGCGGGCGCAGAGCTCGGCCGCGGAGCAGCCACGGGGCGGGGCAGGCGCACGGCTTCACCGCGCTGGCGTCCAGCGACAGTGGACACCCACCTTGAGTGCCGACGGGGCTGCGGCGGGGACCCTCACCGCGCGGCAGTGCCCGCGTCCCCGAGCCTCGGCTCTCGCCTCGAGTCGGCCACCCGGCCCAGGCGCCGCCGCCTCTTGCCTCCCCTCGCTCCCCAGGGCTCCAGGAGCCCGCGTGGGGGCCGCGCCCAGGGCCGGGCTGCAAGCTGTTGGAGGAGAGGTGGCCGCGCCGGACTCCCGCGGGCCGGGCTCGGGGTCCGGCTCAGGCGCCGTTGGGCAGGTTGCTCCATCCCGGCCAGCCCCAGCTTTCCTCCATTGGGAAGCGGCTGGAGCCCCCTCCTCCTTGGGCCGGCCTGGTGCTCGGGGAAGGCCGCGTGGATGCGCATTGGGGCGGGGGCAGGGTCGGCGCCCAGCGCGAGCGCTGCCCTCAGGCTCCACCGCGCGGGCACTGTCCCGCTGGGCTTCCCTCACCCCCAAGCGCCCCGGGCGGAGAAGGGGGAAGGGGAAGGGAAAGAGCAGGGACCCGGGACTCCTGGACCGGAGCCTCAGCGCACACAGCACCGAGGCCGCGCGCCTGTTCCCAAGCGCGTGGGGGTACCCGGGCGACGCAGGATGGGGCGAGCTTGGCCACGGGACGCCGGGCGGCGGGGAAACCGGGGCCCAAGGCCCGCGCCGGGCCGAGCACCCCGGAGCGCCTCGGTCACGCCGAAATCCCCACCGAAGGGCGGCGAGGACGACGGGGCGCGGGCGACGCGGGAGCCTGAGGGGCTTGGGCGCGGCCTCCTGCGGTTTATTGATTGAGTAGAGTTCGGCAAAGTGCTTCCCAGAGGGCCGGGCTCGGCCCCGACGCGCGCGGACAGTAGTTTATAAACTTAAAACTCTTCTGTAGCAATCGGCTATATACAGAGTCAGCGACCGCAGCCTTACAAAAGGGCCGACCGGCGGGCGCCCTCGGGTCCTGGGCGCGGCCTCAGGGGCCCGAGGGCCGCGTGGGGCTGCCCCGCCCGGCGTCCCGTCCTGTCCCGAGGCCGTGCTCAGAGGTGCGGCGCGTAGAAGGCGGGAGCGCCGTAGGTCTGGGAGCCCAGCACGAAGGGCGACAGCACCGCCGGGCTCGACAGGAAGGGCAGCTGCGCGGCGCACACGAGGCCGCCGGGGCCGTGCGCCGGGTACCCGGCCGGGCCGTGCATGGCGATCGGCGCGCCCATGGGCGGCGACGGGCTGAGCGGGCTGAGGCCACCGGGTAGCCCCGCGCCCGGCCCGGAGCCCGGCCCCGGTGCCCCTCCGCCGCCGGTCGGCGCACTGGTATCGGCGCCCGGGTTCTGCTTCTTCCACTTGGTGCGGCGGTTCTGGAACCAGATCTTCACCTGCGTCTCGGTGAGGCTCAACGACAGCGCCAGGTTGAGGCGCTCGCACACCGACAGGTAGCGCGTCGCCTTGAACTTGTTCTCCAGCGCCACGAGCTGCTCGTAGGTGAAGGCGGTGCGCGCGCGCCGCGGCTTCCCGGACTTGGAGTCGGAGCCCGTGCGCTTCCGCTTGGGCTTCGTCGCCGTCGCCGCGCCCTGCGGGGTCGTCCCCGCGTCCCCGGGCGCCGCCGAGGCTCCCGGCGGGCCCGGGGCTCCCGGAGAATTCCCACGGGGGCCGGGGACAGCGGCCTCATCGACAGCGCCTGGGGGCGCCTCGGCCTCGCCCTGGCAGCCCGACCCGCGGGCCCCGAGGCCGCTGCCGCCTCCCCGCGCCTCCGCGCCGTGCGCCGCCCCCGCCTCGGGCGCCTCGTCCTCGTCCTCGTCGTCGGGCGCCTCGTCCCCGCTGTCCGCGCTCGGGCTGCGGCCACCGCCGCTGCTGTAGCCGTTGGCCTCGGCCTCGTCCGCCTTGCAGGGGTCGCCAGCGTCTGCGGGCGGGGACGGGGCGGGGAGGGAGGACAGCACAGTTAGGACCCGGCGCCCTCCCTTCCGCTCGCTCGCCCCTCCGGCGCCCTGCTCCCCTTAACGAATCCCTTTTCCTGTTGCGTTGCTTCTCTTCTTGCCTCCCTTTCCCCTTAGCGCATTCGTTTCCCTGCCCTCTCCCCTCCTTTCCTTCTCACCCTCCCGCGCTTTCTCTCTCCGTCCCCTGTGCATTCCTTCTCGCCAGAGGCCCCCCTTCCCGTCATCTCCCGAGCCCTGCGCCTTTGCCCCAGCAGGGCAGGACGGGGCCGCAGGGCTTATGGCGGAGGGAAAGATCCCATCGATCCATGGGGCAGATACAAACTTAATTAAACTCATTTTGCGTAATGTACAAACTAGTTAACGGTCATTTAATTTATTTCAGCGTACATTACCCTCCAATTACCACAAGGCTCCAACAGAGCCAGCCAATTACTGGGCATTTAAGAGTGGGCCGGGCCAGAGTCCTGGGGTGAGGTTGGAGCCCGCTGTGGGGAGGCGATTTCCGGGGACCAAAAAAGTTGCCCTGGATCCATCCCTACCTCAAGACTTGTGGCCCTGGAACTTGGCCACCCTTGGCCCCTCGGCTGAGACCCCAGCAGGTCCAGGCTGGTCCCGACCAGGAGGGCCTGGCCTGGGCAGTGGGGGTCTAGAGCAGTCAGTGCTGAGACCAGCCGGGATGGGAGTCCCCACTAGGTCAAGTCTGAGCAGCAGCTCCGGACCCTCCAAGCAGAGGCCCGTGCGGCGGCTGCAATCTGAATCTCAGAAATTTGGAAGAAAGCATCTGTCCTGGTCAGGGCCTGGCAGGGGTGGCGGGGAGGGGAGGGGTGTTTGTATGCAGCCCCTGCTCCCACAGGTGGTCATACAACCAGGAGAGAAGCCAGGGCAGGCGCCCAACACCATGCCGCCCCGTCGGGCACCAGGCCCCGGTCAGGTTGGCACGGAGAACTGGAGAATAAGGGACAAATTCAGTCCTGGAAGATTCCTCCAGGGTGACCACGGGCTGCGCGGAGGCCGGCAGGGCAGATATCCTGGCCCCCACCCATACCCCTTAGCAGGAGGAGAGACGGTCCCCCAGGTGACCCTGACAGCACTTTGCCATCCAGCTCCTGCTCTGTCCTGGGGTGGGCTGAGGAAGTAGGGGCCCTGACCCAGCTCCCTCCCTAAACTACCAAGAAACTGGGCCTTCCGACTGGGATGTCTTCCCCATTTGATGAAGGCTCCGAGTGGAAACTCCCAGAACCCTGGCCAGGCCGAAAGCCTGAGGGGCTCCCCTCCAGCCTTCCCGAGATTGTTCCTCCTTCATCTCCGCCCAACCGGGAGGAAGCCCAGTGCAGGTGCTGGGAGGCCCCTCGCCTGAAAAGGCCCACCCTAGCCCTGCCGGCCCTGCGTGCCTCTCCCCGAGGGGCAGAGGGCCCAGGAAGTTGGAGGGAGGAGGGCCGGTGGAGGGGGCACCAAAAGCAATCAGGAGCCGGTCGAATGCAATTCTCGATCAATAGCGGCCCCTAATAAGTGTAATAGGTTTTAATCGAGTAATTATCCGAATTTTGACCCTATAATTTAGATGTTCGGGGGGAGTTTGCAAGGTGCTTGAAAGAGATATGCATGCAGCCGTAATGGGATATCGACCAGGCCGGGGTTGCGGGCCGCCCCATTACCGGCCGCTTTCCGCCGCTAAGCACATTTCCCCTTAACTGTAATCGAAGGGATTTAATTGTTTTTCCAGAGATAACCAGTGTTTTGTCACAATTAGTCTGATTTGTCCAAAAAAAAAAAAAAGAGAGAGAGACAGAGAACGGAAAAAAAAAGGAAATAAAAGAATGGAGGGAGGGAGGTCTCCGGAGGCTGCGGTGGGAGTGGGGAGGTCACGGGCTAGCCGTCGCGCACGACTCCCCCTCCTCTGCCACCTACTGCCCTCCAATGCCGGGGGTGCGCGGTGGCCAAACCTGGGCCGGCCATGCAGTCCGTAGCCCTGGGCCCGGCCTGGGGGAGGCATCCCGGGAGGCACCGGGCGGTGCGGGCCCTGGAGTCCGGGTCGGACGCAGGCGGCGGGTGGGCTGGTGCGGGCCCCGCGCGCTGCGAACTTTCCACCGAGCCTTGGCGCCGGGCCGGTCAGGTTCGCCGAGGGGTCCCGGGAGCGCAAACGCGTAGATGCGGCCCGTTCCTCTACCCACGAGACCTGGCACCGGCCGTGCCCTACTTACGCGGCGGCTCAGCTCCGGTACCGGCTCCAGCTCCTCCGGCGGCGGCGAGGGCACGGCGCTCCAGCTCCTCCGAGCGCGGCGGGCGTCCCGGGGCGGCGGGGGCCGGGGCGCACGGGGCGCACGCCGCGGGCGCCACGGGGCCCAGCAGCACACAGCGGCGTCTTCTGCTGTTGAACTTGTTGGGGTCCAGGATGTCCAGCACCGAGAAGGAGGTGGGGCGCGGCGGCGGGCCGGGCCGGGCCGCCCCAGCCCCCTCGGGCGCCGCGGGCACCGTGTCGCTGGCGGCGAGCGGCGGGGCTCCGGCCCGCGGGAAGGCGGGCACCTCAGCGCGCCCGTCCATGGCGTCCCGGGCGGCGGCGGCGGGCGCGGGCGGTGCGGACCCCGGACTGGGCCCGGGCGGCGGCGGCAGCGCGGGGCCGTCCCCGGTAGCCGCCGGGCCGCTCGCGCTCATGCCGGCCTCCCGCCGCTCCGGCCGCTCGGGCCCCTCCGGCTACTGGGCTCCCATCCCCGGCGGCCCAGGCGCCGCTGCACGGTCTCGCGCCGGCGGCCGCGGCCGCGGCTCGGCTCGCTCCCCGTGCCGCCCCGCGGTCGGCCGGTGCTGCCTGGCGCCGCCGCCGCCGGCTCAGGAGCCCGCCGCGCCCGGCCCGCTCATTTATGGCGGCCCCGCCGGCGGCGCCCACGCGCCCACTCGCCGCACACACGTGCGCCCGCAGGCTGCCGCGGGCTCCGCCGCCCTCGTTAGCGCGCGCGCCTAATTGGCTGAGAAGGGTCCCGGGCGGAGGAGGCGGGTCCCGCGCGGGACACACGGACTGCGCCCCGGGCCCGACCGACAGACCCACAGCCCGGAGCCGGAGTGCGGTCCGCGAGCGGCTGTCGCGGTTCGCGGCGTGCCGCTTTGCCTCCGCTGGTCCGGAAACGGCGCGCCGGCCTCCTGGGCGGAGGGGGAGGGGACAGCCCCGGCTTTTAAATAATTGCGGGATCCGTCTGCGGACGGGCCGCGGAGGTCCCCGGGCGCGACTTAAGAGTTGGCTGGGGCATCCCGGCGGCCGGCCGGCCTTTCCCCCGGCTCCCGGCGCTCAGGGCCCTGGCGCCCTGGCGGCTCCCGAGGCTTCGGCGCCCCTCGGCGGCTGGGGCGAGGAGTGGGGTCCTCGCGGGCCGACTCTCGGGGTCTTCGCCGCGTCGTAAGCCCCCTCCCAGGCGTTCCGTGGACTTCGGTCCTGCCTCTCTCCGTCGCTCCGCTCGAGGTCTCCTCTCGTGTCTCGGGGTCTCCCTCGCTCAGGGTCTCCGGCCCTCTGTCCCCTCCCGCCCCCGCCCCCTTCGCGTCGTCAAATTAGGGCCTGGCCTCGAGTCCCCGCCGGGGGCGGGGCCGGCGGCCCCCAGGGTCGCTCATTAGACGTGGAATCGAAAATGGGGACGGCTGGAGGGCCCTCCCGTCCCCGCCCCCCCCCAAAATGGGGACCGAAAAAATCGTACAGACGGCAGGAGGCCTACACAGAAATCGATAGCCTCAAGGAAGGAGAAACGTCGCAGCAAACTCCCCCTTCCCACGCCCGGAGAAATAAGTCCTTCGTCCGGATCTTTATGTGTGTACATTTGTCTACAGCGGCGAGGTTTGCACCCCAGGGCCCTGGCCCTCGGGGTGGAGGGACCGGCTGCCGTCCGAGGGCGGAACCGCCGCTGTTCCCTCTGCACTGCGCCCGCCAACGGGCACACCGGCCGACCGCGGGACCCAGGCGGGAGCCGGCAGTGGGGGTGCGCGTGCGAGTGTCTTCAGGGTGTGCGGCTGTGTGCGCGCGGGCGTGTGCACGAGCGGTGTGCGCCGCCTCACACTGCGGTCCCCGGAGCCTGCTCTGTTCACAGGGACGGGTCCTTTGCAATTATCGCGGGCAATGATCCTTTGGAAGCAGAAATTAAAAGTTGGGAGAAATAATGGGGGACCGATTGGCTGTAATTTGGGCCAAGCTCGGACATGCTTAGCCTCGAGGAGGCGGGGGGGAGGGGGCGGCGGGGGGGGCAGGCAAGACCTCCCCTCCCCCAGCCGGTTCCCCCCCCACGTGCTGGTCGGTCCCGAGATTCTAATCAGACCCACAACACTGTGTCCTTCCTTGCCAGGACTTGATTATTCTTTATCTTTAAATTATAAATCACCTCTGGGGGAAGGAGGGTGGATAATCTCTCATCACAGAGAGGTAATTATCTCCTTCCCACCCCCACCTTCCTGGAGGGACTCTTAGGCTCTCTCCACCCCTCCCCCAGCAAAGTTTGAATATAGATGTGCACACGCATTCACACGCACTCACACAAACACGCATTCTCCAGCACGTGCCACACACGAGCGCAAATCCATTCATGAGCACCCGGGCACACCGTGTGGAGCTTGTGGCTCATAAATGCACCCACCAGCTCGGGGCTGGTCTTGGAGGAGGGGCACACAAGGTCCCCTGCCCCCTGAGCTGCTGCCTGATCCCCCATGAGGCACGGCTACTAGGCATCCTAAGGGGCCAAGTCCCAAGGGCTGGGCCCTGACCTGGCTCTGGGTGGCCGAGTCTCAGTGTGACATAGTGTCACAAGCTCCTCAAAGGCATGCTCACACTCCATTCCTGTCCCTCCGCAGGTCACCAGGCGAGGCACAAATACAGCAGTCCAAACTGCCACACCTTGCTGGGTGGGCAGGGGGCGGGCAGGGGTCTGCTTTCACCCCCGTTATACGCACACGTGAGGAAGAGAAACGTGAGCTCTCTTGGTACAACTTTCATTCAACATGAACACAAACACACATAAAATGATGTTTTATATAATGTGGATGTAGTATAATGTATGGTGATTACCACTAAAGCATAGTAAGTAGAATACAATGCTAAGTACGATATGTAATAAGCATAATGGAATACTATACTGTAATATACAACCACACTGTGCTCCTCTTCAAAGCACATGCCCACACTCAGCATAGCAAAGTGCTCTCCCTGCCAAGAGGTGTGGGCTGATCCAGGGCTGAGTGCTACTTGGATGAAAGCACTGTGCCTGTCCTGGAGTTTGGAGGTCCTTCCCTCCCCTTTCTTCCCTGCCCCTAAACATTCTACTGGGAGCTTGGCAGGCAGGGAGTGAATTGCGAAGTCTGCAGTCTGCACTCTGGAGCAGGGGCAGGGCAGTGGGGTGTGAGGGGGACCTCCAGAGCTACACAGGAGACCTTGGGGCGCTTTCCCATAGGGAGGGGGGCTGCTGTGCATGGACAAGGGTCAGGAAGATCGTGGCATCCTCTACTGCCCCACCCCTCTCCCATCTCTAAGGAGCAACCTGTCGTGGAGAGGCACACACCCCTCCTCCTCTCCCAGATACCTGGAAACAACCTCCCATCTCCCCGACTTCAACCTAGAGCATCTGGGTCTATAAAGACGTCCTTTTGCTCCTAATCACAATTGATTGTCAATTAGACCGTCATTTGTGCAATCTCTGCCCATCTGCCATATCAGGTTATCTCCAAGCCACCAGTTTCACTTGTGGGGCCCCAGGTGGGCAATGACAGGTGAAATCAGTGCTTAAGTTGGGGATGCCTCCACCCACCCAGTGGACAGGAAGCCGCCTTCGCTGCTAAGCCCACACACACTGCACATCGGTCAGGGCCAGATGGGGTCATTGGCGGGCTGGCGGGGGGAGGGTGTCAAGGCAGGAACCGACATGGACAAGGGTAGAAATCTGGGGAGAGACTGGTGATAAAAGGCCTTCAAAGTGGACCCGGGAACATGAGTGAGTGGGGGCTGAGACTATGCAGAAGAGGGGAGGGAAGGGAGGTGTTGGAAGGGGAGGGAAGGGGGAGAGCGGAGCACTCAATCTTTTCAACCCGTCGTCAGTATCCTCTCCTCAGAAACGGAGTTTTGGGAGGTTTTGGAGCAGGAGGGAGACCCACCATCTCTGCCATTAACTCACCATGTGTTTGTGAACCCCCTCCTCAATTTTTCATCTGTGAATTATGGGGGTTGGATTCCATATGACCTCTAAGGTCCCCATATCCTCAGCTCGAAGGTCGAAGGGTGACAAGATTACAGCCTTCATTGTACATGGTGGTGGGATGAGGGGCCTCCCTTCTCGTCTTGCACCTGGAAGGGCAGCAGTGCTTAGGTGTCCTCAGGGCGCATGGATAAGTAACGCCAAATTTGAAGTTTGATTCATGCAAAGCTCACCCCACTCCAGACCGCCCAGGGTCCTCTCAACATCGCTGTGAAATATGCAGGGCAGGGGTTACCATCCCCTCTGCAAATTAATGCTTCGGCTCCTCCAGTCCTCCTGGGTCCCGCGGCTGACGCTGTGCTCTCTCTGAATGGGCTGCTGTCCTGTGCACGTGTGGGAGGGGGCAGAAGGTGGAGGCAGAGCCTGGAGACAGAAGCCCCCATGCTCCCTCCTCCTGCCTCTCCACCCCCAAATGACCCACACAACCGCTTTCTCACCTGGAGTTTGGCAAGTGAAAGGGGAACTTTCTGCTTATTTGTGTCCTCATCTTCTCTAAGGTATACCTCTCCTGGGGTCTCCTGACTACTCGAGAAAGTGTAGCCCACACTCAGAACACCAGAGAAGGGAGAGCATACGGGCTGCTGCCCTGCAGACCTGGGGACAAGAGGGCCCCAGCCCTGCGCAGCCCGGGCATCGGGGCGTCTTCAGAACCATGGGCAGTGCGTGCGGAGCCCATGTTCAACACCGCGGACAGCGCCCCAGGCGCCTTCGCCTCCCGGCACTGTCAACGCGCTGTCAGCAGCCCATTCACCAAGGCCAAACCACGACCTACCAAAGGGCAGGAGTTTTCACTGCCTGGGTTTGAATCCGCCTGCTTGTAAGCTGCATGAGTTCAGAGAAAGCATGTAGCGCTGGGCCTGGTTGGAGGCAAGGAATCAGATACAAAGGTGAGGTTTAAACCCTTTAAACAGGGCTTCCCTGGTGGCGCAGTGCTTAAGAATCCGCCTGCCAGTGCAGGGGACACAGCTTTGAGCCCTGGTCCGGGAAGATGCCGCGGAGCAACTAGGCCCGTGTGCCACAACTGCTGAGCCTGTGCTCTAGAGCCCGCGAGCCACAACTACTGAACCCGAGTGCCACAGCTGCTGAGGCCCGCGTGCCTAGAGCCCGTGCTCCGCAACAAGAGAAGCCGCCGCAATAAGCCTGCGCACCACAACGAAGAGTAGCCCTCACTTGCCCAAGCCTGCGTGCAGCAATGAAGACCCAATGCAGCCAAAAATACAACAAATTAAAAAAAAATCCATAAACCCTTTAAACAAAACCAAAAACAAACAAAAATCAACAACTGGGAGTGATTTCAGGCTGTGGGGGACCAAGGGTGCTGGTGTGGAGGGCAGGGTCACCTGGCTTCGGCACCCGGGCTGTAGAGGCAGCGGCCAGCTCCCTCTCCCAGCCTCAGAGGGTACCCTGGCTTCAACAGGCTTTCTGACCAGAGGGCAGGCCAAGGGTGGGAGTCACCACCTTGCAGACGGGCAAACTGAGGCTGGGGATGGGTGATGTGCTCACGCTCAGCCAGCCGGCAGGTGGTGGAGCTTTGATGTGAATGCTGGGTCCTTCTGGTGCCAGCATCTTTAACATGCA
The DNA here is from genome assembly GCF_964165515.1 of Mesoplodon bidens. Classification (NCBI taxonomy): domain Eukaryota; kingdom Metazoa; phylum Chordata; class Mammalia; order Artiodactyla; family Ziphiidae; genus Mesoplodon; species Mesoplodon bidens. The sequence goes on along the minus strand of NC_138176.1, from coordinate 106,600,731 downwards.
CAAACAGGTGCCACAGGGAAGATAGTTCAGGTGGGGTGCCCGGTGTGGTGGGGGAGGTCCCTGCCTCTGCAGGCCTTGTCCTTCCTTGTCCCCCTTGTGGCCTCTGTGCTCTCCAGCCTCTTTGCCTATCGCTGTCCATCTCTGAGAGGCAGAAGAGGTGTCCAGGTTTGACCCTGCCCAGCATGGCCACCTTCCCTCCTGTCCCTCAGGGTCCTGCCAGTACCCAGAGCTCCAAGCTTAGGCATTTTCACTGTCAGTGGTCTCTAGAGTTATTTGGGGTTTCTATGGATGTTTTTTTCCCAGGGTAATGCCCAAGACCCCTCTGTCTGGAGGTGAATGGTGAGAAGACCCTCCCGAGTGGAGGGACTGGGGTGCCTTTGGCCCTGGGTATCAGGATCTTCTGCTGGTGACCGCCTCTCCTGCCCCTGCCAGAGCCCAGCCCTCCAGTCTATCCCCATCATCCTAAAACACAAATCCAGTCACACTCCTCCTCTTCCGGAAACTCCTTAAGGCTGCCACGGCCCAGGGCCGACTCTGGGCTCTGCAGCCTGGCATCAAGGGCTTCCTGACCGGGTCCTGTGGGATGTGCTGCCTGGCTCCAAAGTCTGCATCCTGTGCCCAGAGTTACCGATGAGCCTGGATGGTCTGGCTGCCCAGTGCCTCCATGGGCGGTGCCCTTGGCTGTTGTCTACACAGATGCTTCCTACCCACCTTGGTGGCAGCACCACACGGAGGGAGGCACCATCTTGGGTGCCCATCCAAACCCCGAGCTTCACTCCGTCATGTCTTAACATGTCGTGAGAGCTTTATGTGTTCACTTTTGGCTCTGGCCCCAGACTGTGGGCTCTTGGACATTATGTGTGTGTCTCACTCAACTCCGTGTCCCCCATCAAAGCAGATGCAGGATGCAGAATGCAAAAGCATGTTTACACTGATGAGGAAGATCGGAGGAGGGACGTAGGGGGCGGAGCCTGCGGCCGTGCATCGCACGTCCACCCCCGTAGCGCTCTGACTCCCTTGTCTGTCTGTCCTGCCCTAGCCACCTTGGCTCTGTCCTCCACTGACAGTGTGACCTGGCACTGATCAGTTTTCTGCCTGGTGCAGTGGATGCAGGTGGTGCCCTGCCCAGACCCCCAGTTCTAGCTGCTGAGTATGATGGGTCAAGCTCACACCATGAGCTGCTTGGGAGAACTGGCCCTGGCTAACAGGCGGTACCTGTCCGCAGGGACCACCCTTCCTCCAGGGGCAGGGCTACAAGAGGGCATCCTTGCTCTGTTCTGTCCCTGCCTTTCCTGCACTCCCTCCTGGATTTCTCCTGCCTCAGTGAATCCCTGGCGCCTGAATCGCTGCCGCTGGCTCTGCTCGGGCCTCCCCGGGGGTCAGTGGTCAGGAGACTGACCTGGGGAGTCTTTGTACAGGGAGGAATTCCACCCCTGCTGTGCCGAATGCGTGTGTGGACATTTACAGTAATACGTCTCCCCTACCCCTAGCCCCATGCAACTGGAAAAGCTCCAGTTAAATCAGAAATGTCATCGATTGGATAATTTAGCCCCAGCTTTCCCTTCCCTTCATTGTCCCTCCCCGCCAAGGCCTTCCAATGGGGAAAGGATGCTTCCCACCTGCTGAAGCTGGGCTTGACCACGTGACCTGCACGGGCAGCAGTGACCAGGTCTTCTACACTCAGGCCTTCAGGGGCCTCTGAGTTTCTGCCCCTTGCAGCTTCCAATCTCTTCCATCAGAACCTGCTCCAGAGCGCTGATGGTCCCTCAGCTGGGAATGGGAATGAAGGTGTGGAGGCTGCCTGAACCCCACCTGATGAATCCGGCAGGGGAGGGGGTGCCAATTGGCAACTGATCCTGGTCGGCCAACAGGAAAGGAATGACCATTGCTATAGACCACTGAGAGCTTTGGGGCCGTTTGTTACACAGCAGGATTGCAGCAGAACCCTGACTGATATAGTCCACGCAGCAGGGCTGAGAAAACGTGGCCTTGTCAGCACCCACCCACTTGTCTGTTCGGTTCCCGGCTCACGTGGCTCTCCCATCCATTTCTCCCTCTGTGACCAGACCTCCACCTGTCCACCAGCTGGCTCAGCCACCACGGTCACAGTGTGTCCCTCCCGTATGCCCATGCTTCTGCACTCCCCACAGGCCTGACAGGGTGAGTCCTGGCTGGGTCTGGAGGCAGCAGAGAGCAAGATGGGCAGGTCTGCCCTCGAGGAGCCTGGGCAGTCACCCAGCCACCAGGGAGGGCAGGTGGAGACCACCCACCCGACACCACCTGAGGGAGGGCGGGTGGGAGGTGAAGGTCAGGGAGGTGAGAAGGTGCCCTTTCTGGCCCAGAGAAGAGGAGCAGGGAGCTGGGTGGGTGCTGGGAGGAAGGGGTGGGGTGGGTAGGGAGCGTCCAGTGGGGTCTGAGGGTGCGGGGAGGGCGCGAAGGCCGGGTACATAGGAGGCGCTCAGGAAATGAATGCACAGGAGTCGTAGGTGCCCAGCGGCCCTACCACACTCACAGGGCCTGCGGGCCGCGGGTCAGGAGGGCACGTGGGGGGGAAGTCAGGCGGCGTAATGAGCTTAATTGAGGTTAATGCCCCCTGCGAGGCTCCCTGATTATTAAATTATTATTATCACACGCATGAATCATAATTAGAAGTTTGAGTAAGGCTCTGGGAAGCCTCAGAGCAGCGACTCTGGCGCTGCGCAAGGGCCTCCTGGAGTCCCGGGGCGGGGTCCGCGGTGGGGAGGGGCGTGTGCACTTGGGGAGTTGTTGGCGGCCGGGGAGGAGGGGAGACTGCGCGCCCAAGAGGAAGTGTCCGCGGGGTGGGGAACCTTGTCTGCGGGGGGTGGGATGGGCGTGTGTCCGAGGACGGCTGCGCGATCACCACGGGACTACGTGCGCGCCCCTGGGCCGCTGAGCCGCAGGACGGGACCGGAGACGCGGGTGGGGCGGGCTGGGGAGAAGGGGCCCCCGCGGCCCCGCCTTCGGCTTCCCCACGCGCAGCTGCCCTCCTGGCCCGAAGCCGGCGAGGGGGGAGGGGGAGGCTTCGGGGTGACAGGCCGGGAGGAGCTCACGCTTCTCCATCCCTCCTCTCCCGAGGCCCCCCTCCCCTCCCCCCTCCACGGTCCCCTCACGGGTGAGATTCATCCCTCCCCCGATTCTGTGTCCGCTCCCAGGAGGCCAGAGGTCCCGCAGTGAGTCGACACGGTTGAGGATGTGTCCCTGTGGTCCACGCACCGGTGCCAGTGTGTCCATTCACACGTGTGACTCTGTGTGTGTGTGTTTGGGTGTCCACGTGTTTGTGTGTGTCCATCCATGTTGTGTGACTATGTGTATGTGCCCAGAGTGGATCTGTGTGTGTGTGTGTGTGTGTGTGTGTCTGGGTGTATACGTGTGTGTGGTGTGGGTCTGACTCTCCATCTCTGTAACCTGTGTGGGTTTGGGGAGCTCTTTGGGGTGCAGACCAGGCGGAGGCCACCCTGAGGGGCCCTGGTGGGCTCTCCCTCTCCAGGCCAAGCTGCAGCACGTCTTGTCCGTGTGTTTGATTCTAACCCCTCAGCCCTGTTCTTCAGCCCCCTCCCCCTGCACAGCTCAGCCAGGAGAATCTCTGAGAAGATGTGCTGGGGAAGGGTGGGGGGAGCCAGGGGTCCCCAGGGGAAGAGACAAATCGGTCCTCCCTCCCTGTCCTGAGAGCGCCCTCCCCCTCCCTCCCCCCTCCCCCGCCCTCTCTCTCCCTCTCTCTCCACTTCTCTATTTATTTTCCTCTGTTGCTGAAACATATTGAAGGGGGAGAAAAAGGAAACATTAAGATCCACTGTGAGCCGCACAGTGGTTTAACGATTTCAAATGAGCGCCGGCTTGGGTGAGGACCTGACAATTCGCCGTCAGGATGGCAGATGACGGCTAAAATTACCCGGAATCAATATTCTCACCGGGTGTCCCGGGCTGATAAGCGCCGCCAAGACAATGTTGACTATTAAAGTCGACAGCTTGAGATATTACACTATTAGTTATGCTATTTTTAATAATCTATAATATTTGGGCTATAATTAATTAATTATACGGGTCAGATAATATCTCGGGCTGGAATGAGGTCTGAAGGACCTATTACGGTGGTAATGAGAAAGGAGGAATCTAATCTGGGGACAGGTGCAGGAGGGCCGCGTGCAGGCCGAGGACGCTGCCGCCCACCGCGCTGGCCTCCCCCGGCTGCCCGGGCCCCGAACCCAGCCCAACACAGCTGGCTCCCTCGAACCAGGTGTCTGCGGGGTCACGGGCTGTGGGGCTGCTGTGAAGAGGGTCTCTGCCTCTGAGCAGCTGGGGGAGAGGGAGGGTCTGCAGGCCCTGCAGGGATGTCCTGGTCCCCGCCCACCCCCACTGCTTCCCCATCTCTCTCCGGAAGTGACAGCCTGGACCAGAGGGCTCCTGCCACCGAGGTGCTCGGAGCACGGCTCGCGGGCCTCACCTCATGCTCAGCCAACCTCTTCCCAGCACAGAGAACAAAACCCAAGCCTGCTGCCTTGGTCTGAGGGGCCTGCTCCACCTGCCCAGCCCACCCCCTCTCGTCTCCCTTCCGTGGGCTCCCACACCCCTGCCAGGAGGCCTTCCTGCTGCTGCTCCAGGGTCTTTGCACTGGCTGTTCCCTTGTTCCGTCGCCCAGCCCCCCATCTTCTCGTTGACACTCATGTCGAGTGGCCCCTGCCTGAAGGCCCTGTCTCAGCTACTGCGCCGTGTCTGCCCAAAATGATGGTTCTTTGTACGCTGTGGACGGAGGGACGACGGGCTGGTGCTGCTGCCTCTGAGCGGGGTGGCCTTTGGTGAGCACAGTTGTCCTTGAGCAAAACCAGGACACAGCGGTCTGGACGAGGGCCACGTGCAGGTGCATCGCCCACAGGTGTGCTCAGCGATGCTGCTCCTTCCCTGGCCCATCCTCCCGCTGCAGGAGGCCACCCTGCTCTCCCTAGGATCCTCCCCTAAAACTGTGGTGTCAGCTGCTTCTCAGGAGTCAGGCCCCGAGAGGATGGGCCGCTGGAGGGGCGGGGTGGCCCTGGGCCTCAGAGGAGCCCGGGGACCGGACCCTCTGTGGATGCCCTGAGGGGGCAAGGACCTCTGCAGCGCTGTCACCCTTCACGGCTGGTGCCTCCCCTTCCCCGTCAGCCCCCAGGCCTCTGCCCAGCTGGCCCTCTCCTGCCCCTTCCTCACGGCTGGACTGCTGCTGTGTGGGATGGTGGGAGGAGGGCACCGTCTGCAGGGATTTTAAAACACAAATAAAGCCAGCTAGCAGGCTGTCCTCTTCCTGCTGTCACCAGCGCAGCGATTCTGAACAATGTCAGTGATAAATACTCCTACCCAGAAAAAAGTGTTTTGTCGGCCCAAGTTCTAGACAGCAGCTGCGGCAACTGTACAGCTTGTAGGGATGCCTGTAACCCTCCGACTCCACATTATCACCTTGCGCTTTGTAAGCATCATCTCACTCGAAGCCAGTTAGGAATCCAGGGTCTCCAGGCCCCAGACTGGCCAGGACTGAGCACCACCTTGCTTCAGGCCACGCCTGTCTCCATCCTTGTGTTCTACCCGTGACCACGTGTAAACAGCAGGCCACAAATAAAAAGACACAGAGACGGAGATGCAGGACGTGGTGACCTCACTATGTCTTTCTAGGCGCCATCCCCACGACTCCTGGAGCGGACCCCACGGCGCCCTCTGGTGCCGGGTGATGTCCTGGCCCAGATCCTGGAGCAGGGAAAGGACGTCAGTGGGAGAAAGTTGATGAAACCCCATCTGGGTTTTCCTTAATAGGTTCCCAGCCCTGATGTCTCCAGGGACAGGCATGCAGTGGGCGGCGGGGAGGTGCTGACCCCGGTGGGTGAGTAGGAGGAAATCAGAGCTTTTTGCCCTACTTTGCAACTCTTCTTTGGACCTAAAATTATTCCCAGATTAACAGTTTACTAAATACGTTAATATGATCTAAAAGTACCAACCCATTACCTTTTCCTTTTTTGCATGGTAGTATTAAATTGGTTACTTTCTTACCGACGATATAAAAAATTCAATAAAAGAAAATTCTCACCATCGGCATTTACTGTCTGTTGGTTGCTTCGTTTCCCAAGGATTGCTGGAAAGAGCTCTGTCCACGTGCTCCTGGTCTCAAATATTGGGTTAGCCAAAAACTTCATTCAGGTTTTTCTGTGATATCTTAACGGAAAAACCCGAACGAGCTTTCTGGCCCACCCAGTACTAGAGGTGGAGCCCGGTGGCTGCCTCTTTGAGCCCCAGGGCAGATGCCCCTGTTGTGCCCCCCGGGACTCCTCCCCGCACCTCTTCCAGGCGCCCTCTGTCACCGCACCCATGGCACAGGTGAGCGTTTGGGTCCCCTCCCGCCACCCTTGATGCTGCAGATGTGGGAACAGCTCAGGGCACTGTAAGCAGAGAAGGGGGCAGGTGGCATACCCAGGCCTGCAAGGTGGAGGCCAGTGGGGACCAAGGGCCAGGAGCGATGGTTTGGGGGCTACGGCTCCCAGCTGAAGAAGGGAGCCCCATGGCTCCCTGCTGACCCAGCCTGGCCTTGCCGCGTTCTTCTCTAACTGTAGAGGGAACACGTGCTGACAACAGTGCAGAAAAGCCAAAACGTCTCCCATGATCCCACAGCACAGCCGTGGCCCCGCTCACATCTCACCTGTTTCTCTCTTATCCTGTTTTCTGCTTTTTGGAAACACACACGTTGGTGCTGTGTGTCCAGCTGTGGCAGCCAGTCTTCTACCCCACATTACATCACAAGCCAAGACGGCACCATCTGCAGCCACTGCCGGGCCCACTCCATCCCAAGGCCAGAGTTCGTCATCACTGGGTCGCCTCAGGGTGCTCTGTGCGCGGTGGTGGGGGCCCTGGTTTAGGTGATCCCCTCTGTAAGAGGAAACAGACACGAGCTGCTGGGTTAAAGGGAAGGAACTGGACGATGCCTCCAGCAAGGCCCCGCTTGGCCGGAGCTCCCAGGCTTGAGGCGGGCAGATCTGCTGTCTTGCTGTGATTTTTGTTCTGCGGACGCTGGTGAGGACACTGGTCCTGTGTTCGTCTTTCATGAACTGCCTTTTGCCTTTTTCTATTTTTTCAGCTGTTGGGGTTATTGTGTTGTAATAGATTTTTAAAAATTCTTTATTATAAAATATTTCAAACACACGCAGAAAAACAGAGAAGAGTACAGTCAGCTCCCCTGTACTGTCACTCAGATTCAACAATTATCGACGTTTTGTCACTGTGAGTTCATCCATTCACAGCCACACTTTTCTTTCTGGAATATTTTAAAGTGTATCAGCTATCAAGTCCCTTCACCTGTAAATATTTCAGGCAAGAAAAACAAGCCAAAACAGGGTATCCAGATTGGGAAGGAAAAACGAAACTACCCCACGTACAGATGACACCATTACCCACACAGAAAATCCCAAAGACTGACTTCCCGGGACTCAGAAACTAGGAGGCTCAGAAGATATGACCTCAAAAAGTCAATCACATTTCTATCTACTAGCAATCGACCACTGGAAACTGAAATTTAAAAAATTTACGATAACCATGGGCTTAGGAGTTCCTTCCTATTCCTAGTTTTCTGAGTTTTTATCATGAATGGATGTTGCATTTTATCAAATGCTTTTCTGCATCTACTGATGTGATCATGTGGTTTCTTTGGTCTGCTCCTGTGGTCAATGGTGATAATTGGTGTTGCAATGTTGAACCAGTCTTGCATTCTTGGGATAAACCCCACTTGGTCATAACATTTTTGTTCTTTTTATATGCTGCTAGACTTGATTTGCTAGTATTTTGCTGAAGATTTTTGCATGGTTGTTCATGAGAGGTATTGTTCTGTAGCTTCTTATCTGGTTCTGTCTCTGTCCGCTGTTGGATTTGGGATAATGCTGGCCTCATAAAATGGGAAAGTGTTATCTCTTCTATTTCTCAAAGAGATTAGGTAGAATTGGGGTTACTTTTATCTTTAGATATTGTGTAGAATTTGCCAGTGAAACTATCTGGGTCTGGAGTTTTCTCTTTTGAAAGGTCATTAGCTACGGATTCAATTGCTTTAGTAGATAGAGGGATATTCAGGTTATTAGTTCTTGGGTAAGTTTTGATGGTTTGTGGATTTCAAGAAATTGGTCCATTCATTGAAACTGTTGAATCTGAGTGTGTGGAGTCATCTCTAATCGTCCTTTTAATGTCTGTGGGCTCCGTAGTGATGGCTGTCTTTTACCCCTGTTATTGGTAGTTTGTATCTTCTCTCTCTCTTTTTCTTTTTTTCCTTTTCGGTCTAGCTAAAGATTAATCAATTTAATTGACTTTTCCAAAGAACCAATTATTGATTTCATTGATTTTATCTAAAGTTTCTCTGTTTTTAATTTCAATGATCTGGGCTTCATCTTTATTATTTCCTTTCTTCTGGTTGCTTTGGGTTTCTTATGCTCTTATTTTTCTAGTTTTATAAGAGGGAAACTTAGATCATTGATGCAGTCTTCCTCTTTTCCAATAGAAACACTTAATACTATAACTTTTCCTCTAAGCACTGCTTTAACTGCAATCCACAAATAATTTTGATACTTAAAATTTTTCTTTTTCATTTAGTTCAAAAATGTTTTCTAATTTCCCCTGAGACTTCTTCTCTGATCCATGAATTATTTAGAAGTTTGTTAACCACTAAGCATCTGGGGTTTTAAAGATATCTTACTGTTATTGATATCTAGTTTAATTCCACTGTGGTCAAGAACATATTTTTATGTAAGTTGAATTCTTTCAAATCTCTTAGGTTGGTTTCATAGCCCAGGATGTGGTATCTCTGGAGAGTGTTCCATGTGCACTTAAAAAGAATATGTATTCTCATGTCGCTGGATGGAGTGTTGTTCTATAATGTCATTTAGGAACATTGGTTGATGGTGTTGTTCAGTTCTTCTACTTCCTTGCTGATGATCTGTCTGCTTGTTCCACTGATACTGAAAGAGGACCGTTGAGGTCCCTGCATAGTTATGGGTTTGCAATTTCTCCTTCCAGTTCTGTGAGCTTTTGCTTCATGTGTTTTGAAGGTCATGTTGGTTATGTTGTTAAGTGAATACACATTTAGGCTTTTATGTCTTCTTGATTAATTGGTCCTTTTATCATTATGTAATATTTCTATTTACCCCTAATAGTTTTCCTTCATCTAAAATTATTATAGCCACTTCAGCTTTCTTCATTACTGTTTCCATGGGATCTTTTTTATTTATTTATTTATTTATTTATTTATGGCTGTGATGGGTCTTCGTTTCTGTGTGTGGGCTTTCTCTAGTTGCAGCGAGTGGGGGCCACTCTTCATCGCAGTGTGTGGGCCTCTCACTGTCGCGGCCTCTCTTGTTGCGGAGCACAGGCTCCAGACGCGCAGGCTCAGTAGTTGTGGCACACGGGCCTAGCCGCTCCGCGGCATGTGGGATCCTCCCAGACCAGGGCTCGAACCCGTGTCCCCTGCATTGGCAGGCAGAACCTCAACCACTGCGCCACCAGGGAAGCCCTCCATGTGATCTTTATTATGTTGAGGTATGTTCCCTCTATAACCACTTTTTTGAGAGGTTTTTTAAAAATCATAAATGAATGTTGAATTTTTTTCAAAAGCTTTTTCTGCATCTATTGAGATTATCATGCGATTCTTATTCCCTTATTTGTTAATGTGGTGTATCACACTGATTGATATTGAACAATCCTTACATCCCTGGGATATATCCCACTTGATCATGGAATGTGATCCTTTTAATACATTGTTGAATTTGGATTGCTAATATTTTGTTGAGGATTTTGGCATCTATGTTCATCAGTGGTATTGGCCTGTAATTTTCTTTTTTTGATATCTTTGTCTGATTTTGGTAGCAGGGTGATGCTAGTCATAGAATGAGTTTGGAAGGATTCCATCCTGTGCAGTGTTTTGGAATAGTTTGAGAAGTACAGGTGCTAACTCTTCTCTAAATGATTGTATAATTCACCTGTGAAGCCATTTGGTCCTAAACTTTTGTTTGTTGGAATTTTTAAAAAACTACTGATTCAGTTTCATTACTGGTAATTAGTCTTTTCATGTTTTCTATTTCTTCCTGTTCAGTCTTGGGAGATTGTGCGTTTCTAGGAATTTGTCCATTTCTTCTTGGCTGTCCATTTCATTGACATATAATTGTTCATAGTAATCTTTTATGATCCTCTGTATTTCTGCGGTGTTAATTGTAACTTCTTTTTCTTGGCTGTGCTGCACAGCTTGTGAGATCCTACTTCCCTGACCAGGGATCAATCGAACCCACACCACCTGCATTGGAAGTGTGAAGTCTTAACCACTGTACCGCCAGAGAAGTACCTCCCTTTTCATTTCTGATTTTATTGATTTGAGCCCTATTTTTCTCTTAATGAGTCTAGCTAAAGGTTTATCAATTTTGTTGATCTTTTCAAGAAACAGCTCTTCATTTCATTGACCTTTTCTATGTTTTTTAGTCTTTATTTCATTTATTTCTGCCCTGATCTTTATGATTTCTTTCCTTCTACTAACTTTGGGTTTTGTTTATTCTCTTTCTAGTTCCTTTAGGTGTAAGATTAGGTTGTTTATTTGAGATTTTTCTTATTTCCTGAGGTGAGATTTTATTACTATAAACTTCCCTCATTGAACTGCTTTTGCCATGCCCTTAGATTTTATTTTTGCTTTTTGTTTTTGGGGCGTTATTTTTGGCCATGCCACACAGCATGTGGGATCTTAGTTCCCCAACCAGGGATCAAACCTGTGCCCCCTGCAGTGGAAGCAAAGAGTCCTAACTACTGGACCACCAGGGAATTCCAGATTTTGGATCGTTGTGTTTTGGTTTTCATTTGTCTCCAGGTATTTTTTATTTCTTCTCTGATTTCTTCAGTGATCCACTTGTTGTTTACTAGCATGTTGTTTAACCTCCACGTGCTTGTGTTTTTGTTGGTTTTTTTTCCTCTTAGAGTCGATTTCTAGTCTCATAGCATTGTGGTCAGAAAACATATGATTTGATATGATTGCTATGATTTCAGTCTTCTTAAATTTGTTGAGATTTGTTTTGTGGCCTACCATGTGATGTGTCCTAGAGAATGTTCCATGTGTGCTTAAAAAGAATATGTATTCGGACTTCCCTGGTGGCGCAGTGGTTGAGGGTCCGCCTGCCAATGCAGGGGACACGGGTTCATGCCCCGGTCTGGGAGGATTCCACATGCCGCGGAGCAGCTGGGCCTGTGAGCCATGGCCGCTGAGCGTTTGGAGCTTGTGCTCCACAACGGGAGAGGCCACAACAGTGAGAGGCCTGCGTACCACAAAAAAAAAAAAAAAAGTGTATTCTGCTGCTTTGGATGGAATGTTTTGTATATCTCTATTACGTTCATTTAATCTAATGTGACATTTAAGGCCAGTGTTTCCTTATAGATTTTCTGTGTGGATGATCTGTCCATTGATGTAAGTGGGAAGTAAAAGTCCACTATTCTTATTGTGTTACTGTCAATTTCTCCCTTCATATTTGTTAGTATTTGCTTTATGTATTTAGGTGCTCCTATGTTGGATATATATATATATATATATATATATATATATATATATACCTCATGGAAACCACAAACCAAAAGTCTATAATAGATATACACACAAAAAAGAAAAAAAGGAGTCCAAACATAAAACTAATGATAGTCATCAAATCACAAAGGCAGAGAGCAAAAGAAAAAAGGAACAAAAAATAATTATATATATATATATATATATAATTTTTACTCCCCCCACCCATTTAATGTTTTTACATCATATTTTACATTATTTTATTTTATGTATCCCTTAACTACTTGTTGTGGATATAGATGATTTTTACTGCTTTTGTCTTTTAACCTTCTTACTAGCTTTGTAACTGCTTGATCTATTGCTTTTACTGTATATTTGCCTTTACCAATGAGATTTTTCCTTTCATAACTTTCATATTTCTAATTGTGGCTTTTTCTTTTCTGCTTAGAGAAGTCCCATTAACATTTCTTGTAAAGCTGGTTTTATGGTACTGAACTCTTTAACTTTTGCTTATCTGTAAAACTTTTCATCTCTCCATCAAGTCTGAGTGAAAGCCTGCCAGGTAGAATATTCTTGGTTGTATGTTTTCCCTTTCATCACTTTAAATATATTATGTCACTCCTTTCTGTTCTTCAGAGTTTCAGCTGAAAAGTCAGCTTATAGCCTAATGGGAGTTCCCTTGTATGTAACTTGTTGCTTTTCCCTTGCTGCTTTTTTTTTTTTTTTTTTTTTTTGCGGTATGTGGGCCTCTCACTGTTGTGACCTCTCCCGCTGCAGAGCACAGGCTCCGGACACGCAGGCTCAATGGCCATGGCTCATGGGCCAAGCCGCTCCGCGGCATGTGGGATCCTCCCAGACCAGGGCACAAACCCGTGTCCCCTGCATCAGCAGGCGGACTCTCAACCACTGCGCCACCAGGGAAGCCCCTCCCTTGCTGCTTTTAATATTCTCTCTTTATTGTTAAGTTTTGCCATTTTAACTACAATGTGTCTTGGTGTGAATGTGTTTGTGTTCATCTTGTTTGGGACTCTCTGTGCTTCCTGGACTTGGATGTCTGTTTTCTTTCCCAGGTTAGGGAAGTTTTCTGATATTATGCCTTCAAATATGTTCTCTGTCCCTTTCTCTCTCCTCCTATAATGCAAATATTAGTACACTTGATGTTGTCCCAGAGGTATTTTAAACTGTCCTCATTTATTATTTTTTTTTCTTTTTTCTGTTTGCTTCAGTGATTTCCACTACTCTGTCTTCCAGCTCACTGATCTATTCCTCTGTATCATCTAATCTACTGTTGGTTCCTTCTAGTGTATTTTTTATTTTAGTTATTTTATTCTTCATCTCTGTTTGGTTCTTCTATTTTCTAACTCTTTGTTAAAAACTTCTATCTTCTCACTCTGTTCATCCAATCTTCTCCCAAGTTCTTTGAGCATCTTTACAACAATTACCTTGAATTTTTTCTTAGGTAGATTGCTTATCTCCAATTCACTTAGTTTTTCTTCTGGGGTTTTATCTGTTCTTTCATTTGGAACATGTTCCTCTGTTGCCTCATTTTGCCTAATTTGCTCTTTTTATTTCTATGTATTTGGTAGGTTGGTTCATTTCCCAACCTTGGAAGAGTGGCCTTTTGTAGGAGATTCCTCTGGGGTTCAACAGGACCCTCGCCTCTGATCACTAGAGATATATGCTCTAGGGGTGCCCCCTATGTGGGCTGTGTGGGTCTTTCCATAGTGGCGGGCTGAGGGCCCAATGTGTCCCAGAGCTGGTGTTGTCCTGCTGGTGGGCAGTGCTAGGATCCAGGGAATCCTGGGATTGGTGCTTGCCCACTGGTGGGTAAGGCTGGTCCCAGGGTGGTGCACTGGTGTGGAAAGGCAGGTCCTGGGCCCTCTGGTGGACAGGGCTGTGCTCAGGGGTGTCTGTGGGCTCAGGGGTCTGTTGGTGGGTGGGGCTGGGCCCCAGTGGGCAGTGGGTAGACGGGCCTGGAGCCCAGGAAGAAGGCCTGCCTAGGAAGTGTGCAGGAGACAGGAGACAGGAGAGGGCTGGGGGGCTGGGGGGTGCTGGGGTGACGGGAGAAAGCCAAGCACACGGCCGCAGTCACAAAGCGGGGCAGCAGGAGCCCCCAGGGAACGCAGCCGCCGAGCTGGGCCCAGCCTGACCCAGGGCCATGTCAGCACGGATACCCCAGAGCACCTGGACCCCCACCATCAGACGGTCCTGGCAGCCCAGCCAGAAGGCTGCTCACACCCAGCAGGGCCCTGAGGAGGACAGAGTGGGGCACAGGCTCTGACCTGCCAAGCGTGCACACTCAGGTCTGGCCTGGTGCCTGAGGGCAGTTTAGGGCCCATTGACCTCGGCCTTGACCCGAAGGCAGCACTTTGCTGCACAGGGAGAAACACTAGCGGCTCCCAGACCACCCGCTGCTGCAGAGAATTGATGCCTCAGAATCAATCGAAGCCGGCGGCTTCTCGGTCAGGTAGAACCTCGGTCCCGAGGCATTACCTACCCCTCCTGCCCACCTCTCCTCTCTTCCACTCTGACTCTCCTGCTCTGGACCCCTGGGTATTGGCTGAGGGGGCTGTCCCTGGGTATCCTCCTGAGAACCCCAGTGCTGGCCAAGCCCTCTTCACCTTGGGCTTAACTGCACACAGATCAGGAGGTGCCCTCCACATCCGCCTGCATGTCCAGTGCAGCCCCGACCGGCCCCCTCTGAGGTCCTGCAGCCCCTGCTGGGCGTCGCCTCTTCTCCGAGGCTTATGCAGACCTCCCGCCAGGGGAAACGAGGTCCCCCTGGGCACGGCTCAGGATGGGGCACTGTGTGGTGGGAACGCCTCTGTCCCAGGAGCAGGTGCCCAGTGCTGAGGCCAGTGACCGTGCAGGACAGATCGGCCGGTGGCGGCATGAGACTCAGCCTCTTGACCTCCAATTCAGGTGGAAAAGCCCCGTGGGAGCCCTGTCTTGCCCGCCCGGGAGTGCGACCCTGTCGGGCCGCAGAGCCCCCAGACACTCCCTGGCCAGCGGGTCAGCTGCTGGGACCTTAGGCCGCAGTCTGTGGGTGGTTTGGGGTCCTGGGGATGGCGCGGCCCAGCCCCGGGCTTTCACGCAGATGGAAGCCCAGCACCGCGGGCAGGTGTGGAGCTGGCTGCCCATGTAGGCACCCACCTCCCGGAATGAGGGCCTCGTAACTGGGCCAGGCAGCTTCACGTAAGTGACGTCTTTGCGAAACTGGGGACCAGAAACAGGAGGCCCCATAAATGGCACTTTTATTACTGTTGCCAGGAATAGAATAAGGCCCGGGAGATGAAGCCACTGTTTTACAGGGGCCATGAGTCCCCTTCTCTGCTTTAAGTGTCTGTCACATTAAGGGGAAAATACAGCCCACCTGCCACCTCCTGTAGGCTGAGCTGACCAGCCTCAGCCCCCCAGGCCACGGGCCTGTCTCCGGCCTCCCTCCTGCCAGGATGGGGGGCTCAGTCCTGGCCCCCAGGCTGCACTTGGGCTGGGGAGGCCTGGAGCCAGCACAGCTGTGGGTCAGCCCACTGAGCCTGAGCTGGGGCCGAGGGAGCTGCATCCTCATGGGCCTGTGGCCAGGAGGGTAGATGCTGAACCAGCACGTGGTGATGGCTCTGCTGGCTTGGGGGTCTGGTGCCCCACGCGGCCGGGGGGAGACGCCAGGCCTCTGAGAGGAGCCCGCTGTAGGCAAAGCACCTTGTCCACAGGGCACTGGGTGGGAGAGCAGGTGGGCAGGGACCGGCTGCCTCAGATCCCAGGCCCCTCCGGAGGGCTGAGAGCAGTGCCGAGCGCCTGGGGCCCCATGGAGGGCTGGGGACCCAAGAGCTGGAGTGAGCTCGGCGAGGCTTCGGGCAGTGACCGGACGGGGTTGGGGGAGGGGGCGGCGGCGACCAAAGAAGAGTCCTTCAGATGGAGGCGTCGGTGACTTTCCCCCGGCACGCTGATGTCCCTCTTCTGCCGTCTGTGGGGCAGGCAGGTCTGGACAGCAGGGTGTGTGTGTGTGTGTGTGTGTGTGTGTGTGTGTGTGTGTGTGTGTGTGTCCTGTGCCTCCACCACACACAGTGAGGCCTGGACAAGGGGCTGGGATTGGAGGAGGGAGCTGCGGGCTCCGGGTCCAGCTGCTGCAGCCAGAGGATTGGGGAGGGGGCTGGAAAGACGGGGGCACCAGGCTGGGTGGGGTCACGGCCAGGTGAGGAGTTCTGTTCAGAGGGCAGAGGGGGCCTTGGGAGACCCCGGGGCTGGGCCTGGAGATGAGGGAGCCAGAGAGATGCTGGGGGTGGGAGCAACACCACCCACAGGCCCGGCGCAGGGGTCTGTCCAGGGCTGCCGCTGCGTCCTCCTCCAGAGCCCCCACTGCTGAGCCAGTGAGGGGGACACAAAGCACAACCGCTGCTTGAAAAACGTCGGCCGGATGGTGAATGTGAGACTCCTGTTTGGAATAAATGGTGCTGAAGCCGAGCCTCACTGTTAGTGGCTCTGGCATCCAGTTTGCTGTCTCGTGGCCTCTCTAACCCCCTGCCCACGACTGGCATTGGCTTCTCTATGGCAGTGTTGCCAGATCGCCCTACAGCTTGGAATCGCGCGTGGACTGCACGCCTTTGTCCAGGCTCTGCCCACCGTCCCTGTGGCTCTGCACCAGGTTGGCCAGGACACTGGCCTCCCCCAAGGGGCTCCTGCAGTTCCCAGATGCCCTCTGCTGGGTGGTGCTGGAGCCACTCGAACCTGGGCCCTCTCACCAGGGTGGCCATGTTCCTGGTTTGTGTCCAGGCACAGAGGCCAGGAAGGATCCCAGGGTGTGAGCCTCTCAGAGGAGAATGAACCTGCTGGGCAGTCTTGACTAGAGGCCCCTCTTCTCCCTGGTGCCCCTGCACCACGCCCCATCCCTCCTCAGCCCTCTGGCCCAGCAACTTGATGACCCCTTGACACCTCTCAGGCTACATCTCTTGGGCGAGTGAGGGGTGGAGGGCACCCCTCTGCATCCCACGCACTAGAGGGACAGAAAGGGGGCTTCATGCCGCTTCAGATGGAGAGAAGTTTTTGGTGGGCAGCCGAGCTGATCCTATGGGCAGAAGCTGATCCTGGTGGGCAGAAACGTGGGTGCCAAGCGACTGAGTGTGCTGCTATGACACATCATCATGGCCTCAGCAGCTGGAGGTTTTGTTCTTTGTCTATCTCTTGTCCAAGCTGTACCACCACCACCATCACCGCCACCCTCGTCATCATCACCACCACCACCATCACCTGTGACATTTCTCAAGTGCCTCCTGCGGGCTAGATATTTTGCACATTTATTCCTCACCCTAAAACAGCCCAGCCAGAGGGCTGTTACTATCCTCGTTTTGTAATATATATCCCAACCTTGCTCATGGGGATGAAGGAAAGTGCTGAAGGTCACAGAGCTTTCAGGTGGAGGAATTAGGGACTGCATTCACATCTCTCTGATTCTGGAGCCTTCCCCATGACCAAAGGGTACAGCTTCCTTGTCCCTCTGGCCCAGTCTGGCATGTGTTCAGAGTGCCCAGCCTCTCCTTCTGTCATGTGGCCCTCAGTAGGTATTGCAGCCTGTCTGTCTTGTTCTTCAGACCATGAGGGGAGGGGGTCGAGGAGGCCAGACTGGGGACAGCAGTAGGAGATGGGGCTGGGGGCGGCCTTCCTGGGCTCCAGCAGGGGTGAGCACCTCCCTAGAGGGGGAGGGAAGCCTTCTACCTCTGACCCCTCCCTGTGGGGGGCATGAGTAAGCCACGTGGTCAGACCATGAGCAGTAAGGTGCCCGCGGGGCCTGTTTACCAGGAGGGGGGCTGATTGTGGGTCCTCTTCTCCCTCCCACCCTGTGCGGCCGTGGTGGGTGTGGGCTCCAGGCTGCCCCCGGCAGGCCAGCATCTCTTCTGAGTTCCCGGCCTGCTTGCTCCGCTGTAGGTGGTGGACGGCCCCTCCCTCCTGCCCCTCCTCCCCTCCCTGCGGTGGCCCCGGATGCCGGGTGGATGCTGCGTGCCTGCCAGTTTATCTTCGTCTCACCTTGCGGTCAGCTCATGGTTGTCTCACTATTTCTCGCGCACAGAAATAAACTTAGTGCCGGCCCTTCCACCGTGGTCTCCACATCTCTTTTGGTTGGGTGAGTCAGTTTTCAGTGAGTCCTTCAGGAAGTGTCTATCTGATGCTTGAGAAGGTGTCATTTCTGGTTACCTTTCTTCCCTGAAGAAATTTGAGACCATTCCCGTGGTTTCTAACTCTGAGTGGTTTTGCTGACACCAGCTGTTTTTCTCCCCTAGATGTGACTTGATTGTTTTCTTTTTTGGCTTGGGTGTCCTGGACCGTATTTTTCAAGATTCAGTGTTGATTGATCTCTATCCATGTTTTTCCTAGGGACACTGTGTCCTTCCAAATCTTTCCTTCTTCAGTAATGTTTTCTTTAATTTTTAAAGTTTCCTGGAATTTTGGTGTCATGGTTGCTTTGGTTCACGCTCAGGTGTGCTGTCAGGCAAGTGCGGGTGTCCTTGCCTGTCTTGTGGGGGTCAGCTTCTCAGACCGGTCCAAGCAGCCCCGGCTCCATGGCCCTGGCTCCGCTGCATCCGACGTGCGTTTGTTTGAATCAACAGGTCGGGCAGCTCACATGCAGCTTGTGTTTTTCGCTCTCACGTCCTCCCTGAGATCCGTCAGCTCGTTAGTCATTCCCTTTCGTTGTCTTTCTTTCTTGAGCTTTTGTATTTCTGTTTTGAACTATTGATTCATCTCTTGAAGCCCCTTTTATCTGCAAATCCATTGCTTTTTATAGAGAACCGTTTGGTCAGATTTTTGTCTCTTCTTTGGCAAAATGTTCCTGGTGTTGTTTTGCTTCTGTTTGTTCTCGGTCTGTCTCTCTGTCTGTCTGTCTCTGTCTCTCCCTCCCCCTCTGTCTCTGGCTCAGGCTGGCTGGCAGACTTTCAGGGTAGATTCTGTCCTGGACCCCTCATCCCTTCCTGTCACTGCCACTTGTCTTTGAATGAGGGAACTCTGCAGAGTCCGTTACCTGTGGAGCCTCCAAGAGCCTCTTCCTGCTGTGATTCCAGGTCTAGGAAGCAGGAGAACCCACTCAACCTGCAGTGAAGCTCAGCGTGAGGCAGGCCATGTGTGCATGTGCGTGCATTGTGCATGTGTTGTGCGAACACAGGTGCACGTGTGCGTGTGTGCGCGTGTCCATGTGCGTGTGTGCGTGTGAATGTGTGTGTGCGTGCGTGTGCATGTGCGCACGTGTGTGACTCCCAGTGGCTCAGGCCATGGAGAAGACACTGCTTACCTACTGTTTTGCCTCCACCAGAGCCCACTGTCACCGCGGGGCCCCGTCCAGTCTAAGCAGAGGAAGCTGGCCCCGCTTGGCGCTGCCTGGGAGCTTGTCCCATATAGATGAGCAGTTGGGCGCCGATCCTCACATTCTGGGGAGCTGTTCGCAAGGCCCCCAGCCCGTGGCCTGTGCCGGGGCAGGTTGACATAGGTGACAGGGCACAGGACATAGGTGACAATGCTGGGCTTGGGTCTCCAAAAGGACTCAGCACTCTGTGTGCCCTTGTGTCCCTCCATGTACCCTTGTGTCCCTCTGTCTGTCCTCGCCATCCCCTGCTGGGTGCAGCTGCTGCCCTGGCCCTGCACTGTGCGACCCCTGCCCGTCCCCGCAGGCCTATCCCTCCTGTCCCCTCTGCTCTCCTCTGAAGGGGTTAACTCTGCATGGTCTTTGGGCTTGGCCGCTCTGCAGGGTGGCCCTGGGCTGTTCTCCACCCCGTATCTGCGCAGGACCCCATCCAGCCTCTGCTGCACCACTGACCCTGCTCCTGGCACGGCCCTGCCATTGGGGCTCCCTGAGAGCGACACACAGGGTGGTCATCCGAGTGGCCCAGCAGAAGGGTCTTTGGAGAAAAGAGGGGGGGCAGGGTCACGACCTTCTCTCTCCCACCCCTGCATCTTGTGACGTCCCTTTGAGGAGTTGGGCCCATCTTCCAGGGCCCTAAATGTGGGGATGGCTGACGGGGCCTGGGCAGGTCTGTGCTCCTGCCCTCTCTCGCTCCATATCGGCCACAGGACTCAGGGTGCACAGCCAGCTGGGCACGAGTGACCGCTGGTTTCATTTGTCTCTGGAAGTGGTGGCCCCCTGTAGGGTGCAGGAGGCGAGAGGGGAGCAATGGGGGTGGTGGGAGAGGGGGGAGGAGGGTGTGCTGGGCCTCCTGGCCGTCCCATGTGGGGCAGACCCAGAAGCGTGCCTGGGCGAGGCGATGGGGACCTTCCCGCAGGGCAGGAAGGGGCGGGCAGGCTCGCGCCCCCGGGCTGGCTGGCCGGACCCCTGCCCTGGGCCCAGCGCCGCTGGGCTGAGGCCAGAGGCCCCGACTGGGGCTTTCTTACAGAGTGGGGCTGCGGCTCACCCACGGCGAGCCCACCTCCTTGCACACTCATAACCATTGTTAATTAAGACTGTCTCCATTATAGGGCTAATTAACAATTAGCATAAACATAATTAGCCAGCGCTGACATTTAACTCATTACATTGTTTAAATAATTTTCCGAAATTACCCCAAGCAGCATTCTGTCAGTTTGCAATAATGGTGCCACTTTGTCATGTAAATTAAATAACATTTGTGTTACTGTCTCCCTGCCCTGTGGGAGACACTGGCCCCCAGGTACCCTGTCCTGTGGCCACTGCCTGGGCCCCTCTACCCACACGTGGGGAGGGCAGGAGCCGAGGTCTGGCACCAGCGCCCCATGGCCACCTGCTGCAGGAAGTGTGGCTGGATTTTCCACCACCCTGTGGGCAGCATTGGTCCTAGGCCCCAGGACTGAGGGAGACCCCCACGGCGTCCTGGGCACTGAGGGTTCCGGGGCCTCAGCTTCCAGCAGGTTCCCGGGGATGACCCTGGCACCCAAAACTGAAGCCTGTCCTGTCCCATTGGCGCTGCCCCTCAGGCTCCTACTGCAGGGGCGCGGTCTTGTGTGTCCAGGAGTGGAGGGGACACATCCAGTTATCCCTGCTGGAACCGGTCAAGGCCATCCTCAGGACCGAAGCCCAGGACGCCTCCACACCAGGACCGCTGCAGCCCCTGCCTGGGGTCCCTCATCACCATCCCCTCCCCGATGGTCCTCACAGCCCTAGTTTGGGGGCACCACGGGGCATCTGGCCTGGAGCTGGGGACCTCCTCCTCATCATGAGGGACCCCCGACAGGGGCCGTGTCTCTCTCTCAACCGCCAGCCCAGACCCCCACTTGGAAGTTCTACAGGTCTGGGGTCCGGGAGGAGTGACCCCGTACCTTCACCATCATTATAACTGCCAGGCGGGTCCCCTGCGTCCTCCTGCGAGACCCTGAGCACAGCCCTGCATCCAGCAGCCCCCTCCCCTCCCAGCCGGGCCACCCCTTCCCCCTGCACTCCTGCCCCCTCCCCCTGCCCTGGCCTCTGGCACCCCCCCTCTGGGCTCCGGCCCAGGCACCTCACCAGGGCAGAGGGAGGCTGGCCTGAGGTCCCCACAGGGAGGAACGGGATGCCCTCCTGGGGTTCACCTCAGCCCAGGCTGACCACCCTCCTCCCCACTGCTGCCCCCGAGTTCCCCCCCTCCTGACTAGGTGGGCTGGGGGTTCCCCCAACCTCCTCTACATGGCAGGCTCTGGGTTCACTCATTTGTTCGCTCATTCTCCTGTTCATTCACTTGCTCATTCTTTTTGTTCAGACAGTGGGTTGTAGCTGCAGGCAGGGCTTAAAGCACGGCCCTGAACTCCCTACCCGATGCTGCCTGCCCTGGGGTGAGCCTGGCCTCTGGAGCCCTGGTCCACCTGCCCGCCACAGACTCACACCTAGCGTCCTGCTGAGCTCACCCCCCGTTAGACCCCAGGTCCTCACTTGTCAGGGTTAAGGAGGGTGTTCCTGCTGGCTGAGATTTCTGGCCTTTTGCTGTATGGCCCCCTCTGAGCTGGGCCAGGTGAGCCCCAAGGGCCCTCCCTCCCCCTGGAAGGTGTGCAGCCACTCAGTGAGCCCCACACTGGTCGGCACCGCCCTTCCCTCTGGGCCCCTGGACAACAGCCCCACCGGGCAGGCTGCTCTACTGCTCCTGGCAGGTGGCAGGTGTGTGTCTCCAGCCCCGAGAATGACAAGAACAGACAAATGAAGACTGTGAGTCCAGAAGTGACTGCCCACCAGCTCCCACCCCTGAGGCAGAACGGAGTGGCCCGCGATGCCCGGGGAGCCTGAATCACACGGCCCCGAGAGTTGTTGGGGACCAGCTCTGGCTGTTAAGTGCTTGTCAGCGTCCACAGGCCTCTCCTGACTCTATAAAATTCCTAAGAATTATAGGAGCGCTGGGGTCACATAACTCATCGCACAGTAGATTTAACCTGGCGGCCAGTAATTCATATTTGTGGCGATAATATTGTTTTCCACTTTCCGAGAGTTATCGCCGTGTCTCCCTTCCAGGTCACTATGGATATCAAAAATCAATTTGGAAAGATGGATACTGTCAGGGAATAAAGCATGAAGCCGGCGGCCTCCCCTTCTCGCTCCTGAACCTTGGCAGGGGCTCTGATTGCTCGCCAGCGGGACCTGACTCGGGAAATCATGGCTTGTTCGCTCTCACGGGTCAGCTTCTCCCCAGGCGTTCCCCCCCTTCCCCTGCTCCAACTCCCTCCAGATCCGGCCTGGCTGCGGCTCGTGGCTCCAAGGAGGCCCCATTCTGGCGTCTCTGAATCCTGTTCCTGCGTGAGCACACACAGGGTGACCGGCTTTGGTGATGCGCCCCCGACCCCGGGCTGGGGAAGAAGCCCCACCGACCTGTTGCACCCGCCCGCCCTGTGAGCACCCGGGGGTCCTGGACGTGGTGAAGGACCCTGAGATCTGCTCTCCAGGGAGGCCCTGCACACACAGGACAGGGCTGGGCCCGGCTGGCTCTAGGGCCACAGAGAAATGCACAAGAACCTTCCTCCTGGGGAGAAGCTCCCTCAGGGGCAGTGGGTCCTGAACGGGCATCAGGAGCCCAGAAAGCGAGGGGCCACCAGCCAGTGTGGTGAAGGGACGAAGACGGCCTGGGGTTTCAGCCCTGGGTGGGGATCAGGGACGGAGCCCGAGAGGCTGTGGCTGCCTGGGATATGGAGGGATGGCTGGGAGCGGACAGGCCTGAGAGGAGTCATCTGTGGAGGCCACCGACCCTGTGCCGGGGACAGGCTGGCAAAGGGAAGGACTGCAGGATGCCTGCTGGGATGGGGCTCTGCCCGCACCCTCCCTGTGCTTGGAGTTTGGGGTACAGCCTGGTCCCAGCCTGCCCTGGGGCCGCCCTGTGAGCACCAAGTGGCCCGTGCAGACGGAAGCACCAGAGCCCAGACTCCTCCACCAAGCGCTCTCCTCCAGCCAAGGGCCAGGGGTGGCGTTTTGCTGGACCGTGTTTCCCCCTAGACAAGGCCTACAAGTGTGAGCACCTTCAGTCTGGGAGGCAGCTTCCCGAGGGCGGCCAGCGAGACGGAGCCCTCACCCGGCCATGGTTGTGCCCTCCGTCTTCCCCGTGACTGCTCCCAGGCCTCGGAGCTGCCTGGCTTCCCGTGAGGTACCCGTGGTCCCTGTTGTCACATGAGGGTGCCTGGAGTGTGGGTCAGCAAGGGAGCGTGTGTCTGCAGCGTGCCCCTGTGTACCACGTGGCGGTAGCAGGCTGGGCGTGAGCTGGTATAGCTGCTGGGAGCTGTGTGCATGTGTTAGTGTGCCTGTGTGGGTGTGCTCACGTGTGTACGTGTGTGCGCACTAGGGAGCCTCCGCGTGCTCACAAGGGTGAGCCTTTGTGGGCTGGCGACCCGAGTGTGCTGCTGTGTGTCGCGAGTGTGAGCGTCTGCTGGTGGTTGTGTGTCAGTGTCGTGGCTGTGTTGGCGTCATGAGCGTGTGTCTCTGCAGCCCTCCCGTGCGGCCCACCCACCCCGTCTCCTTCCCCGTCTGCTGTGGAAGCCTTTGTGTGTGGTCCCCGCTGCTTCACTTGGGGGTCCCAGGAGCAAGGTGTTGTCCAGGCAGCGCCTGCTGGTGGACCCTGAGGGCGAAGAATCCTGCGGAGCTGCTGCATCCCCAGCGGCGACTGCCTGCCCGCCTGCCCTCAGGGGCCAGCAGGGCAGGGATTCAGGCTGCCGCTGGGGACATGGCCTGCAGAGCCTGCTAGGGCGACCCGACATCCATTGGAGCTCCGCCTCACCCCTCCCTGTGCCCACCCCCCGCACTCCCTCACCGCCCCCCCAACCCCCACCCCCAGGCACTCCCTCACCCCCCTCCCGCCCCTCCCTGTGCCCCTGCCCCGCAGTCCCTCACTCCCGCCACCCCCAGTGCCCCCCCACTCCCTCACCCCCCCCTTCTGCCTTTCCTCTCCTCCCAGTCACATGCTGCTCACGCTTTAGCCATGCTGACCTCCGGCCACCCTCCGGCCTGAGGACCTTGACCTCAGTTCGGTGCTGCCTATTCTGGGAGCCCCCCGCTGCCACCTGCCCAGGCTGAAAGGGCACCCCTCTATCTGCGTGTGCCGTCCACTCTCCCCACCAGACCTCTGCCCGGGAGGACGGGGACCCCGGCCGGCACAGGCCTGCACGCGGGAGTGGGCCTGGGTTCACATTCAGAGAGCTTTGTTGCAGGGAGTTTCTGGTGCCCCAGGGACATTCACTGCGTAACCGACCCACTGCTGGCGCCTCCGGGCCCTTCACCTGGGCAGCCCCTGTCCCAGGGGCCAGCTGGGGTCCACGGCCCCCCACCTCCCCAGGCGTGAACCTGGAAGCAGGTCCCGCTGTGCGGGGCAGGGCTGTGGCCAAGAGCCCCGGCTCCCCCGAGAGGGCTTCCCCGCACCCTGGCCCTCCTGCGGCCTCCCCCCAGCCCCCTCCCACCTTGGGCGTCCCCTCCGCGGCCCTGCCCTCCCCGGAGGCCCCTTTCTCCTGCTGCAGCCTCGCAGGTGCGGACTCGAGACAGAGATTCCCTGTGAGAACTGAAAGAATGGTGGAATTTCTGGCGCCGGGGCTGGAAGGGATGCAGGCCTGAGGCATGCAGGCCTGAGGCGGGGCAGTGCCCGGGGACACAGACCCGAATCAGCCCAGCAGAGCTTCAGAAGGAACGACGCTCCTCCCCCTCCCAGGGCCTCCTCGCTGGGGATGGGACAGCAGACAGTTAATTAAAAAGCAGCTAATGACTGCGCTGAGGTCAGCCGCCACACGGATGCAGGGACACCGGTGATATTGGCCCATGGATCACTGTCCTGCTAGGGCCGTCGGCTCGACGGGAGGAGGTGTCCCTCCAGCTGCCCAGCACTGTCCCCCCACCCCCAGCCCACTGAAAGCAATTCAATTCAGGTCGCCTTTAATTAAGAAGGACGGCGCAGAGAAGATGGTCCAGCAGACGCACTTTTTTAGTACAGAACTGAATCTCCCCGGCTCCCGTGTCAGGCGTCTGCAGGCGCTGGGTGAGGCCTCCCAGCCGGTCGGCTGGTCAGGCTCCCGGACGGCCCAGGGTGATCCCTGCTGAGCGGAACCAAGCGCTGGGTGCCCAGCCAGAGCTGCGCTGGCCCTGGGCTCACCCCCCGCCCCTCTGGTTGACGGGCCGGCCAGGCCTGTGAGGAGGAGGTCGTCTTGGAGGCCGAGGTGGCAGCGCTGAGGCCCTGAGCACACCCTCTGCCTCCGCGGTCCCTGCCTCACATGGGTGTAGACTGGGGATGACACCGAGGGAGCTCTGAGCATGGCGGGAGGGACCCTGCCACGCCACTGTGCTAGGGGGCCTCTGCAGCCCCGTGACCCCAGCTCGTCCTCGGGGAGCCCCCTGCCCCCCACCTGCTCAGACCCTGGGCTCTTCTCCCCGCCCCACCCCCAGGGTCACTCCTGTCCCTTCTGTGTTTTGCCCATACTCACTCCTGGGGGCACACCCCACACGACGAGGCCCCTGATTCGTGTCTCCCACCTGCTCACTCGTTCAGGTCACTGCGTTCCCAGCGTCTCCTCTGGAATGTGCAGCAGCTCTCCTGGCCCCTCGGCCTCACGGCCACACTTGGCCTCTGTCTCTAGGGTGCTCCCAGGATGCCCCACTCCAGGGCCACCCCGCATCGTGCCCCGGCCTCTGGGGGTCCTCCTGCTGCCCGGGCTCTGTGCCAGCCCTTCTCAGCAGAGCCAGGAAACACGCACCCCAAGAGCCCAGGACAGGGCCCGGCGTGCAGAGGCCGTGGGTGCCTGTCTGCCGAGAGCTGTCGGGAGACTGAGCGCACAGCCGTCCCAGTGCCCTCCCGGGGTCTACAGGTCCACAAACGTTGTAGGTAGGGTGGGGGAGACAGTGGTCCCCAGACTGGGATGGGGAAGACTTTTCTGATCCTCCTCCTCACAGACCCTTAGCCCAGGGAAGACCCCATTTGGAGGTCCAGCCATGGACCATCACTGGTTCCCCCCTCACTGGCTGCACCCTCAGACACGGACCTCAGCATCAGCTCCCTGGAACCCCCCTTCCACCACCTCTGGGACTGTGGCTGTTTCTGAACGTCCCAGGGCGGGGGGAGGGCACAGGAGGCCCGGCCACCAGCGGGCGGGAAGGGGGCAAGTTTGTTTGCTGGTCTGATGCCTGGCAGCCCCGAGCCCTGAGCTTGGAGGAGGCTAAGGAGGTCTGTGAGGAAGAGCCTATTGATTTTAATTACCCACAAACAGCCCACAGGGACAAAGGACTTTGGCTGTTTATGTAGCCGGCCGTGTGCGCTATTGTGGAAGGAGAGATCACATCAGCTGCTCTCATTATGACTATAATAATAAGGCCAAAACGCTGCTCCGGGCTGAGGGCATTTTTTTGAAGCAATAACCTCACCGTTCCGCCCCTCACCACCCCTCCTAGGCAGGCTTGAGCAACAAGGAGCAATTACATGCTGTCGATATTAATTCAATTAAATCCAGGTTATTTATCAGGTATTATGGAAGAGGCTTCTCTAGTCTTATAGAGCCGGGGCATGACTGAGGGAGTGGCCAGGGTACAGGCCTCAAGCAAAATTGATTTGGCACAGGCCAGAAAATCAGCAAGTGTCCAGGAGTGAGGAGGAAGGGGTGGGGGCAACACGGGGGCTGCTTAGGTGGTGTTTCTCCCGGGAAAGAAGAATAGAAGTCAGGCTGGAAGGTGTTTGAGTCCTGGCTTTTCTACAAACCGCTTGAGAGGCCTTGGGCAAGTCATCCAATGCCTTGGCCTTTGACTTTCAGCTGAAAATTGATTTTGGTTGATGATGTGGTGGTGACGATGTTGACAATGGTGGTGATGAGAGTAAGATGACAAATGACATAAAGAGTTGATGGCAGTGACAACAATGGTGATGGTGACAATGATGGTGATGATGGCAATGGTGGTGGATGACAATGATGGTGGTGATGATGGTGGTAGACGTGATGATGGTGGTGGTGGCGGTGATGATGATGACGGTTATGACGTTGACTATGGTGGTGACAAAGATGACAAGGAGGTGATTATCGGGTTGACGACAACAGTGGTGATGATGATGATGGCGGTATTAATTCTTAGGACTGTTGTAACAAAGTACCAAAAACTGGGTGGCTTAAGACCATATAAAATTGATTCTCTCACAGTTCTGGAAGGTAGAAGTCTGAAATCAAGGTGTTAGCAGAGCTAGGCTCTCTCTGAAGCCTGTAGAGAAGGCTCCTTCCTTGTATCTTCCAGGTTCTGGTGTTTGCTGTCAATCCTCGGCATTTGCTTGGCTTATAGATGCATCACTTCATCTCTGCCTCTGTCGTCACATGACTGTCTGCCCCGGTGTGTCTGTGTGTCTTTGAGTGTCTGCCTGGCCTCCTGTTCCTGGTGTCTCTGTTTTTTTCTTATAAAGACATCAGTCATACTGGATCAGGGCCCCCCCTAGGCACCTCACCTTAACTTGATTACATCTGCAAAGATCCTATTTCCAAAAAAGGTCACAGTCTCAGACCCGGGGGTTAGGACTTCAACATTTCTTTGGGGGGATGCAATTCAAACTGTAACAATGGTGATGGTGGTGGTGATGGTGATGGTGGTAATGATGGTGGTGTGGTGGTGATGGTGGTGGTAGCTGTGGTGCTGGTGGGGCTGGTGGTGCTGGTGATGGTGGTGGTGGTGGTGCTGGTGCTGGTGGCGGTGGTGGTGGTAATGATGGTGGTGTGGTGGTGGTGCTGGTGGTGGTGGTGCTGGTGATGGTGGTTGTGGTGGTAGTGATGGTTGTGGTGGTGGTGGTAATGATGGTGGTGTGGTGGTGGTGGTGGTAATGATGGTGGTGTGGTGGTGGTGCTGGTGGTGCTGGTGCTGGTGGTGCTGGTGATGGTGGTGGTGCTGGTGATGGTGGTGACGGTGATAGTAGTGGTGATGGTGGCAGTGGCAGTGATGGTGATGGAGGTGTGGTGATGGTGGTGACGGTGGTGGTGGTGGCAGTGATGGTGATGCAGGTGTGGTGATGATAGGTGGTGGTGGTGGTGATGGTGATGGTGGTGATGGAGGTAATGGTGGTCATGGTGAGTGAATATGGGTGATGGATGATGGGAATGACAATGGGAATGCCTGCCTTACTGACCGTACTATGTTGCCATTAGATTAAGTGGGATCCTAGGTTTTTAATAACTTGGTAGAATGCAAGGGGCAGTTCCTCAAGCGGGAGCGCCTCCCTATTTGGCAGGACACGGATGAGCGCCAGTGCCCATGTAACGTTTGGGGCGTGGCTGCAGGCCGAGAGCAGCCCGCGCGTGCTGGTGACACCTCCTGCCCCAGGCTGAGCTGCTGGGTCCTGGAGGAGGCCCTGGGCGGCTGCCAGCACTGAGGGGCAGAGAGCAGTGTCTGCTGAGCACCGGGGTCCAGAGGCTGTGCTAAGCGTGCTTTTGAAGTCCCCTGGGGTGGGAGTGGGGACCACAGGGGATCGGCCCTTGCCGGGTGGCCTGGCTGAGACCGGCAGGAGTGGCTGAGGGTTCTGGGTGGGTCGTGGGTGGCTGGACCAGGAGGCAGGGCAGAGACAGGCTCCAGACAGCAGGGTCTGGGTGTGGGAAGCGAGAGGGCCACGGGAGAAAGGGGGGCTTTCGCCAGCACACTGGATACACTCATCTCCCCCGGTGGCGTAGCAAATACCGCAACCCGGTGGATTAAAAGGACAGAAATCTACTCTCTCCCAGCCTGGAGGCCAGGAGTCAGAAACCAAGGTGTCAGGTTCCAGAGCCCGGTTCCAGGGCAGGGCTCCCTCTGGAGGCTCTCAGGAAGCTCCCTCCTGCCTCTGCCCATGTCTGCTTGGTCTTCCTTCCGATCTCTGCTGCGTCTTCTCCCCATACGTGTCTCTTCTTTCCTTCTTATAATGACACCTGTCATTGTATTAAGGGCCCTCCCGACTCCACCATGACCTCAGCTTAACTAACCACATTTGCAAAGACCCTGTTTGTGCAGGCAAGCCACAGTCGTGGGTTCTGGATGGAAGGGAATTTTGGAGGGGTGCTCCTGTGGCACCGACTGAGGAGCTGTCAGGAAGCCTGGAGGTCCCAGTTGCTGGTGACCTTTCTAGAGACCACTGCCCTCCTGTGCATGCCTGACCGTGCCCTGCACTCCCAGAGGATGTTCTCTGACCTGGCCTTGAACCGCAGCCAGAGCCGACACCACTGTGGAGCTGGGGTCCACTGCGCTCCCTGGGCCACGCTCGCTGCCTCTGGCTCCCGAGGCGGGCTGCCTGTGGCCTGGCGTCGGACAGCGTGTCTAACCTGCTGAGATTGACCCTTTTGGGGCTCCTCACTGCAGCTGAGTGATTTGATCTGAGCCTCAGACAGCAGTCGGTGCAGTAATTGGATGAGATGGGAGGGCCACTGTCCAGGGAAGGGGCAGCTCAGCAGCTGCTGGGCAATTGGGGGAGGGGGTCCGGCTGGCAGGCGGGGCGTGGGGCAGCCACTGTCCGCTGGAGATAAGCCCCTCATCCTCAGCCCCCTAATCACCTGGCTGGGGTCACGGACAGAGCCTGAGGGGAGATGGAATGAACACAGCCGCTGTCCGGCGCTGCCTGGCCCGGCTGCCCCGAGGGCGCTGTACAATTAGTTTTAAATATCAATTTCACAGCTGCTCAGGGGAGGAGAGAAGCGGGCAGGCATGCCTGATGCAAACTGCGTATTTCTTGCTGGCTTGAACTTTGTAAGAAAAGGCGGAAGCTGTCAACGACGCATCCAGCAGAGGGGATGCCAGCCCACCTCTTCTGGGGCCTTCCAAGATTTACCTGAGTCCCAGTGGTCCCATCCTGGTCCTGCTCCATCCTGACTGCAAGGCTGTCGGCCCCTCCCTTCCCCCTTCCAGCCCTACTTGGGACTTCTGTGCCTCTGCACCCTGTTCATGCTAGTCCCTTCCCGTTCCTTCCTCAGGGTTGGCTGAAAAACCCCCTCCTCCAGGAAGCCCTCAAGGAGAACTCCTTCTCAGACCACTGGCCCTGCTGTGGCCAAGGCTCTAGGCCAGCGCTTGTGCCTTCTTTCAGAGACTGGGCATGCCCATGTCTCATCTGTCTCCCCAGAACCCCCCCTGACTTGGTGCAGCTGTAGCCAGCCAGGTTTTGATGTCAGGAAGCTGGACGGAGTGAGGCTGTGCCTTGGAGGGTTTGTGGAATGGGTGGGGGACTGGCTGGGACCAATGCTGGGGATGGCTGGGGGACAGAGGGGACCCTGGGAGGGGGGTCCAAGCCCTCCTCCAAAGACAGGTGCAGGAGGGTGAAGGGCAATGATGGGAACGGCACTGGAGGGCAGGTGGGTGACGGAGTTGAGGGGTGTACCACGGGGAAGCCTCCATCAAGGAGAGGGCTTTGGGACAGGGAAAGCCTGGTGAAGTTTCCCCCAGGCAGCCCACCGCACCCCTCCCCCAGGCGCCTGACCCCACGTGATCAGGCACCCAGCCCACCCTCCACCTGAGCAGTCCAGGGGGCTGCAGAGGCGCCTGTGGTCCTGGCTAGACCCTGACTGCGTGCGGAGCCCAGCCACCACTTTCCACTACGGGTGGTGGAGCATCCAGGCAGGTGCCACAGAGCAGGTGCTCGAGAAATGTCGCTGAACGAAGGAACCTGGGGCTGCGAGGGCCCGGGGCCCGCATTCCTTCCCTCCTCCCCTCCGCCGGACTGGGCCCGGCTCGAAGCCCCAGTGACCGGGGCGGTGCCGGCGCCCAGGGAGCTCCCAGCTGCCGCAGACCGGGGAGCGTCCCACGGGCGGAGCCGGTGTCCCCGGACGCGCTGCGGAAGCGCCAGGCTCCGACCCGCTGTCCGCGTGCCTCTCACCCGCGGCGCCGCCGCGCAGGCAATTTATCTCCGTCTCCCCTCTCTTAAAACACTTTTATCAAAATTGGCGGTCACACCGCGCTGAACCGTGGTGGCCTCAATCTTAAACGCCGCGCTGCAGATTTTAATTTGGGGAAGATTAATGCGCTCGCGGCGTCGGCGGCGCTGCGCCCGTTATCGGGCCTGACGGGTGTCAGCGTCCCCGCGCGCGTGTCCCCGTGTCCTGGGTCCCGCCGGGCCGCCGGCGCAGCGCCTATCGGGTTGGGGGCAGGGGGCGCAAGATGAAGCCCCGGGCCCCAGGTGTGTTGGGGGATGGGCGCCGGGTGGGAGCCGGGTCCCTGCGCCGCCCTCGCACACGCCACCGGGCCCCCTACCCAAACCCTGTGGCCGGTCCTCCTCCACCGCAGAGTCCAAGGCAGGACCTCCAGATGCGACTCCCTGCGGTGCACACCGGGACCTCCACCCTCTCTGAGCCCCGGGATCCGAATATTGGTGCCGGGGGCGGGGCCTGACCTTGAACTCCAGACTCCTAAATCCAAGGCCGGGAGTTCCCCGCCCCGCAAGTACCTGGCTTCACCCTGCCAGTTGCCTCGGCCCACTCACTCCAGCCCAGCTCTTGCCCACAGCCTCTCCTGGCTCCACCTCCGGGATTTCTCCAGAGCTGCCTCCTCCCCGTTCCAGTTGAGCCCCTGCCCTCAGGGCTGTGGCCCTTGACCCCGCGCTCAGGTGGCTGCACGGAAGGGGGAGGGGCACGGTCAGCTCACGCCCTCTTCTGTTCAGCGCCCACAAGAAGTCCTGCTCCCCAGTGCCCGGCCAGCCCTGCCGCAGCCCACCTGTGCCCCCCCGCCCCCTCCCCCTCCCCCTCCCTTTCCCCCCTCCCTCCCCTCACCCCTGACCCTGACCCCAGGCCCCGGATGCTGTCCTTGAATGCTGGCCTGCCCCACGTGCTCCTGTCACCACTGCCTCTCCAGGCCTGGAACCCTCCTGCCAGGTATCCTGTCCTCCTCTCCAGGCCCCACTCCCTCCTGCACCGTGACCCTCCCCTCGGCACTGTCTGTCCCCGGCAGCCACTGACAGCTCATGGTGTCTGTCTGTCTTGGCCCCCAGCACACAGTAGGTGCTCAGTGAGTGTGTCCCTGGCCCACCCCACCCGGGAGCACTGGCCCTGGAGAAGGGACTGGCCCAGATGTCCTGGACCCGAGGCGGCCCTGGAGGAAGGCCAGGAGCCGCCCAGGTGGAGGATGGCAGGGCTAGGGAGAGGCCAAGCACAGGGGTCAGTGAGGATGCCCTCTGACCCCAACACTCACTGGAGGTTCTGGGCCCACATTTGAGGGGCTCCCAGGCAGTGGTGGGGTGGGACATCAGCCTGTAAATGGCTGCTCTTGGGTCCCTGAACTCTGGGCTCCCTGACCTGCCGCCCAGCCCTACACCTACCTTGCCCTTGCCCTGGACCAACCCCGCTGTCCTGAGGAAAGACTTCCATCCTCCCCACACCCACTTGGAGTTGGGCAGGGCGCCCCCCTCAGCCCTGGCCCTTCCTCACCGGCCACTCTGGGCACGAGGGAGCTGCAGGTGCAGGACAGGGCTGGGTGGTCATCACAGGCTGGACCATCCGAGGCTGGACCGCTCTGTCCAGTGACTCCACGTGGCCAAGCGTCTGCTCCCACGGGTCTTAGAATACGTGGCTGCTTTTTGTGTAAAATTAGTGGACAGGAGAAGTTTGAAACCACCGATTCCATCGATCAGCTGTGGGACATTCATTCATTCATTCAGTGCTATTCACTGGATTCTGGCTACGGGGTATACTGAGGGGGTAGCAATGCTCCGTCCTGCTTGTGAGCCACGTGTGACATCCCCAGTGATCGGAGCTGAGAGAGCGATAAGGGGGAGAAGGCCCCAAAGTCTAGTTGACAGCAGAGGGCACTGCGTGTGCGATGCTGGTGGTGTGCGGGGTTCCCGAGGCTGCCGGCTGGGCAGGAAGCTGAGGGCGTTGGGCAGAGTCTGGACCACAGATGTGTGGGATGGGCAAGAGGGGCACTGTGCCATCCAAGCAAAAGCTGGGGGCCAGGCAGTGTGTGAGGGTCAGAGGGCGTGGAGGGATGGGGCCGAGGGTGAGGGAGGGGTCCAGAAGAACCCCTGCTTGGGGCCTGAGCCCCAGGAGTGTGTGTGTGTGTGCTGAACTGAGATGGAAGGACCGGTGTCCAGTTTGGGCACTCGGGGAGCGGGGGAGGGCAGGCAGCGGGGGCAGCAGTGTTTGACCCCTAGCATCTGTAGAGCCGAAGTGGGCCCGTGGGGGAGCTGGGCAGGGGCCCTGGGGCTGCGTCCAGAGAGGAGGGAGGGGCATCCTGGGTGTGTGCACACTGGGCTCCGAGGTCTGGCACTTGTAGGCACTCGTAGCCCTGCGTGAGTGGTCAGGGAGGGCTTCCTGCGGGAGGGGAAGACCTGGGGAGAGGTGTCCAGAGCTAAGGACCTGGAAGGAGGGAAGCCGGAGGTCAGTGGTGAGGGAGATGAGGCAGGAGCTGCTGGGGTCTCAAAGGCCATGCAAGGGGCTGTGCAAGGCGTTCATGTCACCCTTGATCCCGTGGGTGACATGTGCCACCTCGAGTGACTGTCATACTGGTGGGTGTAGGGGGATGGGTGGAGGGATGGGATGGGGGATAGATGGGCGGGTGGAGATGCATCTATTCCCAGGTTCCCTGAGCAGGTGCTGAGGGTCCATCCCTCCTTCCTGCCCGATTGGGAGCCAAGTTTTCTTCAATGAAGAGGAAGGACAGTCACAGCAGACCCCTCCCCAGGCACATTGTGGCCTGGCCTCAGCGAAGAGTTGACAGTGAAGTAGGGTCTCCTGGCTCAGCTGGATGGAGAACCTTCAACCCCATCACAGCTGCCCTGTCCATAGCTTAGCTTGGTGGGGAGTACGGGGAGCTGGGACCCCTAACCAAGCTCCCCCCACGCCCCTCTCTAGACCGGATGGTGACTAGGTCAGTAGGGGTCCTTGTCACGAACGGTGGAATCCACTCCAGCTAACTCCTATGGTGGGCAGTGGAGGGCTTGGACAGGCTGGAACCCCTGGCAGCATCTCAGGGTCCATCTGTCCCGCCAGCTATGCTGCCCAGCTGCTGTTGCCATGGCACCCATACCTCCCAGCTTTTGAGATGGCCTGTAGGTTTGGGGTCCTGGGAAGGCGCATCTGATTGGCTGAGCCACGGTGCTGCCAGGGCACAGCTGGGGTGAGATCTCAGGGCCTCTCCTCTCTCCCCTTGCACAGGAGAGGTGCTTTCCCAGGGACCCTGGGAACCTGCTGGGAAGGTGACTGCCAGTGATGGCATCCGAGGGCTCCCTGGACCTGACATTTGATACCTGAGTCCAAGGTCTGGCACCTGGAATTCAGAGGGAGGTCCCCTCCCCACCCTTAAGGCCACCAGGACGCCCATGCTGAGAAAACTGTCCAGCACGTGCTGTGGGTGTCATTCATGGGCTTAATTTGGTGGAGAAAGCTCGTTTAGGTTTTCTGAGATTATTCATGAAATCCTCATGTACAATCTGGGAGCCTAATAACTCATCAGGAATTCATTAAATAACAGACCTATAAGCTCCTTGAAAGCCCTCAGGGGCTCCGCTCTCCCAGCCCTGCCAGAAGCGAGGTGCTGGGGCGGAGACAGGCCCCCAGCCCCCCTTGGAGGGCAAGGCAGCCTTCAGAGCGGGGAGTCACCGAGTGTGGCAGAAATGAACTCGGCATCTTTCAGGGAACAAAATTGTTGAGCTTACAGACTAAATTTAACAGCCTAATAGAAATATGCAGGTGAAGGTATAATTAATTTTAATTACAAGACTATACACTGTTGGTTGCACAGCCATGAGTAAAATTAAAATGGCAATCACAATTAGGAAATTGCAACCTCATTGTGCAACAAATTAGTCACAAATTACAAGTGCGCCCAGTGCTGCCTCTCCTGGAGCTTTATGACCATTCCTGCGCTGCAGCCTTTGTCCTCCCAGGGGGGAGCTGATCTTGTGGACTGGAAATGCACTCAGGTGGCCGGGGCTCCGCTGGGTGTCCAGGCAGGGGAGCCAGACAAGGAAGCGGACCCTCTCAGGTTCCCCACCCTCAGGGAGCCCAACCCGCAGGCTCGGCTCACCCTGCTCTCCCCGAGTCCACAGAAAGGCCCGTTCCACGGGCCTCTTAGTTTCCCGCCAGGAGTGGGGTCGCAGCTTCATCAGGGTGGCCATCAGCCCTGCAGAGGAGGTCAGGACGTCCAGAGACCCCCGCTCTGTCTTCCCGGGCTTGGGGCTGCCGCTGTGAGGGCACAGGTGGCCCTTCTCTTCCCTCCCTCCTCAGGCGAGCTTGACCCTGCCTCACCTCTGGCCATACCCCACAGTCCAGTTGGTGTTACCATCTGGGGTCCCCAGGTGCCCCAAACCCAACCCTGAGCACCGCAGGGTCCCTTGTCCAGCCCTTTCTCCCCGGGGCACCTGCCTCACTGCTCCACTTTCTTCCTAAGGCTCTCAGCTCTCCCCTCCCCTTCCCTCCCGCTGTCTCTCCCCCATCTCAGCCTGGACTCAGACGCCTGCCTTCAGCCCTTGCTCGTGACCCTCCAGTGACTCCCTGTGACCTGAGGGTGAGGTCACAGCTTCGCCTCCCCAGGGTCTGGCCGTGCCCCACCCCCTCGATCTGGGCCCCTATTCTCTGCCCTGCAGCCTAGCTGGCCCTGCCCAGTCCTGGTCGTCATAGCTGCCTCCTGGCACAGTGCTTTTGTTCATGCTCTTCCCTCCTTGGAGATGCTGTTCCCTTTGCTCGCGGCTAATCCTTCAGTCTCCCATGGGTCCTGTGCCTCAACAGGTCCCCCTACCACGTGTGCCCCTGGAGGGGGTGTGGGGGTCAGAGGGCTGCGAACACAGCAGCCAGAGCAGCACCCAGGCCAGGTGCTGGGGGTGTGGGAGCTGACGGGGGGCAAGAGGGCAGGGTGGTTGCTGAGGCCCCCAGGCCGGCATGGTGACCGTTGAGCAGTCACTGGGAGGTGCAGGTGATGGTCACGGTTGCACGAGGTCACAGTGGGGTGAGTGGTGGGCCGTCCATGTCTCTCTTACTCAGGAGTCTAAGCTCAGGACTCGTAGCATTCTGCTTTTTCACCGGAAAGCTCATTTCTGCTCCAAGCGCCCAGAGGGGACAGCCACGACCCAGAACTGAGGCATAAATAGGAAGGGAGGGCCGTGGAAATCGCCGCCTGGCCGCTGTGTGTGAGCACTCGACCACTCCTCTGGGAAACGCAGTGGGTGCCCCCCCCTTCGCCCCTCCTCCCTTCTGTGCCAGGGCTTGGGGGACTGAGCTGTGTGCTCTCCAAAATCCACCCCCCATTTAATTTAGGTCTATGGGGCTCCCTGCCAGAGAACCCAGCTCTCAGTGCCCACCCTCCAAGCTGGGAGGCAACCCAGGCCACAGGGAGGGGTGTGCGAGGTCTTTGCACTGACCCCCAGACCCCCAACCTCTTCATTGCCACCTGCCCTTTTGTGGGGCATTCCCACCTTCTGACTGCTCCTCCCCCATGACCTCCAGGCCAGGCTTGGCGGGTAGTCCTTTACACTGTAGTATGAATGCAAACCGCAAATCACTGGATCCCATCCCTTAGCTCTCCCAGAAGAAGGGAGCTGGTGTAAAAGGGGGAGGGGCTGCCTTCCCTGGTCCTGGAGCTTAAAGAGCACCAGGAGGCACTCCCCTGACACCAGGACTCCCCCCCACCGCCACCGATTCACTCAGCCTTACCAGGTCTTCAGGGCCCCAGTGGAAGCCCCTGCCACACTCAGGGGGCTTGCCGTGTGTCCCGGGACAAGCCTCACCCCTCCGCCTTCTCTCCACCTTCAGCGTGGGTGAGGGTCCAGGCAGTTGGGAGGAGGCTGAAGGTGTGGGTGGGAGGTGACTAGCTCGGGTTAAGGTTCATCCCACGATTGTGCAGGCAGGAAAGGACCAGGAGCCGAGGGGCGTGCAAATGTGGCCTGGGCAGGGAGGGACCCTGAGTGGGGGGTCCCCGGGGGGTGGCTGAGTGGGCCCTGACCCTCTTTTCCATGCCGTCCTGACACCCCCTCAACACTGTCCCATCTACTCATGAACCTGGCCCTGAAGACCCCCCAAGTGAGCCCCGCCGCCAGGCCTCTTCCAGGGAGCTGCGCAGACACGCCCAGAGCATCCCTCTGGCCCCAGGAGGTCAGGGCAGCCACCCCTGTGCCTGGTGTGGCAGCGCCGGGACCTTGGCACTGATGCCTGCGGGGTGGACCTGGGTGGAAGCCTGGAGGGGGCAAAGTGGCTGGGCAGGGCCCATGCCCTAAGTAACAGGGAGTGGAGGGCAGAAAGAGGCCCAGGGTGGTGGTGGGAGGGTTGTGCTGCCCGCCCGGTGCATTCTGGAGTCCTCTCTGTCCCGCTGCTGGCGGCGTGCCCTCCCGCACACGGCAAAGCCCCGTGCCCAGCACTGACGCTTGACACCAGCTCCCACTGCCGGCTCCCTCCTCTGTCAGGGGCAGGTGAGGGGCTGGGCTGCCTGGTGACCCTGCCATTGGACCAGGGGCTGGGCAGCGCCTTCCTTCTCCCACCCGCGTTTGCAGAGGTGGTCGCAGTCCCAGCTGGCAGAGTGG
This sequence comes from Mesoplodon bidens, assembly GCF_964165515.1. Taxonomy (NCBI): domain Eukaryota; kingdom Metazoa; phylum Chordata; class Mammalia; order Artiodactyla; family Ziphiidae; genus Mesoplodon; species Mesoplodon bidens. The sequence continues at coordinate 106,563,336 of NC_138176.1, read as the reverse complement.
AGGTGAATCAACAGACTCAGACAGAAACTCTCCCGAATCCCAAAAGGGCGGTGCCCATCCCCCCAACAGGGAGCGCTCAGCACCTTCCTTGTGCTAGCAAGTCCCAGGGCCCCCAGCAGCAGGGGTCCACACCCCCCCAAAGCCACACTCCAGTGATGCCAGTTCCCAGCTGGGAGCCACTGGGGGTCACTCCTCCCGAGGGGGCAGCCCAGAAATGCCCTTGGTAGGGGATTTCCCAGGGCTGGGAGCTCGAGCTAATCTTGGGTGCTCCAGGGCCACTGGGGTCTCATGCGGCTGGTCCCTCTGGTCAGTGAGTGCTGACATCAGCCCAGGGAGGCAGATGCAGGGTCCTCTCTGACCCACGGACAAGGTGGCCTCCTGGTCTGAGGCTTTCTTGGGCCATCACTTCTTCCCTCCTTAACGTTTCCTTCACCTACCAGTCACCAAGTCCCAAATGGTTACCGCCTGTGTACCCTGCTGGCCTACACCCTCCGTGGGGGATGTCTCCGTCTTGTTCCCTGATGGACCAGCCATCCTGGACAGGTAGTGAGTGTGGGTACGGACATTATAACAGTATTGACTCTTCTGCCCATGGATGTGGTCTATCTCGCCAGTATTTAGTTCTGCTTTAATTTCTCTCAGCAATGATTGGTATTTTTCAGTGTACAGGTCTTGCACATATTTTGTCAGGTTTATCCCTGTATATTTAATGTTTTTGATGGCATTGCAAATACTGTTTTAAATTTCGAATTGTTTGTTGCTAGCACACAGAAATACAACTGATTTCTGTACACTGATCTTGCATCCTGCATACAATCTGGGTGGTTTTTATTTTTGCTTTACTGAACTGGCTAGAATGTCCAGTATAGTATTGAATAGAAGAGCTGGGAGGAGACATCCTTGTCTTTTTCCTCATTTTGGGGTGAAAGTATTCAGTCTTTCACCACTAAGTGTGACATCGGCTGTGTCAGGTATGCCCTTTATCAGGTTGAGGAAATTCTTTTCTGTGTCTATTTTACTGAGGAATTTTATTAGAAATGATTGTTGGATTTTATCAAATGATTTTTCTGTCTATTTAAATAGTCATCAGGTTTTTCATTTTTAGCCTGTAACTATGGTGAATTACATTTTTGAGAGTTAAACCAACCTTGCATTCCTTAGATAAATCCCACTTGATCATGATCCTTCAAAAATATTGTTGAATTCCATTTTCTAAATTTTAAGAATTTTTGCATTTATGTTCATAATGGATTTTGGTCTGTAGTTTTCTTTATTTTTGTTGCTTAGTGTTGGGGTCAAGGTAATATTTGTCTCATAGAATGAGTTGGAAAGTATTTTCTTCTCTTCAATTTTCTGGAAGAGTTCCTGAAGAATTGTTATTATTCTTCCTTGAGACCTAGTTGGGCTTGGGTTTTTCTTTTTTAGAAGGTATTTAACTAAAAATTCAATCTTTAATAGCTATAGGACTATTCAGCTTTTCTATTTCTTCTTGAATGGCCTTTGATAGTTTGTGTCTTTTGAGAAATTTGTCCTTTTCATCTAAGTTGTCCAATTCACTGGCATAAAGTATACACAATAGTCCCTTAATATCCTTTCAATATCTGTACAATCTGTAATGATGTCACTTTTCTCATTCTTGAAATTGGTCATTTGTGTCTTTCCTCTTTTACTCCTGATTGGTCTGGCTTGTCAGTCTTACTAACCTTCTCAGAAAACCAGCTTTTGGTTTCATTGATTTTCTCTATTGTTTTTCTGTTTTCTATTTCATTGATTTCCGCTCTGATGTTTATTATTTCTGTTCTTTGGTTTACTTTGGGTTTTATGTGCTCTTTTTTCCCCTTGTTTCTTAAGGTAGAAGTTGAAGTCATTGATTTAGGATCTTTGTTTTTTTCCAATATAGATGCTTTCCCTCTCAGTACTGTACTGCTTTAGCTGTGTCTCAGAATTTTTGATACGTTGTATTTTCATTTTCATTTAATACAAAATACTTTCTCATTTCCCTTTCGATTTCTTCTTTGACCCAGGGGTTATTTAGAGGTATGTTTTTTAGTTTCCAGATACTTAGGATTTTTCTAGGTATCTTTTGGTTATTGATTTCTAGTTTATTTCTGTCGTGGTCAGATAACATACCTTGTATGAATACTTTAAATTTTTTTGAGACTTGCTTTATGGCCCAGAATATGGGTTTTCTTGGTAAGTGTTCCTTGTGCACTTGGAAAGAATGTGAAATCTACTGTTCTGAGCAAAGTGCCCCATGAATCAATCAGGTCAGACTGGTCGATGGTGTGTTCAAGGCTTCTGTAGTCTTCATGATATACTTTCTACTTGTCCTATCACTTATTGAGAGGGGGTGTTGAAATCTCTGACGACAACTGTGGGTTTATCTATGTTTCCTTGTGTTTTTCTCAGTTTATTCTTCATGTATTTTTGTTTGTTTGTTTTATAAATTTATTTATTTATTTATTTATTTTTTGCTTTATAACAAATTTAATCAGTTATACATATACATATGTTTCCATATCCCCTCCCTTTTGCGTCTCCCTCCCACCCTCCCTATCCCACCCCTCCAGGCGGTCACAAAGCACCGAGCTGATCTCCCTGTGCTATGCGGCTGCTTCCCACTAGCTATCTACCTTACGTTTGGTAGTGTATATATGTCCATGCCGCTCTTTCACTTTGTCACAGCTTACCCTTCCCCCTCCCCATATCCTCAAGTCCATTCTCTAGTAGGTCTGTGTCTTTATTCCTGTCTTACCCCTATGTTCTTCATGACATTTTTTTTCTTAAATTCCATATATATGTGTTAGCATACAGTATTTGTCTTTCTCTTTCTGACTTACTTCACTCTGTATGACAGACTCTAGGTCTATCCACCTCATTACAAATAGCTCAATTTCATTTCTTTTTATGGCTGAGTAATATTCCATTGTATATATCTGCCACATCTTCTTTATCCATTCATCCGATGATGGACACTTAGGTTGTTTCCATCTCCGGGCTATTGTAAATAGGGCTGCTATGAACATTTTGCTACATGTCTCTTTTTGAATTATGGTTTTCTCAGGGTATATGCCCAGTAGTGGGATTGCTGGGTCATATGGTAGTTCTATTTGTAGTTTTTTAAGGAACCTCCATACCGTTCTCCATAGCGGCTGTACCAATTCACATTCCCACCAGCAGTGCAAGAGGGTTCCCTTTTTTCCACACCCTCTCCAGCATTTATTGTTTCTAGATTTTTTGATGATGGCCATTCTGACTGGTGTGAGATGATATTTCATTGTAGTTTTGATTTGCATTTCTCTAATGAGTAAAGATGTTGAGCATCCTTTCATGTGTTTGTTGGCAGTCTGTATATCTTCTGTGGAGAAATGTCTATTTAGGTCTTCTGCCCATTTTTGGATTGGGTTGTTTGTTTTTTTGTTATTGAGCTGCATGAGCTGCTTATAAATTTTGGAGATTAATCCTTTGTCAGCTGCTTCATTTGCAAATATTTTCTCCCATTCTGAGGGTTGTCTTTTGGTCTTGTTTATGGTTTCCTTTGCTGTGCAAAAGCTTTTAAGTCTCATTAGGTCCCATGTGTTTATTTTTGTCTTTATTTCCATTTCTCTAGGAGGTGGGTCAAAAAGGATCTTGCTGTGATTTATGTCATAGAGTGTTCTGCCTATGTTTTCCTCTAAGAGTTTGATAGTGTCTGGCCTTACATTTAGGTCTTTAATCCATTTTGAGCTTATTTTTGTGTATGGTGTTAGGGAGTGATCTAATCTCATACTTTTACATGTCCCTATCCAGTTTTCCCAGCACCACTTATTGAAGAGACTGTCCTTTCTCCACTGTACATTCCTGCCTCCTTTATCAAAGATAAGGTGACCATATGTCCGTGGGTTTAACTCTGGGCTTTCTATCCTGTTCCATTGATCTATCTTTCTGTTTTTGTGCCAGTACCATACTGTCTTGATTACTGTAGCTTTGTAGTATAGTCTGAAGTCAGGGAGCCTGATTCCTCCAGCTCCGTTTTTCGTTCTCAAGATTGCTTTGGCTATTCGGGGTCTTTTGTGTTTCCATACAAATTGTGAAATTTTTTGTTCTAGTTCTGTGAAAAATGCCAGTGGTAGTTTGATAGGGATTGCATTGAATCTGTAGATTGCTTTGGGTAGTAGAGTCATTTTCACAATGTTGATTCTTCCAATCCAAGAACATGGTACATCTCTCCATCTATTTGTATCATCTTTAATTTCTTTCATCAGGGTCTTATAATTTTCTGCATACAGGTCTTTTGTCTCCTTAGGGAGGTTTATTCCTAGATATTTTATTCTTTTTGTTGCAATGGTAAATGGGAGTGTTTCCTTGATTTCACTTTCAGATTTTTCATCATTAGTATATAGGAATGCCAGAGATTTCTGTGCATTAATTTTGTATCCTGCAACTTTACCAAATTCATTGATTAGCTCTAGTAGTTTTCTGGTAGCATCTTTAGGATTCTCTATGTATAGTATCATGTCATCTGCAAACAGTGACAGCTTTACTTCTTCTTTTCCAATTTGGATTCCTTTTATTTCCTTTTCTTCTCTGATTGCTGTGGCTAAAACTTCCAAAACTAGGTTGAATAAGAGTGGTGAGAGTGGGCAACCTTGTCTTGTTCCTGATCTTAGTGGAAATGGTTTCAGTTTTTCACCATTGAGGACGATGCTGGCTGTGGGTTTGTCATATATGGCCTTTATTATGTTGAGGAAAGTTCCCTCTAGGCCTACTTTCTGCAGGGTTTTTATCATAAATGGGTGTTGAATTTTGTCGAAAGCTTTCTCTGCATCTATTGAGATGATCATATGGTTTTTCTCCTTCAATTTGTTAATATGGTGTATCACGTTGATTGATTTGCGTATATTGAAGAATCCTTGCATTCCTGGAATAAACCCCACTTGATCATGGTGTATGATCCTTTTAATGTGCTGTTGGATTCTGTTTGCTAGTATTTTGTTGAGGATTTTTGCATCTATGTTCATCAGTGATATTGGCCTGTAGTTTTCTTTCTTTGTGACATCCTTGCCTGGTTTTGGTATCAAGGTGATGGTGGCCTCGTAGAATGAGTTTGGGAGTGTTCCTCCCTCTGCTATATTTTGGAAGAGTTTCAGAAGGATAGGTGTTAGCTCTTCTCTAAATGCTTGATAGAATTCGCCTGTGAAGCCATCTGGTCCTGGGCTTTTGTTTGTTGGAAGGTTTTTTATCACAGTTTCAATTTCAGTGCTTGTGATTGGTCTGTTCATATTTTCTATTTCTTCCTGATTCAGTCTTGGCAGGTTGTGCATTTCTAAGAATTGGTCCATTTCTTCCAGGTTGTCCATTTTATTGGCATAGAGTTGCTTATAGTAATCTCTCATGATCTTTTGTATTTCTGCAGTGTCAGTTGTTACTTCTCCTTTTTCATTTCTAATTCTATTGATTTGAGTCTTCTCCCTTGTTTTCTTGATGAGTCTGGCTAATGGTTTATCAATTTTGTTTATCTTCTCAAAGAACCAGCTTTTAGTTTTATTGATCTTTGCTATTGTTTCCTTCATTTCTTTTTCATTTATTTCTGATCTGATTTTTATGATTTCTTTCCTTCTGCTAACTTTGGGATGTTTTTGTTCTTCTTTCTCTAATTGCTTTAGGTGCAAGGTTAGGTTGTTTATTCGAGATGTTTCCTGTTTCTTAAGGTGGGATTATATTGCTATAAACTTCCCTCTTAGAACTGCTTTTGCTGCATCCCATAGGTTTTGGGTCGTCGTGTCTCCATTGTCATTTGTTTCTAGGTATTTTTTAATTTCCTCTTTGATTTCTTCAGTGATCACTTCGTTATTAAGTAGTGTATTGTTTAGCCTCCATGTGTTTGTATTTTTTACAGCTCTTTTCCTGTAATTGATATCTAGTCTCATAGCATTGTGGTCGGAAAAGATACTTGATACAATTTCAATTTTCTTAAATTTACCAAGGCTTGATTTGTGACCCAAGATATGATCTATCCTGGAGAATGTTCCATGAGCACTTGAGAAAAATGTGTATTCTGTTGTTCTTGGATGGAATGTCTGCTCGCCTGCCGGGGCGCGCAGCGCTGGAAGCTGAGGCTCGGGCTTCGGTCAGAGTGCAGGGAGAGGACTGGGGCTGGCGGCGAGAACTCAGCCTGAAGGGGGCTAATGTGCCACAGCTGGCCGGGAGGGAGTCCGGGAGGACTCTGGAGCTGCCGAGGAGGCAAGAGACTTTTTCTTCCCTCTTGGTTTCCTGGTGCGCGAGGAGAGGGGATTGGGAGCGCTGCTTGAAGGGGCTCCACAGACGGGCGCGGGTCGCGACTGAAGGCGCGGAGCCCAGTGACGGGCGTGGGACGCTGGGGCTGCTGCTGCCGCCGCCAAGAAGCCTGTGTGCGAGCGCAGGTCACTGCCCACACCGCCCTTCCGGGAGCCTGTGCAGCCCGCCACTGCCGGGGTCCCGGGAGCCAGGGGCGGCTTCCCTGGGAGAACGCACGGCGCGCCTCGGGCTGGTGCAGCGTCACGCCGACCTCTGCCGCTGCGGGCTCGCCCCGCACTCCGTGCCCCTTCCTCCCGCCCAGACTGAGTGAGCCAGAGTCCCCGAAGAGGCTGCTCCTTTAACCCTGTCCTGTCTGAGCGAAGAAAAGACGCCCTCCGGCGACCTACACGCAGAGGCGGGGCCAAATCCAAAGCTGAGACCCAGGAGCTGTGAGAACAAAGAAGAGAAAGGGAAACCTCTCCCAGCAGCCTCAGAAGCAGCGGATTAAAGCTCCACAATCAACTTGATGTACCCTGCATCTGTGGAATACATGAATAGACAACACATCATCCCAAATTGAGGAGCCCCGAGTCAGTGCTGTGCCTCTGAGGTGGGAGAGCCAACTTCAGGACACTGGTCCACAAGAGACCTCCCAGCTCCACATAATATCAAACGGCAAAAATCTTCCAGAGATCTCCATCTCAACACCAGCACCCAGCTTCACTCAACGACCAGCAAGCTACAGTGCTGGACACACTAAGCCAAACAACTAGCAAGACAGGAACACAACGCCACCCATTAGCAGAGAGGTGGCCTAAAATCATAAAAAGTCTGCAGACACCCCAAAACACACCACCAGACGTGGACCTGCCCACCAGAAAGACAAGATCCAGCCTCATCTACCAGAACACAGGCACTAGTCCCCTCCACCAGGAAGCTTACACAACCCACTAAACCAACCTTAGCCACTGGGGACAGACACCAAAAACAACGGGAACTACGAACCTGCAGCCTGCAAAAAGGAGACCCCAAACACAGTAACATAAGCAAAATGAGAAGACAGAAAAACACACAGCAGGAGAAGGAGCAAGATAAAAACCCACCAGATCTAACAAATGAAGAGGTAATAGGCAGTCTACCTGAAAAAGAATTCAGAATAATGATGGTAAAGATGATCCAAGATTCTATTTCCCAGATCCAAAATCTTGGAAATAGAATAGACAAAATGCAAGAAACAGTTAACAAGGACCTAGAAGAACTAAAGATGAATCAAGCATCGATTAAAAACACAATACATGAAATAAAAAATACTCTAGATGGGATCAATAGCAGAATAACTGAGGCAGAAGAACGGATAAGTGAGGTGGAAGATAAAATAGTGGAAATAACTGCTGCAGAGCAAAATAAAGAAAAAAGAATGAAAAGAACAGAGGACAGTCTCAGAGACCTCTGGGACAACATTAAACGCACCAACATTCGAATTATAGGGGTTCCAGAAGAAGAAGAGAAAAAGAAAGGGACTGAGAAAATATTTGAAGAGATTATAGTTGAAAACTTCCCTAATATGGGAAAGGAAATAGTTAATCAAGTCCAGGAGGCACAGAGAGTCCCATACAGAATAAATCCAAGGAGAAATACGCCAAGACACATATTAATCAAACTGTCAAAAATTAAACACAAAGAAATCATATTAAAAGCAGCAAGGGAAAAACAACAAATAACACACAAGGGAATCCCCATCAGGATAACAGCTGATCTCTCAGCAGAAACTCTACAAGCCAGAAGGGAGTGGCAGGACATAATTAAAGTGATGAAGGAGAAAAACCTGCAACCAAGATTACTCTACCCAGCAAGGATCTCATTCAGATTTGATGGAGAAATTAAAACGTTTACAGACAAGCAAAAGCTGAGAGAGTTCAGCACCACCAAACCAGCTTTACAACAAATGCTAAAGGAACTTCTCTAGGCAAGAAACACAACAGAAGTAAAAGACCTACAATAACGAACCCAAAACAATTAAGAAAATGGGAACAGGAACATACATATCGATAATTACCTTAAATGTAAATGGACTAAATGCTCCCACCAAAAGATACAGATTGGCTGAATGGATACAAAAACAAGACCCATATATATGCTGTCTACAAGAGACCCACTTCAGACCTAGAGACACATACAGACTGAAAGTAAGGGGATGGAAAAAGATATTCCATGCAAATGGAAACCAAAAGAAAGCTGGAGTAGCAATTCTCATATCAGACAAAATAGACTGTAAAATAAAGACTACTAGAAGAGACAAAGAAGGACACTACCTAATGATCAAGGGATCGATCCAAGAAGAAGATATAACAATTATAAATATTTATGCACCAAACATAGGAGCACCTCAATACATAAGGCAAATACTAACAGCCATAAAAGGAGAAATCGACAGTAACACAATCATAGTAGGGGACTTTAACACCCCACTTTCACCAATGGACAGATCATCCAAAATGAAAATAAATAAGGAAACACAAGCTTTAAATGATACATTAAACAAGATGTTTTATAAATTTATTTATTTATTTATTTTTGGCTGCATTGGGTCTTCGTTGCTGTTTGCGGGCTTTCTCTAGTTGCGGTGAGCTGGGGCTACTCTTTGTTGTGGTGTGCAGGCTTCTCGATGCAGTGGCTTCTCTTGCTGCAGAGCACGGGCTCTAGGAGTGCGGGCTTCAGTAGTTGTGGCATGCGGGCTCAGTAGTTGTGGCTCGGGGCTCTAGAACGCAGGCCCAGTAGTTGTGGCACACGGGCTTAGTTGCTCTGCGGCATGTGGGATCTTCCCGGACCAGGGATCGAACCCGTGTCCCCTGCAACGGCAGGTGGATTCTTAACCACTGCACCACCGGGGAAGGCCTGCTTCATGTATTTTAAGCTCTGTTATTAAAATGTTTATGTCTTCTCGGTGAATTAACCCTCTATCATTATGAAATGACCTTTGTTATCCCTGGTAATGCTCTTGCTCTGAAATCTAGTTTGATATTAATAAGTCACTCCAGCTCTCTTTTGATTAGTGTTAGACAGTTTATCTTTTCCCACCCTTTTACTTTCAGTCATGTTGTCTTTATGTTTACAGTGGGTTTCATGTAGGTAGCATGTAGGTTATCCGATCAGACAACCTCGGCCTTTTAATTGCAGTGTTTGGATGATTTGCACTGACTGTCACACCAATATGTCTGGGCTTAAATCCACCTCTTCTTTTTGTTTTCATTTGTCCCATCTGTCCTTTGGTCCCTTTTCCCTCTTTTTCTGTCTCCTTTTGGATTGAGTATTTTTTATGACTTTACTTCTTTCATTAGTTTGTCAGCAATAATTCTGAATTTTGCCCTTTCAGGGATTGCTTTGGGGTTTATAAAGTGTATCTTCGGTTCCTCTCCACCTACTTCCAGGTGACCTTCCACAACCTCATGGATCATGTAGGAGCCATGCCCAGCACGTTCCAGGGTCTCCTTTCCTGGTCTCTGTGCTCTTTATTTCTATACATGTCATAAGTGTTCACAACACATTCTTTTTTTTTTATTGTTTTGCTTGAAACACTCAACCTCCATAGACACCACACCTGGTGCTCTTTACTCTCTTGTGCAGATACAGGTGTCCATCGGGCAGTGGCTTCCTTCTGCTTGAAGGATGTCCATAACACTCCTGGAGTGTGGTTGATGAATTCTTTCCGCTCTTTTTAACGTCTGAAAAAGTCTTTATTCTGCCTTTGGGTTTGAAGGATATTTTCACTGGCTGACGGTTTTGGTTTTCTGTCTAAAGATGCTGCTCCAAGGTCACACGCCCTAGGGAGCAAGAAACCTGCTGTCACCTTGTCTTTAGGTCTTTGTACATAACGTGGTGTTTTCCTCTGCCTGCTTGAGGACTCTCTCCTATCACTAGTCTTAATTAATTGTGCTTGGGGTTTGTTGAGCTTCTCGGACCTGTGGGTTTATAGTTTTCATCAGCTTTGGAAAGTTTTGCTCACTGTTTCTTGAAGTATATGCTTCCTGTCCCCCCTCCCGCTCTGGGAGCCCCAATTACACACAGATTTGCTGGATGTTGTCCTGCCGCCCCCGCTGTGCCCCCCTCAACCCCCCAAACCGCAGCCTGGAAACCTTCTAACGTAGGAAACTGGGCACCCCTGGGCTCCCCTTGCTGTGTTCTCTCTCAGGGTCACAGTCCAGCCTTACCTGATGTCCAGGGCCTGCAAAGCCGTGGCTTCACGTATCTTATCTAGTTTTTTCTCTGTTTCCGCAGATCCTGTTCCTCCATCCCGGCCCTACGTGGAGATCCCTCCTCCTTTTAAATCCCCTCAGCCGATTTCCCACCCCTCAAGGTCACCAGAGACCTCTGTGCATTACCTTGGAGCATCCATTCTTGGTCCTCATCTTGGCCCCTCCCCCAGGCCCCCTCCCTCCTCCTGGGGACACTCCCGCCCGCCTCCCCACAGTCCTCCATCCCCTCTGCTGCTTCTCCTCATTCCCTGACCCTTAATGGTGACAGTGATGCACCAGGGCTCAGGCTGGACCCTCCCCTCTCCTCCTGTCCCCACAGTCTCACTGGGTCACGTGGTGTAACCCCCTGCATACGGGACGCCCACGCTTCTGTCTCCAGAACTCTCTCCGGATTCCCAGGAATCTGGCCACTACTCAGCATCTCCAGCGTCCCAGCACCTGAGGGAAGCGTTGGCCTCACTGTCCTCAGCACCTGCTCTCTCGCCCGTCCCCTCCTCCAGCTGCTCAGGCCAAAACCTCCACTTCATCGAGTTCATTGAGACTCTCTCTCTCTCTCTCTCCTCTCTCGTGAATGAACCCCATTGCCTCTACTTAAAGCCCATCCTGAGCCTGACCCTTCTTGTGGCCCCGCTGGCACTGCCAGGCTGCCCACCGGTCTCACCAGCTGTGGTGGTGGCCCCGGCCTCTCCTTCCTACATCCCCCCAACCCCACAGGCCGCTCTCTGTCTGCTCGGGGTCCTTACACACACCACCCTCGCTCTTCCCTCTCAAACCTTCACTTTGGGAAGTCACAGCCCCTCCGCGGTCCTTAGAGCCTGTGTGTGCTGCCCGGCGACCCCCTGGGTCTCGCTGCCACCCATCTGCCAGCCTTGCCAGCCTCCCCGCTGTCCCCTCCTGCCCTCCCTTAAGTCGCTGCTCTCACCGGACCACCCCACGGAAGACAGCGAGTCCCTGCACTCCCCCACCCCACCTCCAACCCTGCAGTTGTCACTTTCTGACACCAAGGTTACTTATCATGTTCTTGGGTCATCTCTGTCCCTGGGACGCCAGCTCCATGTGGGTGGGGACCCTCGTCCCTTTGCTCCCTGGCCACACCTGAGCGCCCAGCGCACAGTAGGTGCTTGGTCAGCATTTACCTGTTGACAGAGATGCAGGGAAGGAAGACCTGAGGGCCAGTCGCTCATCTGAGCCCTTTGGAGTCCGCCCTTGGCGGGCAGGGAGCCCAACCCAAAATAAAGTTTGTGATGAAAGCTTTAAACCACACTGAGGGTTTTGTTTGTTTGTTTGTTTGTTTCTATTTATATTATTTTTTAAATTTTTAAATTAAGAAAAAAATTTTTTTTTGGCCGTGCTGCACAGCTTGCTGGATCACAGTTCCCTGACCAGGGATTGAACCCGGGCCATGGCAATGAAAACTTGGAGTCCTAACCACTGGATCACCAGGGAAGTCCCTCTATTTTATTTTATTTATTCATTTTTTTTATAACCATTTTTTAAATTAAACTGTAGTTGATTTGGGACTTCCCTGATGGGGCAGTGGTTAAGAATCCACCTTCCAATGCAGGGGACGTGGGTGTGATCCCTGGCTGGGGAACTAAGTTCCCACATGCCACGGGGCAAGTAAGCCCATGCGCCACAACTACTGAGCCTGCATGCTGAAACTAAATAAATAAATGCCAAATAATTTTTTTTTAAGTATAGTTGATTTACCCTGCTGTGTTAGTTTCGGGTGTACAGCAAAGTGACTCAGTTATACATATATATACATATATTCTTTTTCATATTCTTTTCCATGACGGTTTGTCATAGGATTCTGAACATAGCTCCCTGTGCTCTACAGCAGGACCTTGCTGCTCGCTGACTTTTCATGGCCAAAGGTGACCAGGATGTTAGGAAATCTGCTTGAGAGTCAATAAAAGACAAAGCATTTGACGGAAGCAACTAGAGAAAACCAGAATCTCCTCACGTCCCCCTGCCGACTGGGACCTCCCCGCGTGTGTGCGGCCCCTCCAGCCACGGTGATGGTGGGGCCCCCGCCGCTGCCTTTGACTGAGCCCGGGCTTGGCGCTGGGCAGCCCCGAGACTGGAGGCTCCCGAGATGGGGGCCCCGCAGTGGGCGAGGACCCCGGCTCCCCCAGGCCAGGCAGGCTTGGCCAGCGTGGATGGTCGGCTGTGGGGGCCTCGGGCTTGGCCTGTGGGTGCTGCCGGCTGGACGCCCGTGGTGGTGGCCCGGCACAGGGCTGGGCACGTCATCGGGGGCCTGGCGGCAGGAGGAAGGGGCTGTGTGGGGGTGAGTGAGAAGTGGCCGCGGCCCGCAGGCGCTCCGTCTCCATCTGGTCAGGGCACATCTGCAGACACGCACGAGGGGACACAGCAGGAAGTAACCATCACGCGCGTGTCAGCGTGGCCTTGCTCCCGTGACAGACCTCCTCCTCCCGGGCGCTGGAGGGTCCCCCCGTCCAGTCCGCGCCGCATGGGCTGTGGTGGGCCCAAGGACGTGCCTGGAGCAAGGGGGCTTCTCTGGGGGTCCCCACCCCTGCTCCTGGGGGAGGGTGTGGCCTGCATGGAGGAGGAGGGGCCAAGGGATCACGGTCACTGGTCCCGGGGCCACGGCAATCCATTCAGAGAGGGTCTGATGCGGGGCCCCCTCCCCTGTCCCCACCTGAGCACTTGCAGGGAGGCACTTGGGGAGACCTGGACCCCAAGCGGAGCACGGGTGTGAGCTCCACCCCAGAGCATTGGACAAGGCGCTGCCGGCCTCAGTCTCCTCACCTGGGAATGGGGCTCAGGGTCCCTGTTCTGCTCACCTGGGCAGGCAGGCGAGGGTTTGATCTGAGCGCGATCCTGGCTGCAGACTCTCAGAGCCGCCAGGAGAAGTCCCACGGCGGGGACATGGCCGAGGCAACACGCCCCTGGGGGTGCTGGATGTGTGTTTGCAGGCTGCGTGGTGGAGGGGCTCCGCTGGACAGAAAGGGGCCCGGGCTGATCGTGGGGGGCGTGAGAGCCCCACGTGCGCTGCCCGCCCCGATCACACCGACACAGGTTCGAGCCCCAGGACCTGGTGGGGCTTCTCGGGGGTGGGAGCCATGGTGCCTCTGGCTCCCCAGTCCCAGCAGGCGGCTCACCCAGAAGTGCCGGGGCCCGAGGACGGCCCCCCGGCAAGGAGGTCCGCTCTGGATCCTGCCCCGATGCAGGCAGGCCCTGGGTCCCCAGCCTCAGCTTCCTGGGTCTGTGAAATGGGCCCTCGCATGAACGGTGGGTGTGGGCAGGCGGCCAGGCCGCAGAAGTGGGGATCCCTGACTGCTGAGCCGAAGCCAGTGTCTGTGGCCAACAGTGCAACCGCCCCCACCCCTGAGCCCGGCCGCGGCCAGGGCCTCAAGGAACCCCAAGCTCCTGTCTGGGCTCAGGGCTGGCAGCCCTCCCCCTGAAACGCTCCCCTCGGCCTCCCAGGAGCCCCGGCACACACACGACTATTTAATTTTGCTCTGGCAAGAAATAATAGAGTCCTGTGTATCTATTACAGATGTGGAGAGATTGGGCCACCTCAGGCTGTGCTGCACATTCAGGACCCTAACAAAGCTCCGACAATCGCCTCGGCCTGCCATTACCCATTCAGCGGGAGTAATAAATGAGCCGGGCGCAGCCTGCCATACACCACCCAGCCCAGATAACGGCTGAAAGGAGAAAATTAAATTTTGCTTTTGTTGAAACATTATGATTTATGTATTTGTAATATAGGCTGTGGTGGGCAATTGGGGGAAGAAAAGCTTGCTGAGCATCCTTCAGGGTTACTGATGGCCCCACCGGCCACTCAGAGAGCTGGGGCCAGCCCATTAGCCTTTATGGGCAGGGATAATAAAAACCGCAGGCGCCCCGAACCCATTCTTGGCAGCAGGGAGAGAGGCTGGGAGGCCCCCCAGGGAGGCTGGACGTGGGGTCCTCTGAACGGGGGGTGGGCAGGGGCGGCGTCCTGCTGGCTTGGACCCGGAACTGGGCCTTCGGATCACCCCGTGCCCTATCTGGACCTATAAAAATAATTAACTTCTCCTGCCTGGCCCTGGAGAGACAGACACGTGAGCACATCCCGGTAATTTATAATCTTGCCGTCCTGCCCCTTAATGCAGCAATCAGAACAGAGCTTATCATGTTGTAGAAGTTAATGAACTTACTAACTCCTGGCACCCGAGTTCCTGAGCGAGGGTCTGGGCAGAGTGCCCCCACCGAGACGGCCGTCGGCAGACACCTTAGTGGACAGGGCGGGTCTGTGGCCCTGGGCCCATGTGGCCTGTGTGGCCAGGGTGAACCACAGTCCAGCTACTGGGGGGGGCCTGAGTCCCTGGCTGGGTTGGGTGGGCAGAGGGCACACTGAGGGCCTCATGGGGGGACCCAGGCAAAGCCTTCCCACTCAGAGCCTCCGGTCGCCCACCCGTGGTCCCCCTGTCCCAGCACGGCCAGGTGCTGGGGCGCCATGACCTGCCCCCAAGTGCTTGTTCATCCGGAGTCCCTGACGGTCCCAGGGAGCTCGCACGTGTGACTCACCTCAATGTCCTGAGCGGAGAACATACCCTACAGGTGGGACTGGGGACCCCTGCTCCTCCAGAGGTCTGCTGTGGGGTGAAGGCCTCTGTGACCCCTGCAGGCTCGCAAAGGTGGCCCCTCCTCCATTTGGGGATGTCCAGTCTCATGTGAGGGAGGTCAGCCACACGCCATGCTGTGGGGGTCTCCCATGGGCCTCTTCAGCCCCCTCCCCGCCATCTTCGGGGGGACAGTGCCCATTTCAACTAACTGGTCTGCGCCCCCAGTACCCAGCATGACCCAAACTGAACTCCCCTTTTCCCACCCCTCTGCTCCCCCATAGGGTCCACCTCAGTCCCCTGCAACCCAGGGTGCAAGTGGGGCCTCACTGCCTTGGTCCTTCCACAGCCACTCACAGCCCTGGGCCCCCCTCACAAAGCCCTCCTGGGTCACCCCAAAGAGCAGAGAAAACCTATTCCTTGCTGACAATCTCTGAGCTGCTGGATCAAACTGTGCCTGAAGCAGATTTCCTTGGCCCACTTGGCTGTTTGAGCCAGAGCTCCCCCTGCTGCCCTGTGCGTTGGGGTCCCTGTCACTTGCACCACAGCACTCCTGGCAGTGCCTCTGTTTCTCTCTGGGACCATGCTGGCCTCTTGCTCTGTCCTGGGACACAGGTTCCTCTGCTCAAGGCCCTGCCTCTGCTCCCAAGAGAAGGAATGTGATTGGTCCCCCTGGGCCAGGTGCCTGGCCCGGCTGTTGGTGGGGGTGGCGTTGGCCACACCCACTGCTTCAGGCAGACTTACCTGCTGCACAGGCTCCTTATTGATTGCAACGGCTGCAGATCAGGCTTCCGTGGGGCTGCGAGCACACGTGGCGCCGGCTGGACTGGGCCCTTCCCTTCCCGGCCCGAGAAGGGGAGTTTTATCGCACAGGCAGAGGCGTGGGGCTGGGGGTGGTCATTTCAGTAGGGGATGTATTTTGTGTTGGATGCTGATTCCCTGAGAGTGGCTGCACTGTCTCCCTCTGCGGGGGTCCCGCTGACTGCTGGGGGCTCCCAGCTTGTGTGCGGCCCGGCGCCCCGCCCCTGCAGGCTCAAGCCCGGGCCTGCCCCGCCGCTGGCCCTCCGCACCAGGGCCTGAAAGGAGGTGGGACTCCTGCCCCGGGGCCTGTTGAGCAGACCCCACGGGGTGGGCGGGGCGGGGGGAATGGGTGGATGCTGTCCCGGGCACCATGGCCGGGACCACAACTGGTGCCGGTTCTTTGGATGCTGCCCGCCAGGCGGCCCACCCCCCTGCCCTAGACGGGGCCTATTCAAGGCGAGGGTGGGGGCAGCTGGAATCCTTCACCACCCAACGGTGAAGGACTGGCCACCCTGCGAGGCCTGGACCAGAGACGGAAGCCCACCCAAATCCCAGAAGGTGGGGCTCTGCAGGGTGAGGAAGCCGTGCGATGGACGGGGGATGGGGGTGGGGCACAAGGATCAGATTAGCTCCTCCCACCCTGGACCCCAGGCCTGCGTGGTGGGCACAGGTAGGTGCTTGCCGTGTGCCATTTGGCCAGGACCGAGGCCTCGTTGATACTGCTAGGCTACAAGGAAGGTGGGCGGGGTGTTCTCCCTGGAGGGGCTGTGATGAGAGGGAGGTGTGAGGGATGGGGATCCCTGCGGGGCCAGAGCCTGAGGGAGGGGCAGCTGGAGGAGGGGAGACCACTCCCCGTGACCCCCTGCACACGGCTCAGAAAGCCCGAGCCAGGCCAAGGGCAGGGACCAGGCGCTGGGGGGCTGGCAGACCCCCACGGGGGACAGCAGCATGAGGGCAACCAGAGATGGGCCGAGGGGTGTCCCGGAGTGAGTGGCGCGAGGGTCCCCATCCTCTCCACCACTCCCCTCAGTGTGGGTAGAGTGAGCTGAAAACCAGGGCCCAGGACGGGGGCTTCTGCTCAGGAGACCACGGCCCTGAGGTGTGGGGTACAGACCAGAGTGATGGTCCTGCCCTGGCAAACAGGAGCGATGCCTGTGGGGAGAGGGGCATCTGTGTTCATCCTTGGAGGTCCCGAGGGGGCAGCCGGCGGAGCCTGGCCCCCTACCCACCCCGGCGTCTGGCTCACGGGCTCCCCAGCCTGGCTCTGCTTTGGCCTTCAGGCTGTGTGCCTAGCTCGTCTGACCATGACCTGCCTGGGGTTCGCGTTGCCAGGGCACCCCCTTCTCCTGGAGGCCACTGCCCGCTGGGCCGTCTGAGAGCTGGAGGGGTGTCTCTAGGGAGGAGGCGTGGCTGGGGTCCTGATGACAGAGCCCCCACCCCCCAACGTGAGATGCCTCTGACCCTCTCCACGGAAACCCAGGCTTGTTCACAGCAGACCCAGGACTGGGGCCCGGGAATGATGGGACGGTCAGCCAGCGGCTGCCTCCCTGGGACAGGAGTGGGGTGGGCAGCGTCCTCTGTTGCTCGGAGCGGGCCTGCTGGAGCCCCAGCTCCAAGCTCACCCAGTTCACCAACCCGAAGGGGCAGCAGGTGGCCCCACTGGGGTCCAGGGTCCAGCTGTGGCCAGTGGTGGGCCCCCGGGGCCTTCACGGCCAAGGGTGATCAGGGACAACTGGGAGAGCCTGGTGGGCTGAGGACACACCCTGAGAAGTGTGTCCTCATTCTCCAAGCTCAGCGTCCACATCTGTAAAATGGGTGTGTGTCCGCCTTGCAGAGGCCTGTGCAGACCAAGGAGGGAACAGCGGGAGGTGCAGGCCCGGACGTGTCCCTATTTGAGCCCTGACCTGATCGGCCCTTCCACCCCCGAGGTCGGAGTCGGGGGTGTGGATTCCCAAGGGCTCGGTCCCCATCACCCTCTGTGTCAGTCCTCAGGAGGCGGGCTGGCGGGGCAGCAGCCCTGACCACCAGCAGAGCCGTGTGGGGCTCGGTCCTGGATCCTGGGTCCTTGGAAGGCACCTGCTGGGGAGCCGGGCAGTGTCAGGGGCAGGGGGTGCCCCAGGAGGCTCCATCCAGCAGAGGCCTGGGAGAGCCACATGTCTCGGAGAAGGCGTCCTGGGCTGCTTCCTTCTGGCTGGGTGGGAGTGGGGTGTGTGCGTGTGTGAGCACACGTGTACATGCATATACGTGTGCATGACTGTGCATGTCTGTGTGTGCCTGGTGTGTACCTGTGTGTGTGTTGACGGTGCTTAGGCCTGGTGGCCTGCCCTCCCTGCAGCCCCCAGAGGAGGGGTGGGTTTTCCAGAAGGTGAACATGGTGCGTTTGGGAGAGAGCCTGAGCGAAGGAGGCTTAGCCCTTCCAGCTCCCACCCCTGGGTCCTCTGGGGGCCGAGCTGCCTTCAGACACAAGCCTCAGCCAGCAGTCCCTGAGCAGTCTTGCAGGCAGCCCGGCCTGGGAGGGAAGGCCTGGCTGATGAGAACGGGGGTCTGGGAGACCTGGCTGTGGACCCCCACCCCCTCGCACCCCTCCCGACTGGCGTCAGGGCTGCCTGAGGTCTGGAGCGGGCTGGGTTTTCCGGCTGCCTGAGTTCTCAGTGCACGGAGCCCGGGAGGCCCCAGGACGGCCAGGATTTGACCAGGAGGTGATCCAGCCAGCAGGCCTGCACCCCATGATGGTCCTGTGGGACCAAGCTGAGTGGCCGCTCTGGGGCCACGTGTGGCCACCTGACCTGGAGCCCCGGAGTCCTGGTTCACCAGTGTTCCCGGAGTTGCCGAGGACCCAGCTGTGCCCCTCTGCCCAGTCCCAGAGCAAGGGGCTTCTACCCTGGCCCACCAGCACACCTCCCCGAGGGCTGGGTACGGCGGGGCGATTCATGCCCTTGGCCCAGGTTCAAGGGGAGACGGCGCCTTCTCTTCCGGGAGCCCCTCTGCAGGCCACCCCCCAGCCCTCCCTCCAGCCTCCAGCCACTGTGAGGTCAGCTGCCAGTGGGAGGGGTGGGTGCGGGAGACGGGGTTGTTCTGTGTGCTGTGGGCAAACACATGTGAGCCCGCGGCCCAGGCCCCAGTGCCCTCAATGGGTGGCTTTCCAGCCTCGTCTCCTGCGTTCTCCGGACTGCGGGTGGCGCCGGGCTCTGAGTGGAAGCTCAGTGGCAGTGGGCGAAGGGATGCCCAGCGAGGGCTCTGTCTGCTCCGCCGCTCCCTGCGGGACGGGAAGAGTGAGGGATGGGCTCGGGGAGAGGGCAGCCGCGCTGTGTCGCCCATCGCCAGCTTTCTTTCTGCTCCTGGCGTCCAACGAGGCCACCTCAGTGTCTGCGACTGTGCCGCTTTTGGGGAGCCGCCAGAGGCCCCCGATGTGGTTCGGGAACTGAGGGCCGGTGGGAGGGGACGCATGGCACCAGGTCATCCCCGCAGCCCGGGGAGCCTCGGGCAGGCGGGCTCCGCTGGGTAGGAGGCTGGCATGGCCCCTGGTGGGGGTCCCGCCTCCCTCCAAATTCTCCTCCAGGGTCCCATCCTCCAAGGCTGACGGAGGCATGGCCTGTGGATTTGGGGTCCCCCTTGCTCACGGGGAGGAGAGGCCCATGAATGCTGAGCGTGCTAAGACCGAGACACTGAGAGTTTCTGGGATGGAGTTTTCGGAGTTAGGTCCTTGTGGGAGGGGCAGGGGTGGGGGTGGCCCGTGTGTGTTGGAGCCGAGCTGGCAGCCGGCAAATGTCATTTTGAAGAGCATGAAATTTATACCGAGCTCTCTCTCTCCTGATCACTTGGGACGTCTCCTGGTTTCAAGGTCGCTCTGTGTGAAGTGAGGTTTTCAGGGCGACGCCAGGGCCGCCTGGGCGGTGGTCCAGGGTCTCGGTGAGGCCACCCGCTGGGGGCAGAGGGAGCTGACGCCTGGAGCAGGATGGGAGGGGCCCCAGCCTGGCCTGCGCCCAAGCCTGTTTCCACGCATCTGATGGGGTGGGAGTGACATCGGGTCTACCTGCCTGGAGAGTCTCCTGAGGGCCGCTGTGCCATCACCAGCCACCGGCAGTCTCCGGTTGGAGCACCCAGCCTGGGAGCCACCCTGAGGCTTCCAGGCAGAGCCCCTCGTCCACAGACCCCCTCTGCCCCTGCCTACCGGGGCTGGCCGGCCGGGGCTGGCCCTGGCGTGTTCAGTCAACAGCTGCGTCTTGAAGTAACTGTAGGTGCTGGGCTCTGGGGGCTGCCCGGCCCCCCGCTGGACCTCCCTTTCCCGAGGCCCCCGCAGAAGGGCCCAGTGGCAGCTTCAGACTTTCTCCTCTGAGGGCGGCTGCAACTTCTGTGGGTGCAGAGGCAGCCTTACGGGGCAGCTGGGTGACACCACGCCTCCTGAGGGCCAATGATTCTGCCAGTGTGGGCTGCTGGAGGGACCCCTGGGCCCCGCCCCTGCCCTGCTCTGCCCACGCCCCGCAGTGGGCAGGGGGAGTCTGGAGTCCCGTGGAGGACACCAACCATTTCCATGTTGTTTTGCTCTTTTGTAGATTATAGGACATATGGGCTTGGGTCAAGCCTGGTCTGGAAGGGTGGAAGACACCAGACGGGCAGTGAGTGGGAAGGAGGAAGGGGACCCCCCAACTCACCGCCTAGCTCCTGGCCTCAGAGACACCACCGCTGAGCTGAGAGGTGAGAGGTCCAGGAGGCTACCCAGGATGTGGCAGAGGATGAGTAGCTAAGACTCCGGTCTTTAGCAACGACAGAAGGACAAAGAGTCACACCAGGGGAGTCCCTGGGGGCGCAGTGGTTAAGAATCGCCTGCTGAGGCAGGGGACATGGGTTCGAGCCCTGGTCCGGGAAGATCCCACATGCTGCAGAGCAACTAAGCCTGTGCGCCACAACTACTGAGCCTGCACTCTAGAGTCCGCGAGCCACAACTACTGAGCCCACGTGCCACAACTACTGAAGCCCGCATGCCTAGAGCCCGTGCTCTGCAACAAGAGAAACCACTGCGATGAGAAGCCCGCGCACCGCAACAAAGAGTAGCCCCACTCGCCACAACTAGAGAAAGACAGCGCACAGGATTGAAGACCCAAAGCAGTCAAACATAAAATAAAATAAATAAATTTATTTAAAAAAAAGAGTCACCCCAGTGACCATGGGCATCACCCCTCTGTGCTTACTCACTGTCCACTCAATTCACCCCGGACTTCAGTCCTCTGTGAGGGCAGGAACAGTGTCTTGTCCCTGGTACCATTCCCTGGAATGGAGGAGGGATGAGGCATGTGATTGGATGGGAGAGAGGGTGGGTAGATGGATGGATGGGTGGATGATGGGTGGGTGAATGTGGGATGAGTGGATGGATGGAAGTGAGGGAGGGTGGATGGATGGATGGATGGATGAGTGGGTGGGTGGATGGATGGATGGATGGATGGCCAATGGGTGGATGTGTGGATGCCCCTGAGCAGCTGACCATGGCTGCACACACACACAACCATGCTGACCGTTCTGTAAATCTATGACCACAGCCTCAAGGGGTCCTCCGTACCCCTAGCAATCAGAATCCATCTCTCTCTCTCTCTCTCCTCTAAAGCTCTTGCTTCTGGGACACTCTCCTCTCATCCTCTTCTCGCCTTAAACTGTCAATGGTCTTCCTTCCTCCTCAACCTCAGCTGACCTGCTTTCTTCATCCCGAATAATCTAAAAATAACGTCCTCTCTTACCATCGTTACCTCCACAGCCACCTACCTACCTGCTCCCACCTGGACACAGGTGACCTCCCTGGGAAGGCCAGCACCAGCTCTTGGGCACCAGACTCTCACACGGATGTGTCAATTGACTGATGGAAAAAATAGATGCCTGGATAGGTTGATGGATGGCTGGCTGGCTGGTGGATGGATGTACAGATATATGGAGATGGACGGGGCTTGACGGGTGGATGGGTGCACGAAGGAGGTGATGGACTAATGGATGGACGGACGGATGAGTCTGTACTTGACTGGACCAGTGGAGGAGGGATGAGCAGATGGGTGCACTAGTACATGGCGGATACAGGAGCGAGGCAGACAGATGGGTGGGTAGATGGACTGAAGAACAGATAACCCATGTCTGCAAAGAGTGAGGATGTCCCTGGCCCCCCCAAGCCTTGGTTTGGGCCCCCACGGCCTCCTCAACCTCACCCCACTGCTGGACGGCCCATTGACCGCATCTGTCTCTGGCAGCCTGGACCTGGGGGAGGTCCCTGAAAGGGTGGGCGTTCCTGGCTCCCACGAGCTTCGGTCCCGGTCTGAGTGCACATCGTTGGAGGAAAGCGTGTGACTGTGTGTATGCGCACACGTGTGCATCTGAGTGGCGTGCCGAGGGCGGGGCCGGCGTGAGGGTGGAGACCCAGCACTGTCCTCCTGCCGGGGGCAGAGGTCCCTCGGCTCTTTGCAGGGGTCAGTGCACGCCGCGAGTTTCCCCCTTCTCCCCCATCCTTGGCTTCTCTGGAAGGTCTCAGAGGGCGCAGGACTGACTGTCCAGTGGCTGAGGGTGGCCGGCGGCGAGCTTCTCCTATGCACGACCCCCGCGTGTAAGAGAGGACAGCAGTGCCGCCTCCTCCCGGGAGCCCCCCCACCCAGCCGCCCTGCAGCGAGGGTCCCGGGGGGCTGCGTCTCACTCGGGAGGGGTGGGGACAGCCTGTCAAGGGTGACCGCGTGGCAGCCGCAATTATGCGATTGCCCAGCCGCTCACTCCAGGCCAGGGCTGCCGCGCTCGGGCCCAACTCAGCAGCCAGGGCGCAGGAGGCGCCACTGACATTTCTTCATCCGCGGGCGGTAATTGAGGTCCCGGCCTGGACCACGGGCGGCTCCTCCCTGCCCCGCAGCAGCCCCCACCTAAGGCTGAGGGGGATGGGGAGGGTCCAGGGTGGATGCACCCCTCCCTGGAGATGTGGACTGCGTGGCCCCTCAGGACTCCCCGGCTGGAGAGGGCCCACGGTCTCTCAGTCTGAGCTCTGAGACCAGCTCTCGAGCCACTTAAAGGCCCCCCTCGCCCCCCACCCCACCCCCAAGCCACCCGCAGGCGCTTTATCCCAGCCGTGTTGGTGCACGAGACCCTCCTGTGGGCCG
Source organism: Mesoplodon bidens (assembly GCF_964165515.1). NCBI lineage: Eukaryota > Metazoa > Chordata > Mammalia > Artiodactyla > Ziphiidae > Mesoplodon > Mesoplodon bidens. The sequence goes on along the minus strand of NC_138176.1, from coordinate 106,540,338 downwards.
CTCCCACCTGCCGTCCCCCCCAGGGAGCCAAGACCCTCCCTCTGCTTCCTCTCCCCACCCCCACCCACCTGGCCTCCTGGGAAGGCAGGTCTCCATCCCCAGCTCCCCGCCGCCTCCCCCCAACCCCGCCCCCGGCCGGCCACCCTGTCCTAGGAGGTCACAGCTCAGGCCTGGCCCCCAAGACCTCCTTTGCCACCCCTGGGACATCCTATTACTTGGCCTCTGACCTGGGACCCACAGGCTGGCATGTGCTCCTCTGGGACTGAGGACCCTCTCCTCCTGGCCTCTGTCTTCTAGCTGCCTCCTCACGGGGGGGAGGCAGGGGGAGCTCTCAGGGCTCAGTGCCCGGCCCTCCACTGCCCTCTCTGCCCCACACTCAGCACGACTGAGAGCGCACATGGTGTGCATGCGTGGGGCGAGTGCATGTTTGTGTACATGTGTTCGTGTGTGTACGTGCACCTGTGTATTCACATGCGCTGTTCAAGTGTGCGTGGTGTGCCGCATGTATGTGCCCTGTGTGTCTGCACGTGTGCCTTGTACGTGTGTGTGATCTCGTGTACATGCGTGCGTGTGTGTGTGCTCGCCCGCTGTCGTCTCTGCCTGCCCCCACAGCTGTCACCCCACCAGGAGATGGGCCAGGCGCAGACAGATTGGGACAGACTTTGCTCCTGACTCTGGCTTCCCACGCCCACGGCCTCTGTGGGCGCCCCCCTCCCCTCTCCCTGCCACCTCTGCCCTCCCCAGCTCCTCCCCACTCTGCAGAGCTGAGTGTTGCAGACCCCCGTACGGAGCCCTGGTCTGAGGGACCCCACCCCAGGCCCTACAGTCCCGGGCAAGTCCCCCCACCCCAGGCTTCCTCCAGTGCCTCTGACCTGCCCCGTCCTCACCCGGGGGCCTCAGAATACAGAGGACGAATCAGAGGGCCCTGGAGTCGGTGCCCAGCTCCCCACATCCCCGGTGGCCGCTCAGCCTCCCCGTGCGTGCGGGCCACTGTGAAATAGGGGCGGGGGAGCCCCCCCCAGCTGGGGGTCAGGGTGGGTCCCTGGCAGCCCCGCTCAATGCCAAGTGATCACAAACGCCCGGCAGGCGCAGTTGCAGAGCTGTCCCTGCCCCTTGGGAGCTGCCGGGGCTGGGGGCCAGGCGGGCGGGCCAGGGGCTCTGCGGTGCGCAGCGAAGGCTATTTAAATGCTCCATTGGAGAGGGATTAAAGTTTACGCAAGGTCACCAAGGATGTGATAATTATAATCACAGGTTTTGGCTCCACAGTGACAGCCATTTGTTATTTCCGCTCGGGCGGCTCCCGCGCCCGGAGCTGGTGACAGGCATGGACTGATTTAGTGGCCCGAGCCCGCACCCCTCCCCTCCCACCGCAGTCCCAGCAGCCCCCACTGCCTGGGCCGCCACAGGGCTCCACCCCCGGGGGCCGGGCTTATTATGGGATGGGAGGGGGAGTGGACAGTGGCGACCGAGAGGAAGATGGTGGCAGAGGCGGAGGGGCGCGAGGGCAGGGTGGGCTGGGGACCTGGGTCCCCGGTGGGGGAGGGGGCTGTTGACACACAAGCCCACCTGTCCCGGGGCCTCAGTCTCTCCATCTATGGAGTGGGGGTGCGCTGTGCCCGAGGTGTCTGGCTCCGGGGTTGAACCAGTTACAGCATCTATCATTACCGACCACGTTAATAAGTCAACGTTGGCCCTGGGGCTGGACGGGAAGGGTCTGTCCAACTCCACGCAGTCTCCAGCTGCAGTGTACGCTTGGGTTGCGGTGGTTTCATGGAATAGGGTCCGTTTCTCCTGGAGGAAGAGTCCTCCCCACAAACATCTGGCAGAGGCCCAGGGCCTGGCACAGCTCCATCAGGGATGTGCCTCAGTTTCCCCTCTCCTGACCTGGAGGACACAGGGTCCCTGAGGAGGAGAGGCAAGATCAGGCCCCCCTCCTGGGCTGTTGCCCTGGGCAGAGTTGGCGGCTCCCCTGCACCAGGGTCCCTAAACCCTGGACCACTGGTGCCAAGAAGGTCTCAGCAGGCAGCACCAGGCTGGTGAGTCCCGGCTGAGATCTGCCCAGAGGAGCCCTGAGGGTGGGGCACTTGCTGGCCAGGGCCCCTTTGCTTCCTCTTCTGTCCCGGGACGACAGTGGGAGGACAGAGTCCGGGAGAGCTGGCCTGCCCGTGGGGCGTGCCCTCCACACACTGGGTCCAGGGTCCCTGGGGCTCTGCCGGGGCAGAAAGAGGGGAGACCCCAGCACCCTACCCACACCCCACCTGCCTTCTGCCTGTTGCTGCCCTGGGACTGATGCAGCTCTTTTTGTTTGTTTTCGCCATCAGAGGTGAGAGCGCTTTAATACATATTAAATGGTGATAAATAGGGGGTCCGGGCGGCCAGCCTGACGAGGCATTTATCTTGGAGGGGGAAGATTGATAACTTGCAGGCAGCATAAAAATCAAGCCAGAGCCCGTCTGGGGAGGCTGTGTCCCGGGAACCCTGCTCTCTGGGGAGCCTCAGGGGACCCGCTGTGCCACGGCAGACCCAGATGGCCAGAGAGCCCTCTAACCTGGCCCTGGTCTGAGCTGGCCAGGCTTCAGCTCTTCAACCAACTCCCAGCGAGGCAGGGTCGGCCTGGGCCCACGACCGTGCCCCTGGGCAGCTGGGGGCCAGTGGGGCTCCCATGACTAGCTGAGGCCCACCCGCCACCCCGGGCTGGTCACTGGAGTCTCCCTGTAGCCCCCCTGCCACCCCCAGGTGGCCCCTCCTGCCTGCTCCCACAGCAGAGGGACACCTGCCAACACTCTTAAGACCCTGTGTGTCCCTCCAGGGCCTGAGGCTGTTTCCTGCCTGGGGCCTCACAGCCTGACCCTGCCCAGGGCCCCACCCAGGGCCCCACCTGCTCCCCAGTCCTCACCCCTCTGGCTGCCGGACCAGACCGTGACGCCTCACCCCACCTGGCCTCCAGCTGCATCTGATTGGCCAGCTGAGGTCACGTGCACTCTCCGGCCAAACCCCTGCCAGGGCCTTGCCCAGCCCTTGATTTGGCCCAATCAGGGTCCCGTTTTGGGACAGAAAGATGACTTTTGGGTTCTAGAAGCTGATCAGGAACCACCTTACTTTCATCCTATCTGACTCTTGCCCTCCCTTGGCCTCTGACCATCCTGACCTCTGACCTGCCTGGTCCCTAACCTCTCTGAACACTGCTCTCCCTGATCATTGCCCTCTGTGGCCCCTGCCCTCCCTGCCCTTTACACTTCTGGCCCCTGACCTACCTGACCTCTACCCTCCCTAACTCTATCCTCCCTGGCTCTTGCCTTCTGCCCTTTCTGACCTCTGCCTTCCTGACCCCTGACCTCTCTGACCTTTGCCTTCCCTGAACTCTGACTTCCCTGACCCGTGTTCTCCCTGACCTTTGTCCTCCCTGGCCCTTTCACTCCCTGACCCTTGCCCTTTGGGCCCCTTCCTTCCCTGACCTTTGCTCTCTCTGACCTCTACCCTTCCTGGCCCCCATCCTCCCATGTGGCAGCGTGCACAGGAGTGGCTGGAAGGGACCCCAGGCCTCAGGGTGGGGACATGATGTCAACCTGCCTTGGAGCCACCCTGACGCCCACAGGTCAGCACGGGGCAGTGCTCCCCGGACGAGGCTCAGGGGCTTCTGGCTGCTCTGAGTCCCGTCCCTCACGGGGGTGCCCCTGCTCTGGGCCCCTCCACTGTCCTCCAGAAGTGGGGACCCTGCCCTTGAGCTGCCCTCCCTGCATGGAGAGACAGCCCCCAGCCCCCATTTGTGCATCAGGGTCCAGCGGGGCCCGTGGGGAGCAGGGGGAGAGGGGCTGGCTGAGTAGCCCAGGGTCTGACCTCTGCGGGCCCTGCGAGCCGGGGAGGACGCTGCTGGGAGACGGGATCTGGCCGTTCGCAGTTTAGGGAAAGCCCTCCCTCCTTCCTTTTCTCCAACCTGGGCCCCAGGGTGCTGGCTGGATCCCCCGGCCTCAGCCATTGCGAAAGGACATGGCTTGGCATCAACCTGACAGTGGCCTCACAGACCAGGACCCACCCTCCACCCCTCCCTCCTGGTACAAAATATGTAAATGCCCTGCGCTTCACGGTGAACCTCTTCTGTCGCCTCCCAAGAAAAATTCCCCTTCTGGGGAGGTAATGGATGTGGGCCAGGCGCCCTCCGGGTTGGTGCTCACCGCCCTGTCCCGGAGAAATTGATGGACACCCCCGCCGCTCTGTCCCGGAGAAATTGATGGACACCCCTGGGAGGTGCCGAGTCTCCCTCTCCGCTCAGTCAATCAAACGAAGAGGTTTTATTTAAAACGCCTGCAGATCTTTCAAAGATAGCCACGGCGCCCCTCACACGGAGGGCGACGGTCCTCGGGAGTGGGGCTGACTTCTGGGGATGGGGCAGCTCCCCAAAGGCCCCCGGCCCCCTCCAGAAGCAGAGGCCCTGGTGGCTCTGTGCCCTGGGAAGCCTGGCTGGGATGGGCTGCTCCGCTCTCTGGCACACCCTCCGCTGTGTGGGCTGGCACTGTCCCCAGAGCACACCCGCCCCCCAGGACCCGGGAGCATCAGCTGAGCAGGGGGGCGGGCCTGGTGCCCACTTTGGGCGCTGCCGGCGGGGTCTCAGGAGGTGCCCCTGCTCTCGGCTGACAGCTCTGGTTCAACCCTCAGCCCTGAGCCGCCTGGTGTCCCAAGGGTCCACACCCCGACAGGACAGGGGAGCAGCAGACTGGGAGGCTGAGGGTCCCGAGTGGGGCTGGAGGAGACCGAGCCCACCAGCCGCGAGAGCCAGCGCCGTGGTCAGGCTGGGCTTGTGAGCCAGGAGCTGCTTGGGTTCTGGCCCAGACGTCCCCCGGCACTGGCCTCACCCATAGAACTGGGGCTGAAACTGTACCCCTCCCCTCCCCCACCCCAGGGTCTCATGACTGCTGGACATGACGAAACACACACAGCGGCCTGGGCAATGGCCGAGCTTGTGTCTGTGAGCTCGTGGGGCAGAGGGGCTGCCAGGGGCCTGTGGGGGCCGGCTGGGGCTCAGGAAGGTCCACAGAGGAGGTGACGGGTGACATTTGCCCTGAAAACCAGGGCTGTTGGTGTCCTGGGGCACAAACGCAGCCAGGCAGAGGCTTCAGTGTCAGAGAGCAGACCCGCTCCGGGCGGGAGGAGCTTCTCAGGCGGCTGAGGTTGTGGGGAGGGTCAAGAAGCAGGATTGGTGGGCCAGGTGTCAAGTGGGAGCACGGGCCGCTCGTTAAAAAAAATCAAAAATCTCAAGGTGGTGGCAGCAGGACATTGAACCAAGCGCGGGGCCCTTGGGGCCCTGTGACCGCCTGGCAGAGGTTGGCAGGCCAGCACGGCAGTGCAGCTTCTTCAGCAGGGACTGGGGGCTGCAGCCCGTGATAACAAGACCCCCACAAGGCAGAAAGGAGAGCTGCGGGGGGGAACCCCAGAGGGGTGAGGGTGGGGTCTGGGAGGTGCCCTGTGGCAGAGGGAGAGAAGGGCTGGGGACTGGGGGGAGGTGGGGTGTCAGCAGGCCCAGGGAAGGGTGAGGGGCTGCATGTGCAAAGGCCCTGGGGTTGGGGCTGGTGGGTGGGGGCTGCCTCTTCCTCCACAGCCTTTGCTTGTTCTCTGTGACACTGTTGGTCCTTGACTTTTTACGTTTTAGGAGCTGTTTCTTTTTAAGGATATTAGCCTTTCACCTCTCAAATGTGCTGTGAATACTTCCCCACCTTGCACCCCATTTGTCCTTTCTGAAGGGGGCGACTTTTGCCATTTAGAAATACTTGATTTTGTGTAGTCAAATTTATTCATCTTCTATGGCTTCTGTGATGTGTGTTGCTTCAAAGAGTTTTCTCTTCTCTGAGATTTTGTTTTAGGAACAGGGGAGTTTCTTCTGCAGCTCGTTTTGTCTGAGGAGGGAGGGAGGTGTGGAGGTCACCCCACCTTCTGCTCCCTCCCCCCACCCCAACGCACCCAAGGCCTCCGGTGGCTCCATCTCATCTCTGCCCACTCGCGGCCTGTGCTGTGGATTCTCCCTTGGGCTCCGGGCTCCATCCGCCTGGGCCGCCTTTCTGCAGTTTCACAACATCTTTGCGCCCAGGACACCGGCCTCCTTCCCCAGGACTCTCCTGGCATTGCTGCCCATGTGGTTTCCCATTGGCCTGTCTGCTCCTAACCCACCCTGTGGGGTTGTTTTTACTGGGGTGCCGTGAAGGGGAATCACTGTCCTGTGATCTCCTGTCTTCCTGTCCCAGGAGGGACTTCTCCCCCATCTGAGCCTCCCTTGGCAGTGGGGGCTGGACCTGTGTCCCTCCCGCCAGCCTGCTTCCCTCTTGTGGCAGGTTCGGGCTTGCTCTCTGCTATCCCCAGGTGGTCCTCAGCCCCAGGACGCAGCCACACCACCAGCGAAATGGTCACTCCTCCCGCTTTTCAACACGGCTGCTGTAATCAGGTACCCTGACCAGACACCAGGATGGAGTCTCTCACGGACAGTCCTGGAGGCTGGACATCGGAGATCGGGGTACCGGTGGGTTTATTTCTCCTGAGGCCTCTCTCCTGGGTGTATGGACAGTGCCTCTTCTGTGTCTTCCGTGTCCTCACATGTCCGCTGCTCTGTGCCACGCTGGCTGGGCTGAGCTTCAGGCACGGGTCAGGGAGGCGCCCAGAGGCCGGAGGCTGGCGGCTCTTGGGAGGCAAGGAGGTCGGAGTGGGGGTAGGGCTGCCCGAGAGTGGACGGAGGGTGGGAGGTGTGGCTGGAAGGGCAGAGAGCTCACGGGGTTCGGGGGGAGCCTGGGGACCTAGTGGGGGTTACTCCACCCCGTCCCCGGCTGCTCCCGCTCGATCTGGTGTCTCCCTCTCTGCCTGCCCACAGCCCCGGGTGGGCCTGCTGAGGCCCTGGCCAGGCCCCGGGTGAAATGCACTATATAAATGTAAATTTCCCTTCGAGTTGGGCTCCCTCGTTCAACAAGCTATCAGCGTGGCACTGTCAGTCCAATTTTTCACACTTTGTGTCTCTGTTCCCTGTCTGGGGCAATCCTGTTTCCCTGGGCCGTGGCAGGTTGGCAGCTGGAAAAGTTCAGCTGTGCAGAGATGCAGACAGGCCCACCTGACAGGCCCACTGCGGAGGGGCAAGGAAGCGCGGCCGCGGGCAGGCTGACCCAGGAGTGGCCACCTAGGCTGGGGGCATGCTGAGGGGAGAGAATGACTTCTCCCCAGCGGCCCGTTTTCCTGGCCGGTGGGCTCTGGGCAGATGGGGCGACGAAGAGAAAGGGGAGTGCTCTGTTTAGGACCCTCCCTCCCTGACCTAGGCCACCCCTCATGGGGCACCTGGGCCTCAGGGTCTCCCTCTGACACCACTCAGGGAGCACAAGCAGGGGTCCTAGGAGTAGGACACGACCTTCCAGCAGCTCCCTTGTCTCCCATGGTCAGGAGCAGGATGGTGCCTGGGGCCCATCTTACAGGTGGGAAAACTGAGGCCTGGGCATGTGGCAGAGCTGAGGCTCTGAGCCCTGGGCTGCTCCCTGGCGCCTAGAAGAGGGGACAGGCAGGCAGAGCACTGGTGTCAGGGGTCTGGGGGTGACCCTGCTCTGCCGGCCTCCAGGCCACCTGCTCCGCTACCCTCAGCCTGCTGTCTGTGCTCTCCAGCCATCACCACATCCTGCCCATCCATCCTCCCTGGGGCTCACTGCCACACCTGCTGGGCAGGGAGACATTTATCTTGGCACCTGGGAGCTCCCCACTTCTGAGGACCTGAGGGAGGCCCTGCCTCCATGCGAGAGGGCGGGAAGGGGAGCTCCAGGCCTCCCAGGGGCTGGGGGAGCATCTGGCCAGAGGCCCCAGGGACATGGGGCTCATGCCCACCTGCCAGCCCCACTCGGGGACACGGGCAGAGGAGGGGGCAGGTAGGACGGCTCCGGGGAGGGACTCACTTCATCCAGGTGTGACCGACACACAACACCCCATACATAGCGAAGGTGGGTGTGGATGCAATGAGCACATGGCCGAGAGCTGGGCGATGGGCAGACCTGTCACCCCTAAGTTGTCTCTGCCCCTCCTCTCCCGGGGAACCACTGATCTTTTTGTCCACAGATTAGTTTTCTCTTTCTAGAATTTTATACATGGGGCTTATTCCTCCGGCTCCTTCCCTGGGCACCGCTGTGCTGAGATTCCCCAGGTGCTTGTGCATGGGGTCTGTCCCCTTGCTCGGCCTCAACGCGGGGACCCACTCACCTGATGGTGGGCAGGGTGGTCTCCACCCGTAAATCCCGCGTCCCGCACGGCCTCGCCACACTTGGTGGCGGCCGCCTTTCCCCTTTGAGCTGCGTTAGGCCGTATGGCTGCATCCCACCAAGGCGATAAGCTGCATTTCCCTGAAGGCTGTGGGCAGGAAGCAGCTCCTTGCCCTCACTTGCATCCATGGATCTTCTCTGGTGAAAAACGTCCGCTCAAATCTCTTGCCTGTTTTTAATTGGGTTGTTTGTCTTCTTAGTATTAAGTTGGAGGAGATCTTTTTTCCCTGTTTTTAAAAATTGAGATATAATTCATGTAACATAAAATTCACCGTTTTAAAGTGTACTCTTCTGTGATTTTTTGTTATATTCACAAGGCTGTACAACTATCACCACTACCTAATTCCAGACATTCCCGTCACCCCGAAAGGAAGCCTGCCCCTCTCGTAGCTGCCCCCTCCCCAGCCCCAGTGCCCACTAATCTGCTGTCTCTGCGGACGTGTTGCACGGGAAAAGGTCTGCCCTGTTTCGCTGAGCACGTGGGTGGCCCTGAGGCGTCAAGGCCTCACGGCTGTGGGCTGGGAGGTGGCCTTGGGGCCCAGAGCAAACAGATGGGTTTTCATGGGGCCGCTGCTCCAGCCCCAGGGGAGAGTCTCCTTAGTGGGGGTGAATGGGGCAGGGCTTCGGAGAGCAGAACCCTGAGAGCTGGGAGGGGGGGAGATAGGGGAGGGGGAGAAGGGGTGGTCGGCAAGTTTTCAGAGCTCTGCTGCTCCAAACCTTATGGAACGTCCCTCCGGAGCAGGGCCTGGTGACCTCTGCCTTGACAGGCAGCGAGAGGGGTTGGGGGTTCCTCCGAGGGGTGCAGACACCACCCCCACCCCACGCTGGGCCTGATTTATGGGGTGTCCAGCTCCATGTCGTTTGCTTTTTCCAAAGCCTGCAGAAATCTAATTGCTCTTTGAAGGGAAAAGTGCCCTAAATAAAGCCATTAATTGCAAGCAAGCGGCTCCTGTAACGGGCAGTCTTATCGGCCTTGAGGCAACCACAAGTGTGGACCCCTGGATGGAGCGCCCAGGCTGCTGGGTCAGCGGCCCAAGGCCGGAGCTCAATGTGGCTCAGGGTGCCCCTCTGGCCGCGGTTAACTGGAATAAGGAAGTCAATCCGCATGGCCGTGTGGGACACAGTCTCCGTTGGATCTCTCTCCTGGGCAGATTAATTAAGTGCCATCAATGAATGGCCCCAGTCCAAGGGGACACATGTGAGTCACTTTCACAGGTGATGTCAGGCCTGCAGGAAACACCGCTCCGAGCCGACCCACGGCCCCTGTGCTGGTGCGGGGATGTGTCTGAGGAAGAGCTGACCTGGTCCTCAGGGGAGCGGGGAGCTGGAAGCAGGCTTCCCACTGAGTGGGGTAAGGCCCTCCGACGGGGCCTGACTCCCTGGGTGTGGTGGATGTGCTCCTCATGTGGACAGAGCTCAGGGCCTGGGTGGTGGTGGTGGTGGGGATGGTGATGGTCATAATGGTGATGATAGTGATGATGATGGTGGTGGTGGCAGAGGACAACAAGCATTCATTGTCTCACAGAGTTCCTGAGAGTCAGAAGTCTGAGAATGACTTAGTTGGGTGGTTCTGGTTGGGTGGTTTAGCTCAGAGCCTCTCATGGGGCTGCAATCAACTTGGCAGCCAGGACTACAGGCATCTCAAAGCTTGACTGGCAGTGGATTTGTTCCTAAGGTGGCTCCCAGGCTTGGTGGGTCCTCACTGCCTGCCAGCCCCCACTTTGGGCTTCTCTCCGGGCTGTCAGCGTGGATACACCGGCAGGTGGCCTCCCCTGGAACCAGCGTGAGAGAGACGGGGGTGGGAGGAGAAGGGAGGGAGGGAGAGCACACAAGCAGCCGAGACGGGAGCCACTGTCTTTCCGTCACCTCATCTCAGACGAGACACCCACCCCTCCTACCACGTCCCATGGAAGCAAGTGACCAGGTCTAACCCAAGGAGAGGGATCCGCAGGGCGTGAGCACGGGGAGGGGATCAGGGCTGTCTCAGAGGCCTCCTGCCGCAGTGGCGGTGAGACCACCAAGCAGGAGCCCGAGGGGCGTCTTCTGGCTTCAGGCCCCTCCAAGCGGGAGGCCAGGCAGTGTCTGTGGAGCCTGGGTCTCGTGCCTTCCTTGTGAAGAGGAACAGGCACCTGGGTTCTTGTGGCTGCTTGGGCCCCAGTCCCTCTGCCATGTTCCAGGAGCTGTAGACAGCCGTCCCTCTCCTTTTATTCTGCATAAAACCAGAACCTTAGTGCCCGCTGTGGGGAGGGAGGGCTGAGGCCCCCGGAGTTCCCAGGGCAGCTTGCGGTGGACGCCCTGACCCAGACCTCCCGACAGCACCTGTGGTCTCTGCATGTGTGGGCAGCGTTTCCTGGCCCACGGGGCCCCTCTGGGCAGCAGCTGGGAGGAGCGGTTGGTGGCCCAGACCACAGGTCAGCCCTCGCCTGGCCCCTGCCTGGGAAGGGCCCTGGACACAATGGGGCCCCTCCCCGTCCCCTGGCCCACCCCACCCCCCGCCAGCTCCACGGTATAAATTCCCCCCAACACTCTCCCGCTGCAGCCAGCCTCTGAGGAATGAACGTGGCATCCCATAATTTCACAGGCGCTGCCCGATGGGACAGTTTGTAATAAAATTGCTTCTAAAAACATATTTGCAAGTCACCACCACATTTTTTAAGCAGAACAATCTCTCGCGGTGGCTCTTCATCTCCATGATTAAGTAGCCCACTTTCTTACATATATTTTGTTACATGCGTCTTAACCAGGCTGAGGAAACACTCTCTCTCTGAAGAGGCCTCCTTGAAAAACAGTGTTTTGATGTGTGATTTACAGGGTTATCTGATGAATCCGCTCCCTGGAGCCAGTGACAGCTTGGCCTGCACAAGGAAAGGGACGGGCTGGCTCCTCCCTGCCAGGGGGCCGGGTGGCTGAGGCAGGGGACTGGGTCACCTGGGGTGATCTTGGACGACCCAAACCCTGTGGCATGGGGAGGCTGGGTGGGGTACGAGGCGTGTGAGGTTGAGATCCACTGTCTGGGGTCTGTGCTGGCCCCTCCCCAAGCCCCAGGCCCCCCACCCCTACTCGGAGCAGCTGGGAGTGGGAGGGAGCCGGCATCTTCCACCCAAGGGCAGCAGGGCCACTTTTTGTCCAGTGCCACGCAGGCCCAGATGGTGGCCACGACCCTGGAGCAGGGCCAGGGCAGGGCCTTCCCTATCCATGGAAGAGTTGGGGCCTGAGCAGTGGCCGGCACAGCCGTGGGGGAACCACGCAGGTGTCGGGGCTCTTCGGCCGTACGGAGAGGTGTCCTGGGCATCTGGGCAGAGGTGCCCCCAGGACAAGCCCGCACCTTGGTGGCCCTGGGGAGATACGCCCCCACTGGGCGATTGGGGTCCCAACCCTGCCACCCCCTTCCGAGCGCCAGCCTGGGTCGCCAGGGACACCACTGCCTGTCACTGGTTCACTGACTTTTCCCTTTAGTACAAGTGGCTGTAATGAAACTTGTTTCCTGCCCCGTCCACGGGATCCGCTCACGGACCCCTCCCTCCCTCACTCCTGTGGGATGAGCCAGCTCCTTAAACACGAGCCCCAAGCCCCAGTGACCCGATCGGTCATCAGGGCTGACCCCGGAGGTCATTATCTCTTGGGCCTGTTCACACCAGAGGGACCTGAACGCTTGTCTGAGGTCACCCAGGTCTCTTGGTGTAGAACGCACACCTGCTCCATCAAGCCCACCGGGGCAGCTAGGGTGGGTGCCCCAGGAGGCGTCAGCCAGGCAGAGCTTTATGAAGGTCGAATGGTGCCCTTTACAGGTTCACTTTCTGCACGGAGGCTGCACCCGGGATGCAAAGCAGGCCAGGCTCCTATCTCGTGCTCGCCACCTCGCTGACTGCCCGGGGACTGTGTGCATCAAGGCCAGCATTCTGGGCAGTGCCCAGCACCCCATCCCATCAGTTCACCTGTGGCTGGGAAGCTGTCCCCAAGAGCCCGAGGCTGAGACACCTCAGCTGTGCTCCTGCAACCCCAGCACGAGAGGGCAGGGGTCAGATCTGTGTCCTCTCTGTCCCCAGCTCCAGCTTGGGCCTGGCCCTGGGCCCAGCCTGTGTGTGCACATCCACACGGGCATCCACATACATCCAGGCAGGGCAGGCACATGTGTGCACCTGTGCGTGTGCCACCGTGGTGCCCGCAGACGTCGGGGAGCTGTAGTGACAGCTGAAGGTGGAAACCAGCCCGACATCCATGGGCAGATGATGGACAAACGGAACGTGGTCAATCATACACTGACTACTATGCAGCCTTTCCTTGGAATGAAACTGAGACGCGTGTGACAACATGGACGAGCCTTGAGGACGTTGTGTTGAGGGACGTGAACTAGCTCAAAAGCACCCACGCAGCCCGAATGTCCAGACGAGCAGTCTGTAGCACGGAGGGTAGATGAGTGGTGGCCTGGCTGGGGTGGAGCTGAAGGGCACAGGGGTATGAGGTGCTGAGAATGTTCTAGAATTGACTGTAGTGACCGTTGCACATCAGCGTATATTAATACTAAAAAAAAATTGACTTGTACACTTTAAGTGGTATGTGAGCTGTATTTCAATAGAGCTGTTTCAGAAAAGAATGAAATTGGGCTCCAAAGGGAGCAGGGTGATGACGTGAGGGCCTCAGCTTCGAGCCCGCCGGCCCCTCCCCACTGTCGCCCCCATGTGACACTCCAGCTGCCGCGTGCCACGTGCTGGCTGCGGTCCAGCCCTCAGGCACCTCCTCGCCTGGGCTCACCACGAAGGCGGGAGGGGACCAGTCTCAGTCTGCGCCTGCGCCCCTTCCACACGGAGTGCAGGGTCCGGCGGGCAGGGGGTGAGCAGGCCAGCCGGGGGCTCCGTGGAGCTGTGCGGAGACCGTGAAGCAGAGACCGGGGTCGGGAGAGATGGAGGTGGGATGGGCGGGCAAGGGGCGGGGGAGCAGCCTCCCACGAGGCCCCCTCCCCCGCCCCCCCGCCCCCCCAGGCAGCTGGGTCGGCCAGAGCACAGGGCCGCAGAGGTGGCCCAGGCTGGAGCTCAGCAGGGGGCAGGGCCGCTGGGCCCTGGGCTGGGGACTGGGGGACTGCTGACTGTGGGGCGCGGTCCACCTGCCCGCCAGCAGAAGGTGTGGCTCCCATCCCTCTCTGGAGGCCTCTTCGGGCTGGAAGGTGGCCCGGGTGCCCAGCCCTCCCCCACCCACCTGATGTAGACACCCCCGGGCCGCAAGACACCCTCAAGCCCCAGGTCTGCCTGGAAGACAACCCTGGGAAGGACCCCCCCAAAGGGGAGAGAGGGGTGGCCCATGCAGAACATTCCCCTACTCCCAGCCCAGAGGATCCCTCCCCAGTGCCCTTCTCCCCGAGGTAGAAACGGTTAGAGATATATTAATTATATTTCTCCCCCTAATGGGCTGTTTACTTTATGATGTGAGGACACAAAAGTAAATTTTAAAATCAATTATACAATTACATATGTAGCAATAACACAGTACACAGCTAATCTCCACTGGGTCAGGATGGCAACCTTCCAATAATGCAGGTTTCATTAGGGGAAGGGCTGTTATTGCCAAGAATTACAGAAATAATGGGAGTGGGTGTATTCATCGAGAAGTAACAAATGAGGCTGCTCGCGAGATAAGACGCAGAGGCGGCTGCTCCGCGACAGCCCGCGAGGCCGCGTACACGGCGGGTCACCTGTGCCCGCCTCGGGAACAAGAATTAATTTCAGACGCTTTCTGGGCCTGACGGTGGGGGCTTCTGCTGGGAACTGCGGCCACGCCTGGTGAGGGCAAGGGGAGCAGAGGGAGGGTCCTCGGCCTCCTTCATCTCCACTGCTCCGGCCCTGGTGGGGCCCCAAGGCGTGAGCCCGGCCACAGCCCCGTCCTCTCCGCGCAGCCCGTAGCTGTAAGCCGCCCACCTGCCCCCAGGCTGCCAGCCAGCACTTTTGGGCATCTGGAAACCTCACTGACTCCCCATGACCCCTTCTCACCACCGCCTGGGCTGCTGGGGACACGACTCATCCCATGTTGGCCTGGTTTCTGGGATCAGAGGCAGCTCCCCGGATGCTAGAACGAGCTGGAGGGAGTGTGCTCGGAGCCAGGCCTGAGGACTCCTATCTGGTCTCAGTGCCCGGGCCGGCCGCTGGCTCTCGCCTCGGCCACAGGGAGCATTTGGGCGGGAGGGCGCGGGGGCGGTGGGTTGGGCGTGGAGGCTGCACTAGTGTCGAAGTTGAGAACAGAGGCCAGAAGGACTGGGAGGGACGGCAGGAGGGGCAGCCCTGGGTAGACCCCGGCCCAGGGGCTTTTACAAAGACACCCCATTTCACCTGCAGAGGTGGAGCCTGACCCGGCTGCCTGTGCAGAGAGGAAGTGAAGCCCCAAGGTCACAGCCGTCAGGGGCCACCGAGCTGGAGGCCCAGGCCTGCAGACCTGCCTGCTTCCTGCTGCCAGGGTGCCTGCTGGGGGTGGTGGGGCAGAGGTGGCCCGGCCCCGTGAAAGGAGGGGGTTCGCTGGTGAGTTTGGGGTCCTCAGAGCTGAGCAGCCATCCAGTTCCAGGATGGGTTCCAGCAGAATGGAGAGCCAGCCATCAGGACCACAGAGCAGTGTGAGCCCTGCGCTCAGGGCTGGGGAGCCATGGCCCCGGTCATTCTTGGTGGTGCGTGTGCCCCGAGGCCGCTGGACAGCCCTGCAGGGCCGAGGCTTCTACCAGGAGGGCACAGTGGCCTCCTTGGAAACACCCGCATCCTCTACCAGCCCCACGGCCCTGCCCATGGTTCTGCCCTGTGGCTCCCAGAAGCTGGCACGGATGGCACAGGAACAGCCACACGCCAGGCTGTGACGGGAGGGGTCAGTGGATGAGGGACGCCTCCAGCTTTTCAGCGGGGTTGGGGTCAGGCTCCGTGTGTGAGCAGGGGGTCACCATTTTGTGTGTCCCACCAACAGGGCTCTTGGTGTCTTGAGGCTCGTGTCTGCTCTGTGGTCAGTCCTTGATGAGACTAGGCCGGACCTGATGCAGCCTGGATCCCTCAGGGCCTAAGGGGTGCCCCGGCTCCTGGAGCATTCCTCTACACTCCTAGAGGGGCCTTCTAGAAGGTTCTGCCGGACATACACACAGCTTTAACGCAGAGCTGAGAGCTTGGGTCTGGTGATTGCAGGCGGTGCTGGCAGAGGCTGGACGGCCTGATGACGTTTCTGGTGAAATGGGAGGCCAAGCAGATGCCCGGGGAGGAGGGCAGGTCTCTGGCCCGCTGACCCCGCATCCTGGGATTTGATGGCCAGGAGGACAGGGCGGGTCAGCCGGGATCTCCGTGCCTGGGTCCCATGAGGCGTAGCTGTCATGGGTCCACGGGATGCTGGACAAATCCGGCCACTCTCACCCTCTCCTGTGGGAGCCGCGGGGGCCCCAGGGGGCGGGGGTAGCCCTCCTTCCGGACAGGCAGGTGCACGAGGCCCGCTGAAGGCCCATCGCCAGGCCTGCCTGCTGAGGCCCGGGAGGTGGGACCGCCCAAGTGCAATTGAATCCGCCATGATTAAGGTGCGGATTCCCGTGCATGTAAATGAGCCGCGAGACGCCAGCGCAGGCCTTTTCTTTCTGCGCCTGCAAATAGGCTCTGATAAGGGGATCTTTGTAATTACACGGAGCTACACTGGTCAATTCTGACTTTTAAATACCGCAGGGCCCGAGAAAGGAGAAAGCGCTGAACACATGTTCTTCTGGGCCGCGGGGGCGGGTCCCTTTGAATTCCGCCGCTCGCGAGCCCAGCCACGGGGGCCGCAGCGCCTTTGTGAGCGCTATCGCTCCATCACCGCGTGAGATCATTTCCAAATTAAATTTTATGGTCCATTACTTACGGCTCCGACACTGGTCTAATGGAATCTTAAATGGAGCTGACTTGATCTGTGTGGGGCTAGCCTCTCAGTTAAGATGTTATTTAGTTCTAATTATCAGATAATGAACTCGGGAAATTTAATTTTTAATATTTGTATGTCAAAAGTCCATTGTGCTTTGCCTGGAGACTTGGAATTAAAAGTTAACACGGGTCCAGCACCAGTCCCAGAACATCCCCCCGAGGGCTGGGGCCACACTGAACCCCTACTGTGTGCAGACGAGAACCCAAATGAGCCCTGGGCACCCGGGTGGAAGAAGACCCAGGCTCTGCTGCTTCAGGGCGGTGGTGGGAGTGGACACGGGCACCAGGTGAGGCATGCTGGGAGCTCTGGACCCCGAGAGTCAGCCCCCGAGTTGAGCGCCGGTGCCAGGCCCACCCTGAGGCGCAGGTACCACGGGCCCAGGGTCCAGCCACCCGCAGGTCTGGCGTCTGTGGCAACACCGTCACCCCCAGCTGTCCCCCAGACCCTCAGGGAACCCTGGTCCTGGTGGAGACCCTGAGCACCGCTGCCACGTTCCTGGACTTCACAATGAGGAGGGGAAGATGCACGTTCTCCCCTTTCCTGACGCAGTGGGGGGCACCTCCTCTCCAGGCAGAACTGCCCACGGCTGCCCACGGTCAGTCCACAGAGCCATCTGCAGGCAGCCCCAGCCCCGCACCTGCTCACATCCCTGGGCGGGGATCTCAGGAGCTCTGGGGAAGCACTGTGCCAACCCCTGCCTCTAAGGGTCTGGGCCCAGGTGCTGCCGGGACAAGCCAGACTCTGTGCACCCCGCCCCCATCTGAGCCTGGACTCGAGGCTGGAAGTCCCCCAACTCTGCCGCGACGTCAGGGCCCACTTATGCTTCCTGTAAGGAGCCAAAGTCTCGGGGATCTGATTCAACCATTTCTTAGCATCACTCAGACACGCGGGAGCTTCCCCTCTATTCTGAACGCAGTGAGGCTGAGAGAGGAGGTGCTCAGGGTGGCGCTGGAGACCCCCAGGAGGGCTTCCTGGTGGAGGGAGCGACAGCAGGGCACTGGGAGGCAGGTGGGATTTGGCAATAGAATCACGGCGGGGGCAGGGAGGGGGTGAGGGGGATGAGGGGACCGAAGGATGGACAAGGGGACAGTGTGACAGGTGAGTGTCCAGCGGTGGGGCAGCCGGGAGGACAAGGCTGGGCAGGAGACTGGTGTGGGTGGTGTGAGAGGAGACCCAAGGGCTGGACTCCGGGGACCTGGAGCAGACAGGCCAGCCTGGTGCCCCCAGATTCTGGAGTCTCCCACCCAGACCAGCAGCTACAAGGTCACCTGGAGTCCCAGTGGAGGGCAGCGCTGGCTGGGTGTGGTCAGCTGCCCAGTGATGGACGGCCAGCAGCCCTCCCCACGGGACGCTGTGCCGGTCTCCCCTCTGCCAAGCATCCTGTCCACCAGCAGACCATCAATGCCCAGGGGCTGATCTGGGCATCTTCCCACCAGAGTTTTAATTAGTTGTGTCCCCAAGCAATCTCTTGGGGGCCAGCCCCTCCTGCACCAGCAGGGAGGGCCCTTGGCCGTGCTGGGCTCACCCACACAAGGCAGGGACGTTGACATCGTCTGCCGTTTCCAGCACTGGGAGGCTGGCTTCCATGGTGGCCACGGGCCTGCACACACCAGCTGCGCCCCCCGGGGCCAGGAGGTTAGGAAGGGGTCGCTGCCCCACCCCCGCCCTCTCCCTGCTGTTCTCTGCACAGCCAGGACCCATCCTCCCACGAGAGCGGCTCCCTCTGGCTCTCCGTGGCCACAGCGCTCTCGTCCGGCTCGGCCATCCGTCCCAGACTCGCCTTCTGGGGCCCAGAAGGTGGACATCCTCATCTTCACCCTCGTTTTCTTCAAATTCACATTTCACAAGATTTCTCGAACTGCTGAAGACAGACCGAAAGAATAATTTTACTCTTCCTATGTAAGACACGGCCGTGAGGCTGAGAGGGCACCCCCAATATAGAGGGGCCACCAAGGTGGAGACGCAGGACCAACTTTCTGGCGTCTGGGCCCCACGGGGCAGCAGCCCATCGTCCTCACCGGCCCGTCCAGGAGCTGACCCTGAGCTGGTCCCCCTCCCTGCCACACGCGTGTAGGGGACACACGTGTGGTGTTTCCTCCCGCCCCCTCAACACGGATGGAGTCGGGCGCCCGACGGCCTCGTGCCTGTGCACACTGGGGCCCTCCGTGCCTGCTGTGGCCCTGAGACTGCAGGCCAGCTCCGAGGAGCCCTTCCCCCAGGAGGTGGGATGTTCCCTCAGCCCGAGGGGACCGGAGCCCCTGCTCTTACAGTTAATCCTTTTTCATCATGAATAATTCTTCACATCAAACTTCCCCGTTTGACCCTGTGTGGTTTCTATCTCCTGATTGGACCCAGACTGATCCAACCTCTTCACGACTTTTTTTTCGGATTTCTTTATTGCAGTAAAACACACAACATAAAATGTATCCTCTTAACATTTTAAAGTGACAGTTCGGTGGTACTAAACACACTTACATTGCTGTGCAGCTGTCACCACCACCCACCCCCAGAACTTTTTTCATCTTGTGAATCTGAAACTCTGTCCCCTTTAAACAACTGCTCAGTTTCCCCCCTCGCCCCAGCCCCTGGCCCCCACTGCTCTACTTTCTGTCTCTATGGATTTGACTCCTCTAGGGACCTCATATAAGTGGAGTCATACAGTATTTGTCCTTTTGTGACTGACTTATGTCACTGTATCCCACCGTGTGGATGGATAACATTCACACAGACACTGGGTTGCTTCCACGTCTTAGCTATTGTGAATAATGTTACTGTAAATATGAGTGTACAAGTATATCCCTGCTTTCAGTTCTTTTGGGTGTGTCCCCAGAAATGGAATTACTGGATCCTATGGTAATTCTCTGTTTAAGTTCTTGAGGAACCTCCATACTGTTCTCCAGCAGCTGCACCATTTAATACTTTCCCACCGACAGTGCACACGGTTCAAGTTTCTCCACATCCTGGCCAACACTTGCTCTTTTCTGTTTTTTGTTTTTGTTTTAATAGTTGCCTAATGCGTATGAGGTGGTATCTCATTGTGTCTTTGATTTGTATTTCCCTGACAATTAGTGATGTTGAACACTTTTTCATGTGATTGTTGGCAATTCATACATCTTCTCTGGAGAAATGTCTATTCAAGTCCTTTGCCCATTTTTAATTGGGTTGTTTTACTTTGTTTGTTGTTTTTGTTGTGGAGTTTTAGGAGTTCTCTGTATATCCTGGTTATTAATCCCTTATCTGATAAATGATTTGCAAATATTTTCTCCCATTCTGAGGGTGGCCTTTTCACTCTCTTGATAACATCCTTTGATGCACAAAAGTTTTAATTTTGATTAAGTCCAGTTTATTTTTTCATTGCATGTGTTTTGGTGTCATATCTGAGAAATCATCACCAAATCCAAAGTCATAAAGTTTTCCCCTATGTTCCCTTCTAACAGTTTCATAATTTTAGTTCTTACTTTAGGTCCTTGATCCATTTCAAGTTAATTTTTGTATATGGTGTGAGGTAAGGGTCCAATTTGCATATGTATATCCAGTTTTCCCAGCACCATCTTTTGAAAAGACTGTCCTTTCCTTTCCCCCATCAAAGGGTCTTGGCAACCCTGTTGAGAATCATCTGACCATATGTGTGAGGGTTTACTTCTGGGCTCTTGAGTGTATTCCATTGGTCTATATGTCAGTCTTTATGCCAGTGCCACACTGTTTTGATCACTGTAGCTTTGTAGTAAGTTTTGAAATCAGGAACTGTGAGTCCTCAAACTTTGTTTTTCTCTTTCAAGATTTTTTTTTAATTTCCCCAAATACTGTTGATCATTTCTGAGTATTTTTTTTAAGGGGACACCATCTTTTTCATGTTTGTTTGTTTGTTTTTTGGCTGCATTGGGTCTTTGTTGCTGCACACAGGCTTTCTCTAGTTGTGGCGAGCAAGGGCTACACTTCATTGTGGTGCATGGGCTCCTCATTGCGGTGGCTTCTCTTGTTGTGGAGCACAGGATCTAGGCACATGGGCTTCAGAAGTTGTGGCACGTGGGCTCAGTAGTTGTTGTTCACGGGCTCTAGAGCACAGGCTCAGTAGTTGTGGTGCATGGGCTTTGTTGTTCCGTGGCATGTGGGATCTTCCTGGACCAGAGATCAAACCCGTGTCTCCTGCACTGGCAGGTAGATTCTCAACCACTGCGCCACCAGGGAAGTTCCCCTTTTTCAAGATTTTGAGTATTTGGGGTCCTTTGAGGTTCCATATGAATTTCAGGATTAAATTTTCTATTTCTGCAAAAAGTCTTGTTGATACTTTGCGTAACATTTGTGATAGGGATGGAAGATAGGAAGAAGCAGTGACAAGTAGTTTTGGAAGATGTAACAACAAAAAGTTACATATTAAAGCTTTACATTCTCTGTGGTATGCTAAAAGTTACTGATGTCCCAGAGTTTTCAGAGAAGTTATTGTTTCAACTTATTTTATTACGTTGTAAGTTTATTTTTCTTTGGCCCTGGGAAAAAAATGATCATTGTAAGCATGCTTCTATTCATTTAATAATAAAATGAGCTGTTTTGGGAACCACAAATTGTGAATGGTTGATCTTTTTGAGAAGCCATCACTCTTTGTTCTCGAAACCACCATTTTAACAGGCAAAAAAAAAAAAGTCTTGTTGTGATTTTGATAGGGATTGCATTAAATCTGGAGATCAATTTTGGTAGTACTGTTATCTTAACGATATTAAATCTTCCAATCCATGAACATGGGATGTCTTCCCATTTGTTATGCCTTCCTTAATTTCTTGCAGCAATGTTTTGTTGTTTTCAAAGTGTAAATCTTTTACCTCCTTGATTGAGTTTACTCCTACATGTTTTATTCCTTTTGGTGCTATTATAAATGGAAATGTTGTCTTAATTTCCTTTTTGGATTATTCATTGTTAGAGTATAGAAATCTTCATGATTTTTCAAACACTTTAAAATTAAACTATAGTTTTTAAAATGCATAAAGTATGAATGTACCTCTCAATTGTCACAAAATGAAATCCACATATCCACCTCCAGGTCAAGAAATAGAATGTCACCAGCCCACCTGGTGTCACCTCCCAGGCACTTCTGTTCTCCCCACAGGTAACCAGTATCCTGGCTCCTAACTCCACAATTCACTTAGCTTGTTTGGAACTTCATACAGAGGAACATGCAGTGAGTAGGAAGCTCATTAGTGGTGCTGTGTGTGGCAGTGGGTCATTCATCTCATGTGTAAAATATTTCCTTGTGTGACTATTCCATGAACAATTTTCCATCCTACTGTTGCTGGCCACCTGGGTATTTCTAGTTTGGTGCTATTCCAGACAGCACTGCTAAGAACATTCTTGCACACGTCTTTTTGTGAACATAGGTGTGTGTTTCTGTTTGGTGATGCACCTTGCGGGGAAGTGCTGGGAGGGCCAACCGTTTCAGTTTTGTCAATATCACCCAATCATTTTCCAACATGCTTGTACCAAGCTACATGGCCGCCAGCAGCGTGTAGGAGTCCTGGTGGCTCTGAAGTGGTGGCTGGACCAGTGCACAGAGCCTCTCAGAACTCGTTGTACACATCTCCTCCCAGCCCAACATTAGTGATGTCACATGGGTGGCTTGAAATCAGCCATGTGGGAATATTTACACCACGGAAGCTGCCAACACAGCAGGTCAGGGCTCCTTTTCCCTGGAGGATGGGTCATTAAACATTTCCCAGCACATTCCTGCCACATCCTAGTCTCCCCTGGTGCCCTGGTATTTTCTATCTTTTCCTTCTCAGCTGCCAGGTGGTGTGCAGTCCCATCTCATTGTGGTTTTGATGTGCTGTTCCAGCTTACAAATGATGCCCAGCACCTTCTCCTGCGTTTATGAGTTGGTCATGGGGGTCCTCTTCGTGCCATGCCTATTCAAGTTTTCTTGTAAGTTTGAAGCAACTCTTTGTGTTGTGATAATATAAGCCCTTCAATGACCACCTGTGCAAATACCTTCCCCCACAGTCTGGGTGGTGTTTTTTTGCTTTTTGTTTTTTTTCTTTTTCAGTACGCGGGCCTCTCACTGTTGTGGACTCTCCCGTTGTGGAGCACAGGCTCTGGACGTGCAGGCTCAGCGGCCATGGCTCCTGGGCCCAGCCGCTCCGCGGCATGTGGGATCTTCCCAGACCGGGGCACGAACCTGTGTCCCCTGTATCGGCAGGCAGACTCTCAACCACTACGCCACCAGGGAAGCCCCTGGGTGGTGTTTTTGATGAATAAAACCTCTGAATTTCTAGAATTTTTAATGGCTAGTACATTATGTTGTACCATTTAAGACATATTTTCTTACCCTGAGACCATGAAGATACTTTTTGTATGGTATCAATTTTTGCTTTATTCCATATGGATATCCATTACCCAGCACTCACCACCTATTGAAAATATCATTTTAAAACATGACTAGTAAGTTTCTTGGTGGCCTAGTGGTTAAGACTTGGCACTTTCGCTGCCATGGCCCAGGTTCAATCCCTGATCGGGGAACTGAGATCCCACAAGCCACACAGCACAGCCAAAACAAAAACAAAAACAAAAACCATGACTAGCTTTAAGTATTTTTATTTTTATTAATTTCACCTAGGATGCAACTTTGCATGTGTGCCCTCTCTCTCTATCTCTCTCTCTCCCACCCTTTCTCTCTCTCTCTCTCTCTCTCTATATATATATATATATACACATACATATATATTTTGGACATGCTGACCCTCTAAATACTTCAGTATGAACTTCCTAAAAACAAGGACATTCTCTTATGTAACCACAATATTAACCATCAAAATCAGGAAATCAACATAACAACAAAATATTATTATCTAACCTACTAATTCAAAGTCTTTCCCTTGTCCCGCTAGTGTGGGGAGCTTGCTGCTTGTTCCGTCTTCCCCCCTCCCCACACAGCCCTGAAGTTGAGGAGAGGACCCACTCTGGACATCAACAGTGTCATCTCCGAAGAAATGTTTGCTCAAGTCCTTTCCCCAGTTTTAAAAATAATATTTATTTATTTATTTATTTGGTTGCGCCAGGTCTTAGTTGCAGCAAGCAGGCTCCTTAGTTGTGGCTCATGGGCTCCTTAGTTGTGGCACGTGTGTGAGATATAGTTCCCTGACCAGGGATCAAACCTGGGTCCCCTGCATTGGGAGTGCAGAGTCTTAACCACTGTGCCACCAGGGAAGTCCCTTTTTCCCATTTTTAATTGGGTTAATTTTTTGTTGTGGAGTTTTAGGAGTTCTCTATATATTTGGGATATTAAACTCTTATCAGATATATGATTTGCAAATACTCTCTCCCATTCTCTGGGCTGCCTTTTCACTACCTTGATAGTGTCCTTTAGTGCACAAGTTTTTAATTTTGATTAAGTCTAATTTATCTGTTTTTTTCCCTTGCCTGTGCTTTTGATGTCTTATCCAAGAAATCATTACCACCTTCAACCAACCTTTGCTGAGTCCTCTTGGGGGGACGGGGGGACTGTGACGGCTGAGCGAGGGGTAAAATGGGGTTCTGGGCTCAGCAGGACCCCAGAGGAGAAGAGGCTTCTCTAAGACAGCCACAGGCCGGAGGAGCAGGGGCCAGAGGGGGCGGGGGGCTGCCCCGAGTCAGTGGGGTGCGGGTTAGCCCGCCCAGGTTCTAAGGGTGGCCCCCCTCCACACCACCCTCTCCAGCCACAGGATCCCGTCACCCGGGCCCTGCCCCCCAGCAAATCAGGGAAGGACCCACCTCGCGGGCACTGCCTTCCGCTCTGTCCCGGCAGCCACGGGTGACCCAGAGCATCAGCAGCACCCAGATCCTGCCTTTGAAGCAGGAGGAAGCTTCTGCACCAGGCTTGGGAGTGGGCAGGGGTGAGAGTGGGGACACACCCGTGGATACAGGGATGCGCCAAAGGGGCCCCTGAAACCTGGAGCCTGACTGTCATAACTGGTGAGAGGCCATATGCTCGACAAGAAACCGCCTCCCGCTAGACCTGCATGGGGTTTGGGGGGTGGGCTTCAGGCCCGGCGCCCACCTGGGTGGCTCACTCTGCATGGGGTCAGGGCGTGACATCATGGAGAGCGTGGGAAGACGGGGCACTGGCCTTGAGGGGGTCTGCCCCAAAGTGGCCGTCCTAAGGGGTCTGAGCGCCAGGGCAGGCAAAGCGAGGTCCATCCAGGTCCTGGTCCAGATTCCGGTCCAGGTCCTGGTCCTGCCTGTGTGCCCAACGGAGCAGCAGGGTGAGGGTGTTGTGTGGAAGCTCGCACAGCACCCTCACGTTGCCACCGCCCCACCTCATCAGGCCCTGCCAACTACCCCAAGGGGACATGCGTTGTGTCCCATGTGGCCACCACACCCACGTGCTCCTCCCAGGCTGCGAGGTCCCCGATGTCCCCTGGTTGTGTGCACGAGCCTGCGTGTCCCCAGATGAGGGATGAGATTCCCTGCACAGGATGTGGACCTGGAGTGAGGGCTCCATGGGATAGTGATGCCTATGTCCCACGGTGGCACCCACCCCCAGGCCACCCTGCCTGTGGTGGGTGCAGGGGTCGGTGGGCAGGGCGGCTGGGCAGGTCAGGAACATTGGCTTGCAGGGGCCTCTTCTTACTTCACGCGGGTGGCTCTGAGTTTAAGTAAATTCATTGAGAAGCAAAAGCCCCGTGCAGGCTGCTGTCCCAGGAGTCCTTGGTGCCATCATTGGGGATGGTCTCAGGCCCATCTCCAGTCAAGGGAGGTTCTCACAGGGCACGGGAGGGAGAGGGCTACTGCCCAGAAGCCCTGTACCTTCCAGTTCAAATTTATACTCTTCTTTTTTTTGGCTGCACCACACGGCTTGTAGGATCTTAGCTCCCCAACCAGGGATCAAACCCGGCCCTTGGCAGTGAAAGCGTGGAGCCCTAACCACTGGACCACCAGGGAATTCCCTCAAATTCATGCTCTTAATTGCAATCAATACCCAGAAATTGTTTGATTCCATCTGCAGTACCATCCACCAGAGCAAGAGCTGTGGAGAAAACTAGGCAGACACAGTGGTGGTCAGGTCCACGTGCAGGTGGCCCCAAATTATCCACCAGCCACTCTGCCAATTAACAGGCCTGAGGCCACAATCCTCCCGAGTGGAGGCGGGGGCAGCCCCCGGCCGGCGTAAATCACGTTCTTCTGCTACCAGGTCCGGGTGGTGGCTCCTCCAAGAGGACTAGCATCACTGTCCCCTAAATTCCAACGCTGGTGATTGATGCCACCTGCTTCACACACGCCGAAGCCACCATCTGCTTACAGGGAAACATAAACTTTGAAAAAGCCTGTCCTGCTGATTTTAACTGGGCTAATTTATTGCTCACAAGCAGAGGAGCAGGATTTGCAGCGAGTTCTCCAGCCACCCGGGAGCCCGCAGCCCGGCCCCGTGTGCACGATCGCGCTTGATAAGGACGGCGCCAACGACCGCGCGGCCGGCAGCCCCCCGAGAGCACCGGGGAAAAGAGCCAAGGCAAAGAGCCTCTGTGGGGGGATTTATTTCTGAATTAAACACTCCAGCCCCAATGGAAGCCTATTCATTTTCACAATCAGCTTTCTTCCCAGTTGTAAACAGCCTCTTTCTAAAACTTGTGCATGATTTTAATTACAGATAAGTTTCTCTTTAAAGGCCGGGCATTCACGCCTGGGCTGTTGAGCTGAATTCGATACATCTCCGTGTTCCTGGTGTCCGGCTGATGTACAGGCTGGGAGAGCTGCTGACCCAGCTGGCACATGGGCAGCTGCCGGGTTCTGGGTGTCCCCGGGCCCGGAGGCGCTGGGCACTGGGGGCCTGCCAGCCTCTCCCCACCCCTGCCACCTGTCAGGACACAGTAGAGGAAGCCACATGGGGCCGACGTGCCCAGACCCTCCAGCACACACCCTCGCTGGGAGCCGCTGCCCGCGAGGAGGAGGCCTCAGGCCCCACACGCTGCCGGGCTGGGCGCACAGTGCGGGTGGCCAGCCTCCCGGGCCAGTGCTGACGCCAGCTCTGGGCCACCTCTTCCAAGAAGCCTCCTGGACCTGACCTTCCGTAACCTTTCCTGGGGGTCACCACTGCCTGTCCCCGGCCCAGCATGTGAGTGGAGGCCAGGGGGCCAACCCACTCCATCATTACCCCTGGTGAGGGTCTCGGTGCCACAGCAGACAGTGCAGAGCGCCCCACACAGCACCTCAGTCAAGGCACGCAGTGGGGTGCAGAGGAAGGCACGTGACAAAGAGACGGCTTTTTCCCAGCGCTGGCGACCACGTGTGACGGTGTCGAGGACCCAGGTGCCGGGAGGCCTCTTGGCGCCTTCACCAGGAAGCACCTCCAGAGGGGGCTCGGCCGTGTCCAGGGACACCGTGTGCAAGCCTGTGAGGCGCTCCCGGTGTGAACCCGGACACACACGTGTCAGCGCCGGCCAGGGGTCCCAGCAGGACAGAGACACTGCGTGACCCCCAGGCTACGGGAAAGGGAGCCAGGGAGGGGGTGTGCGTGTGCCTGTGCACGTGTGTGCACGTGTGAGTGTGCAGCGTGCACAAGTGTGCTTGGAGCCTGTCCTCACAGCAGGCCCCCCGCAAGTCTGGTTGGCTTTGCCGCAGGTTCTGAGCAACTTGGATTTGAAGAGAAGCCCTTTTATTGATGACAACCAAAGTCGAGCCACAGATCATGTGGGCTCAGCCCTCAGCCCCAGGGGTCCCAACCCCAGAGCCCCCCTTCCCGAGGGCCTGGCGGAGCCGCCGCGGCCGCGATTTTTCAGCCGTAAATGACACTGCCAAGCCCTCGCTCTGTGTTACTGCGGCTTCACCCGTAATAACTTTAAATCCCATTATGATCACCTCATTTTACAACATGCTCTGGCCCTGGGATCAATATATCAAGAGAGCCGAATGCCAGTTACGATCCGGCCAAGACAGTGGGAGCAGGGGCAGCGCCAGGCCAAGGCCGCTGGGTCAGCCTGGTTCCGCCTGCCCTGGGGGAGGGCAGGGGGAGGGCATAGTGCACCCAGGAAAGAGGCTGCCCCTTCGGGACCAAGGCCTGGAACTCCCCACTGTGTCGCCTTTTAACTTTGGGACCAGGCCAGCAGCCCCGCCAGCCTCTGCACCCCATGTCACTCACAGCGCCCTACGTGGGACACACGGGGCCCTGCTGAGGCCACTCGTGGGGGGTCAGCGCAGGACTCGGCCCCCCGACGTGCCTGTTCCTCACGCTTCCCACGCCTGTGGGTCTCTTGGGCTAGGGGGCCGGCTGCTGGGCCCCCAGGCTTGAGTGCAGCCTCCCCAAGGGCAAAGCACTCCCACTCAGCCGGGCCCCCGCCTCGAGAGCCCCCGACGGCAGGTAGGCTCGGCTCCCAGAACCTCTGGGGGCTTATAGCCTGGCAAGACGGCCAAACTGAGGCAATGAAGAGACAATGTGGCCTCAGCTGAAAACACTGTGAAACGACAGTTTTCTCCCATTGGTGAGGCCTGGCCTCCTCGGCAGACGGGGACACCGGACACAGGCCCCTTTCTGACAAAACTCAGCATCCTCTTAAACACACGACCCAGCAATCACGCCCCTCGGCACTTCCCCAGGGGAGGAGAAAACGCGTCCACACAAAACCCTGCACACAGTGTTTAGAGCAGCTCTAGTCATAGCTGTCAAAAGCAGCCAAGACATCCTCCAGAGGGTAAGTGGATAAATAAACTGTGGTCCATCCAGACAGTGGAATATTACTCAGCACTAAAAAGCAATGAGCTATCAGGGCATGAAAAGACATAGAGGAAACTTGAATGCATATGACTGAGTGAAAGAAGCCAATAGGAGAAGGGTACACACTGTATGATTCCAAGTCTATGACATTCTGGAAAAGGTAAAGCTATGGAGATAGTGAAAGGATGAATGGTTGCTGGGGGTTCACGGGGAGGGATGAACAGGCAGAGCCGAGGATTTGTAGGGCAGGGAAACTACTCTGTGTGATGCTGTCGTGGAGGACACACGCCGTCATACGTTTGTCCAGACCCCCAGAAGGCACAACACGGAGCGTGAACCCTCACGTAAACTACAGGCTGCAGGTGGTGATGACGTGTCAGCGGAGGTTCACTGATCATGACAAAGGTACCCTCTGAAGGGGTGTTGATGGCGGGGAGGCTGGCGGTGGGGGAGGTGGAGGGCGGATGGGAATCTCTGTACATCTGCTTGGTGTTGCTGTGAACCTAAAACTGTCCTAAAAATCGTTGATTCATTTTAAAACACAGACAAACAAATGGGATGCAATGGTGATTTTCTCCCATTTCTGAGGCTTGCCCTCCTCACTGGGCAGAGACAGCAGGAGGCAGGGCCCCTCGGGCACAGGTGATGCCCCCCAGGGCACCCCAGCCCACGGTGGGCAGAGCCTCAGTCCCAGGGCCCCGGTGGAGCGTCAGTCAGTGAGCAGGAAGCTCCGCCTTGCTGCCTCGGAGGTGAGGGCGTTGAAGTCCGAGGCACCAAAAGCAGAAAGAGGTGGCCAGCCTGCAGGTCCTGTCGCCCCAAACAGCAAGGACCTCAGCCCCCTGCTGCAGCCACGTCCGTGTACAGGTTGCCTGTGAAAGTTGCTGTGAAAGGCACACGTGCACACACACTGGGCTCACGTTCGCCTGCACGGGCACAGGCCCCTGTAGATACAGCCCACACTCAGGCCCATACCTGCCCTGCTCCCACAAACACCCCAGCTCAGGTGAGCACAGGCGGACAGTGAGTGCACGCCTAAAGCCCACGGCGGCTACACTAGGGCACAGCGCACCCCTCCCTCCCACCCCAGGAGTCCCTGGGGCTGAGGCTCAGCCTCTGGGCAGCCCCAGGTGTGCGTCAAGTCCCAGAGGCCAGGCCAGGCAGGTGAGGGCCCGCCCCCAGGCTCTTGAGATTTGGGGTTGACCTCCTGCCCAGGTCTCTGATTCCTGCCTCCTCTGGCTCCCTGGGACTCCCTTGGTGAGGCCCAGGCCAGGCCAGGCCAGGCCCAGCACAGGAAGGACCTGTCCCTTCACAGACAGGGAAACCGAGGCCCAGAGGCGTAGCATGTGGCCGCTCACACTGGGCTGGGGGGTGTCCATCCCCCCAGCAGGCCCAGCCCGACGCACGGGGCAGCCCCAGGGTTATGTGACAGGCAGAGTCTGACCTGACATGTGGCCCCTCTGAGCCAAGGCCAGCCTGACTGGGCGTCCGCCGCCCTGCCCCAGGGGAGCCCCGTGCGCTCAGACTGCGGGGGAGGGGCCACCCACCCCCTCAGAGGTGGTGAAGGGGCAGCAGACGGGCCTGATGTTGGCACGAACCGGTCCGGCGGCCGGGAGAAGTCTGGGGTGCGGCAGGGCCTCCAGAGCAGAGGGGAGAGCCTTGGGCCGCAGAGGGGCTGCCTTGCCAGGTGCTGTGAGGGCCTCGACGTCATCACCCGTCAGAGGCCAGGGCGAGGCCAGAGAGCTGCCCCCATCCCAGGGAGGGGGCGGGACTGGCCTCAGGTAGGTGGAGAGGGGGCTCCAGGAGGGTGGAGGCAGGTTGGGGGGCTGCCACATGGTCCCTGAACGGGCTCAGGGCTGGTGCTTCTGAGCTGTGTGGGTGTGGGGAGGGCTGAGGGGGTGAGAGGCTAACCAGCGCCCCAAAGGGCCCAGGGTCCCCGGGGAGGAGCCTCGTGCAGACCCTGGGGCGGGGACCCAGGCCTGCCGAGCTGGGCAGGAGGGCCGGCCCCTCCCTCCCCTGCCCACCGTCTCCAGTGATTTGGAAGTGTAGAAAATGGGATTATCCAGGAACAGATGTGCACAAAAGAGGTGAGATGGAAAGTGTTACCACGGGCCAGCCTTTGATTACCTCTGACTGCCGCGCTGTCCGAGGCCCGGTGGGGACGCAGCCCCAGCCAGAGCCCTGCCGTGGCGCCTCATTGAAATTGAATTGATACTTTGTGAACTTCATTTGTGAATAATGTGATCTGACAGGGACAAATGTGACGGGGAATTGTTTTCAAACCTACTCCAAATGAAACTTATTATTGGATAAATACAGACGCCTTTGTCTGGCCTCCCCCTTCCCTCCAGCCCCCGGGCCTGAATATGTATCAGCCACGCGGTAATTGAATTGATGACTGGGGCGGGAGCCGGGTGGCACCCTCCCCGGGCCGCAGATCGGTGGGCCGGGCGGCTACCCTGCCCCGAGCGCCCGCTGGCGGCCCCACGGCCCATCAGGCCTCGAAGTCTTACATATTCATTTCCCCTCACCAAGCAGAGCTCAAACCCAGTTAACGGGATTGATGAAGGCGGGAAAGGAGAGGACGCACGCTGATTCCACCTTTTCAGCTTCGATTAGCTCAGCCCGGAGTCATTCCCGTCAGAGCTCCATGACGCGGCAGGCGGCCCGGGAGGCCGGGAAGGCTTCCTGGCCATTACCTCCGTGGTGCCCGCCGTCTGCCCCGTTGCGGGCCGGAGAAGCACACTGCCAGGAGGTGTGCTCCGCCGTCCTCAGGCAGACTTGGGGTCAGGCCCCGTCTCTGCGCCGGTGAAGCAGAGCTCGCGTGCTGACCCCGCGCTGGAAGGGATGCCCCAGGGAGGGACGCCGACCTCCTTTGTCAGATGAGGAGCTGGGGTCCTTGGGGGTGGTGTTCGCAGGCTGGTGCTACCCCCCAGCCTGACGCAGCCTTCAGGCCGAGGCTGGGAGCCTGTCCGCGGCACCACTCCTGTCCGGCAGTGACAGGGACGAGGGGCAGCCCCGTGCTGCCCGCCACCGGGACAGCGCCACCGCCAGGACCCCCCCACCCAGCGTCCCCACCACCAGGGCCAGGAGGAGGGCCAACAGCCCTGCTCCCACGGCCCTGATTGATTTGGGGCCCTTCCTATGGGTTTCCCACCAGCACAGTAGCCCTGGGGCCCCTCTGTGTTCTCCTAAATTGCCAGGGTCAAACCCCTGGGTCACTGGGGGTCTCTGGGCTCGCACTGCAGGGGCCAAAGCCCCTTGACTGTGGGCAGCCAGGCTGCGGCCATGCTCCAGCTTGCCGGACCCGGGCCTGGGGGCGCTCAGCCCCCACTGTGTCTCCCGGGGGGGGCCCGTCCTCTGGGAGCGCTGCTGGTGGGAGCAGTGTTCCCTCAGAGAGGTGGGTGCACCCAGGCCCCCTCTACATTTCACCCCCCCCCCTCCTTGGGGATAAGGTACAATTGAAGCTCAGCCAGTCCTGACCCCAAGGGGATGCAGCTCCCAGAGGGGCATCCAGAGCCACATGGGCAGCCCCACCTGTCTGGCCTCCCACCCGAGGCCACGGCCCGGGCCCCGCCGCTGAGTGGCCCCCTGAGACCATCCCCAGCCCACGCCCCCTTGCACTTCAAATCCATCAGAGCCCAGACGCCGCTCAGCAACCTCTAAGTGCTGTCGGAGGGCCCCCACCTCCTCCACTCCTCCTTGTGTTGCAGGAAGGGGACCCCGTCCGGGGCCTGAGAGCGAGCTCTTGTCTAACACTCAGAAATAAATTGTCTGAGGAAACACACGTGCTGACAGAGCAAGAGACCTTATTGGGAACGGGAGCCCGGGGGGGAGAGCAGGAGGGTCAGGGACCCCAGGAGGACTACTCTCCCACGTGGCTCGCAGTCTCGGGTTTTATGGTGATGGGGTAGTTTCTGGGGTGTCTCTGGCCAACCACTCTGACTCAGGGTCATTCCGGTGGCACGTGCATCGCTCAGCCAAGATGGATTCCAGCGAGAAGGATTCTGGGAGATTGGTAGGACATGTGGACCGGCATCTCCGCTCTCCTTTTGACCTTTCGTGAATCCTTCCGGATGGTGGTGACTTGTTAGTTCCACGTTCCTTACCAGGACCTCCTGTTGTAAGATAACTCATGCAAGTGGTTACTATGGTGCCTTGCTCTCATCAACTCCAGTCCAATTTATTCATTTTCCTTATTTATTTTCTTAATTCAAGTGAAATGCATATAACCTAAAGTTAATCATTTTAAACTGTACATTTAGCAGCATTAAGTACATGTCCAATGTTGTGCATCCGTCACCACCGTCTAATTCCACAACGTTCCATCAACCCCAAAAAGAAACCCCACGATTATCAGAGGTCACTCGCCACCCCTCCCCCAGCCCCAGGACCCACCAATCTGCTTTCTGTCCCTACAATTTGCCGGTTCTGGACTTTTCATGCAAACGGAATCACACGCTGGGTGGCCTTTTATGTCTGGCTCCTTCCACCTGATGTGATGTCTTCAAGATCCATCTTCATGGTAGCTGCAGCCTGCGCCAGTGCTGCGTTCCTGTTCGTGGCTGTGTGATCTTCCCTGGTGTGGACAGACTGCGTTGTCATCCCTTTGCCGGCCGATGGACACCTGGGCCTCTCCCACCTTTTGGTCGTTGGGATCAGTGCCGCTGTCAACATTCGAGGACCGGTTGTGGTTCGAGCCCCTGACTTCCTGGGTTGCTGCCCTCTCAGGGCCATTTTCACAAAGACACAGACTGCTTGGTCAGCCTGGCCGTCTCCTGCATAGGATGAAGGAGGTTACCTGGCAGGTGCGGGAGACAGGGCAGCACACTGGTCCTCCTCGGCGGGCGCCCAGCAAAATTACCAAGGGTCCCACCCCCCGCCATGACACCAGGGCCAGGCAGGGGCAGAGGGCACCCCAATGGCACCACCTGACTGCTGCTCTCGGGGGACCTGGGGTCTGGCATGGCCCTGGGCCCTCTCCCCCAGCCGACCCCGACCCCCCAGTTCCTAGGGCCCCAGGGTGAGCCTCCAGCCTGCCCCAAGCACAGGGAGCATTCTCCACCTAGGCACCTTCCCGTGCCCTGGGTTTGTTTTATCTTTTAAATGTGGGAACAAATGACTTAGGAAATTGCCAAGATAATGAAAGTTTTCTCATGGCATCTGAGCTGGAACTTTACGACCTGCGCTCAGCCCTCAGTGGGAAGGCAGAAGGGTGCCCCATCTCTGGGGAGGGGGCCCTGAGACAACTGGGTTTCCCAGATTTGGCACTTTCTCTCTGATTAACTGATGCAAATGAGGCCAGTCTCTTTGGTCAGCAAGAGGACACAGTGACAATGGCCATAAAAATTGACTTCTGTGGGCTTCCCTGGTGGCGCAGTGGTTGAGAGTCCGCCTGCCGATGCAGGGGACGCAGGTTCGTGCCCCGGTCCGGGAAGGTCCCACATGCCACGGAGCGGCTGGGCCTGTGAGCCATGGCTGCTGAGCCTGCGCGTCCGGAGCCTGTGCTCCGCAACGGGAGAGGCCACAGCAGTGAGAGGTCCACGTACCGCAAAAAAAAAAAAAAAAAAAAAAAGCCTTCTGTGTGTTACAGCAGGTTCCCAGCTGGAGTCCTAAGTCTATCCTGGGCCCTCAAGCCAGCCTGACTTACAGACTTCCCAGCTGCCCGTGGTCACCGGCTTGGGGGTAGGTTGCTGCCAGGCATGGGGGCCGAGAGGGCTGGGGGAGGGCTGGGCACACAGTGAGCGGGTGGGAGGCTGACCAGCTAGTTCTGCTTTCCAGGGCCACCAGGCTGTCCTGGGGCAGGATTTTCCGTGAAATTCAGGACAGTTTATTTGACCAAAGCCCCCCCCCCCGCCCCCGCAAGACAGGTGTGAGCCGAGGGCCCCCTCAGTCCAACCGGAGTCAGCAACCCCAGCTGGGTCGGGAGTGAGGCCGTCGGAGGGGCTGAGCAGGGAAGTGTTGCTGCCCCAGGAAGGGAGTGGGTGGCGGGAGAAGCTGACCTGAGGGTGCACCAGTCAGATGATGACAAGATGGAGACCCAGGTCTCTAGGGGTCTCACAGGTGGCCCCGGGTCTCACCTGGGCTTTGATGGGGGGAGGTGGATTTTCCCAGCTTTGGGCTGGCAGGGAAGGAGGGACCTGCCAGGCCTGGGGAGGGGCAGGGCTGGTGCTAACCCCAGAGCTAACCCTCATCCTCCCTCTCCACTGCCCACCCTCAGCCAGCCCCACCCTCTCCTGACTGAATCACTCTGACAGCCTCCTCAGCTGTCCACCTTCTCACCTGTCTCCCTCTATAAGCCTCCCCCACATCCAGTTGTGCAACAGCCTACATGGGTTTTCTTCCAAATGGGAGCCTAAACCTGTCCTGTCCCCCCAACCCCTGGATAAGGTTCAGACCCTGCAAAGTACTTGGGTGCTGGCTGCTCACTCCATCCCATCACCACCTGGTACCCACTCCCACACCTCCTGGTACCCACCCCATCCTCACCTGGTACCCAGCCTATGATTTCTCAGGTTGGCTCACCTTTGAATATTTTCTCTCCCTGGGCTGCCTTCCTCTGATTGGCAAAATTCAGCTCTTGAGACCCAGATGGGTAGATGGGTGGATGGATGGATGGATGGATGAATAGATGGATAGATGGATGGATGAGTAGATGGGTGGGTGGATAGATGGATGGATGGATGGATGGATGGATGAGTTGATGGATGGGTGGATGGATGGATAGATGAGTAGATGAGTGGATGGATGGGTGGATGTATTGATGGATGAGTGGATGGATGGATGGATGGGTGGATGGATGAGTAGATGTGTGGGTGGGTGAATGGACAGCTGTGGGGAGCTCTCACTTCTTCGTAAGTGAACTCTTCCCCAGAATGAGCAGTCCCAACCCCTCTGTTCTTGCATCACAGCTTGTAGCCCAGTCACGTCTGCCCACTCTCCTCCAGCTGCCCCAGGACATCCTTATCCTTGAAGGCCAAACCGCAGCCCTGGTGGCCTGGCAGCAGCTGACTCCACGGGCCTCTCCTTTCCCTTGCCGTGGCCCCTAGCCAGAGCAGTGCTGGCATGGCAGCCCTCCCTCCCCTGGTGACGCCCAGCCAGAGTCTGCCCATAACAGCAGAGGGGTCAGTCTCCAAACCACTGCTCCTCTGACACTGTCCAGACATTGCCCGCTGGCAGGGCCCAGCTCAGTCGGTGCCAGCGCAGCCCCACTCCTACATTGAACAGGGTCATTCTTCTCCCTGCCTCCCCCTGCCCCACGAGGAGCTGAGATGAGGACTGATGACCTACCCAAGGGGTGGCGGGAAAAAAAAGTCTGAAGGTGGCCTGGGTCCCCCAGCACAGCCCACGCTGTCCCGCACAGGAAGCTGGCAGCACCGCAGCCCCCAAGTGGCTGCCCAATCCGACCCCAGCTGTCCTAGAATACGATTCCTTCTCGCTTGGATGGTGGGAAGTGGGTGGAGAGGGTGACGACCTGGGTGGGGGGCAGGGGGTGCACACGGGCCCTGCTTCGTTGTGCCTTCCCTGGGGCCATGTGGCCTGACGGGCCGGAGAGGGGGACACGGGGCTCCCAGAAGCCCTCCCTGGCTGCCCGGGGCCCACTGCCATCAACGTGGCCAGTGGCTGTGGCCTCACCACGCAGGGTTATCAGCCAACA
Organism: Mesoplodon bidens; assembly: GCF_964165515.1. NCBI lineage: Eukaryota > Metazoa > Chordata > Mammalia > Artiodactyla > Ziphiidae > Mesoplodon > Mesoplodon bidens. The sequence goes on along the minus strand of NC_138176.1, from coordinate 106,504,844 downwards.
GGGGTCCCGCTCCAGGCCTGCTCCCAACCACAGGCAGCTGCTCTCCTGCTCGTCATCTGGGCCCCGCAGACGGGTCTGTTTGTGGTTGTGTAAGAATTCTGTTTGACCTGGAGGCTACAGTCTTACCTCCAGGTCAATAAATGTCTGCAGGGCTGGCTCTGTCGAGGGCATGTGACGGGCCAGCGGGGCCTCAAGCCCAGAGTGGCCCCTCCAGGCAGCAGACAGAGGGCTTGCCACGGCCCAGGACAAGGTCGACCTGCATTTTGGATACAGTGGTCTCCTGAACAACCACATCCGGCCCCAGGGCTCTCTTCCCTGCACTCCTTTGCAGACTCAGGGGGTGCAGTGCTCGGGGGACCACAGGGAGCAGCCCCGCATGAAGCAAAGGGTGCGAGGTCTGCTTACTCGTCTTCTGGAAACGGCAGCGTCTGTGGTCGGGGACGTTATGAGCTGCCTCAGCCCCACTCCCCGGACTGATAGCCCGTGACTTTCTGGTTCATAACACAAAATCGTGCTTTTCATCAAGAAGCTCATACTCTCTAGATGATTCAAAACTTCACAGAGCAAGTCCAAAGCCTTTTTTTCTTTAACCTCAAACAAGTTTTCCTGCAAGTCTGTGATGTCACGAAGAACAGCTCTGGGGCTGGGGTGGCTCTGGGTGCTCCAGAGACCCTGTGACATCACCACTGGGGCTGACACTCCAGGTGGCCCCCCAGCGGTCGGCTTGGGGTGGCGGGGAGGTGCGGGAAGGACCGCTGTGCACACCACCTGCTGGGAAGGGACACAGCCCTGTGGCTCCCGGCTCTGGTGTGGTGCCAGCCCTGCATGACCGGGGACAAGTGACCTGGCCTCTGTGAGACTTGGGTTCCCTGTCATGCTGGGTCACTGTAATACCCAGAGTCGGGGCTGGCATTTCCTGAGCTCTCTCTGTGCCAAGCACCAGCCTGGACACCGCAGGCAAATCGAATCGACTTGCTCATCCACTAGTGGCCCCGGGTGCGGAGTCACTGTGCCCACCTTCCAGGAGAGGCTCCGCAGTGCCTGGGGGGTCTGCTGGTCGCTCGGCGGTGTTGGGGAGCTGAGATGTGGCCTGGGGTCTGGAGACCAAAGACACTAGCTTCCCTCTCAGACACAAGCCTGTCTACAGCATCTAGGCTGAGATGACCCCAGACGTGTCTGCACACCCGCCTCCTTCCCGAAACAAATGGAAAGTGCTTCGTGAACTGTCGGGTGCACAGTTCGCCCTGGTTTTGCCCCAGGCATACTGGCCCCGCCAGTCACCTGCTCGCAGCTGCACTGAGCTCCGCCCCCAGCTCCAGGTGGGCACCTACCCCAGCAGGTGTGGACGTGCAGAGACGCCGCTGGCGTCGAGAAGTTGCTCTTGAAGGCGTTTCTGGTTCCCCGTTTATAAAACAGAGCGAGGCCATAAATCAGAAACGTATTTATGGGGCTCACAGCAGCAATAACAGGTTCGAGTGGCCAGTGTGTCTCTGTGACTATTCCATCTTCCACGCTAACTTAAACACGAGAGAAAAAGGCTTTCCAGCCCAGGGCCCGCCGCACGGCCGTGGAGATTGAGTGCGTTTGTAATAATTCATAGACTTCTCACTTTCATTTTTCTACTGCCCCGGAATTACATTCCACTATTAAAATATGCTGTGACCGCCCGGCCGGGCCGACCCTCCGTGTGTTCAGACACGTGCAGGGAGAGGCCTGGCCCGGCCAGCAGAGGAGGCGGGAGCAGGCGGGGGCTCGGCCCCTGCAGACCCACGCGCTGCAGCGCCCGCTCCCCAGCCCCCGCCCTGCCCAGCACTGACGGCCCCTTCGCCTGCTGCCGCCCAGAGGAAGGCACCGACCTGGTGAGAAAACAGGCCAGAGAGAAGCAGAAGCCCTGCTCTCCGGATGCCGCCCGGGGGTGCACACAGCCCGAGTCACACAGTCAGGGGAGGCCCCGGGTTGGCGGGCTACGGAGGGGGAGCTGCAGGCTCCCAGCTGATCTTCCCGCATGTCAGGAGCCAGTGGACGCTCCCCAGGGTGGCTGCCAAGGCCAGAGGGGCCGTGGTCCTCAGATGCCTATCGCCATGGTCACAAGCACCTCCCGGTGTGGGGCCTTCATCGGGACCCTCCTGAGGACGCACAGGCCATGGACAGGCCCCCACAGAACTCAAGGGCCAATGTGCAGGTGGGCCATCTGCCCACACCCCTGCAGAACCCCAGCCTGGGGGTGGGGGGACGATAGACAGGGAGGCCCATCCCATACAGCAGAGGTGGTGCTGGAAGTCCTGATAGGCGTGAGTTTGGGGCAGAAATGACCTGGGGGAGATGGAGAAGAGGCCGATGGGGCGTTGGCCGGGGAAGGAAAGGGAGGGTCAGTGAGGACAGTGGGGCAGGAGGGGTTCCATCCAGGGCCCAGTGCGCCTCCCAGGAAGCCTGCCCATACAGCAGCAACCCTGAGCTGACCAGCCCTGCTCCGGGCTCTGCCAGCCCTGGAGGCGGTCACTCTGCCTGTGCGACCTTCATGTCTGTCCCCTCCAAGACTGGGGACACCTCAGGCAGAACCCCAGATGCCATCCAGGAAACGTCTGCTGAAGGAGGAAGGAAGGAGTGAATGGAACCCATGTGGAAACACGCCTCTCAGAACCAATCCAGACTCTCCCCAGTGTCCTGCCCCGTCCACACCACCAAGCACCCTGGTCCCCACTGGGTGGCTGGCTCTCCTGCTGGCCCCCAGGTCCAGGGGGTGTTGTCTCGGGCAGGTGGGCAGGGGCTGCGCGTCATGCTCGACCCCCACTCGGCCTGGACCCGGGGACGTGAAGCCCTTTTGTTGCAAATGGCACTCGACCCACCTGCAGTTGGGCCACCACCATGTGCAAAGCTGAGCCCCTGCTTGGTGGGTTCGACACGTGGCATTGGCTCCCCCCGGGCACTGCCTGCTCCCTGCCCTCCCGAGCCCTCAGGGAGCTGCCGGTCAGAGAACTCTCCGGAAGCTCCAGTGAGCTGAGGAAATAATTAGGGGCAGCGCCGGTGCGCTCAGGAGCGGGTAGGTGGCTGCACGAAGGCCGCTTTGTTTCCCTTCCGGACCGCCGTTAGCCGTTTCTCGGGAGGAAACGCAGAGCAGCCCCGCTCCTGAGCCATTAAACCGTCGTGTGGGAGGCTGTGTGTGAAAAGGCAGCAGATAACAGTCGGGCAGGTGCCACGGGGCACCCGGCTGTTCCAGCCACCGTGCCCCGCTGGCCTCACCAGCTGGGCAGGACAGTCAGACCAGCAGGAGGACAGCCCAGGCCGTGGCAGGGGCAGGCATCCCCAGAGGCACGGCCCCCAGGGGGCCCAGTGCGGGAAGCCCAGCGTCTCTCTGCCCTGCCAGGCCTTCAGCTGCCAGCCTGGTGGGGGGAGTGGAGCCCCAAACCCCTGTGTGAATGGGGAAACTGAGGCTGGGGTGGGGAGCCAGAGGGGAGGCAAGCCCAGGCCCCGGCCCACCCCCATGGCCATAGGCTCTGGGGCCCCACAGGAGTCTGGGGGCTGCTGGAGTCCATGGAGGGGTCCCCAAGGGGCACACCTGTGTGGCTTCTGGAAACTCCGAGGCTGGTGGGAGCTTCCCTGGGCTCCCAGGGCCCACCCTACCTGGCCCTGCCTGGCCCCCAGGTGCTCAGCCCCCAGGTGGGAAGGCGACTGGCGGGAGGGGGGAGGGGCTGTGGACGGTGGGGCCAGGCCTTGAAGAAGAGACCATGTAGTTAGAGCAGGACAAAGGCCTCTGGTGGGAAGGCCGAGCCCTGTGTGAGGAAGCGTGCAGGGACGTGTGCTCAGACATAGGAGCCATGTGTGAGCAGCACGCGCATGTAGCCACTGGGCTGGCTGGGCCAGCGTGGCCAGTCTTGGAGGGCAGGGATGAGGGTGTGACCTCCGCAGGAGAGAGGGTCCCCCCAGACTCACCCAGCACCCACCTGCAGCACCCACCTGTGGCTTTTGCCCGAGGAGCCCTGGCCCAAGGCAGGATGGGAGGACGGCAGGTGAGGGAGGGTCCCTCCTGGCACCCAGGACCCGCAGACACACTTGCCCAACCCCTGGCCTGGGTGTGACCTGCCTCTGTGGCTGGGCTGGAGGACAGAGGCCGCCCTCCAACCACTCGGTCTGCAGAGCACCAGGCAGAGGGTGGCCACCCGCCTCGCCCTGCTTCCTCCCTGCTCCCCGTGAGGTGGGAGGACCACGGGAGCCGGGCTGGGGGCCAGATGCCAGGGCCCGTGCTCGAGGGGGCAGGGCCGATGGGCACAGGGTGCAGGTGGGGTTGGCGCCCCTCGCAGCGCAGGAAGGCCCTGAGTGGAGTGGAGCCAGCAGCTGGGGTACACAGGGTCCTCAGACATAGGGAGGTAGGTGTTGGGGCCCCCTCACTGGCTCAGTCTGGGGGTGGGAGAGAGAGACGCTGGCCTGTGAGGGTCAGCTCGAGAACAGGGGAGGCGGGTCCAGCCCAGGCCTCAGCTCCTTGGAGTCCCCTCCCCGCCCTGGAGCCCACGACATCTGGGGCACACCGGAGAAGTCTTTTCCGCATGAGCCTTAAACAGCATGGAAGGCAGAGGATCAGAAGATGCTCTATAGAATATTGATGCCGCGCACTCCACCCGGGGCGGCTCAGCTCAGAAATACAATATTTACTGGGTCTTTTTCATAAAGGTCTTTATGGGTTTGGAAATTTAAACGCCACGGAGCCTGAGTTGAATTGGAAAGCAAAAGTCTCTAAGCTTGTACATCTTAAAGGAAAAAAATTCAATTAAGTGGGATTTTAGCTGTTTCAATAAAATTGGACTCTCCCTTTTCAAGATAAGAGCTCTCGGGCTCAGAGCAACCTCCGTGAGCCACTGGTCTCCACTTCTCCTGATGCGTAATCCTTGCTCAGGACACAATACCCACAACAGGAAATCAATGTATAGTCGAATCAATTTGAAAATATAAAATAAACTAATATATGAGTGGAAAATTGACTTCCTATGGATTAAAGGCAGCACAAATAGTAGAAAAACCTGGCTTTTTAGTGGCAGGAAGTGGTTAGGGAGGCAGGGGGCTCAGGAGGGGGCCCGCGGGAGGCTCTGAAGGGTGAGGGGCCGGGAGAGGGAAGGGGGCATCGGTGGCCCCGGAGATGCAGACGAGCGGCCGTGAAATCAGGAGTGCCATCAACACTGCTGCCGATGTGAAGAGTTTACAAGGAACCCTTTGAAAGGGTGTCATTGATGCTCACCCCAAGCGCAGCTCCCTGGGTTGGGTTTGGCAACAGAACTTTCACCTGCCCGGTCCCCACGCCTGGGAAAGGAGCCCCCAACTCTCCCGCTGAGGCCGAGGCCAGGGCATGGTGAGGACCCCGCTGGTCCGGGATGCCGCAGTGTGGACAGGATGGCCTGGGCGGGAACTGGACGGCTGTTCCACAAGGGAGGCCAGCACTGTGTCCCAGGGGCGCCTCACTCCTCGACTCGGGTGAGGTTGTCACTCCTCTTTTTGGATCCCCTGTCCTCCCTGCCCCATCCCTCAGGGAGGGACACAGGGCACAATGCACATGCTCCCTGCCCCCACAGCTCACAGACCCCCAACTTCCATCGACATAGATTCCCAGCACCTCCTCCTCCAGGGAGCCCACCCCGCCCTCTCCCAGCCCTGTCCGACCCTCCCTCCACCTGGGCAGGCCCCACCGCTCAGCTGTTCCTGCCAGGTCTCTCCCCGGCCCAGTCCTGAGCCCCAAACCCACCTGGCCCCCTGCCCCTGGCCCCAGCCCTGTGATCCCCATGTTCTCCCCCACCCCCGCTGCCAGCACCCCATTCCCTCTCACCCCAGTCTGACTGGGGTCTCCCTCCTCTAAGTGCCCCTTCAGTCTGTCTGAGCACCCCGGCAACTCTGTTTGGGTTTGTTTTGTTTCCTGTGGGTGGAGCAGGTGAGTGCAACACACCTCGCAGTCCCAGTGGCCTGTGTCCTGCGGTGAAGATGCGGAAGAAAGGCCCACTAACGCAGCCAGGAGAAGCTCCAGTGAATAAGCATCGCTGAGTTCCCACCCAGCTCCCGCTAGGCCTCTGCCCACCCATCCATATGCTAAACCACCATCCACTAACTCACCCAGCCACCCACCCAGCATCCACCCATCAACTAGCCCACGTGCCCGGCCCCTCCACGGCTCCTTCCCTTTGCTTACCTACCTCTAACCAGCCCCCATCCAACCACTGATCTGTCCCCACTCACTCATCCACCAACCCATGTACTAATTTACTTATCAGACCGCCCACCCACCCATCCACAATCCGCCAATTCACCCACCTGCCCACTGAATCACAAACCCACCCACCAACACATGTGTCCATCTACCTGTCCACCACCCACCCAAATATCCACCCGCCTCCTTCATGCCCATCTGTTCACCCACCCATCTACCCATCCACCCACCCACCCACCCATCTCTCCACCCATCCATCCACTCCTCACAGTCCATCTATTTATCTGCCCATCCACCAAATCCCAACCCCACCCATCTGCTAATTAACCATCCATCCACTCACCCATTAATCATCCATTTATCCAACCACCAGCCCATCAGGCCAACCATGCACCCGAACACACACCCAACTATCTATTCTGAAGACCACCCTCCAGCTGCCTATCTACCAACACCTCACCCAGCAACCCACCCAGCCAGCTGGCCGGCATCACCTCCCTTCCCACCCATTCGATTGTCCATCCACAGATTCCACGATCCCCAGTGCTGGTTGGCTGAATAATAACAAGTCTGTGTCCTCAGTGCAGGCTGTGCAGCAGTTCTGGGGATGGTCCGCCCATGAGCACTCCCTCCCCTCCATCCACTTGGTGAGCTTGTGTAAATCAGATGGGAAGAGAAACTCGAGGGCACTGGTTATGAGTGGTTTCCAAGCACCTCCCTGGGTACAGGGTGTCAATGGTGACAAAATAGTAAGACGGAAGCCATCCAGGCACTCAACAAGTGCTGACCTACTGCTGGCCTTGGGCCAGCCCTGGGCTGGCCTGTGGAAAAAGCAGACCCCACCCAGCCACGTGTGTGCTAAGATGTTGCAGAAGGGCACCAGGATCAAGGGAGTAAATAGATAAATAAACAAGGTTACCTTGCACAAGGGCAGTTCTGTGGGGAGGGTGACCTCCCTGGGACGACGCCTTTTCATCCTCACCAAGACCCTGGAGCAGGGGGCCTGGGGGGTGGGGAGGGCCCATCTTACAGAAGGGCAGACTGAGCCCTCTGGATGGTGATGGTGGTCTCCCTCCCCCTTTTTCCCTCCCCCTCCTTCTCCCCGCAACCCCACCCATCAGACGCCTGTTCGGTTGGCCCGGCCTGGCCTTGCTGTCTCCCGAGAGCAGGATCCTCCTCTCCATCCCTCCCCAGACCACCCCGCAGTTCCCTGGCCTGGCACCCCATCCCACACAGCCCCGACAAGGGGGCTCAGGGTGGGCAGGCCTGGTGCCGAGTCAGCTGGACATGCGTGGGCACGCTTGTTAGCGAGTTCACCGTCAGGCATAACAGGGGAAAAAGCTCAATTTGTAAACACTTGGTCGATATGAATTAACGCCATAGGGATGGATTTTGGACTATATTGGACAATCACGTTGGCTGCACCTAAGGCCCGGCAACAATAGGTAAATTAGGTCATCATTAAAGTATCATGAAGGAAAAAATGCATAATCGGCAGCATGGCTGGTAGAAAGATTATGGTTATTTACAAAAACCGTGCTGTTTGCAAATTTGTGCAAAAGTATTTGTTCCTGGCGGAGTTTTATGGACCTATCTGCACATTATCTCTGCCTGAGATTCCCAGCCCCGCGTATTAACTAGTGTCTGTGCTCTAATTGGAAATAGAACAGGTCAAATTTTAAATCACTTTTCTGTCATCTGTCTCGTCTCCACGCTGGTCCCAGGAATGGAGGACTCATGGGGAGGCCTGCCACCTGCGAGTGGCTGGCTCTGAGGCCCCGGGCAGCCTTCACCCCTTTGGTCATTCTTGTCCCTGCCTCAGGCCAGCGCTGGAATTACAGGCTATGTTTGCACCCCACAAACTGATATGAACGGGCTCTGAGGACCCACAAAACCAAGGGAAGCTCAGAGGGTGTGTTTTACAAAGGAGGAGGTTTAATGGTCTTTCTCCAATCAGACTGTCGAAGCCAGGAGGCCTGAGATGAGGACGGTCACTCAATCTGGGGCCCCCAGCTCTCAGCGTCCCTCCTGGAAGGCCGGCAGCCGGAGGGGCAGGACCGCTCCGGTGGCTCCATATCCGCTGGTCTGGGTGGGGGTGGGCAGAGGGGCCAAGAAGGGCTCTTCCCCAAGGGCTCTGAGGGCCTGAAGATGCCCAATCCCCCAACCGCCACCTCCCACACCGGGCTCAGACAGCCGGGGTGTGGGAGGAGCTGCCACCTGCAGTTGGGCCCCGACGTCCCTGCAGAGGCCACCAGCAGTCACAGGTTCAGCGACGGCCTGCAGACCTGAGAGTGACCCACCATACAGCCAGCACCCGCACGAGCAATCCTGCCTTCTTTAACTGGCTTACTTGTTTTATCACAATAGTATTTGCATGGTTTTAATCCTGCCTGGAGTGGGGCGGGCCCCCCACTAGGACGCGCGGGGAAGTTCCTACCACTGGGCAGTGACATGAGGTTTTGTGATGTGGAAGTCAAACGCGGGGATGGGGGACGCAGGGGCCAGCGCCAGGCATGCGCCGCTCGCTGCCCACGTGGGTTTGGCCGCCGAGTCGCCCTGCTGAGGCTCACAGGCAGGGCGGGCAGAGCCCCCCGGCAGGACAGGCCCCCGCCCAGCCCATCCCCCTTGCCTTGCCCTCGGGACGCAGGACGGGTGGCTTCCTACCACCTCGGGCTTCAAGTCTTCCAACCCGCGTGGAGCCACTTCTCCCAGCCACAGTCCCTCTGTTGAAACCATGCCTGATCTGTTTTTTCTTCAATTATACGTTTTCAACATCACACATCAGTGTCCTGTTCCCATGCTGAGAATTCCCACTTCCATCTCCCTGCCCCTCCTCCTAAAACAGCCCTCAAACCAGCTTGGAGCTATATTAATGATCTTTTAAAAAAATTTTTTTTTAAATTTATTTTTATTTTTGTCTGCATTGGGTCTTCGTTGCTGCGTGCGGGCTTTCTCTAGTTGCCGCGAGCGGGGGCTACTCTTCATTGTGGTGCGCGGGCTTCTCATTGCGGTGGCTTCTCTTATTGCAGAGCATGGGCTCTAGGCATGCAGGCTTCAGTAGTTGTGGCTCACGGGCTCAGTAGTTGTGGCTCGCGGGCTCGGTAGTTGTGGCGCACGGGCTTAGCTGCTCTGCGGCATGAGGGATCTTCCTGGACCCAGGCTTGAACCCGTGTCCCCTGCATCAGCAGACGGATTCTTAACCATTGCGCCACCAGGGAAGTCTCTGTTTTAATGATCTTACTGACATAACAAACATTAACTTGTTGCTGTCTCTCATGGGCAGTATTTCCTGACCCACATTGTAGACCCTGGCGGGTAGATCCCACTGCAGGCCCAGCCGTATAGACTGAATAATCTCATGTCCCGGCTCACTCGCTGGACCGTGCTGAGCCCCACAGACCCCCAGGTGCCAGGCACTATTCTGGGAATGCTGCTGAGTCGACGTAAAGAAAAACCAACAAATGTGCCCTCCTTGGGGGGCTACACGCTGGCGGGATGGACACAGACACCACGAGATGCTCACCCCACCCCGGGCAAAGGTGAGCCCCCAAGAAAGGAAAGCAGGTGGAGGAGGGGCTGCCATGACACAAGGGGAGGAAGTGAGGGGCGTGTGGTCCCAGGCACGGGGGACAGCAGGAGCAGAGGCCTTGAGCAGGTGCTGGGGCACAGCAGGTGTCGGTATGGCTGGAGAGGACTGAGCACGGACATTGTGGTCAGAGACGCCCCGGGCCCAGGCCATGTGCGGCTCTACTCCCCACGGAGGACGGGAGGTGGACTCGGGGAGGCCGAGGGCTGAGGAACGGGCTCCTGCAGCCTTGGAGGCGGACAGGTGCTGGCCCAGGGCCGCCCCTACACAGTGCAGCCTGGAGGGCCGGGCGGCCAATCGGCTGACTGAGGGGCAGCACTGGGGGCGGGCTGCGGAGTCGGTTTCAGCCCAGGACACCCAGGCAGGTGGAGATGTGGACAGGCCGCTGGACACACTGGCCTGGGACCCAGAGCCAGGCAGTTGGAGGACTAACCAGGGTTGTCCGCACCTGTGGCCTGGGAGTCAGACGGGATGGGATCAGGGCAGGCAGAGGCCCATGGACGGAGCTGGGTGGTCTGAACCTAGGAGGGGACGGACGAAGGGACAAGAGAAATGGCCACAGGTGGCGTGGGGTCTCAGGAGAGGCCCAAGGGTGCGTCAGAAAGGAATGTCATGAGTGTGCTCCTGTGTGTCAGTGGGCGTCCACGTGTGTGCACATGTGTCCACGCATGTGTGTTTGCATGGGCATCTGAGTGTGAGATTCTACGTATGTCCACGTCAATCTCTCTGTCCGTACATGTACGTATCTGTGTAGCCACGTGTGCGTGTGTGTGTGGTCTGCCTGTGGGATTCCATGTAACCTTGTGACCGTGTCAGTACTGCCTACCGTGTGTGTCCACACGTGTCTGTGTGTCTGCATGTGTCCCTGTGTCTGTATCCATTTGTGTGCATGTGGGTCTGGGAGAGAGGCGGGGGTGAAGACTGGGGTCAGGATCCCGAGGACAACCCAGGATGAGCCGCCTGAACCAGGCAGAACCCTGAGGGTCCCCCACCCCCGGAGGACGGAGTCAAGTCAGGTTAAGGCCACTCGGGCCGCCCTCGGGGCACGGATTGGAGGGACCGTGCTGTAGTCACCGAGTCAGGGGTGACCTCGGGGTCCTCCCAGCCTCCATCGGGCTACGTCTGTCCCCGGGCCGGGGCTCTGGGCCGGGCAGGGCTGGGGGCCAAGCTGCCCGAAGTCGGACGCCGAGCCCCCTGGGCCTCCCCTCCCCAAGCGGGGCAGCCGAGTGTCGATTCTGCGTGACTGACTCATTGATTGCCTCATCGGGGTTAATTAATTAATTAGGGGCGGCCGCGGAGGATGGTGGGCCTGGCTGGGAATGGGTCCCACCACCAGGAGCTTTATTAGTACATAAAATGAGTGTTTAAAATCCACACGGCCACGAGTGCACTGTTGAGGCTTTTCATTAAACAAACCTATAAAATTACTTGCCTCATTATGTATTTTGCGACTCCCTCTGCCTTCCTGCCCCCGCCCACCTGCCTCCTGCCCCCGCTCTAAGTGCCTATTTGAAATCAATTTCTCTAATAATGGACTTAATGAGCTCATCAATTAGGGCTGCCATAACCAAATGTAGCCGTGCTCTGCGGGTATCAGTTAAACTCTGGAACTAATTTCCATGCTTCATCTATCACGAGGGCACCCACGACATTTGGCTGCTGCTCCGGGACGATAGGGAGACCCCGGGCCCTTCCCTCCTGGCTGAGAGGGGCGGCCCCAGAGAGGACAATGAGGACAGAGCCGCCCGCCCGGCCCGAGCGGCTGGGGCTCGAGGCACGGCCGTGCCCGGCGTAATTAGTAGTAATGGATGACACGCTCGGCCCAGATAAGACGGTCGTTCCACATGGAAAATCCCATTACGCCTTCTTACCTCTCCCCACGCCTCTCACAGAGCTGCCCCGGACCCCCCACCCTTTTAAATAACACCTCATGTCTCCCCAAATCCCTGCTGCCCACAGGCCGGAGCTGCAGGAAAGCCTGGCCTGCTCAGGTGGGGTGGGGTCCAGCCCTGGGAAAGTGCCCAGGGGCAGGCAGAGCCCAGAGAAGCCCAGAGGGAGGCAGGGAACCAGGAGAGAAGGTTCTAGAAGCTGGACCAAGGGATGTCTGGGAGCGTTGGGGCACGGAGCTGTTGCTGAACACAGCAAGGCGTGTCCCTGGGTCTAACAGCCCAGGGTCAGGACACTGTGAGGGGCTGCAAACCAGGTGAGACGCCGGAGGGAGGGACAGGGCAGAGGGAGGGGGCAGCTGGCGGGGAGACCGCCTGTGAGTGGGCCGGTGGGTGAAGCTGCTGGAAGTCGAGGTTGCCCAGTTCTTCGACAGGGTCTGGTGCCCAGTAGAGGCTCAATACAGGGGGGCGGATGGACGGATGGACGGATGGAAGGCAGTCTGCTCCAGCTGGAAGGTTTCATAGGAAAAGCTGCAGAGGGATGGCCGTGCTGGTTGCTGCATGTCTTGCCCTGACACCACCACACCCCCAGGCTGAGGAGGGGCCGCCCGACAGAGATGAGGGAGGCCAGGGCCCCAGACTCAGGACTGTGTCTTCCCAGCCAGACACCCTCTGGGGGAGGCAAGGAAAGCCAAGGGACAGAGCCAGTTCTCCTGGCCCCCCGCCACTGCCCCCGCACCCCAAGCACGGCCCTGCAGGCTCCCCACACTGTAGGCCTGTCCTCCCTGCAGGCCCGGGCTGCCCTCACTCTCTGCCCCTGACTCTGCACCCCCAGCCCTGCCTCAGGCTGAGCCCAGCCACCCTGCTGTTCCTTCTGTCTAGAAAAGCCTGGAAAAGCCCGGGAAGCCCCTGGGCCTGGCACGGGCAGCGGTTACAGTCATCCCACGGTGCCCCCACCCCACCCTACCCTACCCTGGGTAGGTAGACGCGCACACGCACGCACACATGCACACGCACGCACGCACACGACAAGGAAGTAGAGCAGCAGAGGGGGGCACCGGGTGAGGATGCTGGCGCTGGGGGACTGGGGGCGAGGGTGTAAGGAGCTGGAGCTGGGGGGCGGGATGGGGGTGGAGTGGGGCGCTGGGGCAGTGGGCTGGGGGGCCCCCTCCCCCCGTGCCTCCGGGGCCCCATCGCTCCTCCCCTCAGCCCCTCCCGCACCACCTCTCCCCCACCCAAGCCCACTCAGGCCGGGAGGGGTTTGGGGCGCCCCCTCCCCACCTCCAGAAGCCAAGGCTGGGGCGGGTGGGGCCGGACCCTCCTGGCGGCTAGTGGCGCGCTAGTGGCGCGCGTGTCGCCGCTTAGCCCGCTGCTCCTGGCGATTTGTCATAATCAGCCGGGCTTTTCTCATTAGAGAAATGCCATTAGCCGGCTTTATCAGCAGCTGCGAGGAGGAATTGCCGTCCAGCGCACCGCCAGGCCCAGCCACCTCCTCCCGGCTGCCCTCCGGGCTGGCCCTGCCCCTCCCCTCTCACCCAGCGGGAGAGCACTTGAGACTGTGACCAAGCGGGGAGGCCACACAAATCCTCGGAGCCTCTGCCCCAGCTCTGCCCGTTCCCAGCTCTCCTGCCCTGAGCACACCCAGGCCCTGAATTTGGGGTGAATTGAGCTGGGGTCCCAGGAGACAGCCCCAGACTGATTCAGCTGCCCAGGGAGGGACAGTACCGTGGTCCTCAGGGGCCTGGAGGGGGTCAGAGGGCAGGAGTGGGAGGTGGAGGGATGGGCGGCAGGCGGGACAAGGCAAGGCTTTTGAAGACGGAGAAGGACCAGCCCATCTGTGCTGATGGGATGCTGGGGGGCGGTGATGATGGAACAAAGAGGGGGACCCTGTGGGGTCAGTGGCCTGGGAAGGCCAGAGAGCAGGATGGGACATACAGAGCCTGAGATGCAGCCAGCGGGGCTGGACCTGGGCCCCTCAGAGGCTCTCCCCCTGCCCCTCAGCCAGCCAGCCTCCCTGCAGATGGAGACCCCTCCCGACCGCCGCTCAACACCCTCCTGCAGTCATGGCCCCTCCCCACCCCTAGCTGGGCCAGAATCAGGGGCCAAGTGAGGGGCCAGGCCCTGCTCAAGGCCTCACTTGCCAGGTCCCTCATGGGAGCCATCCTTGGCTGCGCTCTGGGCCCCCGTGTCTGCCCAGGTGCAGGTTGGACCCCTCAGAACATCCTTTCCTCCCTGACTGCGCGGCCCCAGGCGAGGGTGGGCAGCTGGAAGTCCTGTCCCTTGGGGTCTCTGAGAGCTGGCAGCTCACTGCTCAGTTGCTCAGAAGCAGCTGTATTCACATCAGGTGGGACCACAGCCACTCAGGTGAGGTTCCTGCACACTCTCATCTGTTTCAGGAGAGGAGGGGGCAGGCAGATGCCTCTGTGTGAGTGAGGGTCCCAGCCCTGGACCTGGACTCCTGGCGTTGTGGGCTGGAGGCCCTTCAGGGAACCCAAATGGTCTCTCGGCCGCCAGTCAGCACCTAGTCACTAGATGAGCTGTGACTCACCTAATGACCCATTGGCCAGACATTGACCAAAACCCTGGCGTGGGAATACTGTTCCGGGTGTCCACTGTGCTGGCTGAGACCACCATAGGATTGTCCGCAGGCCTAGGCAGGGCTATATTTTGGCCCCAGAGTACCCCCCAGGGGTCGGAAGCCCTGTGTGTTATCCATGGGAGGATGAGGTGGGGAAGGCAGAGCTGAGCTTTCTACATCCAGAGAAGTGGAAGCCAGATCATGTGCACCAACACCCATCAGCTCATCCCTGGGGAGTGCACCAGGGGCAGCTGGGAGCCTCAGTCCCACAGTGCTGGGAAGGACTTCAGATGCAGAAAAATGACCCCTCGGTCCCTAGGGTGGGAGAGAAAAGGAGGCTCACCTGCAGAGGGGGGCACCTACAGAGAAAAAGTAGCTGCAAAGGAAGAGTAGCTGCATAGGAGGGGTATCTGCAGAGGAGGGGCATCTACGAAGGCAGCAGGTGGCCCTCGGCCAAGCACCCCCATGCCCGTCCACACACGGTCCAGACTCAGTAGCCAGCTTCGGCTTCCGCTTCCCCTCTCTCCCTGGGGACCCCTGTTCTTTGTGCCCCCGCTGGCCCCGCCTTCACTCTGACCCCCCGTCTTTGGCTTCACAGCACCCCCATCCCGGGACGGGTCAGCCAGCGTGTGGGGCTCCTTCCCCTGCAGAGAGGAGTTCTGGATAGGGGGGTGTCCCAGGGCAGGGGCTGGCGGCAGGCGGGGAGGCTGACCTTGACCTCCTCCTTGGTGGAGGACGCTCAGGGAAGCGGCTGCACGGTGTGGCGGGCAGCAAGTGTTGAGGTGGCAGGTGGGGTGAGGGCTCGCTGCCCCCTCCTGGCTGTGAGGCCTGAGCCAGCACCCCCAACCCAGCTGGCCCCTCCTCAGAAACCCTCTGAGCCAGGCCTCAGCTGTCACTCTTCTTCTTGGAGGGACAAGGGGACGTCCCGGCCCAGGTCCTGGCTCTGCCCCCGCACCCTCCACACTCAGGCTGAGCGAAGCAGCGAGCCCACCGCCCAGGCGGCAGCGGGGCCCGGGGGCACTTGCTCCAAATTGGCTGAGACCACAGACCGAGCTGACTTGGGGGTTGGAGGAGCCCCCACTGACAAGGCAGGCCTGGCCCCTCCCCAGGCCCCAGGAACTCCTTTGAAATGTCTGAGGACCAGAGCCCCGGGTGGCCATGGTGCTTCCACAGAGCCTCTGCTTGAGCAGCCCCAGGCCCGGCCCCTCGGCCCCCTCCCGCCCCTTCCTCCACATGTGGGTTCACGCATCCCCCCGAAGCCACAGGCTCCTGGCAGAATGGAAGACACCCCCTCCCCAGCAGGCCATGAGGAGGGCTGGGTGGCACGCGGCCATCAGCCTGGGTGGCCTTGGGCAGCTTGGGCCGGCCCAGGGCACAGTGTCCTCACCCGCTCGGCTCTCTTGGCGGTCAGGGGCAGACCCCGGCGGCCACAGGGTGCCCGGGCCAGACGAGGCAGGACCAGGGGCGCTGTGATGGTGCAGGCAGAGTCCCAGCTGGCAGGGATGGGGTTAAGTGCGGGCCTCCCAGCCTCCCTCCCATTTCCCTTGAAATGGCTCCCTGGTTCCAGAATGACTCCCTTCCCCTCTTAATCTGTATTTTACGAGTGAGAAGCTTTGCATTATGCAAATCGTTAGATAGGAACAGGTGACATTTCAGCAAAGAACATGAGCGGTGCGGGCCAGCTGGGCGGGCTGCTGATTTAGACATTAGTATTTGTCACCAGGGCGCGGGGGCGGAGGAGGGCTTGGCTATTCACACCTTAAGGTGGAAGCCAGGGCTGGCCCACACCCTTCAGCCAGGGCAGCCGGTAAGTGGGGAGGCTGCAGCCCCGTGGGGCCCGTCTGCACCCGGCACTGCTCAGGCAGCCCCGGGGGCAGGGCCGGCACAGCCCACTTACAGATAAGGAAACCGAGGCACAGACTGAGGTCGCAGAACCAGCCCCGTGGCCTCCAGCTGGGGTGGGGGGGGGCAGGATGCAAGCCAGGCAGGCTGTCAGGGGCCCAGGTCTCTGTTCCCCTCCCCACTGTGCCCATGCTGGCCACCAGTGTCCTGGGGTCCACCACACCCCTCTGGCTCTCCACGTCCTGGGTGCCCTGGGCCTAGGTCTGCTCCACAGCACCCTCACCCAGGCCCTGGCAACCATGGCCCACCCCCAGGGCTGCACCGCCCATTCTGTGGGCCCCTCTTCCGCTCCACCTCTGCCCGAGGAGCCCCCGGACACCCTACCCTCCTCGCCACACCCCACCCCTGCTCCTCCAGAGCCCAGGGCGCTCCCCCCGGCACCTCCAGCCCAAGGAGCCTGCGTGTGCCGTGGCCATCCGTCATCCTGCTGTCAACCCACCCACCGTCCATTTCCCGGGAAGTTGTTTGAGAGGAAATGGGCGGAAAGAGAGTGAGGGGCCACTGCACTTCACAGGGGAGCCCCAGGCGTGTGCTTCAATTTTCTGGCTGCCTGCCAGTGCTCTCTACCCTCCCCTCTGCGCCCTGAGCCCCGAGCTCCGATGGGCATGAGAAATGGGAACGCTGGCTCCACGGCTGCAGCCGCAGCGTGCCCATGGGCCTCAGGCCACAGTTACATTCAAGGCCAATCTGCCCCTCAGGCCTCGGCTGCAGAAAGAGGGTGTGGTCTGGACCAGGGTCTCCACTCAGGCCCTGCAGAGCCTGTCCACACACACAGCCCCGGACCCAGGTGCTCAGAGGAGCTTCAGGTGGGGTCATTAATGGGCCCCTTCCCTGGGTGGGCCCACCGAGGAGCCCGAACCACCAGCATTCCTGCGGAGAAAGCTTTGAACCCATGGCCTGTATGACCCCAGACAGCGTGAAAGGTCTTGCAGCTCACACAGCCCCCCGGAAACACAGGATAGAGGGGGGCTGGGCCCGGGGTCCGGATGGCAGAACCCACCCCAGCCGCTGTGCAACCCCACGGAGGGTGACAGTCCCTCCTCCTCCCCAGGGGAGCAACTCGCCATGGGGAGGTGCTGAGTGGCTCGGGGAGCGGGTACACATCACCATTCAGGGGGTCTCCTCTGTGCCCTGGTGGGAAGGGAAGGGCAACAGGTGGACCCAGGTGGGAGGGAAGCCAGTACAGCCTGGAGGGGAGCCTCCCCCTCAGGGCCCCCAGACTCGCCCAGCTTTGGGGGTTGGGCAACGCCTAACAGTGCGGTGGTGTCGGAAACACTTCCTGGGGAGACTTTTGGGCCTTGAGATGGGGCCGAAACACACGCAGGAAGCACCCCATAGGGAAGGGAGGCTCAGGGCCCAGAGAAAACTCCGCGCTGGTCCCCGTCCCCAGAGGCCTCCCCTGAGCTGCACTGCCGCCCGTGGCCCTGTACTGCACAGTAAGGGCAGAGGCCACGGTGCGCTCTGGGCCTGCTGCGGTGGGAACTCCTGGGTGCACCGTGCTCCCTCCGGGCGGCTGTGGAACCTGTCGAGGGACATGAGCCCGGCCCATATTTGGAGAGCGCTCAGTAGGAGAGAGCTGACCCCACGGCCCCTGCAGGGGGCCCCTGCGTGGGCCCTCACACACGACAGGGTGTATCCTTAGTCACCCAGCAAACACGGTGAGCCCGGGCAGCGCCTCTGGGGCTGGAGGACAGCGGGCCTGCCTGGGTGGGTCGCGCGCCACGCAGTGAGGGCCCCGGTCACAGCCGGGTCGGTGACGGACGGCCGTGTGGGCTGAGTGCCAGCGGGGGGCGCACCCCCCCACCCCGCGCGGGCAGCAGGGCTCCCCTCCCCTGCAGTCAGCCGTCCTGCCCAAGGGTCCCTGGGCCCAGACGGGAGCAACGCCGACCCCTCCCTCGCGGGGCCTTGGGTCTTGGAGGGCGGGCAGAGCTAACCGCGCAAGCTGACCCGGGCGTGAGATAGCTCAGCGTGAGATCTTGAGATGGGGCCGCGTGGCCACCGGCCGGGGGCAGACGCTCTGAGCCCGGAGGGCGCTCCAGGCAGGGGAGGGGCAGCCTGCGCTGAGGCTGGGGGACGGGGGGGCGCGGCCGAGGGAAGGGGGTGGCCCCTCGGAGAGGCTGCTGGGACCAGAGCGGGGAGGTTTTGGATGCGCATCGGAGGAGGGTTTGGGGCAGGAGGGCTGCTCGAACGCCGCTGCCCCCAGCCTGAGCGCAGCCTGACGTCGGGGACAGGTCGGGGAAGGGCGAGGGTCCTCACGGAGGGTCTCGCAGACTCCAGCCCAGCGGCCTCGTGGTCCTGCCTGTATGAATGCAGGAGGGGAGGGGAGGCCGAGGGTGAGCCTCGCTGGGGCCCTCCTGTGCCCTCGTCCGCAGGAACCTGATCCCGGTACCTCCAGGCTGTCCCCAGAGAATCCCTTGTGCCACCCTTCCCAGGCCTGTTGCCAACTGGGACCCGAGGAGGGGGCCCGCCCCATCGTCCACTGCCTCCGTGGACCTGCTCCCACATCACTCCAAGCTGTCCTTGGGGTCGGGCAGGCGAGGACAGGCTCCATAAAGCGGCCAGAGGTGTCCGTCCAGCCCAGCTCTCCATCTCCATTCTCCCAGGAGCCCCCAGCCCACGGAGGCCAGCGCCTTCACCAGCCCCTGCCCTAGGCTGTAGGGTCAGGGGCTCCCCACATGCCTGGGTCCCCCGTACCCAGAGCCCCCCACCCCATCCCTCTAGCACAGGGCAGGCATCTGTCCTGGCACTTCCCTTCCAGAAGCGCCCAGTGCCACAGTGACATTTAAGATGAAAAGGTGAACACTGCCGCTGCTCTCGCTGAGAGAGTGGTGTCTAAATTAGCATGAGAAAAGGAAAGCCTCTCCCTTATCACCAGGAGTCCTCCAGCCAGCTCCCCGTCCAGACATGCCAGCCCACTGTCTATTGTCAATAATCACTTACTTTCAGGCTCATAAATGTCATTCTTGGGGTGCTCATAAACAGCCCCAGTACCTTTTTAAATTAGCAGGTAGCGATATTTATGGGTTTCTATTAAGAGTGATGGGTGGGGGAGTCGCAGGAGGGGACTGCAGAGCTCTAGGCAGGGGCCTTAGGGAGCCCAGATAGGGAGAGGCGTGAGGGCACTGCAGGAGCCCAACCCTCCACCCCAGCCACCTCCACAGCCCAGACACCCATGACTGAAGCTCAGCCTGGGTGTGGGGGGAGACCTACCCGAGGCGCTTGAAGAGTGCAGGAGGGTGAGATTCAAGGTAGGGGGTCCCCAGCACCAGAGGAGCAATCAGAGCCCCACTCACTCATGGGAGCCCCAAGCCCCATCCCTGCAAGCGCCTCGCCAGGCCTTGCAGGGCAGGTGGCAGGATGGGAGGCGACAGTTGGTGAACCTGAGAGGGCTCCTCACAGGTGCAGGATCAGAGCACACTGGTGACTCTCTCAAGCGCGCACACACACACAAAACCCCATGAGCTGGAGGGCCCGCCTCTGACACACACACACACCCGAACCCCCTCCATGAGGCCCCCTCCCCCTCCCCCTCCCCCTCCCCCTCCTCCCCAGCAGCCACTCCACACTGGAGCCAGAGGGTTGTTTTTTTTTTTTTTTTGCGGTACGTGGGCCTCTCACTGTTGTGGCCTCTCCCGTTGCAGAGCACAGGCTCCGGATGTGCAGCCTCAGCAGCCATGGCTCACGGGCCCAGCCGCTCCGTGGCCTGTGGGATCTTCCCGGACCGGGGCATGAACCCGTGTCCGCTGCATCGGCAGGCAGACTCTCAACCACTGCACCACCAGGGAAGCCCCCAGAGGGTTTTTTTTTTAAAGCTTTATTTTGGAACAATTTTAAAGTCACAGATAGTACAGAAATTTCCCATACACCCCACCTGGTCCCCTCACCTTTCACCTTCGTTACAGGGTACATTTGTCACAACTGAGGACCCAACATCATCACGTCACCCTCAACTAAGCCCATACTCGATTCGGATTTCCCACGTCCCTACCGACGTCACTTTTCTGGTCTAGGACCCCCTCCTGCACCCAACGCCGCCTCCTGGGCCCGTCTCTCCTTGTGTTTCAGGCCTTGACAGCTTGACGACTGGCGCGGTATGCTGCAGGACGCCTGGTCCGGTCTGGCGGAGAAGACCAGGAGGTGACATGCCCCCTTGTCACTCCTCCCAGGGGCAGAGGCTCTGCTGGGTTCCGCCATGGGGCAGCGTCCCCTCTGCCCTCCCGGCCCTGAGCCTGGATAGGTCACTGCACGTGCCCCCACTCAAGGGGGTTTAAGCTCCTCCTCCCCCCAACTCATGGGGGGTTAAGCTCCTCCTCCCCGGGAGTGGGTCTAGTACAGTTCAGAGGGAGCCCACCAGGGCCCCACACACGCCTCGCAGCCCTGAGACCTTGGCGCCATCTCCCCCGAACGCATCCCCCTCCGTGCCCGGCCCCTCCGGACTCCACTCCTGCTCCCAGGTCCTGCCCCGGTCACCCACCTCAGGCCCGTCTGCTCTCCTGCTGGTGTCCGCCCTCGTGGAGTGGCCGGGAGTGTCGCGGGCACACTGGCCCCCGCACCACGCTCAGGGCCGCCAAGGGCAACAACAGCAAGGACATTACTGTTGCTCAGGGCGTGTGTGAGGGCGCTGGTCCCGTGCAAGGCTGCCTCCGTCTCGTGACAGCCCTGCGGGCAGAGGCCGAGGTGGGGGGTAAGTTGGGGGGACTGCGGATGGGCCGAGTGGACATATGGCAGTCAGGACAGTGGAGGCTCAGAGCAGCTGGGCGAGAACACATGAGCCAGCTCGTGGCCCGGGAAGTGGATGCCCGCAAGCTCGGGCCACGTGGCCCTTTGGCCACAAGGAGATTCCATCCTCCCTTTCCTCCCGCAGCCTCAACAGGTGTGACGTGAAAGGTTAAAAACATGTGATATGGACAAATACGGACAGATTCCAGGCTGGCCTCCCACAAAGGTATCCATGGGAGGCTCTGAAACGACGGCCTCAGACTGTGATTCTGCTTTTCTAATCACAAGTGAGAACGGTCACCCCACACGGTAAAGGGGCCCCATATACCCTGTAGGAGGAGCAGCCACTGCCCACCCTGGCCCTGACGGTGGGGCAAGGATACAGTGGTCACCTGGCTGAGCTGGCCTTCCGCCTCAGGATAAAGACAGGGCTTGGGTGCAGCATGGGCTCCTGGGCTGTGTCTGGGCCAGTGACCGTGTCACTGGAGGGCCTCACCCTTTGCTGCAGCCAAGGAGGGATGGGACAAGCCATGTCCAGTGGGTGGGGTGTCCCAAGGGCAGCTGTGGGAGCAGGTCGTGGTGAGCCTGGGGGCCCAGACAGTGTCTCCCTCAAGTGGATAGGAGGTGGTCTGATGCGGGGGTCAGTCTCCCATTCCCACCCAGGAAGTGGCTTGGCACCCTTAGGCCCTACATGAACCATCTCCCGTCCAGCCAGGCTGCATTAGTGGGAGCTGGGCCCCGAGGGTGGGCTGGGAGAGAGACTGCACTGTGGGCGGTGGGAGTGCAGCTGGCCACCTGCAACCCCAGGCTGAAGGGACCGGCCCACCTGCAGCTGCCCCAAAGGGTGGGGTTGCCCTGGGGCAGCTCGGGAAGGTCCTCTGTGGGTTTGAGCCCCTGGGGGCCTGGCTCAGCCTCACTCCCGGCAGGCAGCAGCAGCATCGCCCCCCGGGTGGCTCCCCCTCCCGCATCTGAGATTCCACCTTAAATGGGTTTGATCAGCCTGTGCACCGGTGAGCGCATGCTAATATTGGCTCCAATAAAGAGCAAATCAGGACCCAAGTCGACTCTTCTTATCACACAGTCAGAACTGATGGCTGCAGAAGTCGTAAAGATCCCATTTAATCTTGCGCCTATCTATCACTGCGGACGTCTTCACCCTCTTTGTGCTGGGGTAATATGTGCTCATTACGAAAGCAAAACAGATCTGGCATGAATAACCGCAGGATGAAGCGCTCACTTGGAATGTGACAGCATGATCGGTGGCAGCAGTAATCACAGAGAATCGAGGGCTAAATTATTCCATAACCGTGATTTGAGGGGACAGCCCGGGGCACCCCACAGCTGCCAGCGGCAGCGGTGACGTGTCCTGATAAAACATCCTTCCCAATTTACGGGGCCGCGCTTGACCAATCTGCCGTGGCGTGAGCGCTGTCTAATCATGCCATCAGCTCCGCGAGAAGGGGCTCAATTGGGACTCAAATGAAAGGAGATTGGAAAACTACCCTCAATTGAAATTACATTTGTAAATGAGGCAGAGTTTTCTGTTCGGAGTGTGAACGTCACGGTAAATCTGCCTGAGGAGTCGTTGGGGGCGGGGCGGGGAGGGGGGCGCAGGGGCAGCCGGGATGCTGCCCTTGCCGGGTGCGGGGAGGGGGCGTGTGGGGTTCCGGTTTGGGGAGATGCCCAGAACTGTGCTGGCCCTGGGGTACAGCTCCAGGGAGAAGGACAGGTTGGGGCAGCATGAAGGGCCCTGGGCAGCATCTCTGAGCTCCACTTCCCACCTCTAAAGTGGGGTGCCAGGTGGCCTCCTTGTGGGAGGGGGCAGGACTGGTTGGCAGAGCCTGTCCTGGCTTCCCCTCTGTCTTGTGAGGGCACCCCGCCCCGCCCAGAGGGCACGTGCCTGCCTGGCCCTCTGTCTGGGCGCCTCCCTGCAGCCTGTGTGTCTGCCTGTCTGCCTGTCCCCTCTGGTCCTCTCTGACTGATGGGGGGTGGGGGGGCACATCCTACCCCAGGGGGTGGAGCTGGGGCTCCCTCAGAGGAGGCATCAAGGAGGAGAAGGCACAGCCCAACTCAGGGACTGGGGCCCAGATCAGTGTGACCCGCCATGTGTCCTGTGTCCTAAGCCCACCTCCCAGCGCAGTGGGCTGCACACTTGCTGGTGACACTGAGCAAGGACAGCTGTGCACAGGTGCAGGGAGAGAGGAAGGGAGGGGAGAGCTGGCCCTCGGCATGGCCATGAACCCCCCGGAGGACGGCACACCCAGGCTGGGGGTGACTGAGGACCGGACTGGAAGCTGCCTTGATCCCCAGACAGTGGCAGGAGTGGGAGTGGGGAGGGGACGCCGGCACGGAGCGGGGAGAGCTCGTCAGCAGGCCAACCTGGGACCAGGACAGCTGCTGGCCCCACGGGCTCAGTTCAGAGCATAGGCCCTCTGTGCCGTGCCCTCCGGCTCAGGGGTGGCCTCAGGAGGCCCCAGCCACTTGCAGGAGACCTGGACGGCCTGGTGTCCAGCCCGGCTCTGTGCCACCGCGGGGCCTGCAGGGGCTGCCGCCCTGCCCGCGAGTGGCCCCGAGGAGGGAGGTGGGCAGGCCTCCAGGCAGGGGCCTTTATGTAAATCAAGGCCTAATTAGCCCATCCGGCGTTTGTGTAGAATATCATTTTTTTAATTACCGGCGCTGGGCAGGTTGGGCCGCTGCCTGTTGTAGGGCCAATTACCATAAATCCCCCGGCAACAATTAACAATGCTGGGGGCCCGCGCACGCTTCCCAATGTTATAATTATGCTCCGCGCTTGTTAATTGGCCTGTCTGACTCTTTATGCTGCTCATCTGCTCATTACCGCAGCCATTTAATTCAATTAGCACCTTAATTAGAGGAACAGTCTTGTCCAATGTTGGGCCTTGTCAGGGAGCCGGCCTGATGAGCCGACAAACAGGCGGGTGCCGCCGGGCCTGGGAGGCAGTGGGGGCCTGGGGGGGCCGGGGGCGCAGCCCACGGGGTCCGACCAGGCCGTCCAAGGTCCCCTCTGCCTTTGGAGCCCCTGCGGCCTGGAGGCCACTGAGTGATTCCAGCCCAGCCCCTGTAGCCCCCGACCATGACCTTCGGCTGTCTCCAGAGGTCCGCCCCTCCTAGCCCCGACCCCCCTAGGACCAGCCCCACCGCTGGACTGTCCCCGTTGGGTCTTGTTTTGTGCCACTATGTTGGAATCCTCATTGCCTGCCCATTAATTCTCCTAATTAGAATTAAATGAAGCATGCTAAATTGCTAGATTAACCAATAATTAAGCAGCCACCACACTAAAGCTGAATACCCGCTGGCCGCAGCCCCCCTGCCTCT
The DNA here is from genome assembly GCF_964165515.1 of Mesoplodon bidens. Lineage (NCBI taxonomy): Eukaryota > Metazoa > Chordata > Mammalia > Artiodactyla > Ziphiidae > Mesoplodon > Mesoplodon bidens. The sequence goes on along the minus strand of NC_138176.1, from coordinate 106,480,653 downwards.
GCACACCGGGGGTTGGGTCCTGCCAGCCGGGCAGGCAAAGGCCAGGGATGCTGCCCAGACACAGGGCAGCAGGACCGACCTCCGCACCCCCTCCAGGCGCCCCTCCCACCGCAGCCAGAGACCCCGCAGGCTGAGTCGTTGCCCGGCAGACCACACAGAGGCGGGCAGGACGCGCCGGTGACTGTGACCGTGAGTTGTGTGTCGTGGTGAGGGTGTGAGTGCGCCCGTGGGGGGCAGGAGCAGACCGCGGGGGTGCATATGTGTAAGGGGAGCAGGCAGACACCGGTGTGCATGTGCCCAAGTGTGTCAGCAGGTGAGAGGGATGTCCACGTGTGCATGAGAGTGAGTGTGAGCATGGGTGTAGCCTGGAAGCCCCGCAGGGCCTGTCAGGGGGCAGGAGGTGGGGGGACCCTCAGCGTGATGCCCCCACCCCACCACCAGGCCTGGGGCTGGCTCTCTGGGAAGACCCTGGGGAGAGAGGGGCGCTGCTGGGGGCCATTACCCAGCTTCACTGGCTCAAGAATAACCACAGCCACCAGCCTGCCCTTGTGCTCTGCATCCCAGGTGAGCGCTCCCCCCACTCCCCCTCCACCCCTCCGCCCCCATCACCCCTCCACCCCCCAACCTGACTCCCGGGGGGCAGGACAGGAAAGGAAGGTGCCTAAAGCACACGTCCCTCCCCCACCCCAAGGAAGGAAGGAAAGAAGGAAGGAAGCTACGGAGGGGGTGGGGGGAGGGGAGGGGAGGAAGGGCGTGGTCCAGCTCTCCTGTCCCCCCACGCACCCGCAGGCGCAGAGAGAACAGTCCCCCGTGACCCCCCCACAAGGCCACCTCCCACCCACTTGAGGGGCACCCCTCACAGTCCCTCCCAGCCCAGGGGGTGCTGCCCCCATGAAGTTCCCTGGGGTTCGGGTTCCGACCCCGAGCCCCGGGTGCCCCCTGCCGGCCTGGCGCGCCTTGCCCGCTACTGCTCTCCCCGCCCCCTCCCGGGACCTCGCAAACCCTCCCCCCACCAGGAACCCGCCCAGCGCGTCTCCAGGGTGTCCCCAGGTGGCCAGCTGGGCCTTGCACCAGGGCACCAGCCGGAGCCCCTCGCAGCCCCTCCCCACCCCAGCGCCTCAGGGACACACCCCCGGCCGGGAGACCAGCACAGCCCCCCTTAAGCGCCAAGCCGCCCAGCCTCCGCACCCCCACCCCCTGTGCCCAAAGCCGGGGTCACGGGCGGGTGCTGCCACCAGAGGACTGAAGCTCCCGTTTACGGCGGCTTACCTGCTGCGTGGCCGCGGCAGGGTCCCCACATGCCGGTGCCTCCGTTTCCCCGCCTAAGGGCCGCTGGGAGGACTGAGCGAGTTAACGGTCAGAACGCCCAGAGCAGGCCTGGCATGGAGGAACCACGCGTGTCCCCACACCCACCCGGCTGGGAGCACAGGGGCCCAGCCGAGCCTGCGGGGAGGGGGCGCTGCGCCTGGGGGCAGAGCCGAGGCCGACCTGGGGGACGACCCCGCGCCCGCCTGCCCACCCGCGGCTGGACCCTGGCGCCCAGGTCTCAGCTGCCCGGACATCCATCCCTCAGGCAAGACACGCGTCAGGGCCTCGGCTGTAAACTTCCTCCTAACAGCCGTTCCTGCAGCCGCAAGATATTGACTCCGAGGAGAAACAATGGCACGAATAAAATAAAAATAAAAAAGTTAATTATCCTTTGTGTTTGTAATTTAATTAAAGATGCAGTAAAGTTTTACTGTTTTTCCAGGTGATGATGTTTAGAGCCCCGAAAAGCTATTTGTGCTGCTGAGATTAAAGTGCATTTTAAAATGTTCCTCCAGTACTTTCACATTTGTTGATAGATTTTTAAATTAAACTTTAAATTGTAATCTAAATTACCTCCAACAATTCATGGTCCCTGTAATGAACTCCCACCGTTCCCGCTGTCATCCTTCGATGATGGAGTGTGAGTAGCGCTCCTGTGGCCAGCAGCCCAGGAGCTGCTGCCCAGCTGGAGCCAAACTGAATCCTCGGGAGGCCGGGCACTGGGCCAGGGGCAGACGTTCACCCTGTCGCCCTGGCCAGTCCGGCAGGAGCAACAGGCCTCTTGTCGCGGTGATGAAGTGGCCCCCTTCCCTCCTCCGGGGCCCCAGTGCCCACTGCAACCCTGCCAAGGGCATCGGGCAGAAGCATCCAGAGCCCCACGGGCCACCAGGCGGCAGAAAAGGGCTCCTGGAGCTGAGAGGGCAGCTCAAACCAGAACCCCAGGCTGGGCAGTGGGACAGGATGGAGAGAGAATGTCCCTGGGCTGAGCGGGCAGCCCCCTCCTCCAGGCAGGCCTCGTGGCCTGCATTGTGCTGGGGGCGGTTCCCAGACCCAACAGAATTTAATAATTATGCTCCCTCCCTCATGGTGCTGGTGGGGTGGGGTAAGTGGCGGTTAAAAGCTGAAAAGAAACAAAATCCAGTCTGAATTTTTATTTTCTCCAAACATGTTCCCCACTTGGTCGTTATGTTGGTTACCTGATTTTCTTTTCCTTATGATCCTGCCTCATCTTTAACTGTCACTGGAAACCCAGCTGGGCGTTCAGTGTGTGTCTGTGTTTCTAGGTATAGACAGAGGGAGCCAACGGACCACCTAAAAGTCACATGTGGGGGGAAGTTGGCCTTTCCAGCAATCCCAGAAATGAACCCCAGAGCAGCAAGAGGTGCCACTCTCGTTGGATATATTAGCATTTAGGGTTTATTTGATGGAAATGGCATCCCTGCCATCGGGGGCATCCTCCAGGTGGGTGATGCTCTCGGGGAGCCACGTGATGGCATGACTGGAGGCTGGCAACTGTTCAGCCCCCTGAGAAGGCGTTGAAAGTGACTGAATGACCAAGAACAAAGGAGCCAGGAACAGCAGGGTGACCATGGCAGACCCTGCGCTAGTCAGGGTTCTCCAGAGAAACAGAACCAAGAGGATGAATAGATAGAGATGTATACATAGATACAGGTATTATATGTATATTGTGTGTGTACACACACACACACACACACAGGGTTATTTTAAGGAATTGGCTCCTGCGATTGTAGGGCTGGTAAGTCTGAATTTTGCATAACGGACTGGCAGGCTGGAGACCCAGGGGAGAATTGAAATTGCAGCTCGAGTCCAAAGACCATCTGGAGGCAGAACTCCGTCTTCCTCGGGGGAAGTTAATCTGTTTTCTTTTATTTCTTTTAAGGTCTTCAGCTGCTTGGATGTGGACCACCTGGAGAGGAGAGCAATCTGCTTTACTCAGAGGCTGCTGATTTAATCATTACTCTCAGCTAAAAAGTACCTTCACAGGGACATCTCGACTGGTGTTTGACTAAACAACTGGGACTGTAGCCTAGCCAAGTGGACACATAAAATTGACCATCACAGATCCAGTTTCAGTCTGCTCTGCCTTCCACAACAAAATGCCACAGACTGGGACCTTAGACAACAGGACTTTATTTCTCACAGTCCTGGAGGCTGGAAGTCCTAGATCAGGGTGGCAGCCAGTTCAGTTTCCCGTGAGGCCACGTCCTGGCCTGCAGACACACAGCAGAGGGAGGGAGCACGCTGGTCTCCTCCTATCAGGGCACCGATCCCATCCTGGGACCCACCCTCCTGGCCTCCTCTAACCCTAGTCACCTCCAGAGGCCCCACCTCCAAATGCCATCACCTTGGGAGTTAGGGCTTCCACATTTGAATTTGGGGGGACACAAACATTCAGTCCATAGCAGACTGCATAATTAATCTTCAGCCAAGGATAATCACAAAGCTTCCTGGGAAGTGTTGGGAGACAGCCGTGGGGAATAAAGAAGGGGACCCACGGGATTCTGAGCACTGGCCACACGGTTGACCTTGAACCAACCAGACGTCTCCACCTTGAGGGCACCTTCCCTCCTCTCCTCTGTGCAGAAAAGCCAGAACCATCCTTGGGCCAAAGTCTGGAGCTGCTTTCACACCTGTCTAGTGCCCTCGAGAGCCATCAAGCACCGTTTGCTCAAAAACGCAGGAGCGGGACTTCCCTGGCGGTCCAGTGGTTGACTCTGCACTTCCATCACAGGGGGCGCAGGTTCAATCCCTGGTCAGGGAGCTAAGATCCCACATGCTGCTCAGCGTGGCCAAAAAAAAACAAAAACAAAAATGCAGGAGCCCCAGAGGCAGGTCAATCCAGGCGGGAGGGTGTCTGCTGCTCCACCGCAGGCTCTGGCTGAGCACTCTGGCTCACCTGAATCTGTGAGGCTGAGACCCAGGACGGTTTGTTCCACTGTGATCATTCCTCAGTTCCCCAGGTTCCTGACATGTTGGGTTAGTTAACGGGTGAGAGACGGGCTTCGATGCCCAAGCCTTTCTGTTTCGTGGACAAGTCACCCCCACCATCAGGATGGCCAGTAATTTGGGGAGGAATCCCTACCTCCCTCCACATCTCCCTCCTTCCTTTCTGGAAAACTTTGCTGACACGTGTCCAGGACCAGAGCTGAGCTGGACCCTGGGATCCTCCAAGGGAGCCAAAGCAGGCCCCTCACCCAGGGCCCGCAGCCTCTGGGAGGGCTCTGGCAGGCGTAGGCAGCAGTGTGCTTGGGCCACACTGCGGGCGGGTACCCGACCCAGAGACTAAGTGGCACCAGCCCTGGACTCACCGCCCCGGAGCGCCAGGCTGGGGGTGGTCCATATCCTGGGCCTGGGAGACACTGGGAGGGCCTCCTGGAGGAGGCGGGCAGGAGCTGGCCGTGGCAGAGGCAGCGGGCTTCCTGACTGACTGAGGGAGGCGCCTGTGCAAGGGCCAGGGTCAGCTCTGGCTGTGCACCTGCCGTGCCGGGGCTGTTCTGAGCTCTGGAGCCTGGACCCTGTGATCAGGGTCTGAGAGTGTTGAGTGTCGTGGGGAGAGAGACCAGATCCACAGTCCATTCAGGGACAGGCTGCCTATAGACAGAAATTATGGGGCAAGAGCGGGTCTGTCTAGAAATGCAACCAGAGAGGGCTTCCTGTAGGAGAAGGGTCAGCCGAGTCCAGGCCCCAGGACCAGTGTGAGCACTGAGGAAGGAGGAGGGCTGTACAGCCCTACCCCAACCCATCCACTGTGACTTCTCGGGCCAGGATTCCTAGTATGAGGTAGGCAGTGGGCTCTGTCTGGGGTCAGGGGTCAAGACAGCCAGGCCGGGCTTCCCTGGTAGCGCAGTGGTTAAGAACCCACCTGCCAATGCAGGGGACACGGGTTCAAGCCCTGGTCCGGGAAGATCCCACATGCCGCGGAGCAGCTAAGCCCGTGTGCCACAACTACTGAGCCCGCGAGCCACAACTACTGAAGCCCGTGTGCCTAGAGCTCGTGCTCTGCAACAAGAGAAGCCACCACAATGAGAAGCCCGTGCACCGCAATGAAGAGTAGCCCCAGCTCGCTGCAACTAGAGAAAGCCCGTGCAGCAATGAAGACCCAACACAGCCAAAAATAAATAAATAAAATAAATAAATTTATTTAAAAAAAAAAAGTTGGCCAGACCCTTGAGAGAGGGTCCCAGGAGCTGGGTCCATGTCACAGGAAAGGCCATGCCTCTTTCAGGCACAGGACCAATGGCCCCCAGTGTACCACCCTATGACTAAGGGGCCCGAATCGACAAGGATTGGCCCCCAGGGTCCCAGTCCTCCGTCCGGCCCGGGGGGCCCCCACCTCAGGGTCCTCGGTCTCTGGGGACCTGCTGTTGCCCACAGCTGCTTCCACACAATCAGGGCTCCACCTGGCCCTTTCCCCAGCACCGGTTCAGAGCCAGCATCTAGTCACCCCTCTTTGGGGCTGTTTCCTCTCCTTCAAGGCCTGGTCACTGGTGAGTGGCCGCAGGTCCCCATGGAAAGCTGGGAGGAGGACGTCGGGTATGTACTTGCAGCCTTGGTGTGGGTCCCCCTCTAGAGGACCCCTCGATCCAGGGGCTCTGGGCCGGTAACCGAACTCAGGTCCAGAAACCGGGGAAGAGGCTGTGATTCTCCACCGAGGACCCCAGCAGGTTTCCAGCCAGCAGGCCTAGTGTTTCTCTTGCTGTCAGATCAGATGAAACTCCAGGAAGCCACCCACGTTTCCTGGGGGGGCCTCAGAAGGTCTCTGGGGACCGAGGCTGCACCAGAAATCCTGCCATCCACCACGGTCGACGTGCCACCTGCCTCTGACCATTAAGTCGGCACTTGGCCTCCGCTGTCTGGGTCCATCGTCCCCCCACCCCAAATCAGAGAAGACCCCTCAGTGGCAGGGGAACCCATCGCCACGGTCACCCCAAGGCCACGCGCCCACCCCCAGGAGGGGCAGAGCTTCCCCGACGGCACCTTCAGGCCAAGGACCCCAGGGGCACCCTCCACATCCAGACCCTCACGCCTCCTCCACAGGACTCAGACTGAATCATGGCCGCGGCTTCCCCGCTTCCCCGGCAGTGGGCTCATTGCTAGAAGCCGAGTGCAGAGGGGTACCGGGGGTCACAGGGAGGCCCGAGCCTCCTGCAGGGGAAGGACAGCCACAGCTGAGAGCAGCCTGGTAAGCGGAGGTCAGGGCCTGTGGGGAGAGCCTGGGACCCTCAAATGTGGGCGGGGATCCTGGGCATGCGGCTCTGCGGACCCCCAAGCGCTCTGGGCTTGAGAAGTAGCCTCGCGTCCCTTGTCAGACCTGGCACTCGTGTCGTGTGGAGACCCCACAGAGGCCGCCCCCTGTGATGCATGGGTGCCCCCTGAGGAGGGTGCCCATCTTGCCTTTCGGCTGCCAGGACAAGGGCCTTGCTGACTCTCAGGTAGCCCAGCTGCAGGTTCTGGAGGAAAGACGGGGTCAGAGATGCGCAGTCTGGTTGGATCCGGGGGAACCCCTGGGACTGGATTTGCAGGTCTGGGATCAGGGCCCAGACTGGACAAGCAAGGATGCACTGACTTGGGGTCCTTTGTTGGATTTAACATCCCAGCGAGGACCAGGGCAGGGGCAAGCTCGCTGCTCAAGTGGTTCCCAGGAGCCCAGACTCAGGGAGTGGGGATGCCTGGCCTTCCTGGGAGGTGGTGGCAGAAGGGGTGAAGAGGCCGAGGAGGTGGGCATGTTGCAAGGGACATACCGTGTGGGGCAGAGACCCAGGACTGTGGTCCCTGGGAGGGCCCAGCGGACACCGTCACCACAGCTGTCTGTCAGGAGCCGGCTGGGAGCAGACCAGCATCACGGAAGTTCAGGCAGGTTGGCAGGGGCATCCCCTGCAGGCCAGGGGAGGGGACAGGGGAAGGAAACCAGAGAAGCTGGGTCCCAGGTCTGACCGTTGTCATGGGGAGGGACAGTGGGCAGCGGGCCTTGGGCTCAGCTCTGAGGACAGCAGTGGGAGCCTGCAGGACTGGCCATGTGCCCTGGGCTCACGTTCCCATCTCTGTGCCTGGTCTCCAGAGGGTAACAGCACCACTGGCACCAACCAGGCACTTTGCATAAATGATCTCACTGAATTCCCACCCCCTCCACCCCATGCATGACTGGGCACTATTACTGCCCATGTCACAGCCAGGGATGCACAGCCAGTCTGCCACCTTCTCACATCCTGCGGCCGCCTGGACGGAGCCGGCCTCCGACACTACACAGTGACCCTCACGCCTTGGGGCCTGGTGACTGCGCCCTCAGTGGGGCCAGCAGAGCCCTGAGCCTGGTGCTGAGCGGGAAATGCTGGGCCATCCTCCGCTGGCTCCCCGACCTTCCACCAGGCTGCGGTCGAGGATGCGCTGCAGCCAGGCGGGGCCTCCCGCCTGTGTCCTCGTCCACACCCAGAACTACGCGCGGTTACCCAAGTTCTGCTTTTCTGGTGGGCGTGTTGCTCTTCCCGTGTGTGTCCTTCTGGTCCCAGGAGAAGCTGAGTGATTCCTCACTCACTCAGCAGCTACCAGGTCCCTCTCAGACTCTTGTCCTCTGCCGGTCTTTCTTTTTGAGGGCTCGTCTTTCTCAAGGTAATGTAGAGTAGTTTCCTGTATGTTCTCTCCATCTGTTAGCCTGATGCCCACTTGTTAACATGTCTATGGAATCCTTCCTTCTGATATAATCAAATCCATCCATTTTTCACCTTATGCTTTGTTCTTCTGGAGAATTGAAGAAATCCTTTCCCGCTCAAGGTCGCAAAGACACTCTCCAGCGTTTCCTCCTGCAGTTTTATCATTTACGTTTAGGTCTCTAGCTTCTTACACACAGGTTCCCATCTGTATGTGGCATGAGGTAGGGACCCTATGCTCCATTTTCCATAAAGTGAGCCAGATTTCCCGATATTGTTTGTTCCAATTTCTATTGCTGCATAAAAAATTATCCTAACACTTCGGGGCTTAAGGCAAGCATCTTGTTTTGGTCACGTTTGAGCTCCTGGAATTTGGGAAAGGCTCATCATGCGTTGCAGTCAGATGCCAGGTGGGGTGCATAGCTGGCTTGGTCCCTCACATGGCTGGCCATTGGCGCTGGCTGTCTCCTGGGATCTCCGCTGGGCTTCTACCTGAGTGCCTACCTGAGGCCTGTCCAGCATGGTGGTCTCAACGTACACAGACTTCGTGGCTTGTGCCTGGCTGCCCCCAGAGCAAGTGTCCCAAGAGAACAGGCAGAAGCATGGCCTCCTCTGATCCAGCTGTAGATACTCTGTGGTGTTATTTGTAGGCATTCTGTCGGTCATAAGCAGGTCACTAAGACCAGTCCAGGTTCAGGGCAGGAGACACAGACCCTACCTCTCAGTGGGAGAGTGTCAAGGTATTTGCAGAACTGGTTTTAAAAACACTATTCTTTTTTTTTAAAAAATCTTCTTTTTCCAAAGATGTACTATATCAGCTCTGTCACAGATCAAGTTGCCACAAATACGTAGATTTGTTTGGGGGAATCTGTATTTAGGGTTTGGGGAGTTTATCTGGTCCAGTGCCACGGCCATACAGTTTTCTTCCTATGTCTTTGTAGTATATTTTAATAACTGTAGGGCTGTCCCCCTTCTCTTTGTTCTTCCTTTTCAAAAATGTCCAATGTTTTTGTATCTTCACTTTTAAGTGTAACAAATGAGAATTTGTTACACTTCTCAAACACCTTTGATTTGAATCAAATCATATTTAATTTGTAAATTAACTGGCAACTTTATGATGTGAAGTCAGCTGTCCACACACATGATAGACCTCTCCTTCCATTCATGCTTTTTACTAGATTTGGGACTTTCTATTTTCTACAAAAGGATCTTATGCATTCTCTTTAAGGTTAAAACCCGGGCACTTTATTGTTTCAAAGCTATTGTAAAGGTTCCTGTTCTCTATATTTTCCAGCTAGATACTATTGGTTTGGGGGAACACTAATGATTTTTGCAAGATAATTGTGATAGTTTTACAAATATGTCCACAGATTCTTTGATACTCTTCCCTTCAGGAGATGGAGCTAAGGGACTTCCCTGGTAAGTGGGTAAGACTCCACGCTCCCAATGCAGGGGGCCAGGTTTCGATCACTGGTTGGGGAACTAGATCCCGCATGCATGCCACAACTAAAAAGTCTGAATGCTACAACTAAAAAGATCCCGCATGCCACAGTGAAGATCCCAAGTGCCACAACTAAGACCCAGTACAGCCAAAATAAATACATAAATAAATATTTCAAAAAAAAAAGAGATGGAGCTTAATTCCCCTCCCTTGGAGTGTGGGCAGTTCTTGGTGATTCACTTATGACCAGCATATGGTGGAATTGGCAGTGTGACTTCTGAAAGTAGATTATAAAAGGCACTGTGGCATCCTCCTTCCCCCTCACTCTCCCGCTCTCCCTCTCTGATCACTTGTTTGGGGGGAGGCCAGCTGCCATGTTGTTTGGACATTCAAGTAGCCACATGGACAGGTCAACGTGGTCACAAAATAAAGCCTCCTACCAATGCCAGCAGGGAGCTGAAGCCCTCTGACGGCAGTTATGGGGTCCACCATCTTGGAAATGGATCCTCCAGCCCCAGTCAAGTCTTGCAGCCCCAGAAAATATTTGGTCTCCACTTCATGAGAGATGGAGCCAGAGGCACCCAGCTAAACTGCTCCCAAATTCATGACCCACAGAAGCTGTGAGATAATCAATGTTTGTTGTTTTAAGCTGCTGATTTTAATTTGTTACGCAGCAATTGACAACTAATACAATGATCTTGTGTCTGTCAGTTTTGTTAAATTCTCTTATCAGTTCTAATGATTTACCTGTTGGCTTTGTTGTGTTTTCTATGTAGGTAATCACATCATCTGCTTAAAATAAGTTTGCTTCTCTCTTACCAATCCAGTAACCTCTTACTTATTTTTTATTGTCTTACTCCATTCTTCTTGGTGACTAGTTTGAGCAATAGAAGTGATATGTCCTTATCATGTGCATGTGTTTAATAAGAGATTTATTATAGGGAATTGAGTCATGCAATTATGGAAGCTGACAAGTCCCAAGATCTGCAGTCAGCAAGCTGGAGACCCAGGAGGGGTGATGTGTTGTCTGGCTCAAGTCTGAAGGCCTGAGAACCAAAAGGGCCAGTGGTGAAACTTCCTGTCCGAAAGCTGGCAGGCTCAAGAATCAAGACAAGCCAATTTTTCCATTTGAGTCTGAAGGCAGGAAAAGACTGATGTCCCAGCTTAAACAGTCAGGCAGGAGGAGTTCCCACTTATTCAATATTTTTGTTCTGTTCAGGCCTTCAGTTGATTGGGTGAGGCCCACTCACACTGGGGAGAGCAATCTGCTTCACTCAGTCCACCAATTCAAATGCTAATTTCATCCAGAAACATCCTCACAGACACGCTGGAATCACGTTTGACCAAATGTCTGGGCACCCCACAGCCCAATCAAGTTGATATGTAAAATTAACCATGATAATGATCAAATCCTCTTTTTGCAGGGTGGGTGGGGAGATCTAGTCAGATTATAACATAATTCTTCCTTTTAGTCCATTCATGAAGTCAATCACATTGAAAGATTTTCTGAAGTTGAACCATCTTTGCATTCCTGGAATAAACCCATTTGATATTTTTCTAAATATAAAAAAATTTAATATACACTTGGAGTTGGTTATATTTTATTTATGATTTTTTTATTGAAAATGCTTATAATTGTCTTTTCTGTTCTGATTTTGGAATAAGTGTATTATTAACCCATAAAATGAGGTGAGAGACTTTTCCTTATTTTGTATCCTCTGGAAGAGTTTTCATAAAAATAATTTATCTTTCTTGAAGTTTTTTAGTGGAGAATTATTTGTTTCCCATTTCAGGTTCTTTAGTGGATTTTGGTCTATTTAAGTTTTCTACCTAGTCTGCTGTCAATTTTGGCATTTTATATATTTTTAGAAATTTATCCATTTTATCTGTATTCTGAGTATATGTGTAGGTATTCATAATTTGCCTTTATTATCTTTTTAGTTATTTTCCATTTTTCTTTCTTTGTTTACTTTATTTGCTCCTTCTCTCTTCTCCATCTGGCCAGAAGTCTGACTGTTTGTTATACTGATAAGGACTGAACCAGTTTTAGCTCTGTAAATCTTTTCTGGCTTTTTAATGTTAAAAATGTTCTCTAGTTCATTGATTTCTGCTCTTATACTTATTTTCATCTTATTTTTTAGATATATACTTTAGTTTTTTTATAGCCTCTTGAGCTGGATACTTAGCTCACTTATTTTCATTCTTTCTTTCTTTTCTGATAAATGTATTTAAAATCATAACTTTTTCTTTTGTTGTTGCTTTAGGTACATCCCACAACTCTTAACTTGCAGTGCTTTAAATATTTTATAATTACCTTATGATTTTCTCTTAACCCAAGGCTTATTTAGTACTTAAGGTATTTTCTTCCTAGACATCTAGAATTTTTTTCACTATTCTTTTCTTATTTATTTCTTTGCATTACTGTCAGAGAATACAATCAGTATTATGTTGATTCTTTGAAATGTATCACATTTTCTTTTGTGGCTATAATGAGCAGTCTGCCTCCAGTTTTTGATGTTTGAATGCTGACAGCTTTTAAGCCTCACCCCTCCCTCTTCCCTTTGTGTCTCATATCTGGACAAAATGACAAGAAATCCTGGGTGCTCCCTCCTCTGATGCTGGTGGGAGATGCAGACCACACATGGGAAGTTTCTCCCCAGCCCCAGCCCCTAACCACATAAAAATATCTTTCCTTGGTCTCTCAAGTGATTTCTGACTTGCTTGGGAGGCCTGCACTGCTCTCCTCAGAAACATCAATTATGCAAGTAATCCAAACCTTTTCATACCCCCTTGGGGTGTGTGTGTGTGTGTGTGTGTGTGTGTGTGTGGCTTCTTCAGTCTCAGTATTTGAACCAAATTTGCGGTGAGGCCTGACTGCCTCCACAGACAACCATAACAGTGGCCTAGCACATAGCCTATTTTTGTGAATAATAAATCATGCACAAAAGAACCCATATTCTCCATGTGATATGTAAATTGATAGGGAAATAATAGATGTAGTTTAATTAATTCACTATACAATTCAGATTTAAATACTGTATCTATACTGACTTTTTGTATATTTAATCTATCATTTTATAAGGGGAGTTTGTTAAAAGTTCCAACTACCATAGTTTAGTCATATATTTCTCCTGGTAATTTTCTCATTTGTAGTTTTATATTTAAGGTTATATTGCTTAAAGGATATATATTTATGATTATTATATCTTCTTGATCTATTATTCCTTTGAATCAATGTCTAATATTCTTCTTTGTCTCATGTTTTTTTTGACCTTAATTCTGTTTTGTCTGATATTAGAATTGCTACTCCAAATTCCTTTTGGTAGCTTTTTTCCACCCCTTGATTTTCTCTTTCTTCCTTTCTTTTCTTTTTTCTTTCTTTCCTTCTTTCTTTCTTTTGTTTTTGTTTGTTTTTTTGTTGTTGTTGTTTTGTGTGTGTGTGGTTTGTTGCTTTACTTTATAACTCTCTGTATTTTATGAAAATTTATAACCAGCATATATTACTTTATAATTAAATTTTTACAGTTTGTCAAATTAAAAAAATGGGAGGAAACAACACAGAGAGCACAGTATTGTTAGTGCTTTTTAACATGCATTTCCCAGGAGGAAACTCTGTTGTTTAAGAAGAGCCAGTTTTTCTCTCATAAGACTAATACAGAGCTGTGTGCCTGGTGCTGCCCAGTGTGGTGAGGAAACAGCCCACAGAGCTGTACGTAGCAGCCCTTGGGGGAGTTGCTCCATCCAACGACAGAAATCTCTGGAATCTTTGAGAAATAATTCTACCTCCTAATGCTCAAACTATGACAAACAACTTCAAAGCTGGAGGTTCACAGACACCAGGTTTTTCCTCAAAAACCAGGTCAGCACATGGCATTCAGATACTCACCTGTACCTTCAGATCCTGCTGACTGTGGTCCCACATCCACAACACTCTGGCTCCTGGCAGCAGCTGTCAGTTAAGGGGACCTAAAGGGGACCTGCTCCAGCACAGGGTCCCCCTAAGCCTCTCCAGACTGCAACACCTGGACTGCAGCTGTTGGAAGCCCCTGCCCTTAACTGGCTGCTTTTAGATGCATGGCGGCCAGGCTGAGATTTCAGTCAGAGCCTCTTTGGCTGCTGGAGGATCTATGGCTGCCACCCCAGCAAGCCATGCTTCATGTCCTAGAGGTACTGCTCTGGTCCGTGGAGTGGAGAACTTTGTAGCAGCAGCACTTACATCTCCCGTCCAAACACTGCTGTTCTGGGGGTCCTTGGTATCCTTGTATTTCTTCTCGGATGTCTTGTCTCTGAGGGAGACAATGTTTGCAGCAAGGACTGGGCGAGATCCTCCCTCCAAAGGAGAAGTTGCTTTAGACATTGCAAAGGCTGTTTTTCAGAGAGCACTCTTACTACCTTTGTGCCTATTTCATCCTTTGATTTTCCATTTTTCTGTACCTTTTCCTTTAAAACATTCCTTCTCTAAGCAACAGACTGCAGCATCTTGTTTCTCATCCAATCTGTGAGACTCTGCTTT